>NC_044314.2:20902327-21575660 GCF_007474595.2 Lynx canadensis | reverse complement strand
CCTATTTGCAACCACTGACTTAGATTATCAATAATTGATTATATACCACAGAGATCAGAAGCTAGAAGAACCAGTAAATCAAACACCTGACTGGGAAAGAATATGAGTTCTATTTTCTCTGTTTTCACAAACAGCTTTTTACTGGTTTCACATCACCTTTGGTTTAAGGCCTATTTGATGTTCTAACAATTATTACCGATCCCACAGAGGCTCCTGCAGGGGTCTTTGAGTAGTATCCTAGGAAACTTGAAATAGGAAGAACTCAAGTGATGGTTAAGTGGGTAAATTTGAAAACTCCTAATCGGTCAACATCTATATTTAGCTTTTCACAGTGGGAGACCACCTCCTCTACAACCACTCAATTTCAAATTTAGTATTTTCCCTTCATATGTATTTTTATTTCAAACTACAGTCAGACTGTGTCTCATGTTGACAGATATTGCTGAAGATCAGCCTTGTATCACCACTCTGCTGATAAGTTCTCCCCGAAGCACAGGGCACCCCAGCACGCCAGAATATCTCTTGAACTGTGAGAAACATAAGTATCTATCCTGACTTGCTGGTACCTACTTTTATAAACTTCTTTCTTGATATTATTGCATAGCACTCAACTCATAATTATGATTTTATCTTCATTTTTCATTCCTAAGTATCACTATTCCTATATCTTCTTTTAAAGTGTTTGTTTGTTGGGGCGCCTGGGTGGCTCAGTTGGTTGAGCGTCCAACTCTTGGTTTTGGCTCAGGTCATGATCTCATGGTTCATGGGTTCGAGCCCCATGTCAGGCTCTGTGCTGACAGCATGGAGCCTGCCTGGGATTCTGTATCCCTCTCTCTGCCCCTCCCCTGCTCTCTCTCTCTCTCTCTCTCTCTCTAAAATAAATAAATAAACATTAAAGTGTTTATTTATTTATTTGAGAGAGAGAGAGAGAGAGAGAGAGAGAGCGCGCGCACATGAATGGGGGAGGGCAGAGAGAAAGGGAGAGAGAGAATCCCAAGCAGGTTCTGCTCTGTCAGCACAGAGCCCAATATGGGGCTCAGTCCCACCAACAATGAGATCATGCCCTGAGCCAAAATCAAGAGTCAGATGCTTAACTGACTGAGTCACCTGGGTTCAAAATGTAGGCTCATCATTCCTACATCTTATACATGATTTTAGCATTTTGGCTCAGGATGGCTTTCTTTTCATGTTCATTTTCCATTTTGCTGCTCCCCAACAATTATAGTCAGGTATTAATCTGCAGGTCAATCATAAGGTGAGGGTAGTGACACAGGTATCATCTAAGCTGGATGGTGCCAGTGGTTTGAATTATGTATTTTTACTGCATAAGATATACGTTGCTAGCCTCCTCCTTACAAAATAATTCTGTCATTGGTGTTTCCCTGGAGATTAGCCTCAAGTCCCCTTCTTTTTTTATTTTCAATTTTATGATTTGAGTATTCAAATCCCCTTCTTATGCCAACAGTCCTTGAAACTCTAGCACTTCCTGTCTTCTTTTCCATTTTTCTTGTCTTCTTTTCCCTGCCTTCTTCAAAGGTTTGTAAGGGTTTGGAATGTGCTAGAGCTGGTACATAGAGGAGATAATAAAGTACTGACTTCCAGGACTCCTTAGTCCTGTGGAGAAAACAGATATCACAAAATAATTAGAATTGAAGCACTGTGGGGGTTCCTGAGCGGCTCAGTTGGTTGAACATTCAACTTCGGCTCAGGTCATGGTTCATGGGTTTGACTCCTGTGTCGGGCTCTGTGCTGACAGCTCAGAGCCTGGAGCCTGCTTTGATTCTGTGTCTCGCTCTCTCTCTGCCCCTCCCCTGCTTGTGCTCTGTCTCTCTCTGTCTCTCGAAAATAAATAAATAAATGTTTTAAAAATTAAAAAAAAAAAAAAGAATTGAAGCACTGTGGTAAATATTGTTGTAGTAGAAACTTTAAAATGCTCTGTGGAAGGCCAAGTGGAGAGAATACTTACACACAACATGAATACATCAGAGAAAGCCTTGTTTTCTTCATCTATACTATGATATTAAATTTCTGAAACATCATTTTAGTTTCAAGGCTATTTTATGTGTCTTTCTTCTTAATTTATCTCCAGTTCCCCTTCCTTCTCTTTCTCTCTGTATTAACCATGTCTTTTATTGTACACATTCTGATATTTTGACATCTGGAGACTTGCTGACCCCGGGGGGATCACCCCTTCCAAGGGGAGCCAATTCCCAGAAATAAGAAACAACTCACCCAAGAGTGCACTTTGCAAATACAAATCAACCAATCCAGAGCCCAACTACCCACTCTATCACACTGCCACATTCTGGGATGCTAACTCTCTACCCTAATCACCATAGGCTAGGTGCCAGACAAGTAAGGACAGACCTTATACACTGAAATTGTTCAAACTGGTCAGTCCTAAACCTGCCTATCCTGCCTTGCACATTCTACTGAAGAAACCATAACAAAGTTCTTGCCCACAGTTTTCCCTCTCCTTCCATCTCCTAACTGATAGCGATACTTCCGTGTGTAGATACCTCCATGACCTGGTGTGTTCTTACCTCTTGGGACCTTTGAACGAGAAACTATCTTTTCAATGGCAGTAGTTTTCTAATCTATTGGTCCAACTATAGCTCAAGTTTCTACTAATAAATGATCTTTTATAACACTTCCTCTCTCCCATTCTCCCTCCCCCTCCTACATCCTGTCCTCTCCAATTTGTTGCAGGATTTTTTACCTCAACACCCAGGGTTCATTGTCTCTCCACTTCAAAGAATGAAGAGGTGGACACAGAATAAAATGAGCAGCAGGCAAAAGTTTATTAGAGTATAAGATCAGAAAGGAAGAATAGTATGGAAACTCTCTTTGCAGAGTGGGGGCATTCGAAAGTGAATATCTGTGGACTATAGGCAAGGGACTTTGTTTTATAGGATTTTGGTCACCCTCGCTTCCCTTCCCCCTCATTCCTTCTCAGGTCCTACCCTTATTGGTTTGATAACTCTAGGTTCTGGGTTGTCCATTCTTGACTGGCTGACTTCATTGTGTGAGGAATCAGACTATGGTCATACTGTCCCTTTTACAACATGAGTTTTATGGTTTATCTATTTTAGTTAGGTATTTTGATTGTCAAAATCCTGAGGGGAACCTGAGGAGAAGTAGGTGGTGTTCATTAGATTTTTAAGATGAACCTTAAGCCTGAGGAAGTTTGCTCCTAGTCAGATGCTCCCAGCATTTTTTAAAATATGTGTTTTTCCCCACCCAGAGATCTCAGGTCCTAACTTTCCCTCTCTATTTTATCCTATCTTTCCCTATCATAATTTCACTTTGTTAATATAGGCTATAATTTTTTTAAAAGTCTGCTATCAAAAAATTGGCTCTCTTCACACACACACATGTAATTCTTGTCAACTACTTCCTTTGTAAGAGCAGTCTTCACACTGTTTGTTAGAACAATTAGAGAAGAAATTATCTCTTTTGGCAAAAACAAGTAAAAAATATTACATATACCGATAAGCTTTTAAACTTAATTTGTTTACTTTTAAAAGAGAAATTATACTTGAGCAGCTACTCTTTTAAAACTAAAAACCAGGGGCGCCTGGGTGGCTCAGTCGGTTAAGTATCTGAGTTTGGCTCAGGTCCTGACCTCATGGTTCATGGGTTTGAGCCCAGCTTTGGGCTCTGTGCTGACAGCTCAGAGCCTGGATCCTGCTTCAGATTCTGTGTCTCCTTCTCTCACTACCCTTCCCCTCTTGCGCTCTGTTAAATAAGTGTTAAAAAAAATTAAAACTAAAAACCACAAGTGAATCAAAGATCTTAGTCTATGAAGTAAACTAGATAGTACATGTGCACATGAGTGTGTGTGGGTGCACACACACACACACACACATAAACTACAAGTGAGTCATAGGTGGATATTACAATGGGGTGAATGTGTCCAATCTGTAAATAAAGCAGATACAAAGATGAACCCCTGACTTAATCTGTTACAGAATTCTTGGTCTGGAAAATCATGGTCTGTTAAGGAAAGACAAAATTGAAAATACTCACTCAGCTTCCATTCTAATACATTAGCTAAACACACTAAGTGTTTTATGCACAGATAGTAAATTGAAATGGTAAAACAACAACAATGACAAAGCAACAGAACTAAAACAAGTAAGAAAAAACTGTTTTCTGCATTATACCCAAAGATCCCCCCCCCCCCGGATATCTCTGCCTGCCGGTATTGAAAAACAAATACAGTCTAGCAATTATGGAAAGAACCTATTAAGCCAAGAGAGTGTCTCACTACCCATTGGCATCAAAAGTTCAAGAGCCCTCAGGCTCCTCTAACAGTTCCTTAAAAAGAGCAATGAACTGAGAAAGCTCTACTGGGGCCAAGCATTCCATGGAAGTTCAGGAGCAAACAAAGGCAGACTAGCCCACCCAGCATCACAGCTCATTAAGGTGTTTTATATTCAAGCGAAGTAAAACAGGAAAATATCACCACGCTTCTCATGTGAAATGAAAAGAAATTGAGTCATCCAGCATCATTAAAATAAAAAGAAGCTAAAAATATATCTCCATGAGCAAACAGCCACTTGCAACCTGTAACATACACTTGGCCATGTCTTACCCTGTAAAGCACATCAGGCTAAGAGAATTCATTATTGTGAAGTGTAGGTTCTCCCCTCATCACTAGTCAACCTGAACCCTAGCCTGGATTGTCAAGTACACATGAGTTTGATGGGATTCAGTTGTTTAAGAGAAGGAAGAGGGGGAATTTGTAGGGCTTACCCAAGTTTCAGCTTCTGTATTTATTAGCCATTGGCTTTAGGCAAATAATTTAGTCTCTGTACCTGTTGCTTCATGTATAAAATGAGATTAAAAACTATTTCATTGCCTTCTTCACTGTATATAAAAGTATGTTGTAAACTGGTTGATTCTACAGAATTGACAGTTTTCTTATTATATGTAATTTATGAAAATAAAATCAGATTATTTGGGTTTACAGGAGAAATACATTACACCAAATGTACTAAATATATCAAGTTTCATATTTCTATACAGATAGCTATCACAAGGCTAGGTAAACAAAGATTTCTTGAGTTATTACCTAGTGATCTAGTTATCATCCTAGCATATCACAAAAGTGCACCCTCACCTCCTATAGGCCTTTTAATAATGCCTAAAGGATATCTTATCTTTTACTGTTCTCTTGTAGCACTCATAGGATGTCCACGCGTGTTATCTTTCAAGTGTCCACCTTAAGTGAAACCCTTTAGCAGAGACTTATTGCATTCAGTTGGCAGATGTGAGCCAACCACTCTGGATGTTTTATCACTAACCAGATGTCCACTCAGGCCAAACTGACCATACCATACTGATAAGGGAGCATGAGGCAGACTGAGGGGCAAAAACAGAAGCTAGCACCCCACCGCACCCCAGGTGGGATCTGTGTGATATTCCTTGGACACTCCTAGCTACCCAAGAACAAAAGAAAGGGGTTTAAGTGCTTGCCATGGTAATATGGGAAACTAAGGCAAATGAAAAATTAAATTCTCTTACTGCCTATAGCCTATTGACAAGTCCTTGAGACCAGCAGAGTGACCTCCCTCTAGGAGCTCAGCTGCCTCAAGGATGACACTTTGCTAGGGGCAAAAGAGAAACTTGGCTTAACATTGTCCCAATCTTGAGGATCCTGTAAGTCTACTTCCTTTATCTCAACTGCCCCAGAATCATGCTCCAAGTTTATGTCCCTGCACCACCACATGCATCTGAAGGGTCTCATGACAGGTTTGATTAAATGGTGATAAATGATGTTTCCCTACCAACAGCTAGCCCCTCAAGGTCCTGGAAATCTTCCTTCCAAAATACCTTAGAGATTTACTCAATCCCTGACCCCCTCCCAACCTGAGGGTATATAATGAGTTACCTATCATGACCCCAGTGTAGCTCTTCCTGCCCAAGGGTCCTGTTCCCATGCTTTAATAAAATCACCATTTTGCACTACAGATGTCTTCAAGAATTCTTTCTTGGCCATTGGCTCCGGACTCTACAAACCCCCCATTACCCCAAAACTTCACCAATACTGTAGGTCTTGAATTATCATGACCCTTTGGAACTATAAGAGAATTTAAACTTCATTATAGATAAAATAATTTAAAAACTAATTTTTGTCATCATTAACCTTCCCCAAATGATAAATTAATAAACAAATGTTTTATCTAATTCAGTATACATTTTAGGGCCATATATTGGAGAGACACAGCCCAGCAGACTCTAAGCCTCAGGTGAGTGATGGTCCAGAGAGGCCAAAGAAAAGACCCCCAGACAGTAATCAAGACATAGGACAATTAGGGGGAACTTATATACAGGGACTCCAGGAGCAGCTGACTAGACAAAGAATCCTCTGCAGCCAGTTTTTATAGCATAGCAACTTAACCAAGCAACTATCAGTGGCCCTTCTATGATAGGAAAAGATAGGCTTCAGTAGACAGAGAGGGAAAGATTAGGACCTGAGATCCCTGGGTGGGAAAAACACCAAGGCTGGGAGCGTGTGACCACAGCAAACCCTCTCAGGCGTAAAGTTCCCCTTAAGAATGTAACAGATACCACCTACTCCCCTTCAGGTTTCCCACAAGAATTTTACTAAAGACTAAAAACAAGTAGTAGACCATAACATGTATGACCCACAAAGAATGATATGGCCATAGACCACCCCTCGTACAATGAAATCGAGCCAATCAGAATGGACAACCCAGCACCTAGAGTTATCAAGCCTATAAGGGTAGGACCTGGGAAGGAAGGAGGGCAAGGGTGAAGGATGGGCTGACCAGAACCTTATAAAACAAAGACCCTAGCTATAGACTATATGTATATAGTTATTGACTATAGGTCAAGGGCATTCACTTTTGAATGTCCCCTCTCTATAAAGAGAGCTTTCATACTATTCTTCCTTTCTGATCTTATACTCGAATAAAGTTTTGCCTGCTGCTCATTTTGTGTCCACTTCTTCATTCTTCAGAGTGGTGAGACAACAAACCCTGGTACCGAGGTAAAAAATCCTGCAACACTTCCACCCGTCTGCATGGCCAGCATTTCCAAGGTGATTAAAGCCAGGCACCTGGACACTTTTCATTAAAAGGGAGATGCTCTGGGTTTGCCACCCTTGGGGCCCCTGACGTTGAACACTGAACAACACATTCCTCTGCACATTATGCATGATGGGAATATGGAGGGAGGACAGGGTCTTTACATTTTCAAGAAAGTGATTAACAGGGTCACTCAGGGTATGTTTGCACAAACTAGCTATCTAGCATATACCATAGAATTGTGACATCTCTTAAGTCATTCCCCCTTAATTTTTCATCATGAAGTTCAAATATACAGAAAAGTCGAAAGGATAGTTCAGTGGTCACCAGTATACACACCACTTAGATTCAATATTTGTTTATATTTTGCCATGTTTATCATATATAGATTATGTACCACATTTTTTTGATAAACTATTTGAAAGTAAACTTTAGACACCATGATGTTTTATCCCTGAATACTTCAGCATGCATCACCTAAAAAATTTCTTTTCCTCCTAAACTGTAAATTCATTATCATCTAAGAAAACTAACATTTTTCCTAATATTTCCTAATACTCTGTATTCACATTTCCTCAATTAAACACAAAATTCCTTTTATATCTTTTTTTTGCAATCCTAATTTTGCATAGAATTATACTTTTTATACTTTAAAAAAAAAACAAGGATCCAACCAGGGTTTACAAATTGCATTTGGTTTTGGTTGCTATGTTTTTTTAGTTTCTTTTACTTTAGAACGGCTGCCTTCTCCCTACTTTTTATTTTAGTAACATTGGCTTCTTGAAAAGTTCAGTCCAGGTGTTCTTGTAGAATGCTTAGCTCCCGCATTTCCTGTAAACTGAAGGTAAGGTCAAAAGATTTCTTTAGATTCAGATATTTTGGCAAGATTACTTCAAGAGTGATGCTGTGCTATATTTCATATTTGCATTACAACAGGGGCACATTAGGGCAAGTTATTCCATTCTAAGTAGTTTAAGGCTGATCCCTTGGTTAAGGTGGTAATTTCCTGATAGTTCTCCTGTAAAAGGTACATTTTCTTCTTTGCAGTGAGTAACCTGTAAAGCCATAATTGTATGATGTAAATATTGTACCTTCCAACAACTTCTTCCATACTACTTTATGCATACTCCAATAATCTCTCTTGCCTCAGCCAATCACATCATGGAGGGTTGCATAAATGTTGATTTCTAATTCCCTTCTTTCTTCTGTATTTATTAACTGTCATTTTTTTTTCTGTACAAAAAAAAAAAGAGCTTTCTATTATTAATTTGAGCTGAAATATCTTTCCTCGCCAAAAAGACAAAGTAAATGATTCATTCCTTCCCTTTAATTAGCAATTTTCACAGTAAAGATTCAGTGGAAGATTTAACTCCAAGGGTGGTAAATGAGTTTTATTCTTTTGATTAGCATTATTGGGTTCATAGATTTGAATTTGCTCAATGCTTTACAATCAATTAAAGTCATTATTCTTTTTGATATTCGAATTATCACAAATTTGGCTAGTGGGAATCCCAGCAAGTTCAGTCTTTGAGTGCTTTCAATGTTGTTTTGAAATGAGAGATCCTAGGCTCACCTGCTCCAGACTGACGATCGCCTATTTCTCCAAGAAGTCCTAGTTCCTTCTGGTAGGAATTAGATGTGGTCATCACTACTGGACTGTCATTCTTTCATAGGCCATTTCAGAGGGCAGACCTAGGAAACATACGTTAAAAATTACAAATTCATATTAAAATTTCTAATCACTTTTATCTTCTTCCAAATATTTTGTCCCCAAATTTTTGGATCCTGATAACATAATCATGTTTACATTTTTACACTAAAATATTTATAAAATGGTTTCAAATTAACTAGACAAATAAAACCAGTAGCAATGAAACTAGTGAGTTCAACTTTTCCCCTTAGAATATATCCCAGTAAGAAACTACTATTAGAGTTAAAGGTAACTCAAATTATTTTTTCCTCTGTATTATGTTACCAAATTTATATATAGTTTTATTATTTTTGTTTCTTTTAAGTTATGTGTTCTGCTTCCTCCTGTTTGAATTTATTCAAGTTTTGAATATATAAAACATTTCTCCTTTTTCTCCCTCTGTACTTAAACATATTTTATTTTTTTTTAATTTTTTTTTTCAACGTTTATTTATTTTTGGGACAGAGAGAGACAGAGCATGAACGGGGGAGGGGCAGAGAGAGAGGGAGACACAGAATCGGAAACAGGCTCCAGGCTCTGAGCCATCAGCCCAGAGCCCGACGCGGGGCTCGAACTCACGGACCGCGAGATCGTGACCTGGCTGAAGTCGGACGCTTAACCGACTGCGCCACCCAGGCGCCCCTGTACTTAAACATATTTTAAAATGTCCAGTTTCCCTTATGATAAAAGAAATGAAGATTAAAATGTATAAGTTTGACAATATACTTTTTGGAGCAGATGTGAAAAAAGAGACTATCATACCTTGATAGTAAGAATGCAAAGATATACAACCCCTGTAAAGGTGAATTTATAACAATTTTTAATCTTTCTGAACGAATGTGTGTTAGGTATCCCTCATGTAGACTGCAATGAATTGAGCTTTGGGGAGTTTTTTAAAAATCTTATCATTTAATTAAGTGAATTAAGCTCATTGGTATTGATAGAATTCATACATTTAGCCTCATCTCTATCATATTATTTTATTTTGGATATTTTGAGTGCATTATATTTGTTAGTTTTTTTCACTACAGGTTTTTTTATTTGTTTTTTAAAATTTTTTTGCTTGGTATCTTTTTTTTTTTTTTTAATTTTTTTTTTCAACGTTTATTTATTTTTGGGACAGAGAGAGACAGAGCATGAACAGGGGAGGGGCAGAGAGAGAGGGAGACACAGAATCGGAAACAGGCTCCAGGCTCTGAGCCATCAGTCCAGAGCCTGACGCGGGGCTCGAACTCCCGGACCGCGAGATCGTGACCTGGCTGAAGTTGGACGCTTAACCGACTGCGCCACCCAGGCGCCCCTTGCTTGGTATCTTAAAACATATATATGTTTGTTTAAATAATATTTTACTAGTCACTGTATGTAACGTTCCTACTCACCTTTTTTCTTATTTAGTCCTGTATTACTCCATTTGTTAGCAATTAAATGGTATTTTTATCCTCTTGCACCACCCATCCAGCAATCACTGAGTTTCTTATGCTTTCCCTTTTCCTCTTTCCTTTCTTTTCCCAGTTTTAAGTTGTGTTATTTTCCTTTCTTCAAGAGCATGTGGCATCTATTCCATCCTTAGAACCACTTCTGCTTTAGGCTTAGCTTTCTTGCAGAACATATTCAATACCCCACAGTTCTCTGGCCAATTTACCCAATAATCATTTGGTTGAATCAGCCTCACCCTCCAGTTAACTCCTTGGGAAAGGCTTATGATTACAATATTCTTGCCAATTTTAAACTGATTTTTCTATAGCCTTGATACTGTAAGGTGAACTTGCCTGGATTTAAAATCCCTGGCTCTTTATTTTCTTTCCTAGATTTAAAATGTTGCCCTTTTATGCCCGTTATTGTATGTTCCTGTTGAGAAGTCTTATGCCAAATAGGTAGATGATTTCATTTGTAAGTTACTTGGATTTTTATTTTTTGCTTGTTTTTATCTTTGATGCCCAGAGGAATATTTTCTTCATTTTATCTTTAAATTGTGTTTAAATTTATTTTACTTAGTTTTGATTTTACTGGAATATATCTCAAAATTGATCAATGAGGGGACTCCTGGGTGCTCAGTTGGTTAGGCCTCCAGCTTTGGCTCAGGTCATGATCTCACATTTCCTGAGTTCGAGCCCCATGTCAGTCTCTGTGCTGACAGCTCAGAACCTGGAGCCTGTTGCAGATTCTGTGTCTCCTTCTCTCTCTGCCCCTCCCCCACTTGCACTCTGTCGGTCTCAAAAATAAATAAAAAAACACATTAAAAATTTTTTAATAAAAAATTTTAAAAATAAAAAGAATTGACCAATAGGTCTTATCTATCTGAATGTATCTATTCAGATCTTATTTTATACCCTTTAATTGTATTAAAAGAGTTTAACTATCCTTTTAAATATTAGTTCTGTCATTGTTGTTTTAGTCTTCAGCCTCTCCAATTATATACACATTCGATCTTTGCCTGTTTTCTTAACTTTTAATGTGATCCTTGTTATCTTTTCTTTTATGTTAAACTTAAGCTCTTTTTATTGGAATTGTATATACTTTATTGCATTGCTATTGTCTATGCTACTAATTGTAATTTAGTCATAGCTATTCTCCCCTGGTCATTTAATACAATAAAATTAATATAAGTTAGTGTATATTATAATATATTCCTATGGATTTTTTTAAATTTGATTATCTCCCTGCTTATATCTTTCTGTTTTTTTTATTTCTATTATAATTTATCTAATTATATTTAGTTAATAGTGTTGAGTTACAGCTTTTTTTGCATGCCTTCCTTTGGTGGTTGTTATTATTAGTGTTTTTGTCTCCTGCAAATTTTGAGTTTCATAATGTATTTTCTTCTTATATAAATTCCATATGTGTATTGAATTCTCTTCATTTAAATTCATAATTACTTTTTATTGGAATAGTAGGCATTTCAAAGGGAGAGGTTGGTATGACTTATTTGATTTCTTTGTTTAAGAGCATCTTCTGGGGCGCCTGGGTGGCGCAGTCGGTTAAGCGTCCGACTTCAGCCAGGTCACGATCTCGCGGTTTGTGAGTTCGAGCCCCGCGTCAGGCTCTGGGCTGATGGCTCAGAGCCTGGAGCCTGTTTCCGATTCTGTGTCTCCCTCTCTCTCTGCCCCTCCCCCATTCATGCTCTGTCTCTCTCTGTCCCAAAAATAAATAAACGTTGAAAAAAAAAATAAATAAATAAGAGCATCTTCTGTTTCTATAGTAAAGTAAAACTTATTTTATTAAAAATAGTATCTTTTTTGATTTGTTTCTGCATTCTTCTGATTCTTAGTGTCTTCTTTTACTATGGATTTTGACTACCATTACCTTCTTCCTTCCCTTCAAGAGACACCTCCTCTTTCTAAGATGTCTCCCTTTTCACCAGAAGCGGTATTTTTCAGGACCACTCAGTCTGTTCAATAATTCCAAACCCCTTTCTATTGCTCTCCTTAGGAACCAGTACACTGTTTTACTGGATCTCAGAATTGTTCTTGAAGTTTTTCAGATTCAGGGTAGGTCCTTTTTTTCCTAGGAATGAACTCTGGTTGGTGTTATCTGTGTTGTATTAGAACCTCACCAAACTTTCCTGTCTTCAACACAGTTGCTGCCTCTTTGCCAAACGTGCTGCAGAGGTCATTCTCCTGGTTTAGGACACTCGGTTTTCTTCCAACATGTGAATTTAATTTCCCAGTATTCTCTTCTCTTAGTTACAGTGTAGTCATGGAGTATGGCTTTATTGAAATTATATGGAGCGATTATAATTTAGTCTTCAGCCATCATATTAATAGTTCCATACTCTCAAGTCTCTTTTAACGTAGCTCCAACTCCCCTCCTTTTTTAAAAAAACCTTTTTTTAAGTTTTGTTGTTGTTGTTGTTGTTCATTTATTTTTGAGAGAGAGACAGAGCATGAACATGAGCATGAGCATGAGCATGAGCATGAGCATGAGCAGGGAGGGGCAGAGAGAGGAGACAAAGAATCTGAAGCAGGCTCCAGGCTCTGAGCTGTCAGCACAGAGCCCAATTCGGGCTTGAACCATGAGATCATGACCTAAGTTGAAGTCAGATGTTTAACCATCTGAGCCACCCAGGAGCCCCTCCTTTTTTTTTTTACAACAGCATTCATCTGTTGAAGAAACCAGAGCGGCTGTCATGAAGAATGCAAATACCTGATGGATTGATTTGATTGTTTTTATTGTTTTGTTTGGCTTCTTTCTGAATCAAATAAGAAAATTTCTTAGGGCCCTTCATCTCACTTTATTAATAACTTCACATCTTTTCTCTTATATCTTACTCATACCAAAAAACAAATTCCTTCACTTTTATATCCTTTTAATGTTTATTTATTTTCAAGAGAGAGAGTGTGTAAGCAGGGGAGTGGCAGAGAGAGAGGGAGACAGAGGGTCCTCACTGAGCAGATCCTCACTGACAGCAGAGAGCCTGATGTGGGGCTCAAACTCACAAACCATGAGAACATAACCTGAGTCAAAGTCAGGTTAACCAACTGAGCCACCCAGGGGTCCTGCAGCTTAGCTATTTTTTGGGGGGGTTGTGGTCCCATTTACAGCTATGTCTTCAGATCTCAACTTTTGCATAAAAGTGTTTGTTATAAATATAGTCTAAATCTCGAGAGGAGTCAATTCTGTTTATGAGATAATTTTGGTAGCAGCTTTCTAATAAAAATAAAAAATAGTAGTAGCTAACATTCATTGTTATCTTTTGTCCTTGTTATTGGTGGTGGTGGTGGTGACTATCATTGGTGCCACGCCTATCCAACTCCTTTATAAATATATTCCTAACACCTCTATCAAATAGGTTATATTACATCATTTAGTAAATTTAAAAAAAAAAGCCCTGCAGCACAGAAAAGTTATGTAATTTGTGCAAGGTTATACAGAAAGTTAAGTGGGAGGAATGGGGCAAGATTTAATTGTAAGCACTGTGATTTTATAACTCTTCCCACCTTAAGCACTGGCATGGACTCCTTCATCATAACATTATCATTGTTACACAAGGATTACAAATCACTTTTTCAGGATATTATGTGTACTGAGAAGGGAAGAATATAACAGACATATACCCATCTGATTTAGGTGAGCAAACTGTCGGCCTCACATATATATTAGTATACATTTTTTAAAAAAATTATCTTTAATGTGGGGCACCTGGGTGGCTCAGTCGGTTGAGTGTCCAACTTCAGCTCAGGTCATGATCTCACAGTTTGTGGGTTTGAGCCCTGCATCAGGCTTCCTGCTGACAGCATGGAGACTGCTTGGGATTTCCTCTCTCTCCCTCTCTCTCTGCCCCTCCCCTGCTCACTCGTTCTCTCAAAATAAATAAATAAACTTAAAAAAATTTATAAAAAATTTTTCTAGTAGCTGCATTAAGAAATAAAAAGAAATAGGGGCGCCTGGGTGGCTCAGTCAGTTAAACATCTGACTTCAGCTCAGGTCATGATCTCACAGTGCGTGAGTTCAAGCCCCGAGTCAGGCTCTGTGCTGACAGCTCAGGGCCTGGAGCCTGCTTCAGATTCTGTGTCTCCCTCTCTCTCTACTCCTCCCCTGCTCACACGCTGTCTCTCTCTCTCTCTCTCAAAAATAAATAAATATTAAAAAGAATTTAAAAAAATTATCTTCAATGATTTGGGTACAAAGGTATTATAAGATGATATTGTAAGATGATATTATAAGACAGTTTTGTGAGGCCCATGTGAGATTTTCCAGGGTCTTTTTGGGAGCTGTATTAGAGTGCAAAGGTTGTGGCTGAAAGAGAGTCTATCCAGAGTTCTAGTTTCACCCAGTTTGCCTCTGGGCAAGTTGCTTAAATTCTCTGTGCCTGAGTTCCCCTATCTGTAAAACATAAAATGGGAGCGTTTATCATATAGATTTATTGGGAAATTGAAGGAGTTAATACATGTAAAACACTTAGAAATATAACTGGTGCACAGTAAACAGTAGGTGGTAACTACCATTGTTTCTGGAGGACATTCAGTTCATCAGGATGCCTACTCCACATTAAACTTACTTCCATCTTTGGTTTCATTGTCCAGGCATCCACATCCCCTTAAATCCTGCTGTGTCCTCCCAAGGGAAAGTTGTGAAACTTAAACAGAAAAAGAAAGAACATTTCAAGTACACTCTGCTAAGGTCAGCAGTGTCTCATTACCAAACCTCAAACATACCAGCCCCTGGCTCTTTTTTCCCAACCACAGAGTCCTGCTTTCTTCATTTTGCCTGTTATATGCTGTGTATGTTTACAGACTTTGCTCAAGACCCATGACATGTTCCATCATTGTGGTGCCCTCGTTGATCTCTCTGCCCTGCAATGCCTACTCTCGGAATTTGTTGTATGTGGTCTAGAATTTAATAACACATTCTCCGGCCTTTTTCATCTTTTTTACTTTTTGTGCGCATATATTTCTGCTACCATTTCATGTATGCACATCTCTTCTCTGCATCTGAACAATAAACTGTGAGGTCAGAGACACAGCAAACTTGTTTACAGTCCCTGCAGCAGGGGTAAAATGCCACATACTTGTGGGTGTTTGCTAAGTGATATTTATTTGTTCTTTTTCTTTCTAGTTTGAATGGAATCAGAAAAAGCTTGGAAATCTGGTACTCAGCTAGCTCTGCTAATGTCTTCGTATTAGACTGAGCTCACCCCCTTTGCCGTTTTGCAGTTTAGGAAGTGTGACATGTGAGGCTGACAGATGTGCATGCCCTGTAAAAAGGCAGGAGATTTTCTGCAAAACCCACAGGGTGATGGTGTTTAGCAGCACCTTTTATGACACCACCGAGGAGAGTTTCTTCACTTCTGGGCCTGACTTTTGGTATCATTGGAGAACTAACTCACAACCCCATTCTTTTCAGGACATCGGTTCATCTTGGATCCTCAAAAATGGCTTTGAGCTTCCAGATCCCAGTTCTTGAGGACTGAAACTCTTGTCTTCCAGACCTTTCATTTTGCTCCCAGACAATAAATGAGAACTTCCTTATAGAGGATTTTTTTGTTGTGGTTGCAGTTATTATTTACAACATAAGTATTATACAGAACACGGTGTGCTTTAAGTAAGGAGAACATAAATCAAACTCAGATTTTATTGTGTTATTGACTACCATTAAGTTGTAATAGCTAACTCGGCCCATATGGCCGTTTGAGAGAATAAGTGTGTGTGCACACACACACACACATCCTCAGGGCTGGGGACAGGGGTGCGTAGCAAAACTCAGAACTCAGCACATCTAGTTTGCAAGTTCAGATCATAGGTTTATGGATTCAAGTGTACCGAGTTTCTCAAGTGTGTGCCCCAGTGCCAGCTCTGAGCTGATGTTATTCTTGAATAAAATGAAAACTACAAGCCAGAAGCAAAATGTAACAGCTTTGCCAGCTGTGAGCATACTGTTTACAGATTGAACCTGGGACCAAAACCATTATACAGTATACATTATGACAACTCAAGAAAATATGTTTTGACAAACAAAGGTCTTCTTAAAAAAATAAGCAGGTGCAAACAAGAACTCTCTTCTCAGTAGCACGCGTTCTACAATGCTTCTTCCCCTCTTCCAACCATCTCAGTCTAGATTTGCTCAGAGTAGATAGTGGTTTTCTTTACTAGGAACAAGCAGGACTTAGACAAATAGAAGATCTGTCCCTCTCCCTCTCTCTCTCTCTATATATATGTATATATATATATACATATATATATCGTATATATTATAGACTTAGACAAATAGAAGATATTTCCCTCTCTATCTATGGAGTATATATTATAATAATTATATGTCACCATTATTGCATTATATATAATTATATATTTAAATTATATATTTATAATTATATAAATATATATATAATTGGTTCAATCTTTCTGGGAACTACAGCCTCATTTTAAATGGTCCAGGGAGAGGCACCTGGGTGGTTCAGTCCGTTAAGCATCCGACTTCAGCTCAGGTCATGATCTCACCGTCCATGAGTTCGAGCCCCGCGTCGGGCTCTGTGCTGTCAGCTTGGAGCCTGGAGCCTGCTTTGGATTCTGTGTCTCCCTCTCTCTCTGCCCCTCCCCCCACTCGCACTCTGTCTCTGTCTCTTGAAAAGAAATAAATGTTAAAAAAATGTTTAAAAATAAATAAATAAATAAATAAATAAATGGTCCAGGGAGAATGTTAAGGATTAAAACCTTGATTGTTTTCCATTGTCCTTGGCTGTGAATTATTTGCCAGCTTGGATAAATAGAATTTATTTAGGCAGCTGAACTGTATACATGTCACTAAGTATTTTGTTTTAAGAAGCTATAAATTGTGTTTGCAATAATCTTGAACTTAGAGGTGAGGCTATATAGGAAAACTGGAAATGGATCCTAGAGCAATTATACGAATGGTTCTGATAGTTTTTTTTATCAATTATTTGGGTAGTTCATACATTGGTAGACATGCATTCAGTATATTAAAACTGGTCCTGGAAGTGAAAATACTGCTTTAGGAAATTGAACACAACTTGATTTATTGCCTACTATGAAATTGTTAATGAGTGAAGCACAAGGAATACAAAGATTTGTAAGATGTTGCCTTTCTCCAAGTAGCTCAGTGTCTACTGGGTTATTTGTATAAGTCCTCAATTCCATATTTCGTAGACAGATCTTCCTTGACTTACAATGCTGTTATGCCCTAATAAACTCATCATAAGTTGAAATACTGTAAGTTGAAAATGCAGTCAGTATACCTAACCTACCAAACATCATAGCTTAGTCTACCTTAAACAGCTCAGAGCACTTACATTAACCTACTGTTGGGCACAATCACCTAACACAAAGCCTGTTTTAAAATAAAGCATTGACTATCCCATGTAATGTATTGACTACTGCACTGAAAGTGAAAAATGGGATGGTGTGTGGGTACAGATGGTTGTTAGTTTACCAGGTTTTTACCCTCATGCTCGTGGCTAACTGGGTTTTGCAGCCACTGCCTCTGCCCCGCATCACAGGAGAGGACCCTCCCACATATCCCTAGTTCAGAAAAAGACCCTCATCCAAAATTCAAAGTATGGGTTCTACTGAATGTACACCACTTTTGCACCATTGTGAAGTCGAAAATTCGTAAGTTTAATTGTTTTAAGCTGGGGAGCATCTGTATATCCAAGAGTAAATGTTTAGAGAAGTCATAGAGACATGTGATTTAAAGACAGTAACCATCTTAATTGTTCAGGGACATGGATTAAAGAGAAGAGGGAAAATGTATTGCTGCACGTATAATTATAGACATTCTTTTCTTCTATTCCTTTCTATACAGAAATAAAAATATCTTGAAAAGATAGAAGAAAAATGTTTATTGCCATGTTCATTATATCAGGTACTTGAATGCATCATTAAATAAACAAAGCCCTAGCTATAGTTAAGAAATGACTTAGAACCACTAGTTATGTTTGGATAGGATCAATGTCTTCCAAGTTACCTGGACACATTTAGGACAACTGAAATTCAATATACATTTCCCAACAATATGTTAATTCATAATCTCCCACTGTCTTTACTCTGCTGTAGAAGTTCTATTAATTGCAGAGTTCCCTCAAGAACTGAAGAAACAGAAAACACAGTATCGTAGGATGTCTTTTTACCTTACTTCAGTCAATTAATACAGTCTACAGATATGGGAAATTCTAAAAATTAAAACAAATGTAATACTGTAAAGTTAAAACATCGGCATCTAAAATTAAAAATAAAAAATTAGGGTCGACACATTTTCTGAAGAGTTATTTGATCCTTCATAGGACATTTCAAGGATTGACAGTGTAGTGAGCTAATTATACATGATATGAAGAAAAACAAAATGCCCACCCTTCCTACCAGTGAAAAAAGTGTTATAAGATTTCAAAGGTTCAAGTTAAAGCACTATAATAAGGCAAATGTTTGTTACATTTCACCTATAATTAATATTTTAGTTGACATTAATTAAGAAAACAGTTGTATCTATCAGATACAGTAGGAGGTCACAAGGCAGGCAGGCTTTGAAAGGAGAAGTGGTTCATGGCATACAGTAATAAGCTTGAAACATTTTGCTCCTATACATCGTCTTGAGAATGTAACTTCCAGCATATTCTAAGTATTAAGGCTTTGAAGTCATTGTATCACTTCTCTAAATGTATTCAATAGAATGGAAATAGCATAGTAACTTGATACTCACCATCAACCATTTTAAATAAATGCAGGAACAATTTTATATTTTATTTGTACATTTCAAAATCATATTTTTGGGGGTGCCTGGGTGGTTCAGTCAGTTAATCGTCTGACCCCTGATTTCAGCTCAAGTCATATCTCGCTATCAATGAGATGAAGCCCTGTGTCAGGCTTTGTGTTGACAGTATGGAGCCTGCTTGGGATTCTCTCTTTCTCTCCCTCTGGCCCTCTCCCTCTGGCTCTCGCCCACTCTCTTCTTGCTCTCTCTCTCTCTCTCTCTCTCTCTCAAAATAAATAAATAAACATTTTTAAAAAATCATATCTTCATTTTACTTCTTCCACAAAATTCTGTTCTAATATACTATTTATACTTGAAAGTGTTTGGGGCACCTACAATATCATATTTCTTTGCAACAACAACTATATATATATCTTTTTTTCCTGTGACCGGAGGCTCTGTGATGTTATAAAAAATTTCATCTGGATTGAGTTTTATTATAATTATTGTTAGTATACTATTATTCAAAACAAATAAATGATACATACTTTTTAAGCCAAAAATAGAATCGGAAATGCTTTTCTTAATGATGTGAGTGCAAGTAGAGATTAGATTAAGGGGGGAGGGTTAAATTATCCCTTTATTTTGTACTTTTTTTTAAGTATCTTTGGGCAATGAACCATAGTAAGATTCTGGACAGGTGAGATGAAAGGGGAAAAGTAAGACGGAATGTGGAGAAGAATTGATTGACATCTCAATTGCAGATACTTTGGGCAAATCATATGGAAACTGAAATTCTGGAAATTGATTGACTTAATATTATTCATGCCAGAGTACCTCTAAGAGAGTTTTCATGCACTCTCAGAGATAAGAATACCTCAGTTTGAACTGTTGGCATAGCGTGCAGTCTAGGAAAGCATTCTGGAGATTTTTTTGTTGTTGGGAATATTTGATAGCAAGGGAAGACTATGTTAAATACAAAAAGATTGAGGAAGGAGAGTGGTGCTGAACAGGAAGAAGGTCTACCAACAAAGAACTCAACCATCATCACGACTTGATCACATATGACCGTAATTGCCATGACTTCCCTGCGTGTTTATCCATTTTGTACTCCTAAACAGGAAACAAATGAGTTCCTTGCAGTCTCTGAGAAGAGATTAAATGGAATAAGCCCAAATGTGAAAGGGGAAACACAAAATAAGGGAAAATTCTGTTAGGGAAGTACTCTGGAAACCTTGTTTAGAGAATCATTTATTAGATTTCATGTTTGCTATGCTAGCCTTATTTTTTCTCCAGCTAAAGAAATACCAGAGGGCTTCAAGTGAATCATCATTTATCTTATGTCTTGTCACAACTAGACTTAATTATCTTTCTGTCAATTATTTTAAAACCACTTTGCCCTCCAGCCTTGTATATAAGTTGTGTTGGCATGGTTACCCAACACATTATTCTGAGTGCATTGATTCTTTAACTCTTCAAAGCAATAAATTCCTTTTCTAATACCAGTCCAATCAAGGCTTAAAATTATAGACCATGATATCAGTTTCTGAGTATAGAAATTCATTAGCCTGATGAGCTTTTTGAAACTAATGGCTAATTTTTCTAAATGGCTATTAAAGATTCAACAGAAAATGTTGAAGAGGGAACATACAGAAAGCATCACGTCTTATAGACAGCTGAATTAATAATGGACCAAGGATGTCTCTTATAAACACATCCACTGTTAAGACCAACATCCCCTAAAAGCCTTGGGCTCGATTCTAAAGCAGATATTCCTTCAAGCAAGGAGTGCTGCCTCATTCTCTCCTTTTCCTAAATTTGCCCCCCACTCTCAGGACTTTCTCTTTTTAGAAAAAACATGTGTTAGAAGCATATCTCTTGAAAAAGGTATGGAATGTTGGGAGATAAAATTATTGCCAGGATCAGATATAAAATTAAGTAAAATAAAAATAAATTAAAATATAGAGAAAAGAAATGGTCCTTTTCAAATAGCACTGCACAGGTAAAGAACTGGGATGGGAACAAAGGTCCTAACTCAACAGCTGTATCATTGCAGTCCAGCCTCATAGTTTCTCTCCATCTCAATTATTTCATGTAGACCAATGGTTCTCACCTGGGAGTGGAGTAAAATGTTTGAAGACATTCTTGGTTGTTACAACTGGGAAGAGAAGTTACTACCAGTGTCTAGTGGGTAGAGACTAGGGATGCTGCTAAACATTCTACAATGAACAGAACAGTCCCTACAACAAAGAAAATTATCTAAACCAACATTTCTATTGTACCAAGACTGAGAAACCCTAATATGGAGGTTGGAGGGGTTCAACCAGCCTTACTTGTATTAAGGATTTACTAGAAGATAAAAGGGAAAAGAATGTGAGTATTTTAGGAATCCATAAAACTATATAATTTATGGTATTATTATTATCATGTTATTTATTCCCATTTCCCCTTAGAATTCCTTCCCTTGACAAAGAGGCCAAGCTTTCATATTTTACCCTTTGCAGAATGTCTCAGCCTTCATATTTTACACTTTGCAGAAGGTCTCAGCCTCTTCTACCCTGCTCCTTGCTCAGATCCTTCTCTTTAGAGCCTGGCCCTCCTTTCCTACTTTCTGTGCTTCATCGTAATATATTTATTAAATGTTCTAGTTTCTGTGGATATTTTTAGATGATTAAGTTTTCTGAGAAACTTCTTTGAATTGATGGCTCAAAATATAATTGTTATTAATAGTTTAATATGAATCCAACTGGAATACAATTTTTTAGACATGAAGAAAGTCTAGATTCCATTTTTTCCAGTAATTTTCTAAATGTGGGTGGTAGAATCCTAGGGTTCTCGGGAAACATGACAATGGAAACAGTGAGGGGGCAAGAGAAAAGGAGAACAGGCTTCTTTCTAAGTTCTCTGCCCTCTTTCTCATTAAAATGACTCAATTTTTGCTTATTTGACATATCATGACCTTTTGCAAGCTTTAGTTTGACAAAAGATTTCCACTAATAAGTAAATATTCCAGAAAGCCACTAATCTCATCTGTTCCCTTTTCATAAAGAAGCAACCTAAGGCTCCAAAAGTCTTAGAGACAGATAATAAGAGGTGAGAAATAAATCACAGTACCAGGTTTTCTGACTCCTAGTTCAATGACCTTTCCAATCTGCCATGTTGGCTCATAGATAATGATTGCATTTGAACATGAAGCTTTAATGGCTAATGCAAAAGGATGAGTGATGTGAGATTTGGGGGGGGTGAGAAGTGAGGGAGGCATTTTTGAGCAGGCTTTTAGCACCTTCAGATAATACAAAACATCTACTGACTTCTGCCAATAGTCTGGATTAGGAAGCCAAGCTACCTTAATAAAGAATAAATAAACCCCCACCTCTCCCTTCTTTTTTCCCAATCATTCCTTTTTGTGACAAAGGAATGAATGGACATAGTAAGGCCTCCCACGTTTGCGTAATGTGTCCCCCAACCAACCCAGTCATAAAAATCACCAGGGGAAGCTTGTTGTAGAGCTACCAGGATCTATGCTCCATGAGCAGAGTCAGACTCTCCAGACCCATGGCCTAGGAATCTGTATTTTGGCTTGCCAATCACCAGTACTACACACAATTGGTTAAAACCGGAAGTTTTTAAATTGGGAGACGTAAATGGCTGACTTGACCAGTATTTTATTGATATTGTCATTGAATCCACTAGTTGTTCTAGTATCCCATAGCCATATTATGCATTGACTGAACTATATAAAGGACAGATCTCACCCTGAAGAAATGTCCATAAAGCTGCCAGTGTGTCCTTCTCCACACCTGGCCCAGTCCCAGATGGAGCCTCAGGGCCATTCAGACCAGTGCACATGCCACCTCTCCTTTTGGCATGCCTCCTATGGAATTTAAAACCTATAACCACAAATGTTGAGCATCCATATGGCACTTTATATCTGCACCGTGTTTAATATTCATTTTTATTGATCATTTCTGAAAACAATTCTCCAGGGTACATTCATGTTATCACCTTAGATGACAGTTGAAGAAACAGAACCACATGGAAGGTCTGGGTCACAGAGCAGGGATAAGACCGATTCAGCTGCTTCCACATAATCTACTCTGCATTGCTTGATTGGGTAGCCTCATTTTGCCCATCTGGATCCATTCTCCTCTATCTGAGGATGCTGACCTACATCAGCGGATTCCTTTGCCTCGGTCTTACATTTGAATTTGGCTATTGCAGAGCAATAGACAGAAATCCAAGGGATGGAGGAGATGATGGTTGAAGCATTTATTTTCCCAGTTCTCTTTCTAGACGTCACATAAGAATAGCTGCAACTCCGGACCAAAATTCACCACTCCTTTCAAGGTCATGACTTTCTCCTTGGGATTTTAGTAACAGCTTTCTCCCATTGCCTCTTCAGGCTTAATAGAGGTAACAACTCCTCCTTACCTATTACTAGTCCCTGGGTGCTGCGTTACTTTTTTTACTTTCCTCAACTCTACCTACACGTTTGTAAATAGTTCCTTGTTACACATTCCAGAGTATGCCACCTGTTTCTTTCTGGAGCCCTACTGACTCAATATGTCCACCTAATGTCCACCTAAGGCTGCTATATGTTTGCAAATATAACCTGATTTAAGCCAATCTGATACATGAAAATTTATACTTATCAAATCATAAAACTTTAAAGGCAAAATGAATGCATCCTTTTTAGAATTTCATGAAAGCTATGCTGCTTTCATCCAAAGCTCCTATGTACAAGCATGCACGCGCACGCACACACACACACACACACACACACACACACACACACACATGCATTTTTGCTTAACAGTGGTTTCACAGACATTCTGAAGCCCATCTGAAAAAGTTTATGGACATAAACTTTTGAGATGGTCTTACATTCAACATCCCCATTTTATGAATGAGGAATCAGAGGGAACTGTCCCAAGTGAAATGGGTAGTTACCAGCAGAAATTGGACTAGAAATCAGACCTGCCCCTGAATTTCCAGTCTAAAATTTTTCTGCTACAATGGACATAAATGTTAAATTGAGACTTGTTATTTAAAAAAAATCACTGAGGGATTTATGTGAGTAGCATACTCCTTAGTATACATTTTAAAAACTTGCTCTTGGTGGAACAAGCTTCATAAAAGAAGGAACACTTGTAGGTATCCACTTTCAAAAGAAATAGATCAGGACTTGGAAGTAAGAATATAAAAATACAAAAAGTTGGCGTTTTAATTTCTGAGTTATTTGGTGATCAGCAAAAACTCAACTGTGATTTTTGTCTTTTTGAAAAGTTCAGGATTGCCCAAGAGCAAAGCACATTTATTTGCCAAAAAATGTGTGGATAAAGCTGACCATTTCTGAGAGCAGAGACCGAGGAAGAACAACAGTGAACTGCTGTCTCTGAAATCCAGTGGCAGCTTTATGATGATTTATAAGAGAGAGGGCCTGGGTAGGAGAAGGTCATCCTCTCCTGTTACACCTACTGTCACCTGGCCACCACCTGCAGCTCTGCATTCCCCAGGGGCCCAGGCCATGGAGGACGCTGGCACAGGGGAACCAGAACACGGAATAACTTTCCCAAGATGGCAGTTACAAGCCTTGTCACCAGACAAGGGCAGCTGCTATTAAGGACTGGCTGATTATCTGAGGCCAATATAAATAGGGTAGAGTAGTGGAGAATTTTCTTATCCATAATTTCAGAATCCAAAGATCTCAGAAAAACGATTATTACTATTTTTCTTTTTTGCAAGTTTGATGCAAACTCATTTGGAGGCAAAATCTGACCTGAATTGACTTGAGGCTATTTATATACTATTTAGATACTATGTTTATCCCACTTAGCATAACTGAGCATAATTTTCACTGTAAATATTATATTGATCCCTGGGTATTGGTTCAGACTCTACTAGTGATGTTATAATAGATATGGCTATTATACTGTATTACCTTTTTAAAAAATAGACTTTATTTTTTAGAGCAGCTTTAGGTTCATGGCAAAATTGAGTAAGAGGTAGAGATTTTCCATATATTCCCTATCTCCACACATTTATAGTTTCCCGTTATCAACATCCAGCACCAGAGTGGTACAATCAATGAACCTGCACTGACACATCATTGTTACCAACGTCTGTAGCTTTATGAGCGTTTACTCTTGGCGTTGTACATTCTTAGTTTGGACAAATACATAATGACAGGTATCCACCATGAAATGACCACGCAGAGTAGTTTCACTGCCTTAAAAATCCTCTGTGTTCCACCTGTTCATTGTATTATCTCTTTCAGAAAAATGAATTCTGAAAAACATCAGGCTCTGAGGTTTCAGATAAGGTACAGTAGACCTGTATTTTCTATGGAATACACAGGTAGAAGTCTCTGGAATGAAAAGGGAAAAGACTCACTGGTTAGCTAAATTTAGGAACAAAAGGTCAGTAATAGGAGCCTTAGAAAGCACCTTATAGTTCAACTATCCATTCTTTTTTTTTTAATTTTTATATGTTTTTATTTATTTTTGAGAGAAAGAGAGGCAGAGCATTGGTGGGGGAGGGGCAGAGAGAGAGAGGAAGACGCAGAATCTAGGCTCTGAGCTGTCAGCACAGAGCCCTACATGGAGCTCAAACTCATGAACCACAAGATCATGACCTGAGCCGAAGTTGAACGCTTAACCAGCTGAGCCACTCAGGTACCCCTCAACTGTTCATTCTTAATATCTGAAATTCGACAAATTTAACTCATGCTTAATTTATTTTAATTTTGCCTGCTACTAAACAGACTCTAAATGCCATAGAAAGGAAACTTTGAAAGCCCATAGGTCACTGACACCTTAATGTAAGTTTCAAAAAGGAGAGGTGTTCAAAAGTAAATCCACTGCTGAAAGGGGAAGCCAGCTCATCCTACCAGCTGAGGACTGGTAGATCTGTCCCAGGCAATCAAAACAATGCCCACTTGACCTTGTTCTGATCAGAATTTTACATGTTAAAACATATATATACATATATACACACACACACACACGTACACATATATATGTATACACATATATACATATGTACCACATATATGTATATATGTATATATGTATATATATGTGTGTGTATGTATATATACATATATTTATAGTATAATTACATAATTATGCTATAATTATAATTGTTATAATTACAATACAATTATTAATAATTATAAATAAACTATACACAATATGTAAAATCATTAATATTAATATATTTAAAGAATAATTTATATTCACAGGTGAACCCTTGAGTTGGAAACAGTATCCCCACCCCCATGAGCTGAGGATAATGAGCCATAAGCTGAAGGAAGTCAGGTGACTCACTAAACTAACAGAAAGACAGGTAAGTCACCTTTGATTGTTACATAAATTCAAATATAAACCTCCTGCATTCCTGGATAACATTTTCTAGGGCCCTCTGAAAATGAAAATCTACTACTAATGAAAGGGCGGGCCTACGCCGGCGGACTCCATCTTGTTCTGTGTCCTTCACCTTGACCACACCTCCTCCCCTTGAGTAACCCCCCCCTCACCTGCCTAACAGGACTCGGACCCTTCCCCAGGACCCTTCCCCAGCCAATCGGCTGAGGCCATAGCCATTACCTCACCAACTGCCCCCAGGCCCCAATAAAACCTTTGTCCTTTTGAAACTCGCTCTCCTTCCCTGGTATCTCACCGCTGCGTCGGTGCAGGTAGGGGATTGCACTCGAGCTAGCTAGAATAAAGGCTCTTTGCTTTTGCATCGGACTCGGCTCCCTAGTGGTCTTTGGGGATCACGAATTCTGGGCATAACACTAATAAAAAGAAAAAAAAAAGGAAAGAAAGAATTCACAGTACATTTCATACCTTTTCCTGTCTGGAACATTTGGTGGAAACAATTAGAGAAAAATCCGCTATGGAGAAGGGATGTCTAAACTGGAAATTTCGGGGTTTCTTCCTCTTGGTCTTTCCTAAGGCACTCATACACCACTGGATGATTCCCAAAAGCAGAAACACAAAGACCCAAGTATTCTTTTATTCTCCCTCTTCCCATCAACCTCAATCTATTGCCTTCTCTTTCCAGCCCACCAGAGAGTCGCATTCTCAAACAGCCTCACCCCTGCAGGCACCACCTCTGAATTTCCTTATTTCCAAACAAAACTCTTGAGCCCTTGAGGCCTCTTTCTGACTATGGAGATTCCTACTAACAGAGAATAACATTCATTCATTCTCAGGGACCATCTGCATTTCCAAGAAGAGCTTGCTAATCAGACTACACTTCTCAATTAGAGGTAGTTTGGAAAAGATTTTTAAGCAAGGGGATTTTCAGACATTTAGTCATTTTGAGCCTCTCTCTACTCTTCAAATTTTTTCTGACAGTGTGTGTCACCAGTAACAAATACAAAAAGAGCTTAACAGACAGAGAGAGCTCAGTCCCCTCCTTAACTTAGTTTCACTAAAAATTTGTGTGAATAGAGATCCATGAAAGAAGGTATTTCTTGGGGGAAGGTGGTTGGTATTGATCCTCTCCTTTATATTAATAAATCCATGGGAGAATTTCATAAATGAGACTATATTTCTTACTAATAAAATTTCCTTGGGGCGCCTGGGTGGCGCAGTCGGTTAAGCGTCCGACTTCAGCCAGGTCACGATCTCGCGGTCCGTGAGTTCGAGCCCCGCGTCAGGCTCTGGGCTGATGGCTAGGAGCCTGGAGCCTGTTTCCGATTCTGTGTCTCCCTCTCTCTCTGCCCCTCCCCGTTCATGCTCTGTCTCTCTCTGTCCCAAAAATAAATAAACGTTGAAAAAAAAAATTTAAAAAATTTAAAAATTTCCTTTCATGTTAATTATGCACCATGATTTGCTCTTTTTATTTAAAAAAAAAACCTCAAGGGGCGCCTGGGTGGCGCAGTCGGTTAAGCGTCCGACTTCAGCCAGGTCACGATCTCGCGGTCCCTGAGTTCGAGCCCCGCGTCAGGCTCTGGGCTGATGGCTCAGAGCCTGGAGCCTGTTTCCGATTCTGTGTCTCCCTCTCTCTCTGCCCCTCCCCCGTTCATGCTCTGTCTCTCTCTGTCCCAAAAATAAATAAACGTTGAAAAAAAAAAAAATTTAAAAAAAAACCTCAAAAGTTCAAATACTTTTTTTTAATTTTATTTAAATTTAGTTCATTAACATACAATGCAATACTGATTTCAAGAGTAGAATTCAGTGACTTATTACTTACATACAACACCCCGTGCTCATTACCATAAGTGCCCTCCTTAATACCCATCACCAATCCAGCCATCTCCCGCCCATCTCCCCCCATCAGCCCTCAGTTTTTTCTCTATCAAGAGTCTCTTGTGGTTTGTTACTTTAACTGAAACAATCAGAGCAGAGTGATAGATTTAAAAGATTAGGACTGTAAGAGAAAGAGTCTCAAGTGGGGATTTTTCCACCTTGACACTAATGACATTTGGAGATGGATAATTCTGTCTTGTGCATGGTAGGATGTTTAGCAGCATCCCTAGCCTTTACTAATGAGATGCCAGTATTACTGTCAGCAAGCCTTCTTGATCGATTATAGACCCCAACAGTTATTCTTATTGAACTTTCTTGAGGCTTTGACAATGACTGGAACATTCCAACTGCCAGTCTGATAGCAATAGAATTCCTAGAAGACCACACAACACAAATCCCCTCCCCTGTCTCTGATCTTAAGCTGAACACGTACCAACCCCCCACCAACCCATGATCATGCACTCCCTGCCGCTTTCTTCCCCAACCCCTCCCTGTACAACTCTCGGTTTCCATCTTGCAGGTAGAGAAGGCAGTTAAGTCTTGAGTCTACCACCTCCCCTGGTTGCCAACATCCGAAATAAATTTATCCCTTTCCCTTTTCCAAACTCTCATCTCCTGAGCTACTGGCTTCTCTTGCAATGAGTTTATCCAAGCTTGTTTGTCAACAGTGTTGGCCAACCCAGCCAGGAGATGTGCTCTGGATTTGTCCAGACCCCAGCAGGATTCCCCAGAATGGAACAGTTGGCCACAAAAGTGCCAGGGCTCACCTGCTGGTTTCCTGAGTTAGCAGCTCAGGAAGATGATAGATCATCTGGAAACATTGCCACCACTCCCACTTGTGACAACCAAAGTGTCTGCAGACATTGCCAACAGTACCCTAAGAGGAAAACTGCTCCAAGTTGAGACCGACTGATACAGACCAGACTCCTCATCTGAAGATAAGGTGTCTAAAATCCAGAAACAGAAGGGGACATCACCACATTTGTACCTATAGTTAGAAGCAGAGTCAGGAGTATATTATAGTTATTCCAGTTCTCAGTCGTGTTCATTCAAGTCCTTATTTCACTCATTATACCCTTGAGAATGATTTAAAAATTTTTTTAATGTTTATTTATTCTTGAGAGAGAGAGAGAGAGAGAGAGAGCAGGGGAGGGTCAGAGAGAGGGAGACACAGAATCCGAAGCAGACTCTAGGCTCTAAACTGTCAGCACAGAGACTGACACGGGGCTTGAACTCACAAACCGTGAGATCATGACCTGAGCTGATGTCGGATGTGCAACCAACTGAGCCACCCAGCCGCCCTGAGAATGATTTTATATTCTCCAATATATTCTCTCTGGCTTAAGCACATTTTATATTTATATCATAAGAGCTGAGAATTTAAAAATGCTTTTGATTTCTAAATTTTAAATGAAGATAAACATTGATTTATATTTGCTGCATAAGGGTGCTAGTTAGGGTTCAACAGAACCAATAGAGTACACACACATACACACACACACTCACACTCATGTGATTATGGAGCTTTTCGAAGTCCCACACTCTGTTGTCTACAAAGTAGAGACCCAGAAAAGCCCATGGTGTATTAAGAAGACCTGAGAGCAGAGAGAGCCCATGGTACAGATTCCGGTTTGAATTTGAAGGCTCGAGAACAAGCAGCACCAAGGGCAAGAGAAAAATCAATGGCCTAGCTCAACTAGTCAGGCAAAGAGCCAATCTTTCCTCCTTATTTTTGTTCTATTCACACTCTCAGGGGATTAGGTGAGGTCCACCCACACTGGGGAGGGCAGTTTGCTTTTTTTAATTCACTGATTCAAATGCTAATTTCACCTAGAAAGAGCCACACACACACACACACACACACACACACACACACACATACACACACCCAGAAAGGAGTTAGCCAATTATCTGGGCACCCTGTGTCCCAGTCAGGTTGACATATAAATTAACAATCACCATAAGTAAATCCAAGAAGCAAAAATGGGAAGAGAATAGGGCAGATACACTCAGTCACTTGTAACTCATCTCATTTCTAGATCCTCGTGTCACGTAATATGTAGTTACTATTCTATAAGAGCTTTGCTTTACTACTGAGCATTTCACATCCCCACACCCAAATCAAAGCATCAATCCCTAAGACATTTCTCTGAAAGAGTAACAGGTGATCATTTCTCTATTAAACTCCTCAAAACCAAAATGTCTTATCTAAATATACCAAAGAAGCTTCTATCAAGTCCAGAATACACCTTATAGAAGCTACTTTTCAGGTTGTTGGTTTGTTTGTTTGTTTGTTTTAATCTTAGGGACTTACCTAGCATGTATACAGGTTGTTCCATTTTTACCATCCAATGTTTTGCAGTGTTACCTGATGGGTAGTAGTGAAACAGACAGTGCTACTTCTCTGAGGTCATAATCCTGAAGTGCTCTTGACATTCATAAAGGCCAAATTTCTTCACTTGATAATACCAAGATATTGGTTCAAAAAAATGCCCACAGCTATGCACTATTGCCTGTAACCAAAGGGACATGCTCCACTCTCATGAACAGAAAACTGGGGTGAAAGACAATGAGGAGTGAGTAGTAGCTTCTTGTAGGCAGCACTGAACATGCACGACAGGACAAAGACTACCTGTAAACCAATTCAGGTGATCATGCCCTAACATTTTCTGAATTCTTTGACATGTAAAGAGGGGCTAAACAGACTAGTGACAATCATAAAACAGCACACTGATCTTCCAAGAGCTGCCAATCTAGTGGAAGAAATCAAGCCGAAATCCTTGGAAAGCAAGTAACTCATTCAGCAGGGACCCAACAAAAGCCAACAATCTTATCTCCATCAGTATTATGAGCATGAAAGTGAGGCAAGTCAGGTAGGATTAAATAAGAAAAATTCCTGCAGGAAAAAAAAATTCAGAACCAGCTCATTTAAGATATGAGAGAATAGCCTCATATTTTAATTCTTTTTGAAATAATTCCATTTGAAAGCTGCATATAAATGAAAATTGAAACCACACCAGAACAGTATATTGTCTACTTTTACATTTTTGAAGAAGAATCTTTCTTCTCTACTAAATTGAGCAATTCTTCTTTGTCATTGTAGTTTGTATTTCCCACAGTATTCCTCTTTATCTCATAATATAGTGTGAATCCTATAGCACTGAAAGGAAATAGATTTCCTGGAAGTATCCACTTATTTACTCTAAGTAGGTGGCAATCAAAAAGTGCCCAAGGATAAGTCCCTGTGAATTGCTGGGTTCTGACAGGGTTCTTACTTTAAGTCATAAGTCAAAACCTCATATAAAGAAGAAGAAAAAAAAGAACTAAATTGCTTTTTGTAAGTGTCTCAGATTTTCTTGTGAAAGATGAACAAATGAGTGGCATTTCTGCTCTCCTCTATCCCTTCCCCACCAGCTAAATGAAACCAGCTATCAAATAGACGCGTGAAGTGTGGGCACCATCTGAAATGCGTTATACATAATTTTCTACCAAATGAAAAGAGCTGAGAAAACATGTTTCATTCATTGTGTAAAATTTATAGTGTCTTCTATTCTGTTGAAGTCCCATAAATTTTTTTTGAAAACTTGCAGTATATCTATAAGAGCAATCTTATGCCCCATCAGCTGAATCAAGATGTATCAATTTTTTTATACACACCAAAGACTCTTGAAGCGTCAGACCCAAGACATATTAAGTGGCCAGATGAGACTGAGAAGAGATAGGAACAAGTTACAGATGGCCTAAGTTAACATTGTCAACGGAGAATCAAGCTTTTGGGAGCTGGAGTGACAGCTCGGATGTGCTCCTTTGAGATGATTTCTTTGCTGTTGTTTTTAGGAATTCTATTTTCAAGTCTATTATGGCAACCACTCAAAAGTATTTCTTAAAAGAGAGCATATATTGCTTCCTGTCAATCTAACATTCAGTGGGCCAATGTTTGATGAGCAAGGTATTAGGATATAATCCTGCAATTATGGTCAAAATTAGGCTCTCCTCCCTCCCAGCTGGTCTCAATAAAGGTAAATATATTGAAAAGGGCACATTTGCAGTTACTGCCACTAGGATTAGGTCTGCTTTAGAGCCACATTTGAGACTCTTGATGATGATCATTCAAGAAGAACCTTCAGGACTTTTGAGGAGGGCAGAGGCCAAGAATAGAAATACAAATAATAATGGAAAACAAACACATAGTAACATTATTTGTTTATTAGAGGAATAATAAAGAATTGGAAAAGCACATTTTTGTAATCTATTATTAAGGGACAATGTAGGCATGAGAAGAAGTCTGATTAAAGACACCATTTTAAGCACTGCTTGCTTTTCCTTCACCTCTCATTTAAACATAATAGTCTCCTGATATTTTTATTTGAATAGATGACAGTAAACCTCATCTCTAAAGAATTACTTTTCATTGTATTTTGTAAACAATCACAAATTTGGTTGTAACTGAGATTTTTTTGATCCCACAGTAGCTGGACTCCAGAAAATGCTTTTCCATTTCTTGAATTGCCCATTGTATTATGGGTTGTTGGAACATGTGACAGTGTGTCTGCATGTGGAATAAAAGCTAATAGCCACATGATATATTGATTTGACATCACAATTCTGAATCCTGGGATGTACAATCCAAGAAATGTTTACCTTTTTTTTTTTTTTTGCCTTATCTACCAAAAAAAAAAAAAAAAAGTCTCTAAAGCCTACAGATTAAGTGTATGAAAATGCAATTTAGGAAATATCTTGAGTGAGATATTATATAAATATAAAATAGAAAACAAGATATTTTGAACCGAGGGTGAGAAATAAAATACTTTATACACACACACACACACACACACACACACATATATAAAACAATATTTCTCAAATCTGAGTATATACACACCCCTTATAAAGGGAAAATATAGTAGACTAATATTGGTAGTATAAATTAAATATACACAAACATAAAACTAAACTTATATTTTTAATTCCTATGCAATTGTAAACATAAATTTATAAGTTAAAAACAGAGCAACAAAACAAATAAAAATCAAATAAATAACAATTTAATGTTATATGCAATACTTTGCTATATCTACATTACCATCTACAATGTAAATATTGTATTGAGTAGGAAATTGTACGGAATATTTTGGGTTTGATCTATTCTACGCTGCATCATTTGATGACTCATTTTTTAAAAGTGGTATTTCCCATTTAATTTATTGCAAAACTTTTTCATATGGAATTCATTTAGTGAACCATTAAATATTATCAGACCTACCCTTTAATTTTGTCTTACTGGCAGGTGATAATAAATTAATCCATTAAAAGTTTCATCATGATCATAAATACAAATGAAAATACAGACACTTTGAGCTGTATTCTCTTTTAAGATAGTTTTCCATGTGATTGTGTATATGCTTGTATTGAGTCTGATTATTGATCTAAACATTCAAAACTTAAATATTCTCATGGACAACTTGAGGATTTTTAAGAATAAGCTAACAAAGTGTTTATATGTGTGTGTGATTGCTTCACTTAAGGTTCTACCTAAGTGTTCTTATTATTTTCTTATTCAGATTGTGGTCTTTTTCAGCAATTACATTTCACTATTGTGGATACTATGCAAGCAGCTTTTTCTTTCTTTTTCTTTTCTGGTCATTAGATCTCAGGTTGATTAATAAAAGTTTTCTGAGTGGTGGTTGCCCTACAAATAGGGGAAAATAAACTTGTATGTTATTCTAGAAGGCTGGCAGTATAGAAACAAATAGCCAGCCACCTCCTTGCTAAACTACCTAAAAGAATTTTCTCCAATTTCAGGTAATTAATTTTTGTCTCAGTTTCCAAGAGAAAAGAATTTGGCTTGTCCAGTTTGCTTCTCTGGACACTTGGGATCCAGAAAGATCATATATTTATCCATTGTCAATCTTCTCCCAGAGAGCCTCAGTTATATGTGGATAAAGCTCTAGAATCCAACCACCTTTGCTCCTGGGGTTTCTGAAAAAAGGGTGCAGATACTCATCCAGCCTTTGGATTAGAAAGCTGTGAGCCAGTGCTTCTGGTGGGAACTTCCTACAACAGTCTAAGGTCCCACTTGTACCCAGTTATCTATAGGTCCCAGAAGATATTTGCCTCTGAAGGAGCAATAAGTCAGAATTAGATGGGAACAGAAGGGAGAAGAATCTTTGAATCCCTCTTTCCCTCAGCCACTTTCTGAGATCTTACAAATTACACATGGGATAATGTATATACTCATCACATTAAGCTCTAGCAGTCAACTCAATCACCTACTGTTTTCATACTACAATACACAATACAAATCAAAATAATCACTCTTTCAGTTAAATCAAGTTTTAGTTGATAGTCAACAGAACAAAATTGTTTATTCTTTTTCTAGTTTATTCCCTATTAATTAACACACTTTACATCTCAAAGAAAAATGACAAAAACATTTACTCCAATGCCTTTTCTATATCTTATTTAATTATTTCTCCAAGTAATGTCATTAAAACTTGAAAATCTTTTTTTTTTCTTTTTTTGGTTGGTTGATTCTATAGCTTAAGTATATTTTTCCCCTAACTGCCTTATAAAAATATTATGCTTGTTGTAATATATATCTTGTAATTCAAGATTTACTTTTGTTTCAAAGCTGTAACCAGTAATAAATCATTAATGTATTAATATGCTACTATTAATATATTATTGAAAGTATTAATGAGGATGATCTATTATTCATGAGAGGGATCTGAGTGCTCGGTCCGTAGATACTCTAATCTTTAAAAAAATGGACTTGTAAATAAATTATATAAATGATAGAAAGTAATATTTCCCCTGATTCTTATAAAACAATATTTAAACCCACCATTTCTATTGCAACTGATATGTTCTGTGAAGCTGACATTACCCAATAATTTTTAGCTCTGATGACCCACCTGAGCTAAACTAGAAATAGAACATTTTTATCAGATGAATATAATCAAAATACTGACCTAAAATAAAAAAGAATACGAGAAGACAGGATTTTTTTCAAAAACTGGACATCAAGTGAATGATCATAATAAACTTGAAACTAAAACTTAGCAGTATTTGATGAGGTATACAACTTTGACAAGAATTGCCTGTTTTCACATTACTCAGCTTTTAATCTATTCATCACCATTGTCATTAAGCATTTGTCACATCTTGAATATTGTATAATGTGATAGAGCACAAAAGACATGATACTGTGTATTAGGGTATAGTAAACTATCAAAGATATATCAACCCCTCAGTGTGAGGGTTCAAATACTATTACGCTTATTTTCTCTTCACATACATTTTAGAGCATCTCAGGTTGGCAAGTAGTTATGCTCCATGCAGTCTGTCAGGGAACCGGGCTAGTAGTGTCTCCACCATACTTAACACTACTACTACCATTTTGGCACATAGAGAGGGGGAAAGATCATGCTGAAGCACTCGTGGAAATTATTATGGCTTAGCCCTGGAAGAGGCATATTAAACTTCCAGTCCATTAGAAGAACTTTTGGTTCAAAGTCACACTGAAGTGCAAGGGCAGCTGAGAATTTAGTCTCAGTAACTAGGAAGAAAGAGAAAATGGATTTTGGTGGTTAGCTAAGAGACCGTCACAAAATGTTAAGTCACGACCACAAGGAATTTACAATCCAGGGGAGACAGAATACAGCAACACAAAGGAACATATGCTGAGCAATAATTTAACATTAGAGACAATAAATACTATAGGCATCCAAAGGAAGGGAAAAGCATCAAAGTTAAAGCTTCATAGAAAAAAAATGTATGTAATCTAAAGGAGGTTAGATGGGTTTTCAACAGAGCCAAGGGAGCCATTACACATTCATGGGAATTGATTAGTGTTTATATGCATACTTCGGAGGCAGAGCAAGAAAGTAGAACACAGAAGACAAATGGCCCTAAGTAATACATCAACTCTTTCTAGCTGTGTGACCTTGGGCAGGTCATTTAACCACTGATTCTAGCAAGTTTGGGTAAAACTACATTATCTACTTTAATTTTTATATCAACCTATATTTAGCTTGTAGCTACGAGATTTTAAAAAAAAAGGAATTTCATTTAATCAGAAGAAGGATTAGAAAATCTGCTTTTTAATAAAAATGCCAGGAGACACTTCTAACCTGTTAATTTGGAAAACCTTGAGAGTATGTGGTGCTCAATTATTCTCACTGTTTTCAGAAAGAAAGCTTGTAGATCAATAAGAATAGAAGTGTCCAAGTCAGACAAATTGAGTTTGAATCTCAATTCTACCATTTGTTAGCTGATTAGCTTCTGAGTCTATTAAATAGTGGTCCACATGTTTTGGTTTCATTTTTCTCTGGCCACTTCTGGTTATCGTTCTCCAGTATTTTTCCCCTAAACCTATAAATGCCATAACTTCTCAGAAATGGGTTATGGGCGTTTCTACTTCTCTCTTATATATACAGCCCCAAATGAACTCATTCTGTCATGCATTGTAAAATATTAATTCTGTGCATTTTCTTCCTAAATATATCTTCAGTTCAGCCTTCTGAGATCTGAAATTCAGATTCATAGGCAACCATCTATTGCTACTCCACTGAAAGAGTTAGGAGTCATGACAAACTTGTCATGTGGTTTTTATATGGGATCCTCAATTTCCACCTCATCCACCCCTATTACGTGCATAAACACACACACATGCACACACACATGTTCCTCCCTCAGACTTCCCCATGTGAGCACATGGCATCATCATCATCTGACTAATTATTTAAGCCAAAGTCCTTCAAGTTGCTTTTCTGATTCTCTCACTTCACCCTTACACATATAATCAATCCATCACCAAAATATATCTTAAACCTGCCTGGTTTTCTCCATCTTTACAGCCATCACCCTAGACCTAGCCACCATCAACATATCTTTTTTGATCTATTAAAATAACCTCTTAACTCCTTCCTTTATTATTATCCATCTTATATCCATTCTCCACAGCTGCCAAAGTGAATTTTACATACATGAAAGGAATCATGTCACTCCCTTGCTTAAAACCCTTCAATATCTTTCCATTGTCCTGGAAAAATGATTCAAACTCCATAACCCACAGAACCTTGAAATAATCTGACTTCTCCTTCCTTCTTCAATTTCACGTTGTACCAATCTCTCCTACGTTTTATCTGCTGTAGTTTTCTTTCCATTCTCTTAGAAACCAAGATGACTCCTGTCTAAGGGCTTTTGAGCTTTTTACTTGGTTGGATCCTTCATTTCCTTCAGGTCATAGTTCAGATATTACCTCTTCGGAAAATCTCTTCTGACCTCCAATCTGAAGTAGACAACCATATGTTAGAGTTGTATGCTCTGGTTTTCACCCACAGCATTGTCACTATTTGTAATTATATACCCATATGTTTATTTACTTGTTTATTTTCTGTCTCTACACTTTGTCTATTATAACTTATTTTATCAACATATATACCCAATGCTTGCAATTGCTTAGCATGGTATGGGTGCTCCAAATATACATATTTGATGTATGAATGAATTCAGTTAGCAGTAGATGTGACTTTCTTGCCCCACCACCCACAGTGTAGTAGAGTGGTAAAATGGAAAGAATCCAAACCTGGATTCTAAACCTGGTTTCACCACTTTCAAGCCAAACTACTATTCTGAAATAGTGCATTGATATAAAAAAAACTTGAGGTATTGTAAAGCCAACAGATCAGAAGATGATAGCCATTAAAAAGATTGCTTATTACTCAAAGTTCCCGAGGGGAGAGGCAAGACATGCCATGGGGATCCACACTGGGATGCACCAAGGTTGGTGAGGAGGTACAAGGAGAAGGAAAAGCTGTGGGCAGGACCCTTTATTGTGGTTTCTGCAGGAAGGAATGGGGAGATAGGGTACACAGGCTTACGACTGGTTAGTGTGAACAATTTCAACAGGCCCTGGAACATAGGGGCTATTTCTAGTTTTCTGGTACCTGGCCCTGGGGTCATTAGGGCTGGAGGATAGTAGCATTGAGTATGAGAGCCTGATAGAGGTGGTGCCTGGGGTGTGGGCTCTGGATGGGCTGGTTTGTATTTGAAGGGCACACTCACAAGTGAGTTATTTCCTGTCTCTAGGAATTGTTAATACCTTGGAGGGCCTCCAAGGTCAGCAAGGCCCCAGATTTCAAAACATCAGCAATACAGAAAATGAAACACATGGTTAATACAGCTGCTTTGATGGTAAGCCCTTGACATCACTGAATCTCAGATTTCACTTCTGAAAAATGGAGATAATAATGTTCTTTTCTCAGGACGTCTGGATGGCTCAGTCAGTTAAGTGTCTGACTTTTGATTTCAGCACAGGTCATGATCTCATGGTTTGTGGGTTCGAGCCCCACATCAGGCTCTACACTGATGCTGCAAAGCCTGCTTGTGATTCTCCCTCTTCCTTTCTATTTGCCCTTCCCTCACTCATGCACTCTCTCTCTCTTGCTTTCTCAAAATAAATAAATAAACCTAAAAATTTTGGCAGATAATAGATGTGAAGGCACTTTGAAAACAATAAATCCATTTATGAAGATATTTTATCCTTTTATAAGGAACAGTCCATCCAGAAAGCATGAAAGCTGTATTTTTCTTACCCTACTGTTGATGTGATTATGGTCACATTTGTTCCACTCTCCCCCCCCACCCCCATTCACTTTGTGGGACTAATGATCTCTTTCTGTGAGATTGTCGAGTAGAACAGCAGAAAGTAGAGAGGTCAGTTTGAAGCCAGGGAGGAAGACACTAAGCAAACCTCATTAGCATCATTCTGTAAACATGTGAGCTATGCAGCCACTGTCATGACTCTAGGACATGGCGGGGGGGGGGAGGGGGGGTCCAAACCATTAGTAGCTATTTGGAAGCATTCTTTATTCACCATGAAAATTCATTACAAGAAGTCAGTGAAAGATCAAATAAAACAAATAGAAATAATAGTAGAGGAATTTTCTAATTATTTACAGCAATGGGATATTTATATTAAAAAGAATTTATAGAAATTTGATGAGGTTATGAATATTTATGTAAAACAAATTGGACAATGGGAACTCCAATCCATCAGTCCCTCTCATTTCTTCACTCTTCTCTTTATGAAGCTCATATTCCATGGGAATCTCTAACTCGAATGTTTGGTCTCAGGGAAATGGGAAATTTCTCTTAGTAGGAGGGGCTTTTATCTTCTGAGCTGGTAGTGGAAGGAAGAGATGGATTAGAACTTTGTGGGGGGGGGGGGAATTCTGAAATAAGCATAATTTCTTGTATAAGCACAATTTCCTCAAAGCTCATTCCTTTTCCCCTCCAACCCTGGGTGAGTTCAACTCTGCCCTGAACAGCTGAGCTTTGTGGACATTACACAGTATGAGATTAGAACTTCTGATAAAATAGCAACCTTACTTGAGGCCTTCATGATACCTAGAAGTCCTATTGTGTTTGTCCGGTTCTGGTTGACTCAGTCTCTCCTTTTAAACTCTCTACATGCCTGTTGCAAATCTCCCCCTCTTCTCAAAATTCTGACCATTTTCTTTCTACTACCCATTCAGTAGATGAATTTGTAAGGAAAATAGAAACTTTTCCTGAGACCAAGCATGCAAACTTACTTCATCTGCATTCATCCTAGTCTCTCTCCTGTTTCAGATGAGAACTAGCTCCTACCCAAGACCAATCTAGTTCCTTCTCAGAAACATGCACTGCTACTCTTATAATTCACCCTCTCCTTCCCATGGAGTTCCTTTTCACTGTTGTTAAATGACTTCAATTTGTCCCATTAAAACAAACAGAAAGTATAGCAAAAATCCCTCAATCTTTGAATGTCATTTGGAAACAGTCTCTTTTCACAACTGTATTTCTCAAAACACTCATCTACACCCTACATTTTAATTTCTTATTTTCCATGCACTGTTCAGTAATTCAATCCGGTTTTATGTTTTGTTTTGTTTTTTTTTTATTTCCCTGTAGTGTTATTCCATGGATCACCAATGACCTCCATGTCATTAGAGCCTATGGATCTCACCTTACTTGTAATCAACATTCAAATTTGTTGAGTACAGTCTTGTTAAATATAATTACCTTTTTTTTGGGAGGGGGGTTCCTTGATAAATACTCTCTAGATATTTTCCCTACTGCTCTGATAATCTTTGCCAAATTTTCAAGTTTGTCTTCTTCTGCCTAGGCTAGGAGTTTTTCAGGAGTCAGCCTTGATTTCTCATATTTTCTCACCCAATGTTCTGTCCCTGAGAAATATCATCTATAACTGCAACTTTAATGACTGCTCATTTTCACATAATTCCCAAATATCTATCTTGATCCTAAGTTTCTTTCCTCAACTGTAGACCTGCATATCCAAATGCCATCTTGTGACTCCTCTTCAATAACTCATAGAAATGTCAAAGTAAACAAGGTCAACAACCAAATCTCCTGATCTTCCTCTCTGAACATGATTATCTTCTGGAGTTTTCCATCACAGTAAATAGTTCACCATTCACCCAACTGTACAAACCAGAAGCATAGGAGTCATCACTGGTTTCCTTCACACTCTTCCTCACCAAGCCCTATGAGTTTCATCACCCATTTCTTTAATCTAGCCATACCTTTCCATGTTGTCATCATCACTCTGAAGGAAGCCACCATAGTCTTTTACGTGACTGCTAATAGCACACTCACTCATTTATCTGCATCCACTCTGGCACATCTCCAAGTCCCAAGGTAACATACCAGCCTCATTTCCTGACTATCTCTGATCAAAACTCTTGGGTGGCTTTCCACTGTGTTCAGAATGAAGTCAGGATTCCTTAGTACAGGATTCCTGTGCTCTCTCACAGTCTGGGGTTTGCATATGCCCGTTTCTTTTCCCAGAGTGTTTTTCCTTCTTCATCTTCCTTCAATAACTCCTGCTCATCCTTCTTATCTCAGCTCTTTATCAGTGTTTATCACTTCGTTAGAGAAGTGGTTCAGAACATTTCTGACTGAGTAAAAACATTATAGAATTTTATAGCACTCTTTCTCCTCAATATCACATTTTGGGAGACTTTGTTTGATTAATGTCTTTTTTCCCCACTGTAGTAGAAGTTGCACATGGGCAGCAAATATGTTTGCTTTCCTCTTTATTTTATCACTATCATTTAACATGGTGTCACATTTAGTATAGTTCCTGACATTCATGTATTCATTTAACAAATATTATCCAATTTATATTATAAATGAATATGCATGTGTTAAGCATATTATAGATAAATATATGTGTATATATATACACATACACATATATAAATCTATATTAATTTACAATAAATCTAGGCACTAGAGTGTCTTGTCTGAAGTCCTATAGCTAGTAAATGTCAGATAAGATTCAAACTCCAGTTTCAAAGCCAGTGGTTTCCTTATATGACACAGGCCCATAAACCAACCATAATTTGTCCCCGTTTACTGACATAGTTCTTAACCTTGGCCTCATGTTGGAATCGCTTAAGAAGCTTTTAAAAATGTTGATGCCCAGGCCCCAGTTCCAGAGACTCTATTTTGATTAGTTTAAGGTTGGGCCTGTGTATTTGTGGTTTTATAAAGCTACCCAGGTGATTTTTATATGTAGCCAGAGTAGAAAACATTTGCTAGAATGACAAAACTAAATTAAGCAAAGAGGGTGGCTTGAGATTATGATGACAATGAAAATACAATTTTAAAAATAGGAAATTAAGAAAGGAGTGGAAATTGACATTGGTGGCCTATGACTTCCCCTATTATATCTTTTTAATTAGTTGCTGCTGTTACCCTTTCTCAACTGGTTACAAGCCACCCAACATCTTCAGATCCTTTTCCCTGAAACCTGTAAATGTTATCTAACAAGAAAAAAGAACCTTTACAGATGGGATTAAATTAAGGATCTCAATATGGGGAGATTCTCTTGGATTAGCCATATGAGCCCTCAATCCACTCATAAGTGTCCACAAGAGAGACAGAAGGAGATTTGACACAGACAGAAGAGGAGAAGATAATGCGAAGTGGGAGCATAGATTTCAGTGATGAGACCCCAAGAAGCAACCAGAGGCCAGAAGAGGTAAGGAACAGAGTCTCCACCAGAGCCTATGGAGGGAGTAAGACCCTGCCTGAGTCCATGTGAAACTGAGTTCAGGCTTCTGGCCTCCAGAAGTTGAGAGAAAAAATTTCTGTTGTTTTCACCTTTCAAGTTTGTGGAAATTTGCTATAGCAGCCCTAGGAATCTAATACACCTAGATTATGATAACTTCACTATAGTGTATTTTTTGCCTATAACAAACTTTTCTAAGGCCATATATTCTAAAGCAGTAAGAGAAAAGTGACAATAAGGATATTCCTCTGTCTCAGCCTTCTTCTTCTGCTTTCTAAGTCCAGCCTCTCAAACATTCTTCCCAAATAGTCCTGGGAGTCCCCTGGGGTATCTCACAAATGTCCTGAATTGGCTGCCTCCTCTCTTAGATTATGTTTTTCATTTCCCATGTTTCATGCTCATATCACTATGGCAATGTCTTTGACCATTGGCAACCACAGTCATGGCTGATATCTGCCTGTATGAATGAAGACTAGGCTACAACGAGAATCTATGATCTGGACCTGTCGGGGGCACATTGGATTGTTGCTTTTCAACTATCTCCTTGATTACACTTAAAATTATAGTTTAAAAGGGCAACATAAATTTGAGATAAGACAAGATAACTGGTTTCAGAATACTATTTACACATTTACAAAAATACTAGTGATTTCTCTGAGAACATAAAACCTAACTCTATTGTTAAACGACCCATTGTCTCATAATTCTAATGTCACTATCATCAAGATTTTGGATCTTCTCTTGGAATAGAAAAATCTACATATTTGAATCCATTATTATTTAATGGATTTTTTATTTTACAGCTCTTTATGGCCAATTGCAATCCAAAAACAAAGGATTATTTAGGTTTTACCTATAATCACAACTGAGGATCCATATATTGAAATGCCAGCTGTTACTGATAAGGCTTTTTCTTTTTAATTTTAAGGGCTGTGTTTATTTTCCTTCTGATTGTAAAAGAGATATATTTTTTCATTGATAAATTATCAGGTAGTCACTCAAGGAACTAAATTTACAGACTAAATGTGTCACCTGTCAGATTCATTTAGTCTTTCTCCACTGAAATGATTAATCCCCCTGGTTTACAGGACACACACATGAATATCCTAGAATTAGATCATTAAGAACACCATCATTAACATTTTTATATTTAATTCCAGTGGTAGGTGCAAGGCATTTTTTCCCTTAAGTTTAAACCTCAAATCACACTGATTCCTGTTTATCAATTTATTCTTAGACTTGATCACCTAAGTATTTATCTGACCCCATTCCCTGCCCAGGTCTGTAATATCTGGACAATATAATTAATTCTTACATTGATATTCTAGAAAACCATAACAATATTAAAAGCATTAGACAAATACACTGCTTCCATGTACCTTAATAATTATAACATTTTGTAGACATTAGAGTTTCCAATAGTTGAGAGAAGTGCTTATTAAGAAAAAAAATCTACAAATACAAAATAAAAAACAAAATATAAGATCAAGCCATTATTGTCACAACAAAAGGTTTTATTTTCCACCTCGTATTTGCTAATAAAAGACATATTCTGAGAAAATGAGAGTGAGCTGATCAATGGGAAAGTTTATCAAAATTCTGAAAAGAGAGCAAGTTCTGGAAACATAGGCCAGCATGGGCAGGATGCATAAGACAGATGAGAATCCTATATGTGGTCCAAGAAGTTTTGAAAATGATCCCTGATATGAAGATATCTAATGAGAGCAAAGGAGGAAATGTTCTGTCTTAAGGAGAATCCTGGGAAACTGAGAAGTGGACTGGAGGCAGGGAGAGATAATTCTTATCCTTAATGTCTGGTTTGTCTGATCAGATTGTTGATTATGAGAGGTACATTTACTCTCTAAACAAAGTTAGGGTTTGTAGGATCTTTTTTTATTTCTTTTTTTATGAATTTTTAAATGTTTATTTATTTTTGAGAGGGAGAGAGAGAGTCAGAGCAAGAGGGGTACACAGAATCTCAAGTAGGCTCCATGCTCTGAGATGTCAGTACAGAGCCCGATGAGGGGCTCAAACCCACGAACCTCAAGACCATGACCTGAGCCAAAGTCAGATGCTTACCAGACTGAGCCACTCAAATGCCCCTAATTATTTTTTTAATTTATTTTGAGAGAGAGAGTATGAGTGAGCAGGGGAGGTGCAGAGAAAGAGAGAGAGAGAATCCCAAGCAGGCTCTGTGCTGATACAGGGCTTGAACCCACAAGATCCATGAGATCATGACCTGGGATGAAACCAAAGTCTGATGCTTGACTGATTAAGCCACCCAGGCACGCCTGTAGGAACTTTTATAAATATGTCATCAATTAGGGCTGTGAATTGTTAAGACAACATTCACTAAGCATCTAGGAAGAATTAACCCAATCACAAGGGGGATTAATGAGAAGATTAGGAACTGGAATGATCTGGCTCAAGATTGCTGAGATAAAAGTAAAAGACAAGTCATATCATTTCTATTTCGGATGTACAAATGTTGAGCCCAAAGAAAATTAATTATCTTCCCTGGAGGATGCCAGAGAATTAAAATAGACTACAGATTTGACTTTTGCCCTTTGCTATTTTAAGAAATTTAAGGTAACTGACATATTGAGAAAATCTTTCACATTGTGTTTCATTCTACATTTCCTGATTTTTTTAAACTGAAGAGCTAATCAGTCTTAAATAATGATTCTCCAGCTCTCCCTTAGCTTGATTAATTTATGCAGCCAATTTTTTCTTTTTTTTTTTATGTTTATTTATTTTTGAGAGAGAGAGAGAGACAAAGCGTGAGCAGGGGAGGGGCAGAGAGAGAGGGAGACACAGAATCCAAAGTAGGCTCCAGGCTCTGAGCTGTCAGCACAGAGCCTGATGCGGGGCTCAAACTCACCAACCGTGAGATCATGACCTGAGACGAAGTTGGACGCTTAACCGACTGAGCCACCCAGGCACCCCAGTGCAGACATCTCTACCTAACTCTACCTAAATGTTATGTAGGAAACTCTATCTCACTATACTCAAACTGGAACTGTCCCCCAAAATAGATGCATTAGGGCACAAATGTCCTCTCTCTCTCTCTCTCTCTCACACACACACACACACACACACACACACACACACACACTGCAAAACCTTCTTTATATCTCCTTTATCAGTAGGGTTACCAATAGGACATCCATCCAGTCACTCAAGCCAGAAATCTAAGTCACCTTCACCTCTGGCTTCCTTTCCCACACTCTCCAACATCCAATTTCTCTCTAGGCTTCCTAGTTTTTCCCTTGAAATCATGGCCGGCAAATGCATGAAAAGCATCCTACCACATACACTCCTCTGCTAAGCCTTTGCAGACATAATTAAATAATCACAATACCCATTCCAGCTAATCCTGAATTCACCACCACATAATTCCTCAAAACAACGTCCCTCATCAACCACCAGGTGACTGGAGTTGATACACGAGACAAAACTTATTTGTCTTCCCAGTCCTTGAATTTGTTTCTTCCTCTCCGACATGACTTCCTCACTTCTGGATTACCTTATTTCTTTTCTGAACAAACTCAATGACCTCTTTGTTGTTCTTCCTGCTCCTGGTCTCAACCCTGTATGATTTTCTCTCAGTCCTGCAGCCAGAAGGATCCTTCTACAAATGCAAATATGTCTGTGCCAGTTTCCTCAAAAAAAAAAAATCCCTATGCCTCATTTCTCATTTGTAGAATCTAAAGTCTTTGGTTGCAGGTGGGAGGATGGGTTAAGTGAGTGATGGGGATTAAGGGCACTTGTGATGGGCCCTGGGTATTGTATGGAAGTGTCGAATCACTACATTGTACACCTAAAACTAATATTACTCTGTATGTTAAGTAACCAGAATTTAAATAATAACTTAAAGCCTTTAGCACAGTTTACAAAGTTCTTCATATCCTGCATATGCCTACCTGCTCATTCCCAAACTCACAACTTCCTGCATTCTTCCTGTAATGTTTTAGTGAAACCAAACTATTTTCAGTACCTTAACTTTTTCATGCTGCTTCTCCCATCATGCCTCTTCTTATGCATTTCCCATTGCCAGAAAGATCCTTTTTGCTCTTACAAATTTACTCTTTCTTTACCTTTAAATCTCAACTAAAACATTGATTTCTCATAAAATCAGTCTCTGATGCTTTGTACTCCCTCACTCGTATGCTCACTGCTTTTAGATTGGGAGCTTCTGTGTGTGCTTCTATTATACCCATTCATGCTTCTATCACGCCACTGAAAATATGTTTTTGTGGTTATTTTCTTAGTATTGATATCTCCCTGGCTGCCCTCATAAGAATAATGTTGAGTGCATATGGACTTCTGAATCTATAAATCACTAGAGTCTATTTATCATGGACCCAATAAATGTTAGTTGAAGTAAATAGGGTGGAAGCTGACCTACGTATTCTTCCCATGTAGAGGTTGCCTGCATAGAAATTATTCAAGTGATGCCTGGGTGGCTCAGTCAGTTAAGTGTCCAACTCTTGATTTCAGCTCAGGTCATGATGTCATGGTTCATGGGTTTGACCTCTGCTCTGTGCTGACAGCTCAGATCCTGCTTGGGATTCTCTCTCCCTCTCTCTCTGACCCTCCCCCTCTTGTGCACGCTCTCTCTCACTGTCTCTCTCTCTCTCCCTGTCTCTCTCAAAACAAATAAATAAACATATTTTTCTAAAAAAGAAATTATTCAATAGACTGGATAAGAAAGATGTGTTATATACAATATGGAATATTGTACAGCCATAAAAAAGGATGAGATCAGGCCATTTGCAACAATATGGATGGACCTAGAGGGTATTATGTTAAGTGAAATAAAGCAAACTGAGAAAGATGAACACATTATTCCACTCATATGTTGAATCTAAAAAAAGGAATTAATAAACAAACAAACAAAAAACAGAATCACACCTATAAATACATAGAACAAGCTGATGGTTGCCAGAGGGGAGGCAGAGTGGGGGAATGGGAAACATGGTTGAAGGGGAGTGGGAGATACAGGCTTCCAGTTATGGAATAAGTAAGTCACAGGAATAAAAGGTACAACATAAAAATTTAATCAGTGATATTGTAATAGTGTTGTATGATGACAGATACTGGCTGCACTTGTGGTGAGCACAGCATAACGTATATACTTGGTGAATCACTATGTTGTACACCTGAAAGTAATATAACATTGTGTGTTAACTATACCTAAATAAAAATAACTTTTAAAAAATAAATTACTCAGGCATAAAGAAAAAAAGAAGGAAACCTTGCCATTTGTGATAACATAGATGGACCTTGAGGGCGTTATGCTAACTGAAATAATTCAGACAGAGAAAGACAAATACCATATCTCTCTTATGCGTGCAGTCTAAAAAGCAAACAATAACAACAACAACAAACAAACAAACTCATAAATACAGACAACAGATTGGTGGTTGCCAGAGGTGAAGGGCTGGGGTTGGAAAATGGGTAAAGGAGGTCAAGAGGCAAAAAAAATTTCATAGTGAGAAATAAGCATTTCTGGAAGACAGGAAATGAGGAAAGGAGAGAACAAAGGTTTATTTACTACCAAATCCTATTGTAATCATCTGTTTATAAGTCTTCAAAAAAAGTAGAACTTTCAAATCTATTTGTACTTGCTTAACATTATTTGTAACCATGGAAGTAACTCTTATTTTTCTATTTCTTTCTAAGCAAAGTCTTCATAGCAGAAGCTCAGGCTGTGATATTTCACTTTCTACCAGGAAGTGGAAACAGTCCTCCATGGTGACAAATGTATTACTTTGCTAGGGCCGCCATAACAAACTGCCACAGACTGGGTAGCTTGAGCAGTAGAGGTTACATCTCACTGTTATAGAGGCCAGAAGTCCAAGATCGAATGTTGGCAGGTTTGGTTTCTTCTGAAGCTTCTCTCCTTGGCTTGCTTATAACCACCTTCCAGCTGTGTCCTCTCATGGTCACCTAATTTCTACATGTATATCCTAATCTCCTCTATGTATATAGACACCAGTCATATTAGACTAGGACCTGCCCTATGATCTCATTAAATTTTAAATACCCCTTTAAAGTCCCTATCTCCAAATACCATCACATTCTGAGAAACTGAGGGCTAGGTTTTCAACATATGAATTTTGGAAAAACCCAAGAAGGCAATGTATGTCAGGAATTTTCTTTAACAAGGAGCCCCCTACTCCCTAAAAGTAAAAATGTGGTGGGAATACATAAGGTAAATGTCTTAAATTAACCTTATTACTATAGTATCTATAAATCAAAGGGGTCAGGTGCCTTGAGATCCCCTCCCACACGTATATTTACAGGAGAAGCAATCTGACAGAGTTGGGTGCTGAAAAACTTTATCAACTTCTATTTAAGTTCTCTGAACTTGAACTTCCATTTCTGTTCATAATTATTTTTTTTTCCTTGGAGAAATCACCCAATGGCTATTTACACGATGCTTAAACATCTAAAGAGTGCTTTCCTGTCATTGGTCCATATAACCAATTATTTAATTGACTTAAATGCTTTCAAATTTCTGTAACCAGTCAAGTCAGAGACGTTGGCAAACCTGGTTAATAAGTGAATTCTTCAGATATAAACATGGGACAATAGCATTAGCAGAAAGCTTTAATGAGCAAAATGTTCCAACAGTTAGGCAGTTTGTGTCTATAAACTCAAAACAGACTTGAGAAACTGCTACTTGAAATTAGTTACAAAATCTAAAAAGTATTAAAGTAATTAAGTGAGCTACTTAAATTAGAGTTATTTTTTAATTGGAGCTGATTAATGTTTGCTATTGTTTTCTTCTTTAGTAGATAGATAATACATAATTCATTTTAGAAAATTATAATAAAGAAAGGAACAGAAATTAAACTCACACCTCTCTTAACACCATGGAATATTTCTGGGCATTGACAGAGGTACTAGAGTCTGAGTTACATCCTCTCTGGAGAAGTATGTTTGTGGAGTGTGTTTGTGTGTGCTTTTGATGCTAATATTAAATAATACTCAAAATATATTAGGTTAAAAGTCATATGCACCCACTCCTAGGTATTTGCCCACGTGAAATAAAAACCCAGGTTCCCACAAAAATTTATTCATGAAATATTTACAGTAGCTTTGTTCTTAATCACCAAATCTGGAAACAGCCCAGCTGTCCCTCAGCTGGGAAATAGAAAAACTGTGATACATCCATACAATGGAATACTATTTAGCAATCAAATGAAGTGAACTATCAACATATACAACACAGAGGAATCTCAAATATATATTGCTAGGTGAAAGAAGTCAGACTAAAAAGGTTACATGCTATGATTCCATTTATATGATATTCTGGAAAAGGCAAAACTAGAGAGGAAAACGAATTAGTGAACTCCACAAGTTAAAGAAAGGTTGAGGGAGGACTTGACAAACAAAGGGGAAAAAAAGAGGGAGACAAACCACAAAACAGACTCTTAAACTATAGAGAACAAACCGATGGTTACCAGAGGGGAGGTGGGTGGTGGATGGATGAAACAGGTGGTGGGGTTTAAGAGGACACTTATCCTGATGAGCACTGGTATACGGAATTGTTGAATCACTTGACTGTACCCCTGAAACTAATACAGCACTGTATGTTAACTCTACTGAAAATTACAATAAAGACAGAGAGAGATCTTAGGGGATCATTTTTGGGGAGAAGAATAATAGAATTGTTCTGTACTTTATGTTGTTTGCATGGCTCTATGCATTTGTCAAAAGTTATAGAACTGTACATCAAAAAGAGTGAATTTTATCACATGGAAATTAGGGGCGCCTGGGTGGCGCAGTCGGTTAAGTGTCCGACTTCAGCCAGGTCACGATCTCGCGGTCCGTGAGTTCGAGCCCCGCGTCAGGCTCTGGGCTGATGGCTCAGAGCCTGGAGCCTGTTTCCGATTCTGTGTCTCCCTCTCTCTCTGCCCCTCCCCCGTTCATGCTCTGTCTCTCTCTGTCCCAAAAATAAATAAACGTTGAAAAAAAAAAATTAAAAAAAAAAAAAAGAAATTAAAAATAAATTTAAAACATATTATGCGGAGGAGTATATATATCATATGTTTCCCTTAGTGTTTTATTTATACATATATGATACCTGTAATATATATATCATAAAATTTACACATGCTCATACATGTATATGAACCATTTCCAGCAGTATGCAAGAAACTGTTCAGTGAGGACCACTAAAGATTAGAGGTCCCACGGTGTGGGAGAGTTTTGATTTTCATTGTGCATATTCTTATACTGTTCGAGTTTTTTACCATATCAGTATAGCTCTCTTCAATTAAAGAAACACTAAACTAAAAGAATATATAAACATTTCGGTGTTGCAATTTTGGAGTCTATTTAGGTAAATTTTCCTTTCTTACCAAAAGAACAAAATATCTTCTTTCCTCGAAAATGAGTACAATTAGGTTATAAAAAGTTTCTGCAAGTTACTTGGGCAATAGAAGCTGTGTGAACTGGGCTTGAAGTTCCCTGGTCCACAAGAGACTCTAACAATTACTCTCTGGTGAGCAGCACAATTCAAAAATCAATGAAGGTAAAAGCAGTCGGTTGTTCCATGGTGAGAATGGCCTCTGTTTCATCAACAGCAGTTAGCACAATCTTTGGAAGCAAAAAGGACTCAGAAAAAACATAGGAGTGTACAGGATGCTCAATATGGTTATCAGCCAAAACCTTATGTAAACAGGGATATCTATTAAATTTTCCTTTTAAACTGCCAATGAAACATAATAGATCCATAGAATTCACTTGTAATCAAGAAACCTTTAAACAGTATGCCATGAAACAAGGCTCTCCTGAGTCTTAAATGACTGGACACAGTAATGGCCTTCTCCTCCAGGGTTATGGAGGATGCAAGAAAATTGTGGGCACCTCACAGTGATGCATCTCAGACATCCCATAGGCTTATCATGTTCTGAGAAGGAGTTACTACAACAGCGTCTTCATAAAAAGTAACACAAAGATTGGAACTTTAGGAAAAAATCTGTATGCCTGTGTATATGTATATAAGAATGAATATATATTTCCAGCTTGTTCTATGCTCCCTGATTATTTTCTATGAAATAATTTCTCTGGGAAATTTCTATTTTATTCTACTGTTTTGTAAAGGGAGGCTGTGTTTATATAGTAGGTATGAAGGAAAACAGCTGATGAATCCAGCATGAAAGGGTACTGTTTTTGTGCAGAAACACATTTGTGTATCATGCCAGAAGCTCTCTTTAAAATATTTGCTAGTTTAGGGGGCACCTGGGTGGCTCAGCTGGTTAAGCATCTGACTTTGGCTCAGGTCATGATCTTGCAGTCCATGGGTTCGAGCCCTGTATCGGGCTCTGTGCTGACAGCTCATAGCCTGGAGCCTACTTCGGATTCTGTGTCTCCCTCTCTCTCTGCCCCTCTCCTGCTCGTGCTGTGTCTCTTTCTCTGTCTCAAAAATAAATAAACGTTAAAAAAATTTTTTAAATATTTGCCAGCTTAAACATGTGCTGGAAACTTGTAAGATTTTTGCCATTTTTGTTTGTTTGTTTTAACCTTTCATTAGGAACTTGAATTCTCAGAATAGTGCATGGACTATAAATGTAGAACTCCATATTATTATAATTTTTGAGGATATAAATGCTTTATCAGATATATGTACTGTAAATATTTCTCCTAGTTCTTCACTTGCCTTTTCATTTTTTAAATGTCTTTCAAAAAGCATCATTGTTGATCTCCACTAAAAACCACCTATCCATTTTTATGTTTCGTGCATTTTTACTCAAGTCTAATAAATATTTGCCTATTTCATGTTTACAGAGATAATCTATGTTTTCATCTAGAAACATAATTTTAGATATTAGGTTGAAGGTTATCAAATTTGTGGGTGTTGTTCAGAGTACCACTTTATTATCATTTCCATGTACATGAAATCTGCAATGATATTCTTTCTTTCATTTCTAATATTAGTTATTTGTGTCCTCTCTTTTTTATCAGATGTGTCTAGAGGCTTATCAATTTATTGGCCTTTTCAAAGAACCAGCTTTTGGTTTTATTGATTTTATTGATTTTCTCTATTGATTTCCTATTTTTAATTTCATTAATTTCTGCTCCACTTTTTATTCTGCCTTCTTCTTTCTCTTCCTCTTCTTCTTTTGCTTACTTTGAATGCAATTTGCTCTCCTTCTAGTTCCTAAGGTAGAACCTTGCTTATTGATTTTAGATCTTTATTCTTTTAAATACAGTAAAACCTTGGTGTGCGGGTATAATTTGTTCTAGAAACATGCTTCTAGTTCAAACTACTTGTATATCAAAGTGAATTTCAAGAACCATTGGCTCAATTCTGACTATGTGACATTCAGCGTCAGGTACTACTTGTATTTCATGACATTGCTCATTTATCAAGTTAAAATGTATTAGAAATGTTTGCTTGTCTTGTGGAACACTCACAGGACAAGTTACTAATAATCCAAGGTTTTACTTTATATGTATTCAAATCCCACAAATATTGATGTTACATTTTCATTTTATTTAAAATATTTTTTTTAATTTGAGATTTCTCCTTTGATTCATGCATTATTTAAAAATGTGTTCTTTAGGGGCACCTGGATGGCACAGTGGGTTAAGCGTCTGACTTCTGCTAAGGTCATGATCTCATGGTTTGTGGGTTCGAGCCCTGTCTCAGGCTCTGTGCCAACAGTTCAGAGCCTGGAAACTGTTTCAGATTCTGTCTCCCTCTCTTTCTGCCCCTCCCCCACTCACTCTGTTTCTCTCTCCCTCTCTCTCAAAAATGAATAAACATTAAAAAAAATTTAATATGTTGTTTAATATCCAAATATTTTTGTATTTTCTAGATATCTTTATTTTATTGAGATCTAACTTAATTCCACTGTCGTCTGAGAAAAGACATTGTATGATTTCTATTCCTTTAAATTTGTTATGGTGTGTTTTATGGCCCACAATGTGGTCTATTTTGGTAAATTCTCCATGTTAGCTTGAGAAGAGTGTGTATTTTGCCGTTGTTGGATGAATCAGCCTATAAGTGGCCATTATATTCAGTTGATTGATGGTATTGTTAAGTTAAACTATGTTCTACCTATTAGATCTCTCCATATCTGAAAGGGTGTTGACATATCCAGAAATAATACTGGATTCATCTGTTTCTCCTTGTAGTTCTAATGCACTTTTATTCACATATTTTGATGCTTCTTTTAGGCACATGCATATTATACTGTCTTGAAGAATTGACCACTTTATCATTATGTAATGCCCCACTTTATCCTATATATATGTGTGCGCATGAATTCATCCATGTGATCAAGGAATATACTATTCCATATGATTCTAATTCTTGGAAGTCTGTTGAGATTTGCTTTATGACCCAATCTGTGGTCAGTTTTTATAAATATCCTCTGGGTGTCTCTTGCACTGTTGGTGGGAATGCAAATTGGTGCAGCCGCTCTGGAAAGCAGTGTGGAGGTTCCTCAGAAAATTAAAAATAGACCTACCCTATGACCCAGCAATAGCACTGCTAGGAATTTATCCAAGGGATACAGGAGTACTGATGCATAGGGGCACTTGTACCCCAATGTCCATAGCAGCACTCTCAACAATAGCCAAATTATGGAAAGAGCCTAAATGTCCATCAACTGATGAATGGATAAAGAAATTGTGGTATATATACACAATGGAATACTATGTGGCAATGAGAAAAAATGAAATATGGCCTTTTGTAGCAACGTGGATGGAACTGGAGAGTGTAATGCTAAGTGAAATAAGCCATACAGAGAAAGACAGATACCATATGGTTTCACTCCTATGTGGATCCTGAGAAACTTAACAGGAACCCATGGGGGAGGGGAAGGAAAAAAAAAAAAAAAGAGGTTAGAGTGGGAGAGAGCCAAAGCATAAGAGACGGTTAAAAACTGAGAACAAACTGAGGGTTGATGGGGGGTGGGAGGGAGGGGAGGGTGGGTGATGGGTATTGAGGAGGGCACCTTTTGGGATGAGCACTGGGTGTTGTATGGAAACCAATTTGTCAATAAATTTCATATATATAAAAAAATAAAAAATAAAAAAATAAATATCCTCTGGGTGTTTGGGGGAAAAAAACCAGCCTTCTGCAGTTGAGTGGAATATTCTAGTAAGTTGGTTTTGATAATCATTTTTTTGGTAATTTTGTTCTTCAAATGATAAGTAACTCTTAACTATTGAAAGTAGAGTGTTTAAAGCATCTCATTATAATTAATTTACTACCATTTTTGTTTTTTATATATTTTAAGGACATGTTATTTAGTACATATAAGTAGACAGTTGTATTTTTCTGATAATCCATTAAATGAAAGAATAATATTTTTTGTCAGATTCACTTCCTTAAGTTTGGTGTCTAGCTTTCTCCTTATTCTCCTGGATTTAATATGTGGTCACATGTTTCAAAATCATTTAATATCACCAAGGAAATACTGAGGGAAGAGAGTACAAAGCCACATACTTATTATGATAATATATAGCTAACAAGTACCTCAATTACATGCTTCATCCCTTTATTATTTAGTTATTACTATATAACAATCCACAGCAAAATGCACTGTCATAAAATAAGCATCTGTTATTAATTATGGATATGTAAATCATGTGCACAATTATTAAGATTTCAGATGGGCTAACTCATGCATCTACTATCAGCTGGCTGATCATCTGTGAGCTAGTTAGCCTTGAAGATGATCAGTTTCTCTCTACGCGGCCTCTCATGTTCCGGCAGGCTTGTTCTTGTGTCAGTGGCTGAGGTTCAAAAAGAAGTTTGAAATACTGCCATTCCATACCTGGAATTGGCACACCATCATTTCTGTTGAATTTATTGGCCAAAGCTAGTAACAAGACCAGACTAAACAAGAGTTAGGGAAATAGACCACGCTTTGATTGGAAGAACTGCAAATTACATTGCAAAGGGTAGAAGTAGAGGTAAAGATAAAGAACTTGGGACAGTTTTGCAAACAGTTGATCACATACTCAAATCTTTGGGGACTTGAAATATAACAGAAATGGAAATGGTCAAAATTATTTCTTTTCAGTCATGTTACATGATTCCTTCCCCTTTATTCTTACTTGTAAAATGTAATTATATCTGAATTACTTCTACAATTAAGTATAATATTAATGGAGGAAATTAGGGAGAAAAAATATGCAAACAAGAATGGAGAGGTAATCTCAAACCTACATTTCTTTTTACAAAAGGAACTCTAGGAATGATTTTCTATCTTCCTAGATAGATAATGGAATTCATTAATTAGGATGAGATCATCTAGTACTACTTTAGGTTTAACCTGGAGTAGCTACTGTGTTTCCTGGGGACCAGACCAAACACTCAAATATATATAAAGTCCCAGAGAATGAGGTATCTAAGGCTTCTGTTTAAGAATGAAAGAATTGGGCAGAATCCTGGCTCTTAAAGTGCCCTACGGGACTTTTGCCTTTGCTGTGACATAATCCTCCCAAGACCTTCACCTTTAAATCTCTAATTGCCTTTAAATGACTGGCTATGGCTCAGTCATCCAGGGATTTATCTAAACCCTTATTTAACCCATTTAAACTTTCAGCCAGTACAATCTTTTGGGAGTATCGAGTTTCATCTGTATTTTGAGAGTTCTCAACTCTTCAGCTCTAATTATATTCCCTTGAATGCAGTATTTGGTACTTGTGGTGTTCAAATCCATTTACAGAAAAGACTACAGTCCTATAGCCTCTGTTAGATTTAAAAAAAAAAACTGTACGTATGTGTGACTGCTTGTCTGTCTACTGACTTTACTATTTTGTAATGTGAATTAAGATTAACATAATTTTCTATTTAAAATTCTTTGTTAACCCTCCTTGTTGCCCATATTCCAATAAAATTGGTAAAATGTTCTTTTCTCAAGCTATAAAAATGCAAAATTACTTGTCACTTAGGTTTCCCCATGTTCCTTCAGCTTTGGTACATGAACATAATACAGCAAGTTACCATATTATAATTTTATTTTTATTCCTCTTTTAGGATTATTTTCAATTTTTTTTCATATTAGAAATGTGCAAGAAAAAAGAAACTCATAACTTCCCCACTTCCTGTGGGAGTTTAACGGCTGCTAAAGATAATAACCAGAATACTATAAGGTATATTAATGTTTCTACAGTTGCCAGAATGAAACAATTTGATAGTCAAGAATATGAACTATAGAGTTTAAATGGTAAAAATTAAATAAAAATAAAAGTTTTAACAGCTGATGAAGACTGTTAGAATGGAGACAGACTGAGAGATGATAGATGATTGATAGATGATCGGTAGATAGAGAAATGTTTTTGTATTTTTTATATTTGTAAATAATAAAATCTAGGGATTAGCCTATTTTCAGAATTTGTCTTTCATTTCTGAGTTTTATTTCAAATATTGGTTATATTAACAAAACACCAGGGCTTCAGGTAATAGTGAAAGATTCCAGGAATAATTTACTCATGACTCTAAGACTTCGAAAGAAAGAACAATGATTCCATCTATCTCTCCTGTTGTTCTTCTCTACTATAAATTACGTTCACATGGAGGCGGGAAGTAAGTTATGATAAATTTGAGCTGGGATATCACAGAAAACATAATTTTGCCAAGTGTGTTTGATGGAAGTGCATTGGAAGATGCCTGTCCTTAAAATAAAACCTGTAGTGTGCAAGCGGTAAACATGGAAGAATTGAGAGTCTATGTGTGAGTCAGAGAGAGACCCTTCCCCACTCCCACCTCGCATTAGAACTCTCCCAGATTCAGAAAACATGTGCATTACAAACCACTGACAATTTGGCACAACTCTATAACATTCCCTATTTATTAGACCAGGTAAACATATCTGCAATGTTTCATACAACTCAAGATGGAAATGGCAACAATCAAGGGAAGAAGGGAATTCTAGGCTAAATTATTGCATTGCTATTTCCCATTGCCAGACTCATCTAATAGGTTGCTAACCGTTTGTGTTCTTCTGAAAATCTAAGTAATCTCTGTTAATAATGGAAGATTTGTTGTTAAAAGTCCAAACGGTTAAGCATCCTACTCTTGGTTTTGACTCAGGTCATGATCTCATGGTTTGTGGGACTGAGTCCCACGTTGGGCTCTGCACTGATAGCGTGGAGTCTGCTTGGGATTCTCTCTCTCCTGCTCTCTTTGCCCCTCCCCTACTTGCTCTCTCTCTCTCTCAAAATAAATATATAAACTCAAAAATAAGTCCAAATCTTCTCATGTATCATTTTGATGTATGCTATACTAGTATCCTGGAAAGATTAAGGCTGGGCTCTTTCCATTTCAAAATGAAAATAGAGAGGATACATTTAGTAGTAAATCTAGAAGGAAAAACAACTGAGAAAGTGATGAATACTTTATTGATCATCAATTCCAAATCCAAGCTGGAATGATTGGTAAGTGTTCGTGGCATTCCTTAAAAATGTGCCTTTGAAGGAAAAAGAAAAGGTCGATTTCTAAATCATTCAGAGCCATTTGTATTGATGAAATTAGTAAGGATAAGTACTAAAATTTTGAGTTCAATTTTTTGTGTGGTCATAGCTACAGGGTTGACCTTGATTAAGAATGTTAAGAATATTTTCACACAGTTTCCCACCCTAGGCCAAAACTGGGTATGTTGACGATGAAGACTTTATGTCCAAGTCTACACTGTAATGAACTCACATACTTCCAAATTCCCCTTGAGTGCAGTAGTTATGTGCAATCGATACTTGTGGTTTTAAGAAGTTCTCAGAGAAAAGAACCCATCCTTTACAACCCAAATGCAAAATTTACATGTACAACATCTCTATCATTTTTTCTTCCCTGAAATATGCAGGGATAAGGAGAATATAGTCAAGCGTGGCTACATTTGGCATTATTGTTGGCATAAATATAAAATATGACCTAGTGATAGTGAGAGGAATGGCAAAGGCAACACTATTTGAAAGGTGCTGATTCTCTGGATCTCGGGATCCAGTAAGATGTTTTCTTACCTAGATATTATGTGATTAATACAAACAAACAAATGGGCAAAAAATTTACTGGGAAGTAATTAACCTGTTGTAAAATAAGCCACATTCTATTTACCAATAAAACTAAGGGTAAACATAGATACCATACATGTGCACATATGTAAAAAGGTACAATCGCATGCCTATGTATATGTGTGTACTTGGGTCTGTATGCAGAGAGACAGAGACAGAGAGAGAGAAATATCTGAAACGGCAAAAAGAAAATTAAACTGGTAGTGACAGTATTAATTCAAATCCATCTTTAGGAATGGTTGTAGGAAGTATCTCTGTTGTGGATTTTCCTTGTTTTTTATTTTTTGGTGGTTTTTTTTTTTTTGGTACATCATCCACCTTTTGCACTGTGTATTGTGTCAACTCCACTAATCCTTATCATTCTGCATCTACATGTTCACCTTCATGCATTTAAGTATGTGGATTCATTCTAGGCATTTCTATCCTAAATCTTTTTGTGTAAAACTGTTTAAAGTTCATACATTATTCTCAGTGTCCTTCAAATATTCTTCTAAAGTTCTAGTTATTGATTTCCTAAATTGCCTCTCAAGCTAGAAATTCCTGTAATGAAAAAATGTAAAGATGTCCACTCTCCTCCACAATGCTCTCTAATTCTAAAAATGCTTCTCATATAGGTCTATTATTATATCACCCAGTTGACCTCTTTCACCACCTTGTGGTCAAACCTCCTTATAATATCTTAATTCATGACTCAAGCCTCTACCTGGCCAAGTTAGTTATCTGACAGCTCGCCCAAGTTAGTTATCTGACAGCTCGCTCTCTCTCTCTCTCTCTCTCTCTCTCAATCTCTTTTTCTTCCCCTTCTTCCTCCCACCTCCTCCCTCCTCTCTCTCTATTTCTATCTTTCCTTTGCCCACTGAAATTATTGAAGGACAAAGAAACTTATTTATAACAACAACAACAACAAACAACAACAAACAACAACAAAAATCATCCTTGTTTCTAAATGCCAAGGAAACAAATGAAGAATCTGATCCATCACCACTGGGCCCCATTTTAGGCTACAATTATTGTCATTGAAAACTAATCTCACAAAGATTTTAAGAGGTTCTTTCTGAACCTGGTGTGTGTTGTGTTTGTTTTGTTTTGAGGAAAAATAACCTCATTACTTTCAATATTATGATCAGTTAAGGGAGTATTCTACTTGGGCTCCCAAATATTCAGTTCCTAAGTAAGGATTCATACTTAATTTGTTTTGACATTAGCAGTGACTAGCATTTATTAAGCACTTACCATGGGCCATTAACTCTTCTAAGTATTTTATATGCACTATTCCACTTAGCCCCAAAATAGCCACATAAACTACAGATAAATTTGAAATCATACTTAGTTTTATTCACAAAATGTATTCATTATTCTGGCCTCCATGTCAGAGTATCTGGATTAGAAAGAGATCCCTCACTTTTGAAAAATGCTATTCCTAAATAATTCTTCCTTTCATGACATAGACAGCCATAAATCCAAGCTACCAATCAGAATTTTTCATTTCTTATAAGATGAATTTTTCTGGGGATCCCTGGGGGCATTAGTTGGAGCCATTCTAATCTACCACAGAGCTTCATTATGATAACAGTGAATCTCAAAAGGAAAATGGTTGGTGTCTTTATCACTTTCTTCCCAGGAAAATCCTTGTCATTTGTGCAGATTTATCTACTTCATTCCCATGCTCATTTCTGTATAATTGAGGAAAACTGGTGTCTTTGTCAAACCATATATAGATGCTGCTTCATATCTTCCCTAAAGCAATGGGTACCTACTTACCTTAAAATTATTTTTAAGAGGGATAATGCAATTGATTGTCCCATAATAGCACAAATCTGCTCTAAGGGGGTTTACTCTGCAGTTCTAGACATAGAAGTGGGGAGCATAATTTTATTTTACTTTAGTTTTAATTTTTTATGTTTATTTTTGAGAAAGAAAGAGAGAGGCAGAGAGAGAGGGAGACACAGAATCCAAAGCAGGATCCAGCCTCTGAGCTGTCAGCACAGAGCCCGACATGGGGCTCAAACCCACAAACTGAGATTATAACCTGAGCTGAAGTCAAATGCTTAACCAACTGAGCAACCCAGGCACCCTGGGGACATCATTTTAAATACTACTTGGCTGAGTCACATTCAGTGGGGACCATGGCAGTGTCTCCCAACCATTTTCAAGTTAGAGTAGACATACAAAATTATTATATTTGTATGAGAACTGGGATAAACTGGAATGGATTTGGGAATATCTATATAGCGCTTGGTGGGGAAAAAATTACATTCTTGATGTAAGATAACAATGTTAGAAAAGTCAAATAAAAGTGATAGAAAGAGTATTAACTATCGAATTTATATAAAACTTCAAAATAAAGACTTTTCATTTTTTTCTTTAATGAGAAACTTGAGTCCCTTTTATGAAAATAGATTTTTATGTTTGATTTTATGATTAAGCTGACTACAAGCATTTCCTAATCATGATTTTTATGGTGATCTTTCTTCAAATCCTTAAGAGTCACATCAAGTAAAAAACTTTGTTCACATATAGATAATAAAAAATTTTAAAACCATTTTCCCATTTTATAGCTGCTTAAAAACTAGCCAATTGAAGTTATACTTAAAAAAACCTAAAAGCACTTCCTTTACTCTCCTTTACCAATGTAATGTTGAAATTTCTTATAGCAATGCAAATGGATTTCAAATCCAAATAAACTTTTGTAGATGAGATATTCCAAAATAAGGGAGAACATCTAATTTGCAGAAAATGCATCCATTTTTAGAATGGTCATACTGAAGCTAGATTGTATGCACTAATGAAACATGTCACAAACAGCTTGAGGAGCCGAGTCCTAAAATAACACCCTCCAGGACCTTTCTTGTGGCCTCTCCGACCCTCACCCCTGTGCAATTCACCTTGAGCTGTATGCTATGTTCTGAATGTAAACTCTTCCAGCAGCAGCCTGGACTGGATTCTAAAGTAGATTTCCACAAGGTAGAGCATCTCCTCAGTGCTTAGCAGGCATGTGAGAGCAAGCACTGCCAGATGGGGCTCCTTGAGCCCTTGTTTGATGACTCAATTTAAGTGCCCCGAAGGCTAAAGCAATTCTGTAAATGTGGTCCCCAAAACAACAGCAGCAGCAACAGCACCTAAAAACTTACAAGAAATGTATATTCTCAGGCTCCGCTTGAGACAGAAACTCTGTATATTAACAAGGTTTCTAGGCTTTCTGATTCATGCTAAAGTTTGAGAGTCAACAGGATAAAGGGATCAATATTTCAGGGAACATCTGCAATCTATTCCCAACACAAAAGGTAGGAAGCCCCATGCAGGTTTTATTGTTGTTGCTGTTGCTGAAATAGTACATATTTCTCAACTTTTCATATGGAAAGTGTTCAAGATTGAGGGCCATATGAAGAAGTCTATGCACTGTGTAAAAGTCATTATCTGTATTACTCACTGTATAGCTACACTTTGAAACTTGGCTCAGTGGCCCAGAGTTTCATAGCTACACATTCCATGCCCATTTATATATGCACAATGTAAGCAGAGTACCCAGGTAATATTATCCAAGAAGGACTACGAAAACCTTTATTCCAGAATTGAATATTCCAGAATTGAAAATTCTAATTTAGGATATGGCATGCCACCTCCAGAATTACTCCTTTAAGATGCAAATATTTTTTGTGATATGGAAACTATAACAATTATCCAGCAATTCCTTAGTTTATAAGATTCATTCTGGACCCCAGAAACACTCTGAGAGAATGGAATATAGGACAAGAATGGTTGGTTTTGGGCATAGTAGGAAAGAAGATTTAAAAAAAGAAAAGGCAGAAAAGAGAAATCACAGCAAAAGACAGTGTGAAAATGAAGACGGCTCAGCATGGCATCCTAATGAGCTAAGAGGCAGCGTAAAGTCTTGGTTGTTCAGTGCATATTGAAGGGAAGAGAAGTTGAGAGAGAGAGAGAGAGGCTTTCACCTCTGAGTTCTCTTTAACACCAGCTCTTGGTTAAATTCTTAATTTTCCCTACTATTCACAATGGTAAGAGTCAACTTGCCACCATGTGTATCACCAATTATAAATTTGTTTTCACCTCAGAGAGCCTTTGCTTAAAAAAAAAGAAGAATTAGATCAAACAGCGTATCCCATAAAATATTTGCTATCCCTGGAGCATCGGGAGCTCTTCATCCTGTGAAGTTGAGGGTTCAGAGCACTGCTGCCTATTTGCTTGTTATCAAGCCACAAACTTCTCTCCAGAATTCTCAAAATGAATGGGAGAAATTTGAGTCCACAGGTGAAATGAAAACTAATGGAGAAGGTGAGGCATTCTAGTGGAGAACACATTGGAAGTTTCAGTGTTGTTTGACTTATTTACCAAAAAGCATTAACAGGATTTCTTTGCATGTATATGGGATTTGATGCTAGGGACATTTCTTTTGGTCTCAGGCACCTTGAAAACAAAAACATATTTCAGCTACTTTTAAAAATAAAGCGTCACCCAATAATGCATTTCCAACTCTCTGCTTCCGGTCTCCACAAGAAACCTATAGCCACCACTACCAAGGCCATCATCACTGCCACTAAACAGTGGTAGCCAACCAACCGTGTACAGCACTATCGGGAGAGACAAGTCAGTAGAACCAGGTCTGAACAACATCAGTTTTAAGTCTCCACTGGCTTGGGCACAGTTTTCATCAAACAAAACATATAAGAAGATGTGAATAAGATCAAAATGGAATTACAAAAAGTGACCTATCAATGAAACCTTATTCCCTGAAACAGATGCGGCTCATGAGTTACTGGAGCCACACCAAACACACTTACATGGTCACTCGTACTGAGAATTCCTTTTCCATCAAGTCTGCAGATGCCCTGGGCAAATGATATTTGAGAAGGAACCAGGAAAGGGATGAAAGAACGGTAGAAAACATTTCTCAGTTCTGCTTCCACAAGGCTGGCTGGCTGATCACATACCTTTTTACCTTCAGGCTCACGGTATCTCAACACCACCAGCAAGAGAGCAATTTCTTCTAAAAGCTCCCTTACAAGTCTTAACATTCAATCTGCTTCACTGGCAGATCGAATCGTGTGTTCTCTGATCTGTGGTGTGGAATACATGCATAAGCTTAGACCAAAGTTCCAGGGTTGAGTGGGCAGAGAGTGTCTCTCTACCGGCTTCACGTCATGCCCACAACTAGCTCTTTTGTAGGATAACCTAAGCCCTGATTTCATAGTTAGTTTCTCTTCGGGTCTAGGTGATTTTGCTGGGTGGCCTTTCCCATCTGCTGGTCTCTAAGGGTTTACTGTGCTCAGAATATTCCAACATTCAGTCTCCACCACCCCCACCTCCCTCAAAAAATTGTGTCAAGGTCTTAATCCTTTTCTTCCCACAGTCCTCTTGGTTTATTGTGAAAACTCACCTACCCTCTTTCCCAGCAGCCTTTGAGCTCCACACACCAAGGTATAAGGAGGGGATAGTCCCTAGTCATCAGGAAAAAAATGATCTAGTACCTTTTCCTCCAAAACCTGGGCTCATCTCAATACTGAAATGAAACTTGAGAGTTTTTTCCAAGTGAAAATAATAATTCCTTCAATGTGTTGATATCACCAACATAGAAACAAATGGTCTGGAAACTGTCAAATGGAAACTCGGTAGCTAAATTCTAGTGAAAACAGGCTTACCTTTCTAAGCACCTGATGACTAAGTGCTAGGTCTCTCTCTCTCTCTCTCTCTCTCTCTCTCTCTCTCTCTCTCTCACACACACACACACACACACACGCATACACGCGCGTGCGCGCAAAATGGGAGACAGAGCTGATTAGGGAGAGAAAAATATTTTGAGCACTGCTGAATGGCTGGTTGAGTTAAAATACTCAAGGCTAGGTTAGGGCGCCTGGATGGCTCAATCAACTGAGTGCCAGACTTTGGCTCAGGTCATGATCTCACAGTTAGTGAGTTCAAGCCCCACATAGGACTAGCCACTTATCAGCACAGAGCCAGCTTCAGATCTTCTGTCTCCTCAATTTCTCTGTCCTTCCCCTATTCATGCTCTCTCTTTCTCTCTCAAAAACAAATAGCATTAAAAAATAATAACAAAGGGGCGCCTGGGTGGCGCAGTCGGTTAAGCGTCCGACTTCAGCCAGGTCACGATCTCGCGGTCCGTGAGTTCGAGCCCCGCGTCGGGCTCTGGGCTGATGGCTCAGAGCCTGGAGCCTGTTTCCGATTCTGTGTCTCCCTCTCTCTCTGCCCCTCCCCCGTTCATGCTCTGTCTCTCTCTGTCCCAAAAATAAAAATAAAACGTTGAAAAAAAAATTAAAAAAAATAATAACAAATAAAATACTAAGGCTAGATTAAATTTTCAGGCTTTTTTAATAGGCAAAAGGCACATAGGTCACCTCTATTCAAAGGATTCTTTTGATACTATTTGCTTACACCAAATATCATACAACACATTGTTGGGCAAACTGCTTCTGCTCTCTGCATTTCTCATATGTTTTCAACTCTGTTTGTGGATTGAAATTTTCTCCACATGTATAATCTAAACTACACTTCCCCCAGTCTGTGAGTCAGACCCTTGAGGAGTTCTTGCCTCCTATTAGGCCATCTGATTCAAGAGCGTGTAGCTTCCAGACCCTTCTTCAGGCTTGTCCTATGATGGCAGTGATTGTAGTGATGACTTCCGATAGTAACTTCATTACCGCCTTTGAGGAGAAAAGAATGGACAGGCCATTCTTCAGCTGCAGCGGTAAACACTAATCTGGCACAGATTTTGCATATAGATTTGTCATCAGGACTTTGCAAACATTTTATAACTTCAGTTGTTTCAATACCATAAAAGTCATTTTTTTTTTCAGAAGCATTCACACAGATCACTGTCAGACCTGCTTGAGGACAAAAGTTTATCATTACTTTTTATTGCTATCATCTTCCCAAGAGAAACAAATTTATTACTAAATGTGCTAGAAATATTAGGGATCTTCAGGCCTTAAAGGCAATTTAAATAACGTTTACTGAAAAACTCCACATCAATATTTTTCTTATTAATTGGGAATCAATTATTAATATATTTCATAGTGATAGCATTTTCTTTGTTCTAGCTATTTTTTTCCTATCTGGAACACTTTTCCACTATATATATCTTCTCTCACCTACCCTCCTCTTTAACTTCCTTCCTCAAATGTCACCTTTTAATAAGATCCAACCTGACCACATCATGAAAATTTACCACCTGGTACCCAGAATTCCCAATCTGCCTTACCTTGATGTATTTTCCCCAAAACCCTTGTTATCTTTTAATATAGCCAACAGTACACTTATTTAATAAGTTTGATGATTATTGTCTGTCTCTATGTTCTGAAATGAATGCTCTGTGAAGGCAGGAATTAGGGAATTAGGGGAGCTTTGTTCAGTAATGGATCCCCACTTAATAGTACTGTGCTTGGCATATGGCACTCAATAAGAATGTGTTGTGTGAATGAATACGTGCATGAACAAATAAATAAACAAGCAAACTAAAACCAAAAAAGAATGGTGACAGATTACTGCTTTTTTGAAAGAGTTTGGTTGGATGGTAAATAATCTGCTGAAATAGTAAGATATGATTTCACAAGAAAAATAAATTCAAGCTGTGAAATGAAGCTACCTTTTACTTTTACAACTTGTATGTCACCATTTAAAAGTAAAAAGTGACCATTAATAGTATAATATACATTTGCCTTCTTGGTGGCCTTTTTGACATATAAAAATTGTATACATTTAAGGTATACAACTTGATATTTTGGTATATGTATACATTGGGAAAAGACTGGTACAATCAAGCTAAATAACATATCTGTCACCTTCACATGGTGTATAGAGAAGATTCCATTTAAGATACATTGGAAATCTATAATCAAAATATTTCCATAAAGATTTCAAGTATCTGACAACATCATTAACTACTCTCACTCATCATGCTGTATATTAGATCTCTATAACTTACTCATCTTGTGTAAATGATACTTCGTGACTTTTGACCTATAATTTTGAGTCTCTTTTTGTGCTCACATTTTAATATAAAGTCCAACATTTTATTTGTTTAATATTTTTAAGTTTATTTATTTTGAGAGAGACAGAGAGAGAGAGAGAGCAAGCACACAAGGAGGGGAAAGGCAGAGAGAGAGGGAGAGAGAGAATCCCAAGCAGACTCCACATTGTCAGTGCAGAGCTGATGTGAAACTCGAACTCACTAAGCATGAGATCATGCATGACCTGAGCCAAAATCAAGAGTTGGATGCTTAACTGACTGAGCCACCCAGGTGCCCAACATTTTAAATGTTTGAAAGTCCAACATGTTTAAATGTTTCTGTTTGCTGGGTCCAGGAAAGATATTCTTGGCCCTCATGACACTTGACTCACAAAAGGAGTGACTGTGTGTGTGTGTGTGTGTGTGTGTGTGTGTGTGTGTGTTTTAAGTAATAAGTGTTACTACTAATTAGGATCTTTGTATCCTGTGTTCTGAGACTCCCTTTCTTCTAATAGTTACCGATCTTGATTCACTTAAATGAACATACATGGTTATTTAACTCTATGCTATAATTTTAAATTTTCTTAGCTTTCTGGATTTGCCAAGGTGATTATAAATTATTTTGTTAATTATTTTTATTCAATTTCTCACCTAGATATGGGGCATGGGTAGCATGGAGGATAGCCTGTCTGGTTTTCAACAGCCTGAGCAGCATAAGTCAAAGCCACAAGCCTGTACATGGTCCCCACAGCCACACTATCTCTAGTCAGAAGTGACTATTTCTCTCAAATTGTTGTTTTAATCTACTATTATATCTGGGTTATCCTATCCTTATTTTTCAAAGCTTTATTTTTTGTAGATGGGGAGGAATTTATATGCTCAAATAGTCAACTTTTACATGTAAAGAATAGCCTTAGTGTTCAGTGAATGAAACTGTCATATCTTTTTTATTTTACCAATGCTACAAATCTGGTGACTTTACCTGGCTTTTACAGGTTTTAATTTCTGGGTAGGCAATGTATTTTAAATTCATTATTACATAACACTAACATAATACTTTTAATATAAGAGTGATGAAAGTAACAATAAGTATAGCATTTTTATTTTTTTTTTAATGCTTATTTAAGAGAGACAGAGCATGAGCAGGGGAGGGCCAGAGAGAGAGGGAGACACAGAATCCCAAGCAGGCTCCAGGCTTAAGCTGTCAGCACAGAGCCCAACATGGGGCTCGAAACCATGAGCGAGATCATGACCTGAGCTGAAGTCAGACGCTCAACCTACTGAGCCACCCAGGTGCCCCCAGTATAACATTTTTTAAAGATTTGTATATATCTTCTGTGTGTGTTACCCTAGGTGTCGCACAAATTTTAGTGTATGACTTATGGAATGACATGTAGCATTTTAGTAAATACTGCCAGAAACTCACATATTCGTTTCTTTTAGGACCTTTTGTAATACTTGTCCTTTTAGAGTATCATAGTGGGCAAACAGCCTTTACAGATTCCATCTGTTTCCTTTATCTACAGATCTAATAATTACTGCTTGGCCACTTAAAATCTCAAGTCTGTTTCTCTCCCTTTTATATTACCCTCAGATACTTTCAAAAGCATTTGGCCAGGAAAATAAAAATTCTTCTTGGATTGAAGTATACCCTGAAAAGCTCTAGTTTTAATTACTGGAAAATAATATTAAAAATCAAAATTTGAGTGATAGGGGTTCACTTCGTATTGTTTCACATGAACATAGGTAGGAAATCAATTGCTATTATTCTCATCTAACTATTGTATCCTTCAGTAAGAAAAAGAAATCCTCTCTCAGGAATACATCGGAAAATACAAAGACATGACATTTTAGACAGCATCAGCATACTCTTAATAGAGAAAAGAAATAAAAGGGAGAGTAAGTGTATTCAGTTCTTTGAAATACCTACATCTTCCATTAAGTTTTCACTTTGCCACAAAATATAGACTAGGATGCATATGTTAGTGTGTATGTGTGATTTAGAACACATATCAATTGTAAAATCAGTCCATTTTACACACACACACACACACACACACACACCCCCAATACTTCAACCAATTAAGGAAATGGTAAATTTCAGAATTTTGGTATAAAGGCTAGTTTAGGGAAATTTCAAAGTGACAACCATAGCATCTTTGATAACTTTAGTTTTTATGTAAGAGTCTGAGTCTTCAAGGATTAAAATATGTCATATTTGTTTTGCATTCAGTGACAAATGCCCCTTCAATAATGAAATGCAGATAATCTGGAAAAATTAAGAGTCCTCCAAAAAAATTAAATTACCAATGGAAATGTTATTGTTTTATGCTAGAAGCCTGAGTTAAGGAAATCTTCAATCAATAAGAAAAAATTTTTCAACTTTGTTAAATACATATATTTTTAATATTCATTTTAATGTCAATTTCCAAAAGTTTGGAACCAGAACTTTTGAACATAAATTTCCATTGTATTTACCAAAGAAGTGATTTGACAGTGGAGTCTCTCACTTAGGGCTCAAATACAATTAAAATTACACCTAAACTTTTGTTTCCTTCCTTACATTTAAAAAAAACTTTTTTAATGTTTATTTATTTTTGACAGACAGAGGCAGAGCATGAGCAGGGGAGAGGCAGAGAGAGAGGGAGACACAGAATCTGAAACAGGCTCCAGGCTCTGAGCTGTCGGCACAGGGCCCGACACGGGGCTTGAACTCACAAATCACGATATCATGACCTGAGCCAAAGTCGCACGCTCAAACGACTGAGCCACCCAGGCGCCCCCGCTTCCTAACATTTTAATCTTGGGGATGGGTGGAAAAAGCGTTAAAGTCAGGCATCATCTATATTCTAAGCACGCTGTCATAGTATGTATACTAACCAATTCAAAGTGACTGTCAATTTCCAGACTAGCTATTCAGAAATTAAATTTCATTTGGAGTGTAAAGTTATAGTGAAAAACAAAATTACTGGTTTAAAACACAGTTTAATTTCTTGACTCCATTCAAGTTGACTGATTGGAATCTATCTAAAATAAAGGTAACAATCCTTCAAAAATTTGCTTAGTCACCTTTACACATGTATTCATTCAGAACAGTAATATTTTTGCATTTTAAAAAAAGTTAAAGAAGGTTTTACACTTTTGCTGGAACAAGTTTTGGCCATTAGTGCATTAAAAAAATTAATAATTCCACTTAAAAAAGAATTACCTTTCCTAAAACATACCTTCTTCCTCAGCTAAAAGCAAAATGAAAGAAAACAAAGAGAGAGAGCAAAGCTAGCCAGGTTTTTCTCCCTGCCTTTGTCTGCCAGCAATTGTATGCAAGGTTCCACAAACCCCAGGAGAGGGAGGAGAAGGAGAAGGCTTCGATTTAATATTATTCCCTGTTTTTTGCCTCCCCAGAAAGTCCTGGACTGTTATCTGGGCAGCTCAATGCTATAAAATCTGCTGAGGCCCCCAAACTATAGTCTACCTGTTCCTGCCTTGTTACCACATTGTGGACAGCTGACTACTTTCTCTAGACTAGACTTGAATTTTAGGATATTTAATGTCAGCAATGTGGCAGCAATTTCAAGATACCAAGGGACCCAGAGACCAGTTAAATTGCTATTCTACTGGCCCTATATTCTCTACAAATACATTACAAAACATTTAGATAATCTTAATATCACTCCACCTATCTACAGAACTTGACAAAGTTATTTCCTCCTTCTTCAAACACTTCTCATGGTTTTTATGATACCCATTCACTCAGTTCTTCTTCAAGCTCTGCTGGTTTTCCTCATCTTCTCAAACTATAAAATTTTGAGTGCCCCAGGCTCATTATAAATTCATTCCTTAGGTAATCTAATAAATCCATGGCTGCAAAGCCTATCTATATGCAGTGACACAAATTTGCATTTGCAGTCCTAATGCTTCCTTTGAACCTCAGGCACCAGATCATTAAATAGCACCAACATCTCCATTTGGATGTCCAACAGCCACCTGGGCCTCAATAAGCTCAAATTTGAACTCCAGATCTCAACCATCAGCACACTTTGCCATAGCCCCTGGAACACCCCCAAGGAATTCCTGTTCTTAGGAAAGGACTTCTTGTTCTTAGGAAATGAAACTTCTTTCTTCCAGTTATTCAAGCCAAAGACACTGATTTCATCATTGACTCCTCTAGCTCTCCCATGACTCAATCTACCAGCAAATCTTACCAGCTCCACCTTCAAAATACACTGAAACCTTTACCACTTGTCACTACATCTTTCCCTACCTGAGTAGTCCAAATCACCACTATCTTAAAAGCTTCCTAGTTTGTCTCCCTTTTTCCACCCCTGCCCTCCCTCCATTCTAAACACATGCTAGATCACAACACTCCTCTGACCAAAAAGCATTTCAGTCAGCATCAAAGCCAAAAACTTTATAAGATCCTGTGTGATTTTTCCCTCCTTATCTTCTGACTTCATCTTCCACGACTCTCCTGATTCACTCTATTCCAGTCAGACTGGTAAGGCAAGCACCCCTCCATGCCAGAGCCATTTACTTCCTGTTTTTTTTTCGGGGGGGGGGGGGAATTGTGTCCCTACATGTGTAACTGACTCCTTCACTTCCTTCAGATCTTAACTTCAAATTCATCCTTTCAGAGAAGTCCCCCTGACTACTGTATCTAGAAATTCTCCCCAGAACCCTCTCCCTTTACCAACTTTTTCCCCATAGCCCTTATCACCATCTTGGCATATTTATATTCATATTTGCCTTACTGACTTTCTCTATCCCATCCCACCACTAGACTATAAAGTCTATAAAAACAGCACCTTTATTCAGGGTTGTATCCTCACACCTACAATAATGCCTGGCAGGTGGTAGATGTTTTTCACAAGTCTGAGCCAGAGGAAGATTGATTGTGAAGTTAATGGAGCATAATCTTCACTCCCCTCACTTGACGTGGATCCCTTGCAAGTACTGGGAATTGTTGGAGAGTGTTCAGTATTCTAGGTGCTGAGAGAGAGGCCAGGTTAGAATAATGAAAATACGTAGCATGAGTGGAAAAGGGCCTGAAGGAGGGTCAGATGAGACCTCAGTCTCTAAGCCTTCAGTGGGTGGTCATGATTTCCTCTCTCATTCTAAGTAAACAATTATTCTTTTCCCAAATTGTGTTTACATCATTTTGCATCCTCTTTCTTTAACTGAATCCCTCCGAATTATATAAAAGCCCCACAAAACCATCATCTGCCAAAATAGATCACCCAGCTTTTCAGCAAGCAGAGAGCAGAGGAGTTTGTTTGCATTCAAGTACCCTCTTCGCAGGAGGATCCCAGACCCCATATGACCACTCTCGGGTCAGAAATTACTTATCCTAGCAGCATTTCCATGGCAAAGTAGATTTAATTGGCAGGTCTTTCTCTCTTCTTTAGCACCAACATTAAAGAGTAAATTAGTATGCATCTTATACAAAATTTCCTCTAGGAAATTATAAATATTGCACGTATCTTTGGTTGCAGTAATGTGAATCACTTATGCAAGTCATGCAAGTCATGGTAGAACTTGAAGAACTTAAAAAAGGAGTGAACAGTCACAATTTTTATTTTCCAAGAAGATAGAGAAAGTAAATAATTAGAATATATTTAAGTATTAAAGGAATCTTCAGGCCCATAAAGGAAAATGTATCCAAATATATTTTCTTTAAATTATGGACTTGCCAGAATTATCTACATTTTATTGTTTGTATGTATATCTCAAACATTTCTAACCTTTGTTTTCTAAGTCATAAATTCTGCTTTGCTTTCCTTTGGCTGTCCGTAGGTCTCTGTGATTATTGTTTATTATGGTGAACATTAATGATTTGTTCCTCTATTTTCATTCTTTTATTATTACTAATGAAATCATGTAAGGCTAGACATTTGATTTCAAATAATATTTTGTGTTCCATAAGTTTTCACATGTAGGTTTTCTTTAGATGGAGTTTTTGTTTTGTTTTAAACATACCTTGAATTTCAAGTCAGTAAGCTTTGGGGTTATTTTTGACGAGAGTGACATGTAAGTATTTTTCTCCTACACTTTCATGAGCACTGTGTGCAAAAGGTCTAAGAAGCAAAGACACCAGTAGGAATGAATATGCTCAATGTGGAGATATAGGTCTTTGATGAAGAGAACCAGAGATCCCTGAAGAAATGGCTGATTCTAGAGGAGAACAAAATGAGCCCAGGACATATTGTGCCAGAAAGAGAGGAAGGGAGTAAAAAAAAAAGATGGAGGCATGTCCCAAAGTGACAAGAGCCAGTTTAATAACGGGGTTCCTACTGTCCAAATCTGGGACAATTTGAGGACCCAATTAATGTGCAATAATTGATTAAAGATATTTTTAAAAATTGGAATCCTTGACTTCATTTACAGCAGGTAAGTAAATGAATGAGGAGGAACAAAGGGACAGCCTTGCTTATAGTAGAATGCCAATTACTGACTGGTAAATACAAAGAGAATACTGGAAATGGAAAATCTTCATTTTGTAGCCATCATAGTAAAGATTAGTTATGAGATGATTCATCAATTTATGCTAAGTGTAGGGGGGAATTCTGATGAGCATAGGACATGTACACCATTTTAAAGTAAATCTCCCCAAAGATTACTTATTACCTACAGTGGAAAAAATAGGGGTGCCTGGGAGGCTCAGTGGGTTAAGCGTCTGGCTTCAGCTCAGTTCTGATCTCTCCATTCGTGAGTTCAAGCCCTGTCTCAGGCACTGTGCTGACAGCTCAGAGCCTGGAGCCTGCTTTGGATTCTGTGTCTCCCTCCCTCTGACCCTCTCACACTCACACTCTGTGTGTGTGTCTCTCTCAACAATGAATAAACATTAAAAATTTTTTTATTTTTTATTTTTTTATTTTTATTTTTTTCCAATATATGAAGTTTATTGTCAGATTGGTTTCCATACAACACCCAGTGCTCCTCCCAAAAGGTGCCCTCCTCAATACCCATCACCCACCCTCCCCTCCCTCCCACCCCCCATCAATCCTCAGTTTGTTCTCAGTTTTTAAGAGTCTCTTATGCTTTGGCTCTCTCCCACTCTAACCTCCTTTTTTTTCCCCTTCCCCTCCCCCATGGGTTTCTGTTAAGTTTCTCAGGATCCACGTAAGAGTAAAACCATATGGTATCTGTCTTTCTCTGTATGGCTTATTTCACTTAGCATAACACTCTCCAGTTCCATCCATGTTGCTACAAAGGGCCATATTTCATTTTTCTCATTGCCACGTAGTACTCCATTGTGTATATAAACCACAATTTCTTTATCCATTCATCAGTTGATGGACATTTAGGCTCTTTCCATAATTTGGCTATTGTTGAGAGTGCTGCTATAAACATTGGGGTACAAGTGCCCCTATGCATCAGTACTCCTGTATCCCTTGGGTAAATTCCTAGCAGTGCTATTCCTGGGTCATAGGGTAGATCTATTTTTAATTTTTTGAGGAACCTCCACACTGTTTTCCAGAGTGGCTGCACCAGTTTGCATTCCCACCAACAGTGCAAGAGGGTTCTCGTTTCTCCACATCCTTTCCAGCATCTATAGTCTCCTGATTTGTTCATTTTGGCCACTCACACTGGCGTGAGGTGATATCTGAGTGTGGTTTTGATTTGTATTTCCCTGATGAGAAGCGATGTTGAGCATCTTTTCATGTGCCTGTTGGCCATCCGGATGTCTTCTTTAGAGAAGTGTCTATTTATGTTTTCTGCCCATTTCTTCAATGCATTATTTGTTTTTCAGGTGTGGAGTTTGGTGAGCTCTTTATAGATTTTGGATACTAGCCCTTTGTCTGATATGTCATTTGCAAATACCTTTTCCTATTCCTTTGGCTGCCTTTTAGTTTTATTGGTTGTTTCCTTTGCTGTGCAGAAGCTTTTTATCTTCAAAAGGTCCCAGTAGTTCATTTTTGCTTTTAATTCCCTTGCCTTTGGGGATGTGTCAAGTAAGAAATTGCTATGGCTGAGGTCAGAGAGGTCTTTTCCTGCTTTCTCCTCTAGGGTTTTGATGGTTTCCTGTCTCACATTCAGGTCCTTTATCCATTTTAAGTTTATTTTTGTGAATGGTGTGAGAAAGTGGTCTAGTTTCAACTTTCTGCATGTTGCTGTCCAGTTCTCCCAGCACCATTTGTTAAACAGACTGTCTTTTTTCCATTGGATATTCTTTCCTGCTTTGTCAAAGATTAGTTGGCCATACGTTTGTGGGTCTGGTTCTGGGGTTTCTATTCTATTCCATTGGTCTATGTGTCTGTTTTTGTGCCAATATCATGCTGTCTTGATGATTACAGCTTTGTAGTAGAAGCTAAAGTCTGGGATTGTGATGCCTCCCGTTTTGGTCTTCTTCAAAATTCCTTTGGCTATTCGGGGCCTTTTGTGGTTCCATATGAATTTTAGGATTGCTTGTTCTAGCTTCGAGAAGAATGCTGGTGCAATTTTGATTGGGATTGCATTGAATGTGTAGATAGCTTTGGGTAGTATTGACATTTTGACAATATTTATTCTTCCAATCCATGAACACGGAATGTCTTTCCATTTCTTTATATCTTCTTCAATTTCCTTCATAATCTTTCTATAGTTTTCAGCATACAGATCTTTTACATCTTTGGTTAGATATATTCCTAGGTATTTTATGCTTCTTGGTGCAATTGTGAATGGGATCAGTTTCTTTATTTGTCTTTCTGTTGCTTCATTGTTAGTGTATAAGAATGCAACTGATTTCTGTACATTGATTTTGTATCCTGCACCTTTGCTGAAATCATGTATGAGTTCTAGCAGACTTTTGGTGGAGTCTATCGGATTTTCCATGTATAGTATCATGTCATCTGCAAAAAGCGAAAGCTTGACTTCATCTTTGCCAATTTTGATGCCTTTGATTTCCTTTTGTTGTCTGATTGCTGATGCTAGAACTTCCAACACTACGTTAAACAACAGCAGTGAGGGTGGACATCCCTGTCCTGTTCCTGATCTCGGGGAAAAAGCTCTCAGTTTCTCCCCATTGAGAATGATGTTAGCTGTGGGCTTTTCATAAATGGCTTTTATGATCTTTAAGTGTGTTCCTTCTATCCCGACTTTCTCGAGGGTTTTTATTAAGAAAGGTTGCTGAATTTTGTCAAATGTCTTTTCTGCATCGATTGACAGGATCATATGGTTCTTATCTTTTCTTTTATTAATGTGATGTGTCACGTTGATTGATTTGTGAATGTTGAACCAGCCCTGCATCCCAGGAATGAATCCCACTTGATCATGGTGAATAATTCTTTTTATATGCTGTTGAATTCGATTTGCTAGTATCTTATTGAGAATTTTTGCATCCATATTCATCAGGGATATTGGCCTGTAGTTCTCTTTTTTTACTGGGTCTCTGTCTGGTTTAGGAATCAAAGTAATACTGACTTCATAGAATGAGTCTGGAAGTTTTCCTTCCCTTTCTATTTCTTGGAATAGCTTGAGAAGGATAGGTATTATCTCTGCTTTAAACGTCTGGTAGAACTCCCCTGGGAAGCCATCTGGTCCTGGACTCTTATTTTTGGGAGATTTTTGATGACTGATTCAATTTCTTCGCTGGTTATGGGTCTGTTCAAGCTTTCTATTTCCTCCTGATTGAGTTTTGGGAGCGTGTGGGTGTTTAAATGGAATTTGTCCATTTCTTCCAGGTTGTCCAATTTGTTGGCATATAATTTTTCATAGTATTCCCTGATAATTGCTTGTATCTCTGAGGGATTGGTTGTAATAATTCTATTTTCATTCATGATTTTATCTATTTGGGTCATCTCCCTTTTCTTTTTGAGAAGCCTGGCTAGAGGTTTATCAATTTTGTTTATTTTTTCAAAAAACCAACTCTTGGTTTCATTGATCTGCTCTACAGTTTTTTTTAGATTCTATATTGTTTATTTCTGCTCTGATCTTTATTATTTCTCTTCTTCTGCTGGGTTTAGGCTGCCTTTGCTGTTCTGCTTCTATTTCCTTTAGGTGTGCTGTTAGATTTTGTATTTGGGATTTTTCTTGTTTCTTGACATAGCCCTGGATTGCTATGTATTTTCCTCTCAGGACTGCCTTCGCTGCATCCCAAAGCGTTTGGATTGTTCTATTTTCATTTTCATTTGTTTCCATATTTTTTAAATTGCTTCTCTAATTGCCTGGTTGACCCATTCATTCTTTAGTAGGCTGTTCTTTAACCTCCATACTTTTGGAGGTTTTCCAGACTTTTTCCTGTGGTTGATTTCAAGCTTCATAGCATTGTGGTCTGAAAGTATGCATGGTATGATTTCAATTCTTGTATACTTATGAAGGGCTGTTTTGTGAGCCAGTATGTGATCTATCTTGGAGAATGTTCCATGTGCACTCAAGAAGAAAGTATATTCTGTTGCTTTGGGATGCAGAGTTCTAAATATATCTATCAAGTCCATCTGATCCAATGTATATTCGGTCCTGGAATGTATCATCCAATGTTTCTTTATTGACCGTGTGTCTAGATGATCTATCCATTTCTGTAAGTGGAGTGTTAAAGTCCCCTGCAATTACCACATTCTTATCAATAAGGTTGCTTATGTTTGTGAGTAATTGTTTTATATATTTGGGGGCTCCTGTATTCGGCGCATAGACATTTATAATTGTTAGCTCTTCCTGATGGATAGACCCTGTGATTATTATATAATGCCCTTCTTTATCTCTTGTTACAGCCTTTAATTTAAAGTCTAGTTTGTCTGATATAAGTATGGCTACTCCAGCTTTCTTTTGACTTCCAGTGGCATGCTAAATAGTTCTCCAACCCCTCACTCTCAATCTGAAGGTGTCCTCAGGTCTAAAATGAGTCTCTTGTAGACAGCAAATAGATGGGTCTTGTTTTTTTATCCATTCTGATACCCTATGTCTTTTGGTTGGCGCATTTAGTCCATTTACATTCAGTGTTATTATAGAAAGATATGGGTTTAGAGTCATTGTGATGTCCGTAGGTTTCATGCTTGTAGCGAGGTCTCTGGTACTTTGTCTCACAGGATCCCCTTTAGGATCTCTTGTAGGGCTGGTTTAGTGGTGACGAATTCCTTCAGTTTTTGTTTGTTTGGGAAGACCTTTATCTCTCTTTCTATTCTAAATGACAGACTTGCTGGATAAAGGATTCTCGGCTGCATATTTTTTCTGTTCATCACATTGAAGATCTCCTGCCATTCCTTTCTGGCCTGCCAAGTTTCAGTAGAGAGATCGGTCACGAGTCTTATAGGTCTCCCTTTATATGTTAGAGCACGTTTATCTCTAGCTGGTTTCAGAATTTTCTCTTTATCCTTGTATTTTTCCAGTTTCACTCTGATATGTCGTGCAGAAGATTGATTCAAGTTACGTCTGAAGGGAGTTCTCTGTGCCTCTTGGATTTCAATGCCTTTTTCCTTCCCCAGATCCGGGAAGTTCTCAGCTATTATTTCTTCAAGTACACCTTCAGCACCTTTCCCTCTCTCTTCCTCCTCTGGAATACCAATTATGCGTATATTATTTCTCTTTAGTGCATCACTTAGTTCTCTAACTTTCCCCTCATACTCCTAGATTTTTTTTATCTCTCTTTTTCTCAGCTTCTTCTTTTTCCATAATTTTATCTTCTAGTTCACCTATTCTCTCCTCTGCCTCTTCAATCCGATCTGTGGTCACCTCCATTTTATTTTGCACTTCATTTATAGAATTTTTTAGCTCCTCATGACTATTTCTTAGTCCCTTGATCTCTGTAGCAAGATTCTCTGCTGTCCTCTATACTTTTTTCAAGCCCAGCGATTAATTTTATGACTATTATTCTAAATTCCTGTTCTGTTATATTGCTTAAATCATTTTTGATCAATTTGTTAGTTGTTGCTACTTCCTGGAGTTTCTTTTGAGGAGAATTATTCCATTTTGTTATTTTGGATAGTCCCTGGGGTGGCTCGAAACTGCAGGGCACTTCCCCTGTGCTGTCTGGAGTAACTTGTGTTGGTGGGCGGGGCCGCAGTCAGACCTGATGTCTATCTCCAGCCCACCACTGGGGCCATAGTCAGACTGGTGTGTACCTTATCTTCCCCTCTCCCAGGGGCGGGACTCATTGTGGGGTGGTGTGGCCCCTGTCTGGGCTACTTGCACACTGCCAGGCTTGTGGTGCTGGAGATCTGGCTTATTAGCTGGGGTGGATCAGCAAGATGCACAGGGGCGGGAGGGGCAGGCTCAGCTCGCTTTTCCTTGAGATCCACTTCCGGAGGGGCCCTGCGGCACTGGGAGGGAGTCAGACCCTCCAGAGGAATGGATCCCCAGAAGCACAGCGTTGGGTGTTTGCGCGGTGCAAGCAAGTTCCCTGGCAGGAACTGGTTCCCTTTGGGATTTTGGCTGGGGGATGGGCGAGGGAGATGGCGCTGGCGAGCGCCTTTGTTCCCCGCCAAGCTGAGCTCTGTCGTCCGGGGCTCAACAACTCTCCCTCCAGTTGTCCTCAGCCCTCCCGTTCTCCCAGCAGAGCTGTTAGCTTATAACCTTCCAGATGTCAAGTCCCCCTTGCTGTCGGAACACACTCCTCCGGCCCCTCCGCTTTTGCAAGCCAGACTCGGGGGCTCTGCTTGGCCAGCGGGCCGCCCCTCCACCCTGGCTGCCTCCCACCAGTCCGTGGAGCACGAACCGCCTCTCCGCCCTTCCTATCCTCTTCCGTGGGCCCTCTTCCGTGGGCCTCTTCCGTGGGCCTCTTCCGTGGGCCTCTGTGCTTGGCTCCGGAGACTCTTTCTGCTAGTCTCTGGCGGTTTTCTGGGTTATTTAGGCAGGTGTGGGTGGAACCTAAGTGATCAGCAGGACGAGGTGAGCCCAGCATCCTCCTACGCCGCCATCTTCCCAGGATCCCCCCCCAAAAAAATTTTTTAGGGGTGCCTGGGTGGCTCAGTCGGTTAAGCGGCCGACTTCGGCTCAGGTCATGATCACATGGTCCGTGAGTTCGAGCCCCGCGTCAGGCTCTGTGCTGACAGCTCAAAGCCTGGAGCCTGTTTCAGATTCTGTGTCTCCCTGTCTCCAACCCTCCCCCATTCATGCTCTGTCTCTGTCTTAAAAATAAATAAACCTAAAAAAAATTTTTTTTAATTTTTTTTAAATTACAATGGAAAAAAATAAACAGTAAATAGTGGGAAAATGTAGACCTTAATCAGGTGATTAAAATTAATATCACTAATGAAGAGCAAGTGGACACGGGCGTGCATCGGGATGCAGATGTCCTGAGAAGGACACCACATCCCTAATGTATTATTCGGTCCTGGAATGTATAATCTGAATCTAACCATGAGGAAACATCAAGCAGGCCAATAAAGATCATCACATTAAAAACAAAGGTGGAGAGAGACTACCCTTCAAAAGCAGCAATGTCATCAATGACAAAGACTGTGGAAACATTTCAGATTAAAGGAGGCAAAGGAGACATCCCAAACAAAAACAATGTTGGATCCTAGAATGAATCCTCCACTGGAGGGAAAAACATGCTGTAAAGGATAATATTTAGATACTTGACAAAATGGAAATATGGATGGTAGATTAGATAAAAACATTGTGTTAATATGACACTGAAGTTGATAATCGTACTGTGGAAACATCTGAGAATGCGCTTATTCTTAGGAAATACTGAGGTATTTGATGGTCACGTAAAAAAGTAAAGAGCCTTGATATATGAACTAACTCTCAAATGATCAGGAAAATATATATATATACCTGCATATGCGCACACATGCAGAACAAACACAAATGATGAAAAATAAAGCAAATAGGGAATATCTTCACTGTAGATGAATCTGGGTAGAAAAATGCATGAATATTCTCTGTGTTCTTACTTTTGCAGCTTTTTTGTAAGTTTCAGGTTGTTTTCAAATAAAATGTTAAAATTCCAAAGATGTTTTCACGAGGTTGGAGTTTCTCTTGTATTTATTTTATATGACAGTTTCTAGTCTATTATTTCGTGGTCACAAATTATAGTCTACAATCTGGTTTTTGAAATTTGTTGGCATTTTCTTTGTGAGTCGATTTTTATAAATATCTAGGGGCACTTGAAGAGCAGTTGTTCTTAGTTTGTAGAAATCATTTTTTTCTTTGTTTACAGAAGCTTTAAGAGTATTATGGTATGTTGTATGAAGAATATTTGCTCACAAATCTTATATTTTTAATGTGAATTTAACCATTACAAAGGACCATGCTTTGTCTTACTTAATACTTTTTTGGCTTGGCTGCCTGGTCTAATATCAACATCCTGAGCTCTGCTTTCTCTTGGTAATTTCCATCTTTGTTTTAGTTTAAAGATAAATATAGTCAAGATTTGCCCCTAGTCTTTTTTGCTAAAATTTGACTGTTTATCTCTTGATGACTATCCCTTAGCTGTTAGTAGATTTCTCATAAAGGATCCATGGGGATGTTTCCTCAGTTAACCTATGTTTAAAATTATTTGTCTATAGTCTTTTATTTAAGGGACAGCTTGGTGGAATCTAAAATGCTTGGTTCACACTCTCATGAGTATCTTATTAGTGTTTTTCCATTGTGTTCTGGCATTGAGTGGTAAGCTTATTCTGTTTGTTATGATCTTTTGGCCATACTTATATAAAATTTGGGGTTTATGAGTTTTCCTTTTTCTCTTACCTTCCATAGAGATGAATTCTTCAGGTTTATTTTTCTTTCTTTCTTTTTTTTGCTTCGGTAGTAGTAAGTGGTAAGAGGTAGGAATGGAGTCGCTATCCGGCTCCTATCAGAACCAGAAGTTTGGGCAATTTTCTCACCTCTCATCTTCAATTTCTGTAAAACCTAGACATCCACTTCAGAAAGTTACATGAGGATTAAATAAGATACCTATATTAGAAACTTAGTGTACTGCTTGGCACACAGAAAATACTCAATGCACATTTTTTCTGCTTAGTCACTGGTAACACAGTTAGGTTGAGGCCAAATCTTCCTTCATCAAGACATGATTCATAAAGAGAATCATTAGAAGCTATGCTATCTGTATATGGTCTGTCATATTTAGCAAAAGTCTTGGTCATTAAATATAGAAGATTTCTTCATGAAATTGCATACTTTGTGGTTGAGGCAGTGGGGAGGTTACTGAAACAGATGAACAATGAACAAATGAAGAATACCCATTTCCTTTAGTAAATGAATGTTTACTAATTCAGAGGTCACTTTCATTGCTTTTGACAGCTTGACTGCCACTGGACACAAAGGCCTTTCCATGCAGCAAAAGGCAGATTATACCTCACAAATCTAGATTAACTGTGACCAAGTGACAGTACCTTGCTAACATATTTTTTAAAACTCTAACTTCTTCAAGGAGATGATTAAATGACCGATTTCCCCACAACTTTCACATTTTATTTTAAAATAAATTTATTTTGGGGCACCTGGGTGGCGCAGTCGGTTAAGCGTCCGACTTCAGCCAGGTCACGATCTCGCGGTCCGTGAGTTCGAGCCCCGCGTCAGGCTCTGGGCTGACGGCTCGGAGCCTGGAGCCTGCTTCCGATTCTGTGTCTCCCTCTCTCTGCCCCTCCCCCGTTCATGCTCTGTCTCTCTCTGTCCCAAAAATAAATAAACGTTGAAAAAAAAATTTTTTAAATAAATTTATTTTTCCCACGAGGTATTATCAATTACTTTCTTCCCTCGATTCCTCTCTCATCTCTTCTCCTGAGGTTCCCATTAAGATTGTAGTTTTACTGAGAAGCAGAGAAGAACAGCGCGCGCACACACACACACACACACACACACACATACACACACAATGAGTATATAAAATTTTGTAAACTAGTATTAGTTCTTTCATCTTGTTATATGGGATGGCTGAAAAACCCCAACCCACTGAAACTGTCAAATTCATAAATATTTTTGGAACTCCCCTTTCAGAAGTTTCTTCAGTATAATTTTTGGAAGCCAACATCCTAAAGCCTGTGCTTTCAACCACAGAGTCATCATATTCATTTTCTAGGGCTGGAGAAACAAAGTACAGAAAACTCAGTGGCTCAGAACCACAGAAATTCATCATCTCACATCTCTGGTGACTAGACATCTGACATCAAGGTGTCAGCAGGACCACACAGTCTCTTTCTGATGGCTCTCAGAAAAAAAAAAAATCCCACCGTGTCTCTTACAGCAATGCTTGGCTTTCCCTGGCTCTGAGATGTATCATTCCAATCACATGAATATCTGCTCCCTGGGTGTCTTCATGTATGCATGTCTGTCTCTGTTTCTCTCCTTTTTTCTTTACTCCAGATGTATGACATTAAGACCCAACCTAATGACCTCATTTTAACTTGTTTACCTCTGTAAAAGATCCTATCACCAAATAAGATTATATTCAGAGGTACTAGGGATTAGGATCTTAACATATCTTTTTGGAAGAGATAAAATTCACCCCATAACAGCTGCCTTCCTTCTAATAAATATGATTTTTCTTTTTTAAAATATTGAAAACTGCATTTAAATGTGAAACATTCTTTTTTTTTTTTTTTTTTTTTTTTTTTTTTTTTTTGCTGCCGGGCTCGGGCTCAGCAGCCGAGTTTATTCAATCCCTAAACACGGGACCGAGTGTCTCCCCCTAGTAAATGTGAAACATTCTTAGAAATACCATTTGAAAATGTAATATCTTCAAATGCTTCCTTTTTAATAGTAGTTGAGGTATGTATGTATACAAATCTACCTAAGAATAAGAGCCTTTTAGCTTTTGTAAGACAGGAGAAGGGAAGGAGCGTGCATGTGAGTTGTCCTGATTATTAGCTAGTTCTTTCACATTCATTTAAGATTCCAGGAGCTGAGATCTGCATAACTACCATGTCTAAGCCTTCAGAATAATCCCTTTGCCTAAACTAAGTCTTGAGCTGGGACAGTTTCCTCATTAAAGGCCTCACAAACATAATTATCTCAGTGCCTGAAATAGTTTGTGCCAGAATTTGAGGACAGATATCATCAGTGCCTTCCTCATTAAAGTAAACTGATCCAACATGATTAATTCCAAGTTCGCTTAATATGCTCAACTAATGGGTGGATGGGGGAGTATGAGAAATTTCTCACTACCTGGTAGATTTTATTTATACCAGACAACATGTTACTGCAATGTCTTGGCCTTGGGGGAAAAAAACGTCTTCATAAAAAATGTCCTTGTTCAGTAATCTTTGCTGAGACTTTTAGGTACAAGTTTAGAATATATTATCCCAAAGGTTTTTGGATTATACTTAGTTGACGGGAAATAAAAAATAAATTTTTTTGTGAGAGAAAGTTGCAAGAGAAAGGACTGTCATATTGGGAAACTTCTCATGTCTATAATATTACACAAAACACACTTGGACTTCAGAACACTATCTCAACCTATTTTTTCTTAAATAACAAGGAGTGACCCACAATCTTAAGAGGACCTATCAGACTCTAGAAATAGTTCATTCTCTATTCCTAGAAGAGTTGCACACTAAAAGGATTCTTCACCCTCAAAGGGGAATTACAAAGTTTTACAGAAATATACACATTGACTGACTACATGTCAAGTTAAAACAATTCTCAACGTAGTACATCACTGAGGGAAAAATCCAAACATGCGGTGTTTCTTCCCGGTTGAAAAACACAAATTCAGTAAGAAGTTAACAGGGATTCTATGATAAAAGGGCTACATAGACAGTAAGTTTGGGAAAGGGGGCCCAGTCATCCCCACTGAGAGATTCACAAACTATTGGCATACTAAAGCTTTGGGAAACTCTACAGTGAAGAAATTCTCTCTCTCTCTCTCTCTCTCTCTCTCTCTCTCTCTCTCTCTCAATGCCTTTTAATTCTAGAATTTTGAAAATCATTTGTCTACAAAACCAAATATGCTCTTATTTAACACCCACTGATATCTCATATCCTATAAAAAGAATGAATCACAGTATTTCCTTTTTGTTTTTAAGCAGCTTCTAAGATGCATTCAGTCCAAGAATAAGCTGAGTGTGTGTAACTGTCTATACTCACTTCTGTTTCTGTCTGAATTTAAGCATCGGGTGATTTTGTTAGGCACTTTCTACATTAAGATGGGAAGCAATCTTACATTGCAATTTATACTTTGACTAAAACTCAGTACCGCCGGCACAAACTCTCCATGAGATTTGCATTTTAAAACCTTTGATCTCTTAGTAACTTATCAACTGTTTTGGAAAGTTCAGGCAATATCAGCAGGAACAGAAGATTTGATGTGTTTGGGGGCCAGGGAGGAGGCCTGGGAGAAGAGGAGGATGGGAAGAGTGCAGAGGGACACTTTGCCTCCGACTCCATCTGTGCTCTGATCGGATGCCCAGGAGCTGGCACTGGCTCTTACAGCTGCTGCATTCCTGCTTCTCTCCTGCACCCTCCATGGTACAGACCTCACCATTGCCCAGCTCATTTCAACCCACACTGTAGGTCTCTGTGAAAACATTTCTTCTGGGATGCCTTCCTGAAGCCCCCAAGTCTGAGTTAGATCCCCTCCCGTCCTATTCTTTCCAATGGCACGGAAGTAATTTCCCCCATTTGGATACTAACCACATCTTTTTCAACGTTCATTTACTTCTCTCCTTGAGCGACCTAGTTTTAACAGTGAGACCTATATCTCCATCACTGTTTATGGCAGGTACCTAGCACAGTGCTTGGCAAGTGAAATGTGCCCCGAAAATACCTGTTGAGCGTGATTGTCTTTGAACTTCTGCTATTAGCCCTAGCTGGCTCTAGAGTTAAATCTAGGAAATGGGTTAGAATTGCCAGCAGGAATGGCTCAGGTAGGCCCCTTTCTCTCTTTCATTCTCTCTCCTTCCAACCCTGAATTTTCTCTTCTCCTCCCTCTATTCCCTTTTCAAAAACAGTTATTGTTTTATCTCTTCTTCCAGGCTGGTCCATTTTCCCTCCCTCCTCCAGCCACTTCCAGAGTTATTGCCACTGCAAACAGGTCACTGTTTCCATCTCTCCGGTCTCCTAAACTACAGGCAATGGGTGGGGAAGGAGTCAATTACTCAAAAATCCCTCAAGTGAGAAATGAGAACTGTAAGGGCAAAACAGAGAAGTACTGAGCAAGAAGGCTCCAGGTGGAGAAAATTAAGGTGAGGCTCTTTACACTGTAATGTGTATGTGTGTGTGTTAGGGGTGGTGGGTGGCAAAGAGGAGTATAAATGGTACATTGAGTACCATTTATAGGAGAACAGTCAGTAGTAGCAGAAATTACATGTATTATAGGAATAACATAGACCAGAAAAACTCAAAATGTTGTTTGTCCATGTAAAAGTGATAATATACTATTTGCAATATTATGCTTATTGTGATAATGTATTGCTTAATTACCATACATTAATCATCATTAAATATTAGCATAAAGTGTTATTTTTACTTGATTCCACTTGTTCATGTATTTCACATATAAATATATAAATGCATGCAAACAAATTATACAGCTATATCATCATAGAATAATGTATTGTGTCTATATACAACAATGTATTATTTTCACACATTTGTTGGGCATTTTCATGTAGTGAACAGTTTATCTGAATTTAGGAAGGTACCAATGTATATGAGAAGCAAGAATTGAATCTTATAGGTGCCTCAAGAAAAGAAACTTTGAAACAGATAGTATCAGAAATCAGATATAGAGAGTGAAGGAAAAGCAAAAATCATACACATCTCCCAAGTATCTCTCCTGCAAGACTGGGTGTGTGGGCTTCACTCTCCACATTGGGTTGGGATTGTAATAGCAGAAACATCAGAAGGGAATTATATCTTGATGACAAGACACTTTCAGTTACCTCACTTATCTCACTAACACTCAAAAATAAGCCTTTATGAGATGACTCCTTGGCACGTGAAAATGGAGAAGCAAGAAAACAAAGGATCAAGTTCTTCTGGTCCATCCAAAGTAAGCTGCAGTGTATTCAGAGTATTATGATGCCCATTCACAATATGACCTCCAATAAGGATATTTTACTTACATCGATAGTCAGACGGAAAAGTAGAATTGATAAGAGATGGGGGGATATATATAAGATTTTGAGGGCTATTAACTTTGAGATGGAGGAAAATAAAGCATGTTGAGAAAAGCAATTTAGCAATCTTGACCACATAACATTGCTAGTTACTTTTAGGCCAAATACAGAAGATACTTATAAAAGGGAAGAGAAGGAAAGGGAGGGATAATTTAGATAGTTTTCATGAATAGAGTTCAGATAAGCAGAGAGTTTAGATAGCATATTAAAAGAGACGAAAAAAGAATAAATCAATGGATGATAGGTGAACATGTATGTCTACTATACATAATAGAAAAATTAGATTAATAATTGAAGATTAATGAAGTGTTGGTAGAAATACTGTACAGAAAATTTAAGATATGGATAGATACATAGGTAAATAAGAAGATGGGTAATACACTTAGGAAACCAAGTCTACAGCAAATCATTTTTATTTCCTCTTTAACAGACAAAAAAAAAATTGCATTGATGGGATCCAATTGCCACGTGGCACAGATTATAGCTTTCCCAGAATGCCAGAAGATACCTTTACAAAAGATGGAGTCTGCTGATATTTCCACTTGTCTGTTCAAAGACAGCCGCAGCTTCATGACGAAAAATCCCTTCCCTCTAACATTCGACTTGTGCTCTACTGGAAACTGCTCCAAATCATGGAAGAAAATCCAACTATTTGAAGAAATCTGCCTTGACATCCCAGAAACATTTCCACCTATAAATTCTGAGGTCTTAAAATTCGCATCTGCTACCAATTATGACTTTACAACACACATGTAAGTTCTAGGAGAGTGCCAGTAATGCATAAAATAACTACAGTGGCATAAGCTATATGTATTAATAAGTTTAAGTTCTGGGATAGATAGTAATAGCCAATGTTTTTAGGAAGCATATTTTGTTAATTTCTAGTAAAACCTGTATGACAAGAATAGGTGATCTTTAAAAAAAATTCTTTTCTAGAGTAGATAAATGGGAATGGGAGCAAAACAGTAAATGAGAAAAAAAAAACGTTTATTTGGATATGAGTCCTATATTTTGGCAAGCAACTAATCAGAAGTATAATATATTGCTTAAGAGTATTAATTACCTTACTTGGCTTTGACTACTCTACAGTAGAGTTGTTTTCTAACTTTCAAATCCTTGGAAATGAAAAGCAAAAAAAGATTTTTATAAAACCGTATTAATTACATTTGTGGATTATGACTACTTTTTTTTTAAGTTTTAGAAATACTTGGGACAATCCCATTTTCTTTTCTTTCCTGTTTTATATTTTTTTCCTTTTCTTCTTCTGAAGACAGGAAATCCAAACCACCAGATGAGACTCTTGGTATTGTTAGTTTTCACTTTTTTCTCTACAAAATTCAGAAAATAGATAAATCCTTGCCAGTTGCCCTCCAAAATAAAAAGTGGATTTCCCATATGTTTAGTTATTAAATTTAGATAATTATTTTTCAAAATTTGAAATATATACCAATTTGATCAATTCTATACTAATTATAGTTATAGAGATCACTCAATCAAGAAGAAAAATAACACTTAAAGACTTGTGTAGCAGTATTAGTAATATATAAGAAATATATATTTCAATGTATTTTCCTATTTGCCTTGTTGAGAAATATGTTAGGATGATTAGTAAAAGACTTACAAGCATAAATATATTTTACACTAGGATAAAATTCTCTGTGTGTAGTAGGATGAATAAACAATTTCAAGAGAAACGGAAAAAAATGAATATTTTATATTATTAAAGAATACTTCGGGGTTTTTTTCGTTTTAGTTTTATTGTTTTAACTTACATATAATAAAATGCACTCATTTAAAGTATACAGGTAATTGTGCACAAACATATATCCACCATTCTAATTAAGGTATAGAACACTTCATCACAGGAAAAGGTGTTCTTCTTTGATTTTCAGTCCATTATCTCCCCCATCCCCGAGCCCAGACAACCTCTGGTCTGCTTTACTCGCTCTGGTTTTATACTCTCTTGGACTTAATATAAATGAATCTTCAATGGAATATAGTTCTTGTGTTTGACTTTTTAACTTAACAAAATGTTTTTAGATCCAGCCATGTTTTATCGCTCCTTTGCAATTCTAAGTAGAATACCAGTATGTTTCTCCATTCCCCAACTGAAGACCATTTGAACTGTTTCCAACCAGGATATAATGGGCAGTGCTGCAGTATTCATTTTCAAATCTTTGGGTGAATATATGCTTTCATTTCTCTTAGGTAGATACCTAGGAGTAGTATTGCTAGGTCCAATATTAAGTGTATGTTTAACTTTATTAGATATTGCCATATCATTTTCCAAAATAGTTCTGCCATTTTGCATTCCCACCAATAATGGGATTTCCTGTTGCTTCACATTCTCACCAATACTTGGCATTGACAGCATTTTTAACTCTAGCCATTCTAGCAGGCATGTAGTAGCAACTGTTTTTGGCTTTAATTTGAATTTCCTTGATGCCTAGTGATGCTGACCATCTTTCTTTTTTTCCTGATGATCTGTGTATTCTATTTTATGAGAGTCTGTTCAAATCCTTTTGCCCTTCTTACATTGGTTTGTCTTTGTATTATTGAGTTGTTGGAGTCTTCTATGTATCTTAAATACAAGCCCATTATCTAATATGTTTTGCAAATATTCTTCCAAGTTATGGCTTGTCTTTTTATGTTCTTAACCATGAATTTTGAAGAGCAAAATTTTAATTTTGATGAAGTCCATTTTGCCAATTATTCTTCTATAGTTTATGCTTTTCACATCTTATTTAAGGAATTTTTGCCTAACCCAATGACACAAAGATGTTCTCCTAAAGCAGGAAAAAACCTCTCTGACCTCAGCCGCAGCAATTTCTTACTTGACATATCTCCAAAGGCAAGGGAATTAAAAGCAAAAATGACCTATTGGGACCTCATCAAGACAAAAAGCTACTGCACTGCAAAAGAAACAATCAACAAAACTAAAAGGCAACCAACGGAATGGGAAAAGGTATTTGCAAATGACATATCAGACAAAGGGCTAGTATCCAAAATCTATAACAAACTCACCAAACTCCACACCCGAAAAACAAATAATGCATTGAAGAAATGGGCAGAAAACATGAATAGACACTTCTCTAAAGAAGACATCCAGATAGCCAACAGGCACATGAAAAGATGCTTAACGTCGCTCCTCATCAGGGAAATACAAATCAAAACCACACTCAGATACCACCCCATGCCAGTCAAAGTGACTAAAATGAACAAATCAGGAGACTATAGATGCTGGAAAGGATGTGGAGGAATGGGCACCCTCTTGCACTGTTGATGGGAATGCAAACTGGTGCAGCCACTCTGGAAAACAGTGTGGAGGTTCCTCAAAACATTAAAAATAGATCTACCCTATGACCCACCAATAGCACTGCTAGGAATTTACCCAAGGGATACAGGAGTACTGATGCATAGGGGCACTTGTACCCCAATGTTTATAGCAGCACTTTCAACAATAGCCAAATTATGGAAAGAGCCTAAATGTCTATCAACTGATGAATGGATAAAGAAATTGTGGTTTATATACACAATGGAATACTACTTGGCAATGAGAAAGAATGAAATATGGCCTTTTATAGCAACGTGGATGGAATGGGAGAGTGTTATGCTAAGTGAAATAAGTCATACAGAGAAAGACAGATACCAGATGTTTTCACTCTTATGTAGATCCTGAGAAACTTAACAGAAGACCATGGGGGAGGGGAAGGGGGAAAAAAGTTACAGAGAGGGAAGGAGGCAAACTGTAAGAGACTCTTAAAAACTGAGAATAAACTGAGGGTTGATGGGGGGTGAGAGGGAGGGGAAAGTAGGTGATGGGCATTGAGGAGGGCACCTGTTGGAATGAGCACTGGGTGTTATATGGAAACCAGTTTGACAATAAATTTCGTAATAAAAAAAAAGATGTTCTCCTATTGTTTCTTCTAAATTTAATAGTTTTGGCTCTTATATAAAGCCTATGATCAATTTCAGCATGCTAAAGAGGTTGTTTTTAACAATTTTGTTGAATTTTATCATTATCTTGTGGCAAAAGGATTTTCTGTGTTTCTTATTCCACTATTCTCAAAACTCTGCCCACAAATAGTTTAATTTAAAAAATGTTGAGTAGTGCCTAAGTTGCTCGGTTAGTTAAGTGTCTGACTTCAGCTCAGGTCATGACCTCTCATCGTGAGTTTGAGCCTCACATCGGGCTCTGTGCTGACAGCTCAGATTCTGGAGCTTGCTTCTAATTCTGTGTCTCACTGTCACTCTGCCCCTCCCCATTCGTGCTCTCTCTCTCAAAAACAAATAAATATTAAATAAAAAATTTTAATGAAATAAAAAATAAAAATGTTGATATTTTCTCTTCATCTGAATTCACCCATATCTTTTGCAACTATTTAAGCTTACAGTGAAAAATTATAGGTGTCATTTATAGAGTTTTTCAAAATTTTTTAAGGAGGTGCTTGAGCAAAAATACACAAAGACTTATTTCTAAACCATCATTTATCTTTGGTTCCAATGGCAAATATGGGTGCTATGTGGCAGTTCAGAGCCTTTGTTCTTTTGTTGTTGTTGTTTTCTTTTTATAATCCATTCTTATCTGTTGAAACTTTCTTAACAGGAATTTATATTAAACACAAGCATACACACAAAAATCAAAATTAGATAAATTGAAAAGCTGGGAGATAAAATTTATTTGTGATATAACATGAGAACTACCTAAGTCTGGGCTCATGATTAATCATGAAAACCTCCATGAAACAACATGTAAGACCATATGTAAGTATTGCCTATAATAACAAAAGACTATGGCTTAAAATTGTCTAGACTAATTCCCAGTTTGTGGCCATATTCTTTTTATAAATAACTTAGAAGGCCTCAATATTCTATTATGCTCATATTCAGAGAATATTGACCATTAGAAAGTTATTTCCTGTATTGGGTTAAAACATGTCTGCTTCTAAATTTCCATCCATGAGCTCTGGGATTAACTTCTATAGACACAAAAACAAATTCAATCTCTTCTTTATTGAACATTCTTGTAATATTTTAAAATAGTTGTCATAATTTCCTTCCCCTAGTCCTTCCACTGTTCCTTGGTTTCAAGAAATATTATCATTAACCCATCTCTTCTGGAAGCCTCTAATTTGCATCTGACTTAATCTTCATGTTGGTTCTCTATACTCTGGCTCTATCAGGCACTGTTCTTCCCTTTGGATCTCAGCCCCCTAACTCCCTGATGTACCATTTGCCAAATCTGAGTTATGTCATAAAGCTCCATGCAGATCTGTATTTCATTACCTATAGTAATGACTACTGCTTCATATATACCTAGAATATCTATACAGTTTAAGATATCTATGTAAAATCCTGCTCCAGGGTTTAAAACTCTAACCATAGAAGTACAAAATGGGGAAAACTGGGCTTAATAAAAGCAAATGACTGAAAAGTCACAAGAACTTCAGTTCATTTACATGCAATATGATGGAGTTCAGAAATTAATAATTACCTAGCAACAACTCACATGCAAGATACAGTAATGATGTTTTCCTTTCTAAAAACCATGCAGGAAGCTATTCCAATTTCAGCTTTGACAAGTGGAGAGCTTGCAGGTTATCACTCCCATCTTTATAATAAGAAAATAGCTGAACAAACTGAAAATCAATGATTTCTCTTGGACTCCACAGAGAATTGAGGCAAACTACTAGGGCAAACCGCCATCCTTCAATCTGGAGAGATAGATGAATACAGAGAGTCACAGCTGAGATCAGCTTACCTGGAGCCATAAACTGACAGAAACAGTTACATGACAGCTTTCAAGAATTTTTGGAAGCCGAGTGCAGACTGGCTTGAGAGCAAGAAATTCATGGGGCGTCAGTTTTAGGGGATTTTACCTCCAGAAACCCTAAAGGTTCTCACATTTTAGATGCTGTATTTTCAAGATGTTTTATGTGATAAGCAAATGGACCAGTCATAACTAAGCAATCTCTATGAATCTATAGCACCCAACAATAAAAATATTAGTTGTGCCAAAGATTTACAGCATTGTTTCAAGAAGGCATTGGTATCACCATGATTCCAAGATACCCAGGAACTAAGAGCTATGTTGGGGCCATAAGCTCATTTTCCTAATCTTTCAGGCCTGCTACTGAACCTTGCAAAATGATACCAATGCTTTAGAGAGTGAAGAAAAATAAAGCATTTCTAAGGGTTATAAATTTATTTTGACAAAGTGCCCAAACTTTATGGTTCTGTCATGTGGATATTTAAAGACTGTGATGCTTATGACTATGATCCCTTTCATTCCAGAGTTGTCAGAAAGGATGAGAAAACCCCTTCTATACCTAATCTAGGGGGTACTGGGGAAGAGAAGGCTGATGGAAAATTCTGTGGTCCTAGAGAATGGCACAGACTTGGTGGGCACCCCTGGAGGCTAAAAGGAAAAAGAAAACTGGTTATTTGGAATATTTTAAGGGAATTAAGGAAACCTAAGGGAAATTCATCTGGTTTAAGTAAGATTGGTGGTGATTTTCTTTTTTATTTTTCCTTTTCCCCCACTTGGTGTTTTGCCTCTGTTTTGTATAGCTAATGTATAATTTCTATTAAAGATTAATTTGGAGGTAACAATCTCATCTTCCCTTATTTACCATAGCTTTGAGATTGATGTTAAGGTTAAGCATTAATTTAACTATCTTTCCTGCATTCCCTTATCTTTTAAATAAATAGTCCTTTTTAAACCTCCACTTTCTTATAATTGTCACTTTTCCCCCATTAGATAGGTAACATGTATGTCATTCTGTCCCCCTCATCTATTGATGAAGAACACAGAGTAAGAATTAAAAGGCCGGATTTACAGCTAAGTATACCTAGATGTTGAGAGTCCTCAAAGAGAAAAAAGAAGGGGATGATGATCAAACATCACAAACAGAGACCCCAATGGTAAGCTGATTTTTCCATTTTTCTTGACATTATGTCCTGTAATATCTATCATATAAAATGAGTTTTTTATTTAGGAAAGAGCCAAAATTAGAAAGGGATTGTAAAGAGTGAAAAACATGACCACCATATAAATAACAATATTGGACTTAGATTGATAGAATGAGTACATAGACTCCAAATAAATTAAACAGAAAAAAATAAATAAAATTTACATATGTAAAAATATGGAGGAAGGTTAATGTAATCAGGACCTATGGAAGAGACATGTGGGCATGTTAGCTTCTAGGACCAGGAGGTATACAGATCCCCAAGTATACACATACAGATCCCCTGGCATACGCATCTGTAAAGGTTACTGTCTGTGTGATTAAGGTCCATTTCAGGTTTTTTGATGCCCAACCATTTTTCATTAAGTCCAGATCAAAATTGCACACAGGCTGGTCTGGGTTGGAACCACAATCAGCCTGTCTGAGCTGGTGCATCTATCTCATTGATCTCAGAATTGCACGATCAATACCTGAATGGATTACAAAGCTCAGTACAGTTCACTCAGCATAATCAAAGTTCACATTTATCATCCTCAGCCTTATTAGCTCAGCACAGTTGACTGCAAGTACACCTCTCATCACTATACGGCACAAGTACAGCAGTGGTCAGTTACCTGTACCTTTCCAAGAGTCTTACCACGAGACCTACCAATAGGCTCCAAGGCCTAATTTGAAGGTTTTTTTTTTACTAAGTTGTAAATGTTCACACTTTCATTTCCATAATTTCCCCACAAACAAGACGCAACTAACACATTCTCCTAAGATTCTAATTCAAGCCAGGCTTTGCCTTCCTTAATGTGGCCTTAGAAGCCCACAACAGCCTACTTAGTAAAAAGTGGATCCTGGTCCTCCTAAAACGCCACAAAACATTTAAAACAGAGCTAATAGTTCTGGGACACTAGGGAAGTTGACAAACTCTTGTTTGAGGTTACACACAGTCATTGAACATCTCTCCTTTCCACCAAAAAGTCATCCTAATGAAACTCTAGACACACCTGGCAAAAAGTATCTGTTCCTTCTAATCCTGCCCAGGGAGATACATTCACACCTACATGTACATCTGCATCTACATCTGTACATCTATGTTTATCTTACAGGGAGCCACACTCAGACACTCGCACATGTATGTATACAATTATATATATAACATATATGTGTCACACTTATAGGAAGCCTAAATACACTTTCATGGGTACCTGGGTGGCTCAGTTGGTTGGGCCTCTGACTTCTGCTCAGGTCATGATCTCACAGTTCGTGGCCTCGAGCCCCACGTCATGCACTGTGCTGACAGCTCAGAGCCTGGAGCCTGCTTCGGATTCTGTGTCTCCCTCTCTCTGCCCCTCCCCCACTCATGCTCTCGCTCTCTCTCTCTCTCGCTCTCTCAAAAATAAACATTAAATTTTTTTAAAGTGTTACACTTTCTTCATGATTCCAAGGATTAATGAATGAGCATCAAAATAAAAATTATCTTATTAAGCAACAATTTATACATGAGCTCATTAATATTATACATGGTAAAAAAAATCCTCATTGATATTCTGAGACTATTGAATGCACCAGTACTTTTGAGCAGTGACTAAGCCTCTTTACGGCATTTCTAGAAGCCTAACATCTTCTTATGCCAACAACATGTTCAAAGTGAAAATGTTGTTAACTTCAAGTTCCAGGGCCACATCCAGCTAACTCAGTCCCAGCCTTGTTACTGGCACAAGTTCACTTCCTTTTTATCTGATGACAACAGAGATCTCTTCAGATGGTTACTTTGGTGAGGCAGTAAGACAGTAAACCTCATCAGGCCCCCTCAAAGGACAAACTATTGAAATCCAAGAGGTGGGAAAGGAGAGTGTGAGAAAATGATAAATACATTAGGTTCAGAGCCCTTAGAAAACCATTGTGATGGTCAAGAGATGTGTGTCCACATAAAGTGTAAGCTTCTGTGCTTACGTGGGTCCACACTAGTGGCCCTGAGCTTCTTATCACCCACCAAAGACACCCATATCCCTGGAACAGACAGGCAAAATTAAAGGTGATGGCATAACTCAATCATTTTTGAAAGCTCACTGTCCCTTTCCTTTCTCTCTAGTCCCTATCATCAGCTGATTAATTATCTAGTTATATTATGCATGCTAAGGTGGAAACGATCGTTGAATATCACCATTACAACCTCTCTAGAGATGGGCTTTTGGGGGTTGGAACTAGCTTGTTACCCCAGATGAACTGCTAATCCTAGAGATGGTTACTTAGCAAACACCCACACACTACAGTGAAGATAACAGAGGTTTGTAATTAGGGACCCGGTTTTCAAAAAAAACAGCTGTTGAATCTTCACTTCATTATATTAAAAGGGCAATATCTTAACCAAAATAATTTTTTCATTTATTTTGGCGAGTTAATCGTTTTTGAGACTTAGCAGATACCAGACCTTATGTTAGGCACTGCAATAAAGAAGAAAATAAGGTATAGTCCTTACCCAAAGTCAGCATTTGGAAAATGGTCCTTAAAATCAGCTTCAAGTGTCTTTTTTCAAGAGGAATCTTAATTCAAAGTTTTTAACTTTGTTGAATGTTTGTGCTTTCACAAAATTCGTATGTTGAAACCCCACCCCCCAATGTGAGGATATTAGGAAGTGAGGCCCCTGGGGGTGAATTAGGGTTAGATGGGGTCATAGGGGTGGAGCTTCCATGCAGGAATGAGTGCCCATATAAGTAGACATTGTAGAACTTGCTCTCCCTCTCTCCACCAAGTAAGGGCAACAGCAAGAGGGCAGCAGCCTGCAAACCAGGAAAAGAACTAGGAACCAAATCTGCAGGGGTCCTGATCTTGGACTTTCTAGCCTCCAGAACAGTGAGAAATAAACTGTTGTTTAACCCACTGGGTCCACGGTATGCCATTATAGCAGGCCAAGCTGACTGAGAAAGATATATAAAGGAAGACTTTTTACAAACCATTTAAAAAGAAAGATAAAGGATTGACTACAAAGAAGGAGAGACTAATCCATCATTTATTCCACAGCATTCACTGGGCTCCTGCTCTGAGCCGGGTACTGTGCTCAGCACCAGACAAACAGGCACCCATTTAACTAGCATTTTCAGGATAAGAAATTGAAAATTGCCACTAACTTAAACAATTGTGTAACCTCCTCTAGCTAATCTCTCTGCCTCTGTGCCAGAAGTAATTGACATCTTGACTTGTATATTAATTATCAGGGTTTTGCTTATAGTTTTCTCAACGTAGATTTCCCAAACAATACACTTTTTAGTTTTACAACTTTTTGAATCTGTATAAATAAAACCACGACCTACCTCTTTTACTCAAAATTACATGTCTAAAATCCATGATGATGCCCACAGCTAGAACTTTCTTTCTCATAGATACCTAATATTCGTTGTGTAAATATATCACAAGGTACATCTAACCTACTGATAATGGACAGATATTTCCTTTTTTTTTTTGTTAATAAAAAGTGGCTATAAACATTTCTGTGCATGCCTGCTTGAACATCATTTTGTAAGTTTAATGACCATTTGGATTTATTCGTGTGTGAAGTACCTAAGTCTCCTGTTGAGTTTGTTCTGTTGAGTTTTGCCATTCTCTATTGATTTTTTTGGAATTCCTTATATATTCTGGGTATTTGTATTCCTTGGTTATCTATCTTTTCCCAGTTTCTGGCTTTTTTTCCTCTTGTGATTGTTGTTTCCCCTCTATAGTACCTTTAGTTTAAAAGAAGTTTTGAAAATCATAATTTTAACATAATCATTTTAGTAATTTTTTTAACGGTTAGTGGGGTTTGTGACTTAAAAAGAAATTTTCCTGTCTTGCAGTCATGAAGATATTCTTGGATATCAACTTCTGAAAACTTTAATAGCTTTGGATTTTACAAAAGGTCTATAATTCACTTGGAGCAGACATTATTACTTCTGTTTTATGTGATAGATGTTTATATAGATTTGCACACATTTGCTATTTTCTGTGCTTTTTATTCTTGAATCTCTGACTTTCCATCTTATATCACTTTCCTTCTGCCCCCAGCATATCCTTTGGGGTTTCTTTTACTGGAAGTCTGATGGTGAAAAACTATCTCCAGTTTCTTTCTAGTTGGCAAATGCGTTTATTGCACTACCATATTTTAAAGACATTGTTTGCTGGTTATGCAATTTTATATCAATAGGTACTTTCCCTTAGCACATCATTTCATGGTCTTTTGCCTTCCCTTGTTGCTAAGAAAAAGTTAGATGTATTTCTCAGTCTCTCCTCAATGCCTGCTTCTAAAATCATCTTACATTTGCTGTTTTGTCTAGTTACCATTTTTTTTTAATTTATCTGCCTAAGATTTGGGCTACTCCTAGATATTAAAGATTGGTGTCTTCCCAGTTATTGAAGAATTTCCTGCCATTATCTTTTCAAATATTGTCTCAGCTCATTCTTTATCTTTTCCCCTTTGGAACCCCATTTAGACATTTTACAGATATCCACACTCTATCCTCCAAATCCCCTAACTTAATTTTTATTTTTTCCAGACCCTTATCTCTCTTTGCTAAATCTTGCATGGTTTTAGTTGATAATTTCTCGGTGTACTTTTTTTTCGTTTCTGTTCTATAATGTTCCCTTGTTCCAATGGATTTTTATTTTTAATATTACTGTTTTTATTTCTAATAGTTTTGCTTTAATTCTTTATAAAATGTTTGATAATTCTTTATTGTTTTGTGTGTGTGTGTGTGTGTGTGTGTGTGTGTGATGCACATAATGTTAAGCGTGTCTTTTATTTCTTTAAGTATTGTAAACATAGCCTGGGTGACTCAGTCAGTTAAGAGTCTGACTTTGGCTCAGGTCATGATCTTAGGGTTCATGAGTTTGAGCCCAGTGTCAGGCTCTGTGCTGACAACCCAGAGCCTGGAATCTGCTTTGGATTCTGTGTCTCCCTCTTTCTCTGCCCCTCCTCTGCTCATTCTCTGTCTGTCTGTCTCTCTCTCTCAAAAATAAACATTAAAAAAAATTTAAGTATAGTAAGCATACATATTTCATACTCTGCATCTGAAAATTACAATATCTGATGCTTATGGACCTTTGGTTTTTTTTCTAAGTTTTATTTATTTATTTATTTTTATTTTAAGAGAGAGAGAGAGACAGCAAGCAGGGGAGGGGCAGAGAGAGAGGGAGACAGAATCCCAAGCAAGCTCCTCACTGACAGTGCAGATCCCAATGTGGAGCTCAAACTCACCAACCATGAGATCATGACCTGAGCCCAAATCAAGACTCCAAGGCTTAGCCAACTGAGCCATCAGGTGCCCTGAGGATATTCTGAAGGTTCTTACCCATAGAACTTTGTTTCTTTCTGTACTTGGTGATTATTGTGGGAAACTTTTGAGATGATTAAGAGGAAAATGAGTTCCTTTAAGTTATGCATTCGTGTCTGCCAAGTGCCTGGGGAAATTATCAGTCAGCAATCATTTTAATTTATATTTTTATATCTTAAAGGCAACATAAATTTAGGCTTCCAAGCTGCATGGGGTCAGTCTGGTGTTTCCAAATGTTTACTAATGATATCCACCTCCCCATCTCAGTGCCATATTTTAGATAACTAATTTCTCTTGTGGTCCCACTTGACCGTGGCAGAGAAGATGATTTCTAGACTATTATATACCCATTAGGGTACCAGCTTTAAGACATAAAGCTTTCACATTAGATCCTCCACCTTACACAGGTCCTGGATTTTGCCTCCTTTTCCCAAACTTTGAGAGTTCTACGAAATACAGCCAAGGTTCAGAGGCCCAGCAAATGCCTTTATGTGAAATCCAGTGTCACTGTTTTCTTTACTTCTTTGGGTTCCTGCCTTTGATTAGTTTTTTAAACCTTTTGTGCAATTCATCAGTCCATTTAATATTTATCCAAGATGATTCTTCCTCAGATGGAGGTCTACCTAGGTACATAATCCAGAATATTACTGAAAATGAATGCCTTAAATAAACTTTTAATTCTTTTAAATTCTGTATTCTACCATACTATATTTTCACTTGGATTATTCTATTTTATCAAATTAGGCAAATGGAAAATTTAAGTGAGTTTGACAAGCAAAAGAGAAATTTTTTCTTATGTGTTCAATAGACCTTATGTATCTAAACATTCCTTTATTCCCAGTAAAATTTGGTTTATAACTTTCTGAGTTTGTACCACTTACTCTCCTTGGATATTTTCTTAATATGTATTTTATAAATTACTTGAATCTCCTTTTTACTCTTTGACCAATTAATTAGATGAAATCTTTTGAGACTATACTTATCTTCCTTTTAATGATTTTATGTGGTGAATACTCAAATATTCTAACCTAATCTCAATTTTAAGGGCATAAAAACTTCCAACAGGTCTATTTTTTTAAATGTTTATTTACTTTTGAGAGACAGAGACAGAGAGATAGAATACAAGCAGGGGAGAGGCAGAGAGAAAAGGAGACACAGAATCCAAAGCTCCAGGCTCTAAGCTGTCAGCACAGAGTCTAACGTGGGACTCAAACTCATGGACTGTGAGATCATGACCTGAGCCAAAGTCAGAGGCTTAACTGGCTGAACCACCAGGCAACCCCCCCAAAGGTCTATTTTTATGTCATTTACAATTTTTCTTCTAATGTATCCTAAAATGCATTTGGAATACACATATCCGTAAAATCTTCCTAATTTCTTCATCCATTGATTGATTCATTCATTCATTGATTTATTCACTCAATTACTGTTGACTGGGGAATTTAAAAGCACAAATCTATGTTTGTGGAAACACTAAATTATGTGAGACAGGAATTCTTTTGGCTACTAAGATTAATTGATTCAGCTGTATTTCAGTTAATATTTTGCCAAAAAAAAAAAGGTAGACATTTGAAGTTTGAAAAAACTTCCATTTAATTTTTGTAACTACATCCAATGCTAGCAAAAGCATCAGTAATGACCAGCTAGTCAAGTATTGGCTTAAGGTAACTTGGTCCAGAGGAAACATTCAAATTATGTCAATATTAAGACAAGGCCTGACTTAAAGTCAAACTAGAAAACAACACAAATAGTTCATAAGTAGAAGTTTTTACCCCTTCCATGCCATCCTTAATTAAAAGGCCAGATTCGTTCATTGAAAGAGGAAATCTCTTCAGGTTGCTCTTTTCTGCCCTATTTTCAGGTACCAGAAACTACATACCTATCCTATCCAGAGCCCTTTGTTTTCTATATCTGTATCAATGATCTCAGGCATTTAGGACTCTTCTAGACCCTCCTGAAAGGATCAAAGTTCTCAATCCCTAACCTCTGTAGGTCTTTGCAAACACCATCGAATTCTAGGTATATGTTTCCTCTTTAGGCAACAAGGCAGGAAGAAAGCAGAACAGCCAGACATTTAGATATCTGGGACCAAAATGTTGACATTTGCTGGTTAATTTTCTTTCTTTATTTTGCAACCGAGTAACAAGAGAATGAGAAGAAAAAGAGAATTACTGTAAAACCTTGGACTGCAAGTAACTTGTTCTGCAGGTGTTCTGCAAGATGAGCAAACATTTCTAATAAATTTTAACTTGATAAATGAGTGATGTCTTGCAATATGAGTAGTGCATAACACTGAATGTCACAGGATCACAACTGATCCAATGGTTCTCTCTCTATCTCTCTAGCTGCAGGATTGTGGATCATCATCTCCTCTGTTTGGATGCTCAGTCTCAGGCTGCGGTGTTTGGAAGAAATCCATGATTTTTCAGAACATTGGCAAGTACCCACAACTGGCACTAGTGTATTTTTTGTCACGTCAAAGCACCTATGGACAGTCCTTTGTATTTCCATACAAGAGTAAGCTTAGGAATGCTTTGCTTCATTCTAGGTCAGGCTGCCTGCAGATACAGATCCTTTCCTCTGCTGCCTTATTGTCAGTTCCATTAAATACAGTATATGACAAGAGTTTATTAATACCATACTGTAGTCAACATCCATGCGAGCATATACAATGACCCTGAGGCAGAAAAAGATTCCATTGAGCCAATAGATAGTAGTGATTCTGTTAGTGATAGTGAAAGTGATCCTATACAATAACCCTCCTGTCTCTTGTCTCCCTTGCACCAGCCACAAAGGTTTTCAAAGGTAAGTGCAGGTTAATTTATTTTCATTATATTTTGTGTTTTCTTTATTATTTTATATTATATTACAGTATTATAATCATTTTTATATGAATATTTTTGGATTGTGGAACAAATCATCTGAATTTCCATTATTTCCTATGGGGAAATTCACTTTGGTATACAAGTGCTTCGGATTGCAAGCATATTTCCAGAATGAATTATGCTCACAAACCAAGGTTTTACTGTACTTAGCCATAGGATTCCTAAGATACACATAAACAACAGTTGGTGTGCAGGTCTGTACCTGTCTGAACTGGTCTGTGGGTACAGAACTGGTTTATCTCGAAGGGCCAGGTCATCCACCCTGCATCGGGCAATGACATTTAAAGAATGGCTTTAAATTGCAATCTGAGGTTAGGTTTAGAGGCTGGGCAACAGAGAACTGTTAGTTTTGTCAGACCAAACAAACTGAGCACCCAAAGGCTCCATGAATGGGGCTGAGTAAATCTCTTTGACTTGGCTCATCGTGAAGCATGGCAGGATACAGAAGCATATTTATCATTCCTATGAAGTTGATGCCCAGAAAACCAGCCTCATTAAATACTTCATTTCTGCTTCCAAATTTAACATGGTTGAATAGATCTAGTCTTTGCCTGGAAATCATCTATTCTCTTCAGTTTGTTTATTCCCTGGTATCCTTCCCTCAGAGATTAAACCATTTCCAAGTCTTCCGCAGCTTTGCAGTGTTCTCTGCAAAGTGATTCTGACACAAGATCCTTAAGTATAATTGTTAAGACCAAACATCAACTTTTTAATTGCAAAGCAGAAAACAAAAAATGCTGATGTTTCCCATGCATCCAAATTTAAACATATGCCAGAAAAGCGTCAGGACATTAATTTGATTAATCTGTTGCTTTATATTATATCACACATATTAACAAGCAATGTGTTGCTATTTTCTTTTCTGAATGGAAGTGAAGCTAAGAAAAATCACACTATGGTAAGATTTTCGAGGTTTCCATCGCAATGCTAAGGAGTACAAAGGAAATTTTATGAATACCTTTATTGTAAATACTCCATTGTCTAGATCAAAGCTCTACTTAGATCTCTTTTCTCTTTTCCATTCTAATTAACATTTGCATCAGATAATTAAGATATTTTTCATCTAAGACATTAATCCTCATGTAAAAGAGATACATAAGCATTGGATATTTTTATACATTTCACAGGCTCACCTACTAGGTCTTTAAACTGGTTACTGCTACCATAGTAGTCTCTTCCAGGTTTTAGGATTCCCATAAAGGCTTGTGGTGAGTGGAAGCTACATCAGAGCCTCCTTCTGAAATCAGACTTGCAAAACATTGGGGAATCTTAATCTTAACGTAATGATTTTACAAATTAAAAGCGTATCCCTTCTTCCCCTTTTTTCTCATTGAATCTCATTAGATAATCTTCTATATACATTAGCTAGCATCCCTATGTCGGACTCTTAAATCTCACTCTAATTTTCTACTCTTTGTGTAATATTGGTGTATTAATTTCTTATGCCATTTACAAAGTGGCATAAACTAGGTGGCTTAACCCAACAGATATTTATTGTGTCATGGTTCTGGAGGCTAGAAGTCTCAAATCAAAGTGTTGGCAAGGTTAGTTCATTCTGGAAGCTCTGAGGGAGAACAGGTTCCACGCCTCTCTCCTAGCTTCCAGTGGTTGCTGGCAATTCTTGGATTCCTCGGCTTGCAAGGAATCTCTGCCTAGAACTGACACTTAGAGCTATAAAATTCCTACAAGAAGCATAAGGTAAAAGCTCTTGACATTTGTCTTGGCAACAGTTTTTTGGATGTAATACCAAAAGCACAGGCAACAAAAGCAAAGATGGACAAGAGGTATTATATCAAACTAAAAAGCTTCTGCACAGCAAAGGAAACAATCACCAAAATCAAAAGGCAACCTAAGGAATCAGAGACAACATTTGTAAACCATATAAATGGTAAATGGTTAATATCCAAAATATGCAAGTAACTTGAATAACTCAAGGGCAAAAAATCCAATTAAAAAAATGAGCAAAGAAACTGAATAGACATTTTTCCTAAGAAGACATACAAATGGCCAACAGGTATATAAAAACATGTTCAACATCATTAATCATCAGGGAAATGCAAGTCAAACCTATAATGATATATTACATCACACCTGTTAGGATGGCTATTACAAAAAAAGAAAAAATAATGAGTTGAGTACTGGCGAGGATACAGAGAAAAGGGGACCTCATACACTGTCAGTAGAAATACAAATTAGCGCAGCCACTATGGAAAACCGTATGGAGATTCCTCAAAATATTAAAAACTGAACTATGAAATAATCCAGCTTTTCCACTCTTGGGTATACATCCAAAGGAACTGAAATCAGAATCAAAGAGCTATCTGTATTCCCCTGTTCACCACAGCATGATTCACAATAGCCAAGTCATGGAAGCAACTCAAACGTCCGTGATGGATGAATAGATGAAGAAAATAAGGTGTATCCATACAATGGAATATTAGCCTTAAAAAGAAAAAAAAGAAAATCCTTTCATTTGGGACAACGTAGATAAACCAGGAGGCTAAGTGAAATAGGCCACGTACAGGACAATTAGTTCCTAATACAACTTATATGAGGAATCTAAAAGAGTAAAAATCATGGAGGCAGAGAGTAGAGTAGTTGTTGCCTGGGGCTGAGGAGAGGAGAAAAGGAGAGTATTAGCCAAACCGCATAAAATTTAGTCCTACAAGATAAATAAGTCCTAGAAATACGGCATAGTGCCTATAATTAGCAAATTTCTAAGTATACAATATGGTATTATTAAGACAGTAGATCTTAGGTTAAGTGTTCTTGTTACAAAAAACAACAACAACAACAACAACAAAAAACGAAGAACAAGAAGGAAGCCACGAGGAAACTGCAGGTGATGAATATGTTTATGGCTTACATTGTGGTAATGGCTTCAAAATGTATATTTATCTTGAAACCCCTCAAATTTGTGAACATTAAATATGTATAGCTTTTTGTATGTCAATTATATCTCAATAAAGTGGTTGAAAAAAACAATTAAAATATAGGGAAATGCATCTTAAAACAATTGCAGGAAACCCTGTGCTCTTGTAATTTTTGTAAATATAAGAATCTTAGAAGAAATGAGAAAAAAAACCCACTCCAACCAAGCATGACCTTATTTTAGCTTGATCACATTGGCAAAGGTTCTATTTCCAAATAAGGTCACATGCCTAGGTTCTGAGTGGACTCCAAGTTGGGGGTAAACACTGTTCAAACCAGTTCACAAGGTAAAATGGGTCACACTTTCAGAAAGGAGGAAACAGAGGAACAAAGAGAGCACTAAACTCCTTAGAGTAGAATCCAGGATTAACACCAATCCCTTCCATGAGACCAGAACTTTCTGATAGAGCAAATATAAAGCTTGCCTTGGGCTCTGTTTTCAAATACATATACCCCAAACACTCTCTTCAAATTCTTTCAGCTCTTCATTCTTCCCTCACTTTTGAACCATTTTCCCTTTGTTCCATGAGTATCTGATCCATAGCTCTCTCCCCAATCTCCCCAAATTAGAGCAGAGTAAACCACTTTATAGCTCTCTGGTATAGCATGTGATAAAACCTAGAGAAACTTCAGGGCAAATGGGGGTGCTTGCCATTTTATGATATTGATTTTGATATGCATATGTGTCTGTCTGTTTGTTTTTCTCTTTGGGTACTCACTAAACTTATTTTATTCTTCTAATAGATTCTGGCAGCAAAAGCTTCAAGGATCATGTCAGCAAAATATGACCAAAATAATTTAAGATCGAGGGTGCACCAGGCTCTATTTTAACAGGCCTGTGGATTGTCCAACACAGTTCCCAGAAGCATAAAACACTCTTCATCAGGAAAAACAAGTTATTTTATTATACATTCGGTGCAACTAGCCATAGACAACCATTTTTCAAAGCAAACTGAAATCAGGAAGCAATTTTATTTTCGTTTTCTGTTGTTTCTTCCAGTCCAAGTCAGTTTCATTGTTATCTGTGGTCCTTTTGTTCTTCGGTGACTGTACTTAAACCCTGTAACTTGTGCCCACAAAAGATGTTCTCAGCATCCCATCCACACAGATACCAGCAGTGACGCCACTGAAGCCTCCTCCCTGTCGCAATCATTTTACAAATCACTTATTTAAAAGGCTCTGGATTAGAGAAATCAACTCTCCCTGTGACTATTATATGACTCATAATTTAGAAATTTCACTTGTTGGCTTAGTTATCAATATGGTTTAAAATAGGCAAATGATTCTCCTTAAACAATTGATACTGATTGTGCTTTTTGTGTCTCATTTCTAGGCTGTCCAATTTCTTTTCTCCAGGCATGGAAACAACACTAGCACTCACATTTATGTATTTTTATACACAACATAATTTGGTAATCAAGTATTATAAGAAGCTATTTTTCTGAAGCATGAAATTGCTATATAAATACAGATCTGTGACCTGTAACATCCAAATTTAAGTCTTTTACCCAGAAACAATGCCCTAACAGGTAACTCAAGATTGAATTGTATGCATTTAAAACATTAAACATACAAAGTGAATTTGGGAATATTTATTCATCCTGCACAGTAAGGGAAGACAATAGCTTACACATTTTTAAAAAATCTTTATTCCTGAAGTTGGATCTTATGGCTTTTAAAAAATAATTTCTAGGGGCGCCTGGGTGGTGCAGTCGGTTAAGCGTCCGACTTCAGCCAGGTCACGATCTCGCGGTCCGTGAGTTCGAGCCCCGCGTCGGGCTCTGGGCTGATGGCTCAGAGCCTGGAGCCTGTTTCCGATTCTGTGTCTCCCTCTCTCTCTGCCCCTCCCCCGTTCATGCTCTGTCTCTCTCTATCCCAAAAATAAATAAACGTTGAAAAAAAATTAAAAAAAAATAATAATTTCTAATATTAAAGGAAATAAAAAATATTAAAGAATAGGTATCAATGGGCATGCATTCTGAAATTATTAATAAAATACTTTCTTTGTCAAATTACATAACCCTGTTTGGAGTCTAAAGAAACACAGGGCTCAAACCTCCTGAGCACATAGTCCATACAAGTATACGTAGGGCCAATTTATAGATAAATCATGAATTTTGTATGCCATTGCCCTTTAGACCTATTGCAAGTACCAAATGTTCTCACTACTGCTTCTTACTTTCATATGCCTAGGATGCTAAGGATGGCAGACATGAGCACCTTTCTGCTTCCTGCCACCAAAACAAAAGTTTACCTGGCCATTCCCATGGACACCTATCTTCTGTAAAGAAATCAATAGCTCGACTTAAAAAAAAAAAAAAGAAATTTATTTATTTCGAGACAGACACAGAGCACATGAGCAGGGTAGGGGCAGGGAGAGAGGGAGAGAGAGAGAATCCCAAGCAGGCTCTGTGCTGTCAGCACAGAGCCTGACGTGGGGCTCACACCCGCGAAAGGTGAGATCATGACCTGAGCCGAAGTCAGGATGCTTACCCGCCAGAGCCACCCAAGTGCCCCTTGACAGCTCAACTTTTAATGTCCATTTATGGATCAAATTATTTAACATTTTAATATCTTTCCTATGACATGTAACTATTTATAGAGGTCTCAAAGCTTTAATTAACTCAAATTAATGTGTCCTGTGGAAATCTTGGATTACAGAGTATAACTAGTAGCAAGGCATTCAAAGACAGGGAGGTTCTGGGGCACATGAGTAGCTCAGTGGGTTAGATGTCTGACTTTTTTTCTTTTTTTATTACGTTTTTTTTGTTTTTGAGAGGCAGAGAGAGACAGAGCATGAGTATGGGAGGAACAGTGAGAGGGAGACACAGAATCTGAAGCAGGCTCCAGGTGCTGAGCTGTCAGCACAGAGCCCAATGCGGGGCTCAAACCCATGAACCTTGAGATCATGACCTGAGCCCAAGTCAGACACTCAACCCACTGAGCCACCCAAGACGCCCAACTCTTGATATCAGCTCAGGTCATAATTTTGTCATAAGTTCAAGCCCTGCATCAGGTGACATGTAGGGGTCCACACTGAGTGGAGCCTGCTTAGGATTCTTTTTCCCTCTCTCTATTCTCCTCCCGTGTACATGGACACTCTCTCTCTCTCTCTCTCTCTCTCTCTCTCAAAATAAGTAAATAAACTTAAGAAAAGAGAGACAAGGAGTTTCCTGTGGTCATAGGGAACTGTCTTTTTACTGGATGCTTGAAGGGGGTTTTGAACATTTGCCACACATATTTAACATCTGTATGTGCTTGGTAAGGGTAAAGGCAAATGATTCACCCCATTCTTGAAATACTGTTTCTTTTATCTGCAATTGAAAGTATGAAATTCATCCACTCACCCTGCCCCACTACTATCAGAGATTATGGACAAGCCATCAACCTTGCCTAAGAACTGAAACAAGTTCTTTTAAAACAGATAATTTTATCACTAGGTCTGGTGAGTGATCATTATCACTTGGGTCAGGACTGGGCATATTTTTAAATGCCAGCAATTCATGAATCACATAATTTAAAAAGTAGGAGGGAAGAATTGCAAACGAAATAAATCAGTACTGCTTTGCACAGCAAGGTGAAACAATCTCCATTGTTATTCATAAGTTATTCATAAGGCTGGTGTGAGGATGAACTGAGCTAATGTGAGCAAAATGCATGTAATCCAAAAGCATTCCATTAAGACAGTAGCCATAACAAATATTTTAAGGTACTGCTTTATAATAGGAAAAAATAATGTGTCTCCAACAAATTCCAGAAGAGAGATTTTCAAAGGGAACCAAACTATGCTCACCTATACTATCTATAGAAATTGGAAAACCAAAGCAGGCCCGTGGCTCTATTTCTTTACCAGTTGTCGACCTACCCAAGGTATTTGTGCTTTCCACTGCTAAATAACTCACACTTGGAAAATACACTGGAACTTGTTAGGTGGATTCAGGTAATTAGAATTACGTTTTACTTGCAATAGAGAGAATTATCACAGTTTAAATACAGAAGAGTTTATTTTTCCCTCAAGTAAAATGAACTAGAGGCAGGTTGCCATACTGATAGGGTAGCTTCACAGTATCTGGTGCTTTCAATCTTGTAATCTACTATTCTCAATGTCAGCTTTCTTCCTTATGTCCCCACAATGGTCCAAGATGACTGCTCAAGTTCCAGCCATCACAGCTGAGCACTACACAAGTAGTAGCAGAAGGGAAGAAAGCCAAAACTCACATGCCACCTATCTGACTAAGTCATCCCTAAAAATATTTACCCAAAGTCCCATCCAACATGCCTCTCTCCTTGGCCATTCTAGATGGTGGATGTACAGGAATGTAAATTCTTCAGCTGGACAAAATACCACATGAAATAAATTCGGGGTTGTATCACTAAGGAAGAAAGAGAGGATGATTATTGCTTAACAATTAGTATTCTCGGGTACACTGAACAGAGACTGAGTTTTCCCAAGGGTTGGTAGAAGCTGGCACCATGCACAAGAGGAAGGAGGGATCGTGCAAAGCAGGCAACAGAGCCAATTTTGGAACAGTGGATGTACACAAGGGATACCCAGAGAAGGGTTTAAATTCTTGGCTGTGCTTCCCTTGCACTGGAGGAAAAGCCATGTATGGCTTCCAGCTCTAGGCATTTTTCTCTACCCTACAATTATAATTCCCTTTCATCATGTAGTTTATACAGTGGCATTTAAAGAATAAAGGAAAATACATAGCAAACTCTGGCTAGAGGCAGTGTGAGAGACACAGATGCTACTTCACAAACTCTATACCCATCCTCCCTGCAACACGGCACCTGGACACGGCCTTAATTCAAGGGGACTGTGCTGTCCAGGAGCTACACCAGTGACCAGCGGTAATATGAGCAGGAGGTAGGGAGGCTTTGCAGGGAGTAGGGGAGTATCAGCACCAGGGACAACAGCACAGGCCTCCTAACACGGTACAGCAACTGCCAAATGAACAACAGGGGAGGGGGCCAGGAAACAGGTTCCCCACCTCCAACCGGAGTCCCTTTTCTCAATGTGCTAAGTTTGATGACCATTAGAGGAGCAAGAAAAACTAATGCTTGAGTTACAACCTCCATTCTTCACACTGGAATTATTTTCGTTTTCTACTATTTTATTGCCATTATAATAGTGATGCAGGCAAATAGTTTAAAAACATTCAAACAATAGAGAGTATATACATTGAGTAGTAAAATACCACCACACCCAGCAATTGTCAGTGCCACTCACAGGGATAAGCACTGTTTATATTTTCTTATATACACTTTCAGAATTTGTATACACATGCACAAAATAAATAGATTTGGTAAAAAGGACACATAAAGGAACAAATTGTATATGTAGTTATCACTTACAAAAATGTCACCATATTATGTATTATTCACTTCTGTGCCTTGGAATTTTTGGGAACATATTCTCCCAGATCTTTTTATATCAGCATGTATAGATTTATTTCAACTTGTTTAAATTCTATAGTATTTTGTTATATGCATAATACAACATAATAGAGGAGTGCTCTTTTAAGGGTGTTTACATTGCTTTCGGTCCTTCTCTCTTATTACAATAACGCTGCAATAATCACCTTTGGATTTGTGCAATGTGAATGAATGGTAAATTCCTACCAATTAAAATCGAGGGTTAAAAGATATGTGCCTCTTTTAAAATTAATTTTAAAAGAAATCTATTTGAGTATGTTTGAGTATATAATTGCAAAAGGTATTGCCAAAAAGTTTCTCCAAAGAGATTAGACCAATTTTCACTGTCATAAGAGTGCACAAATGTGTCTGGTAACCCACACTCAGTCGTATCTGATCGTAATTTTTGCCAAAATAATATCTCCTTGTTATGATTTGTAATTTATTCATTGTATTTTTGGGAAAACCTATTTTTTTTTATCAGCTACCTGTTCAAATTTTGTAGAACATCTCCCTCCCCAATTAATGTAAAACGTCCTAGAGAGGGGGAGAGGGATTCGCTTTTGGGGGTTCACAGAGTTTGTGACTAGGCAGCCATCTCTCTCCTCACTGCAGCAGGAGGGCAGGAGGAGAGGGCCCTCTTGTTATTTTGATTGTTTGTGTTGGGGCCAGAAGGGATGATTGTGACCTTCTCCCTGTTGGGGTGTTTGTGGACCATAGCCTGTAGCCTTCAATAAGAAAGACAAAGACAACACCTGCCTGACCCTTTAACTCCACAGGCAGCTCCTGGGAACAAGCAAAACACACCTATTCTAATGGAGGTAATGGTGAGAAATGAGGTTATAGTTACCATGATTGGACTGACATATTGCTAAGGTCCGTCTGCTGGTGAAGGGGTTTGGACAAAGCAAAGTTAGACATATTTATTTGAAAACAAAACAAAACAAAAAGAAACCTTAGTTATTCATTCTCATTTGAGACTCCTCCAACTTTTTACCCACACATGAGTATATTTTCGTATCTATATATGTGCAAACATGTGAAACTGTGTGTGTTTCTATGCATGTATCAGTGGGGTCCTAAATGAGCAAATCATCAGTTTGCTTAAGGCAAACCCAATGTTTTTGCTCGTAGGAAAAATCACGCTGATTATCTTATGCAGTTTTATATTTTCTTATTCTAAACTGCACCTACAGTCTTCCTAGCAACATTTAATTGCTACCTTACTGGCCTCAGCTTCAGTCTGGAATCAAAAGCTCAAAAGTCCCTTTGAAGCAGGACTGGAAATCAGACAGACAGTATACGCTGACTGTAAATGTGTTAAAATACTGATTTTTTTTTAACTAGTTGGAAAATGTCTTCTGTTTGAATTCTCTATGTCCCTTGCCCCTTCTAGTCATACCAGCTCTTCTGACATTCACAGAACTTCCCCATATCCCAGTCAAAAAGTGGGGTATTGCCTAGACCCAGCACAAGGTTCTGCAAAGCTACTGTCAGTATCTATTCAAATTACATGATTACATATTTTAAATGTCACCCTTCTTTGAAAAACTATATACAGCAGCATCTAAATTATTAGAGGAAAACATTCAAATGAAGAAAGGTCATTTTAAGTTTCCAAAACCAAAAGTTATCTACCAGCTTGGAGTTTTATCAATTTACATTAAAACACTTGTCGACAGTTAAATAATTTGTTAGTTTTTATAAAGTGCTATCATTCTGAAGGCAAGGTAAACTGAACAGATCTTTTGCAAGTTTTTTGTGTTCATTTAAAAATTGATAGCATTGTGCATTCATATGTAGGAAATCAGCCTTTAGTCTTTAGTTTCCCATGGCAACCTGATCACATAAGCAGAAAAAAAATTTAAATAAATGGGAGTGCCTGTTGTATATCAATTCCTTGGCTTAGCATCTCAGTTATATTCAACCTAGATATTTATCTTTAGGGAATCACATATTATTCTAAGTCCCCAAGTTGTTGATGAAAGATGAGAAACAACATAATGTTAACCATGTCAGGTTCTGAGAAAAATCGGTCTTGTATCCTTAAGGATATCCTTAAGGTTACCCTTAAGGATAAGACACCATTTTGTTCTCTACAGCACAGCATTTGTTCTATGTCCCTTGAGAAATTTCACATACTCTGCAAGTTATCTTCCACTAGTTTTATGGGTATACCTAAAACACCTAAGTATTGACGGTGCAGATATCCCAGTGCCTCAAATGAGTAGACAAAAGAGTTTCTCCCTGTGATGAGTTTGTCATCCAAACCATGGTTTCCAAACTCAAGACTTATTGGATTGATTATATCAAAGTCATTTGGGGCCCTTGGTTAACTCTCTGAGTCCCAGGTCTCATTCCAAAATACCTGAATTTTTAAGAGTAGGTGCATGAAATATGAATTTTTAAGAAGTACTCTAGTTGATATCTGTGCATAGCTAATTTGGAAAATTAATTATTAAATCATTCACAAAACTGACTTGATAGTTGTTTATTCTTTTTCTATTTTAGAGAGAGAATGAGAGTATAAGTAGGTGAAAAGGTGAGAGGGGCAGAGGAGGAAAGAGACAGAGAGAGAGATTCTTGAAGAGGCTCCTCCATGCTCAGTGTGGAGACCAACATGGGTCTCGATCCCATGACCCTGGGATCATGACCTGAGCTAAAATCAAGAGTCAACGTACTGAGCCACCCACCCATCCCTAGCTTGATAGTTTTTAATTAACTAATTGTCTGACTGCATTGATCAGTGTTAAATTCAAACAAAAAGAGAAAAGCCAGAAGATTCTCCAAGATTCTGCTCTAGTGGGATCCAGGTACTGCCTGGCAGGTCTAATTTTTAAGTCTCTTCAGGGAATCTGGTGTGCCTGAAAGATACAGCCCAAACCAGACGGTGGTCAAACCAGAGGAGATCAATCTATTGTAGAAATATCAGTTAGTCATGTAGGGGCACCTGGGTGGCTCAGTTGGTTGAGCATTCAACTCTTGATTTCGGCTCAGGTCATGATCTCATAGTTCATGGAATGGAGCCCCGTGTTGGGCTCTGTGCTGACAGCACAGAGCCTGCTTAGGATTCTCTCTCTCCCTCTCTCCCTACCTCTCCCTTGCTTGCTCTCTCTCTTTCTAAAAATAAATACGTAAACTTAAAAAAAGATAAATATCAGTTAAAAGATAAATATCAGTTAATAGTGTGAAATCAGAACAAAATAAAATGGCTCCATGATCAAGCACAGATGTCCTTTTCATAGGTACCAGATCTCATGAATCCACAGAGTTGGGGAGTCTCTTCCTTACACTACTAGATGGACAATGACCATTTTATCTCTTTGATTATCTCAATTCTATGCCTCTCATATTCAATTTTCAAACTGGATGCAATATAATCATTTAGGTTTCCAACTTCTAATTTATTCATTCAGATACTTAATCCCTAAAATGATAACCAAGTTGTCTTGACTGAAGCTTAGCATTGTCCCAAATGCCAGACTCAATCATCAGTAAGTAATATCTTTAATTAATTTCATGGATGATTAATCATATCCATCCATGAGAGCAAGAACTCTATTTTGTCTATCACTTAGTGCTTATAACTGTGCTTGGCATAAATTGGGCATCAATAAATATTTGCAGAAAATGTGCCTAGAGATTTCACTACTTTAATCTGAAGAAGGCAACCTAATTTCCCATATCTCTAAGTTTTTAGGGGAGGCTACAGCATGTTCTCATGCATGGACAACATTAAGCACTTAATTTGATTGACTAAATAAATTAGCAGATAGAAAAAGGTATTGAAGTCAATGAGAGAATTAGATACTTTAGATATATAAATGCCATCTCTTGTTGATATAGTGGAATAAATATAGGCATTGAGACTAAATAATTTTTTAGACATGTTTAGATGAAAACTTAAAATAGCATGAAGATTTCCTTTACAGAATACATAATAGAAAATAAACAAATAAACCAAAACAAACAAAAGAAGCAAAAAATAATGGGGAAGGAGTAAACTAAATGTTCAGTAGTAGAACTTTGGTTAAGTAAGTATGGTGTGTTCTACTCCATGAGATGTTGTGTAGTTTCAAGAATTTATCAAGGATATGAAATATTATCAAATGAAAAAGACACGACATAAAATTATAAATACACTATTTTTACAACTATGTTAAATAAAGCACTTGTTTCAGGGAAAAAGACACAAATCAAAGCAAAAACAAACTTAAATATTAACAGTACTGGTGCTAGGATAGTAAAGTGGTGTACTTTTTTCCTTTTTTTATAAAGTTATTTGCAAATTGTTAGAAGATACTTGTTAATTGCCACGCCAGCCCCTGTTCCCCATTCCTACAGGTCCCTGGGTTTTCTACCAGGTGGTTTAGGCTGAACTGAGTTACCCCAACTCCAGGAATGGGCCTTGATTAGCATAAGCTTGCGGAATATTCCATCCCCCATAGGCAGTTATTGGTTCAGGAATTAATGTGTTCACTCAAAATTATAGCATGAGGGTTAGATTTTAGAACTCCATCCTTGGTACCTGTTGACCATAAAATAGAAAGATTACCCTGGATTATCCATCTGGGGCCAATATAGTCATAGCAGCCCTTAAAAGCAGTGAGACACAGCAGAGGCGGAAGCCAGAGATACCAGAAATACAAGAAGGACTCAACTTGCTGTTGCTGGCTTAAACCTGGAGTGGCTGCATGGAAAGCATGAGAAAGAACTAAATTCTGACAACATCCTGAACAAACTTTGAAGCAGATTCTGCCTCAGAGTCCCTAGTTGTGAATAGAGCTCTGTCAACATCTCGATTTTGGCCTCCTGAGACCCTAGGCAGAGAAACGGTCGAGCCACGCTGTGTGCTGCCCAGACTTCTGATCCATGGAGACGGTAAGGTAATAAACAGGTGTTGTTTTAAGCCACCACTAAGTTTGTGGTGATTTGTTACAGCAGCAATAGAAAACCCATACAGTGAATCAAGGTTTTATAAGCCTGGGAAAACGGTGGTGCTTTAAATCAAAATACAAAAGCCAGGGAAGAGACACATTTCCTTAGTCTTTCTCGTGAAATAATAATCTTCCTTTCCATTTAAAATAAAATTTGATGAAAAATTTATACTAAATAATAACCACTTATTGGCAGAGTCCAGAAGATTGCTACTCAGAGATCAATGCAACATATCATTCTTAATTTGAGCATTTTTCCCTCATCAGATAAAATCAGGATAGTTTGGGGAGGAGAGGAGATGCTACTGCAAATCTGTTTTCTGTGATATGTTGCAATTTTGAAGTGGAGCTGGGAAAAGAATAAAACCTTTTTTTTATTATTATTTTGTGTAAGTAATTTGTTTTAGGTTTAGATTATTTGATAGCAACCAAAATTTGCCCATTATCTCTCCGGAAAAATGTGAGTGTCCATTGCACTAGAGAACATTGCTCCAAATTGCCAACCGACTCATGTCTCAGCCACAGAAAACTGTTTTTGGAAACTGGGATTACAGTCACGATCGCTATAAAAAATTTTTTTTTTAAAAAGGAACTCATATCCCTTAATAGTATGTTTTGTGGCTAATAAGTATTTTCTATGTAACACAGTTTTACAAACAAGTTACAAATAACATATAATTGGGGCGCCTGGGTGGCGCAGTCGGTTAAGCGTCCGACTTCAGCCAGGTCACGATCTCGCGGTCCGGGAGTTCGAGCCCCGCGTCGGGCTCTGGGCTGATGGCTCGGAGCCTGGAGCCTGTTTCCGATTCTGTGTCTCCCTCTCTCTCTGCCCCTCGCCCGTTCATGCTCTGTCTCTCTCTGTCCCAAAAATAAATAAACGTTGAAAAAAAAATTTTTTTTAAATAAAAAAAAAAACAAATAACATATAATTAACAGTTTTTGTGCCTCTTTGAAGACACAACAATTCAGTTAAAAACCTATACCAAAAACAGCTCACAACAGATATTTTGAATACTGAAGGGCATTACAAATTATCATTAAGTTCTATAATTTATTAAATACTTTTTTCCAGTTTTATGAGGTATAATTACAATGTATCGCTGTGTGAGTTTAAGGTATACACCATAATGACTTGATGTACATATATTGCAAGATGATTACCTCAATAAGTTTAGTTAACATCTATCACCTCATATGATTATACTACCCCCAATTTTTTTTCCTTGTGGCAACTTTTAGTATCTATTCTCTTAGCAACTTTCAAATACACCATACAGCAATATTAATTGTAGTCATCATGCTGTATATTACATCCCCAGTATCTAATTTATAAAGATTTTATCTAGTTAATAGTTTTAATTGTTGAGCTGGGAACCTTCCATTAGTTTGTTTCACTTCAAGTTTTTTTTGTTCTGAATTGAAAATCTATCCTTTTCCATTCTGCTAAGGTTTTTCCTGAAAAGGTAAAATCCTATCCCCATTTCTTACTTTCTCTCATTCAATGCTTAATAAATTGAGAGGAAACATTAATGTTCTAATGATCTCTATCTCTTTAAGTGGCATAATTGCGAAATACACATAATTCCACATTCACCTATTCTCACATCCAATACAGCAGGTTACCTATTTTAACAGAATTATTTCTCATGGAAATGTAACAGGGATGGCCTCAAGTTGACTAGCAGTTACCACAGCAGTGAATAATTTCCCTTCCTGGTTAATTCACATGATCATTAAAATGGCAAACTTCCTTTTGTTTGTCAAGAGCTTGCCTCCGAGGACCTGAAAACTCTGCAAAGATGTAAATGATACCGATCATCAGCCTGAGGGAGAAAATAGGTTTAGTTAACACCATTTTCCCCAAGAGAAAATCCAAACGGTCAAAGATATATGAGGCAATAGGAGGACAGAGTTTCCAATATGAGAACATTTCAAACAGCCAGATTTCACCTTAGGTTGTTAGGTAATTGAGAGAAAATTGGCACCAACCCTCAACTATCTTTTCTGGTTGGTGTCACCGTCTAAATTCCCTTAATAATTACCAATCCGTTTCTTGAGTACCTTACCCTGAAATCATTTCCTCCTCTGGGTTCTTAGAACACATACCACCTGAACCACTCACTCAGCAGGTTGTGGCTTTCTACTGCCAGTTCCATTTTATATAGAGATATCTTTTCACTTCTACTTCACTGTAAATAGGAATAACTGGAGAAATGGGAAGGTAACTGATATTTTTTGAGTGGCTAGTATGGCTCAAGCACTTTTAGTATGTGGGAAATGGATTTCCTTAGGGCAGTCTAACCCCAGAAAGTGAACAGTAGTAACACCCTGCTCAAAGGTGCCCGGACAGTAACTCTGATTTCTCCCTGTAGAGGGATGAGGCCTCTTTGACTCTGAGTCTAGTCCAAGCACCTGGAAATTGCAACTTGTATTAACATGCCCACAAAGGGAAGTGGATAAACTGATAATGCAATTTCTTCCTTTATGTTTATAGAAATACTAATCACCAGCATTTATTGAGTACTTTCTGTGGGGCAGGCACTATTCTAAAGTACTTTACATGACTGTCTTATTTCATTCCCGCAACAACCACGTAAGTAGTCACTATTTTTGTTCCCATTTTCATTTAAGGAAACTAAGATGCATCAAGGTTAGCTAACTCCTCCAAGATTTCCTGGCTGGTGAGTGGTGGAGAATTTAAATATGATCAGCATGGATCTAGAACCCTGGCAACTAACCACCACCCTTGGATCCCAATGTAAATCCCTGGTATTGAATGGCTGTCAGGTAGGGAGAAATTGAGCTTCTCAGATCTGATAAGACTGATCACATGCACGGTGTCACCAGCAGCTGACCACCCCTTCATACTCACCTTTTTATACTACTGGAGTCCCCCACCCTCAATCAGGAACTTGGGACCAAAGAAGCTATCTGACAATAACATAGGCTTCTGTTTTGTGTATTTCATGTCAGTCTTGCCTGATGAAATTGAAGTGACATCTACAGTGTGTGTGCCTTCTTCTGGCCAACATGTAGCTCACCACAAATTTCACAAATATATAAAATTATGTGGCTTTCAGCCTCTAAGGTGGCCCGAATGATAGCTGCCTCCTTGCATTCACACTTTTGTGTAATTCTCTTCCTTTGAGTGTGGGCTGGACCTTGTGACTCACTTCTAACGAAAAGAATACAGCAGAAGTGATAGGATGTCATTTCTGAGACGAAGTTATAAAAAGATTGTCCTCTGTCTTCGATGCTCTCTCCCCTCACTCTCTTGGATTGTGTTGCTGCATCGGAAGCTAGTTGCCATACCATGAGGCCACAAGGAGGAGAACAATGCCAATAGCCAGGTGAGTGAGCTCAGAAGCAGATCCCCCAGGTTGAGCCTTGAGATGACAGCAGCTCTGGCTGACACCTTGACTAAAGCCTCACAAGAGACCCCGGGAGGGAGGAACCTTTGGCTAAGCTGCATCTGAAAACCTGACCCACATACCCTGCCCCAGAATAAATGCTACTGTCTTTAGCCTTCAAGTTTTAGAATAACATTTTTGTTATTGTGACTTATTGTTACACAGCAATAGATAACTGAAACATATCACAAGGAATGTTTAATATGCATGAGAGAAGGTGCTAAGCACTCTGCATATCATTTGTTTTTCACAACAACCCCATAAAATAAGTACTGTCATTATCATCCTTTTATGTATTTAGGAAATAGGACTACAAAGATGTAAGATAGCCAGGTGAGGCTCATCTGGCTTATAAATGGAGTCCTTGGGGTTATATCAAAGAATGTCTAAATACAGGGTCTAGCATATATATGTACCACTGAATCTATGTTGAATAATTAATTGATTCAACATGTTCATGTCCAAAAAAAATGACAATAAGATAGAACAAAAGACAAGTTCTATTATTTATATTCAATGGTAGCAGACCTGGGGGAAGTAGATTATCCCCACGAACACTTGCTTACTATGCCTCTTTTAATATAGTGTTCATGCATGTGGGGTTTCTGGTTTTCTTCTCTCCATGATTAATGCTCTGGGATCATGATCCCCCATCCCCAAAAAGTGATACAAAGCAGGCCAGAGATCCAACAGTCCCTGTCATTTACTACACCTGTCTGTAGACGTGGAGCCATGGCATAAGAGTATGGGGCTGAAGACAACATTACTTCCATGACTCCTTGACCGCTGGTCCCTCCTTGATCTTTCAGTTTCTGCACCCTTTATCTTTCCATTGTTTGGGATTCACAATGCCCCTTACAAGTTCAGTCCCTTACCAGCTCCCAATCTTGATTTTGAGCCAGGATGTTTGAGGAAGTTCTGACTCCATGTACTTGGGCTTATCATCATGGTTAGTTGTCAAAGCCCAATTAAACATGAGCTAGAGCCTTGCAATTGGCCTCTGCCCAAATTCCAAGGCTTTCACTCTATCTGGTTACCTTTAATAATGGACTGAGCTTTTCTTCCCCTTTGTTTTTGAAAGTTTTTATTTAGACTCTGGGGAGGAAGATGGCGGCGTAGGAGGAAGCTGGGCTCACCGCGCGTCCTGCTGATCACTTAGATTCCACCTACACCTGCCTAAATAACCCAGAAAACCGCCAGAGGATTAGCAGAACGGAGTCACCGGACCCAAGTGCAGACGAGAGGCCCACGGAAGAGGGTAGGAAGGGCGGCGAGGCGGTGCGCGCTCCACGGACTGGCGGGAGGGAGCCGGGGCGGAAGGGGCGGCTCGCCGGCCAAGCAGAGCCCCTGAGTCTGGCTTGCAAAAGCGGAGGGGCCTGACGGACTGTGTTCCGACAGCAAGCGCGACTTAGCGTCTGGGAGGTCATAAGTTAACAGCTCTGCTCGGAGAGCGGGAAGGCTGGAGGACAAAGGGAGGGTGAGCTGCGGAGCCCCCGGACGACAGAGCTCAGTTTGGCGGGGAACAAAGGCGCTCGCCAGCGCCATCTCCCCCGCCCATCCCCCAGCCAAAATCCCAAAGGGAACCGGTTCCGGCCAGGGAAATTGCTCGCTCCACGCAAACACCCAACTCTGTGCTTCTGCGGAGCCAAACCTCCAGCAGCGGATCTGACTCCCTCCGGCTGCCACAGGGCCCCTCCTGAAGTGGATCACCTAAGGAGAAGCGAGCTAAGCCTGCCCCCCCTGCCGCCGTGCACCTTGCCTTCCCACCCCAGCTAATACGCCAGATCCCCAGCATCACAAGCCTGGCAGTGTGCAAGTAGCCCAGACGGGCCACGCCACCCCACAGTGAATCCCGCCCCTAGGAGAGGGGAAGAGAAGGCACACACCAGTCTGACTGTGGCCCCAGCGGTAGGCTGGGGGCAGACATCAGGACTGACTGCGGCCCCGCCCACCAACTCCAGTTATACACCACAGCACAGGGGAAGTGCCCTGCAGGTCCTCACCACACCAGGGACTATCCAAAATGACCAAGCGGAAGAATTCCCCTCAGAAGAATCTCCAGGAAATAACAACAGCTAATGAGCTGATCAAAAAGGATTTAAATAATATAACAGAAAGTGAATTTAGAATAATAGTCATAAAATTAATCGCTGGGCTGGAAAACAGTATACAGGACAGCAGAGAATCTCTTGCTACAGAGATCAAGGGACTAAGGAACAGTCACGAGGAGCTGAAAAACTCTTTAAAGGAAATGCAAAACAAAATGCAAACCACCACGGCTCGGATGGAAGAGGCAGAGGACAGAATAGGTGAACTAGAAGATAAAGTTATGGAAAAAGAGGAAGCTGAGAAAAAGAGAGATAAAAAAATCCAGGAGTATGAGGGGAAAATTAGAGAACTAAGTGATACACTAAAAAGAAATAATATACGCATAATTGGTATCCCAGAGGAGGAAGAGAGAGGGAAAGGTGCTGAAGGGGTACTTGAAGAAATCATAGCTGAGAACTTCCCTGAACTGGGGAAGGAAAAAGGCATTGAAATCCAAGAGGCACAGAGAACTCCCTTCAGACGTAACTTGAATCAATCTTCTGCACGACATATCATAGTGAAACTGGCAAAATACAAGGATAAAGAGAAAATTCTGAAAGCAGCAAGGGGTAAACGTGCCCTCACATATAAAGGGAGACCTATAAGACTCGTGACCGATCTCTCTTTTGAAACTTGGCAGGCCAGAAAGAATTGGCACGAGATTTTCAGTGTGCTAGACAGAAAAAATATGCAGCCGAGAATCCTTTATCCAGCAAGTCTGTCATTTAGAATAGAAGGAGAGATAAAGGCCTTCCCAAACAAACAAAAACTGAAGGAATTTGTCACCACTAAACCAGCCCTACAAGAGATCCTAAGGGGGACCCTGTGAGACAAAGTACCAGAGACATCACTACAAGCATAAAACATACAGACATCACAATGACTCTAAACCCGTATCTTTCTATAATAACACTGAATGTAAATGGATTAAATGCGCCAACCAAAAGACATAGGGTATCAGAATGGATAAAAAAACAAGACCCATCTATTTGCTGTCTACAAGAGACTCATTTTAGACCTGAGGACACCTTTAGATTCAGAGTGAGGGGATGGAGAACTATTTATCATGCTACTGGAAGCCAAAAGAAAGCTGGAGTAGCCATACTTATATCAGACAAACTAGACTTTCAATTAAAGGCTGTAACAAGAGATGAAGAAGGACATTATATAATAGTTACAGGGTCTATCCAGCAGGAAGAGCTAACAATTATAAATGTCTATGAGCCGAATACCGGAGCCCCCAAGTATATAAAACAATTACTCATAAACAGAAGCAACCTTATTGATAAGAATGTGGTAATTGCAGGGGACTTTAACACCCACTTACAGAAAAGGATAGATCATCTAGACACACGGTCAGTAAAGAAACAAGGGCCCTGAATGAGACATTGGATCAGATGGACTTGACAGATATATTTAGAACTCTGCATCCCAAAGCAACAGAATATACTTTCTTCTCGAGTGCACATGGAACATTCTCCAAGATAGATCATATACTGGGTCACAAAACAGCCCTTCATAAGTATACAAGAATTGAAATTATACCATGCATACTTTCAGACCACAATGCTATGAAGCTTGAAATCAACCACAGGAAAAAGTCTGGAAAGCCTCCAAAAGCATGGAGGTTAAAGAACACCCTACTAACGAATGAGTGGGTCAACCAGGCAATTAGAGAAGAAATCAAAAAATATATGGAAGCAAACGAAAATGAAAATACAACAATCCAAACGCTTTGGGACGCAGCGAAGGCAGTCCTGAGAGGAAAATACATTGCAATCCAGGCCTATCTCAAGAAACAAGAAAAATCCCAAATACAAAATCTAACAGCACACCTAAAGGAAATAGAAGCAGAACAGCAAAGGCAGCCTAAACCCAGCAGAAGAAGAGAAATAATAAAGATCAGAGCAGAAATAAACAATATAGAATCTAAAAAAACTGTAGAGCAGATCAACGAAACCAAGAGTTGTTTTTTTGAAAAAATAAACAAAATTGACAAACCTCTAGCCAGGCTTCTCAAAAAGAAAAGGGAGATGACCCAAATAGATAAAATCATGAATGAAAATGGAATTATTACAACCAATCCCTCAGAGATACAAACAATTATCAGGGAATACTATGAAAAATTATATGCCAACAAATTGGACAACCTGGAAGAAATGGACAAATTCCTGAACACCCACACTCTTCCAAAACTCAATCAGGAGGAAATAGAAAGCTTGAACAGACCCATAACCAGCGAAGAAATTGAATCGATTATCAAAAATCTCCCAACAAATAAGAGTCCAGGACCAGATGGCTTCCCAGGGGAGTTCTACCAGACATTTAAAGCAGAGATAATACCTATCCTTCTCAAGCTATTCCAAGAAATAGAAAGGGAAGGAAAACTTCCAGACTCATTCTATGAAGCCAGTATTACTTTGAAAGTTTTTATTTAAATTCCAGTTAGTTAACAAACAGTATAATATTACATTTTTTTAATGTTTATTCATTTTGAGACAGAGAGACAGACCATGAGTGGGGGAGGAACATAGAGAGAGAGAGAGAGAGAGAGAGAGACAGACAGACAGAATCTGAAGCAGACTCCAGGCTCTGAGCTGTTAGCACAGTGTCCGACACAGGGCTCAAACTCATGAACCATGAGATCATGACCTGGCTGAAGTCAGACACTTAACCAGCTGAGCCGCCTAGGTGCCCCACAGTGTAATATTAGTTTCAGGTGTATAATATAGTGATTCAACAATTCCATGTATCACCCAACGCTCATCACAACAAGGGCACTCCTTAATCCACATCACCTATTTAGTCCATCCCCATCCCCACCTCCATTCTGGTAACCATCAGTTTGTTCTCCATAGTTAAGAGTCTGTTTCTTGGTTTGGTTTGCCTCTCTCTCTCTGTCTCTGTCTCTGTCTCTCTGTGTGTGTCTCTCTCTGTCTCTTTCCCTTTTGCTCATTTGTTTTGTTTCTTAAATTCCACACATGAGTAAAATCATACAGTATTAGTCTTTCTCTGACTGGCTTCTTTCACTTAGCATATTATCTCTGACTCCATCCTCACCATTCCAAATGGCAAGATGTCATTCTTTTTATGGCTGAGTAATATTCCATTATAGAGATAGAGATAGAGATGATAGAGAGAGAGAGAGAGAGAGAGAGAGAGAGAGAGAGAGAGAGATATCTCACATCTTCATCCATTCATCAATTGATACACACTTGGGCTATTTTTTCCATAATTTGGCTGCTATAAATAATGTGCTTGAGTGTTTTTTAAAAAATTCTATATCCTCTCTATTTAAACATTACTTGTTAAGCTCATGGCCTCATTTGGCCATGCCAGTCCACATCTAGAAATAAGAGCCCTGTATTATGACATTTTGCCATACCCTATGGCCAGCAGACAAGCTTGGATAAATGACTTTTCCATGTAGACAGGCCACCTACCTATCTGCTAAGAGTCCTAACCACTGCATCCTCAACTGTGTTTTCCTACAATTGTACTATATTGTAGTCTATCTTGAATCTCCATTATCTACTACCTGCCTGAGCAATATTACTATAAAACCTCTTGGACGTTGTACTATACCCAATACCTTGAACATTCTTTCAACCCTGTCTGGAACAAGTGTGTAAGACAGATGATCATTTGAATTAACGTTATCATTAGTAAAAAGAATATGAAAATATTTGGTTTATTAAATGCGAGGAACTATGCCAACTCTATGTGCATATTGTATTTATTCCATCTAACATTTAGGTAGTTTGTATTCAATCCATTTTGAAATGAACAAACTCCATTTCATAAAGCTCAACAAGTTGCCCAGTATGAAAGCCAAGCGGTAGAAAAGACAAATCCCTATCCCAGACTTCTACTTTTGGCTATGATGGAATGCCTGGTATCATAAAAAATCTCCTGTCATAACAACTGTAAAAGCTGAGTGAAATTCAGACCAGCTAAATGAAGGCATTGGAGAGCAACCAGGATATCCAGACATTGAGACAAGTCCAAAATATGCTATTTTAGAGAGTAAAATGTTGGTTTTCAGAGGTTGGGGGGTGCTGAAAAGTACTTTTAGTTTTAAAGATGAATAGGATCTAGGTGACTATAGTTAATAATATTGTATCATACACTCAGCATTTGCTAAGAAAGTAAATCTTAAGTATTCTCACCACAAACACACACACACAACAAGGTAAAAAGAATGCTGTTATTTTTACCCCTCAGGAATTATGCCAATATCACAGCAGGGCACAGAAGCTAAGAGATTCTGGTAGTCTTGCTGGGCTGTGAAAGCAAAAACTGAAAATCAGGATTATCCAGGCTTCCAGGACTTAAGGGGCCAACCTCTGGAGAAAAGAGAACTCCAGGGAAGCAAGCTTGACATACTGGGCACAGTTTCCCCTTGAGATATCTGCCAACTCATGGCAGAGAATGATTCTGGCACAATATATAAAAAACCAAACAAAGCATAGCTGCTAAGAGGCTGAAGAACTAAGTAGATATTTCTCAGCATCACAGTTCTGGGGAAACAAACCTGGAATACAGAATTTGCCAAAAAGGAGGGATGCTAAAAATAGTCCCACCTTTTCAGTTGAACCACTGAGGGCCACCCTCAAGGAATCAGGGAAAGCCTAAAATAGATGCATATTGATTAGATCAAAATGACCTACCTAGAGTCTAACTACCTGCCAGAAAATTAATTAATTACTTAATTAATAAAATAAAATATAAATAAGTAAAAATTAAATCCTTTCTGGAATAAATAATACCATCCAGATCCTCTACAAATTCTCACACCCAATTCAGGCAGTTGGTCAAAATATCCACAGGCATGCCAGAAAACACCAAATGAGCAAAATATGAGAGAAAAAATAACACAGATAAAAGAAAGAAGGTCACAGTGATTCAGTTATATGTGGGCACTGAAATAACTATGGATTAAATGCTAAAGAAAATAAACGAGAGAATGGAAATTTCACTCAAGAATTGGAATATATCTTTAAAATCAGTGGGAGTCCTAAAACTAAAAAATAAAATAACAAATTAAGCATTTGATAGATGGATTTAACAGCAAAGTAGACACAAGAGAAGAATTTTTTTTTTAATTTTTTTTTTCAACGTTTATTTATTTTTGGGACAGAGAGAGGCAGAGCATGAACGGGGGAGGGGCAGAGAGAGAGGGAGACACAGAATCGGAAACAGGCTCCAGGCTCTGAGCCATCAGCCCAGAGCCCGACGCGGGGCTCGAACTCACGGACCACGAGATCGTGACCTGGCTGAAGTCGGACGCTTAACCGACTGCGCCACCCAGGCGCCCCGAGAAGAATTTTTTTAAATTTATTTTTGAGAGAGAGATTGTGTGTGTGTGCATGAACAGGGGAGCTGCAGAGAGAGAGAGGGAGACACAGAATCTGAAGCAGGCTCCAAACTCTGAGCTGTCAGTACAGAGCCTGATGCAGGGCTCAAACTCATGAACTCTAAGATCATGACCTGGGCCAAAGTCAGATGCTTAACCGATTGAGCCACCCAGGTGCCCTGAAAAGAGTATAATTAGCTAGAAAATAGGTCAAACTGAAGCATAGAGATAAAAAGGATAAAATATAGCGAATATAGGGCAAGAGAAATACGGGACATAGTATAAAGGTCTAATAAAAATGAAATTAGAGTTGCAAAAAAGAGCAGAGAATAAGAAATATCTAAATAGTTACTGGAAATGGTGAGGCTGGCCTTGAAATATTGAGACCAGAAAAAGGACAAGGATGTCAATTATCACCAAATCCATCCAACATTATATTGGAAGACCTACCCTTTGCAAAAAGAAAAAAGCAACAAAAGAATAGACAGGAAGAAATGGAGGGAGGAAGAGAGGATGAGAGGGAGGAAAATGAAAAGAACAAATAAAATGTGAAGATTTAAAATGAAAGAAATAAAGCTCTCATTATTTGAAGATAAAATGATTGTGTATGAGCAAATCCAAAAGATTTTAGAGATCAACTGCTAGAATTAATACATGCCTTTATCAAGATCTCTGAATAAAATACCAATTTATGAAAATAAAATTATATTTCTATATACTGGCAAAAAACACTTTAAATGTTTCATTAAAAATAATAGTATTGGGGCACCTGGGTGACTCAATCCATTGAGTATCCAACTCTCAGTTTCAGCTTAGGTCATAATCCCAGGGTCGTGGGATCAAGCTCCGTGTTGGGCTCTGCACTGAGTGTGAGCCTGCTTAAGATTCTCTCTCTCCCACTGCCCCTCTCCACCCCTGCTGGTGTGTTCTCTCTCTCTCTCTAAAATAAAAATAATGAAAATAATAGCATTTATAGGAATAAAAAGCTCTTACATATCTATAAATAATCTAATGAAATATGTATAAGATGTCTATCGAAAAAATTATAAAAAGTACTGATATAAACTTTAAAAGACCCAAATAAATGGAGGAATATACCATATTCATGGATTGTAATACTCAATATTGTAAAGATGTCAATTTTCTCCAAATTGATTTATAGACAGATCAAAATCCAAATCAACACAGTAGCAAGATCTGTGTGTGTGTGTGTGTGTGTGTGTGTGTGTGTGTGTGTGTGTGAGTATGTATGGCTACTGAGTCTAAAAATATATAAAAATGCCAACAGCCAGGAAGATAAAAAACAATCATCAAGAACAAAGTTGCATAACAACACTACTATATATCAATGCTTATTATAAAACTACAAACATTATTTAGTGTATTTTGTCACAAGTATAGATAAATAGACCAACAGAACAAAACAGAGAGACCAGAACAGACCAGCTCATATAATGTCACCTACTTCATGACAAAGATGCCACTAAAACAGAAAAAGGAGAAAGATCTTTTTGCTAAGTGATATTGGATCACATCAATCTACATGTGTGAGAGAAAAAAGGAATTTTAGCCTCTATGTCCCCATGCACCCTAACAAAATTCCAGATGGATAAGGTAAGTGTCTAGAAGAAAACATCAGAAAATACCTATATGACATTTAGATAAGGAAAAATTGTATATGTAAGGCATAAAAAAATAACTAACCATATGGAAAAGAATAGAAAATTAGACTTCCTTAAACTCAAGAACTGCTGTTCATCAAAAGACTCAGAGGAAGAGTAAAAAAGCAGACCATAGTGTGGAAAATGATACTTGGAATGCATAAACCTTACAAATAACTCATGTCTTCAATACATATAAGGACATCTAACAGGTCAGTCAGATAAAATCAGATGATCCCATTTAAACTGTGTCAAAGACTTGAATAGACACTTCACAAGAATATTCAAATGGCCAATTAAAATACTAAAATAGCCTCAACATCATTAGTCATCAGGGGAATGCTAATTAAAACTATAATAAGGTACCACGATGCACCAACTAGAATAGCTAATAACAAAAAAGTGAAAGAAAAACCGATAACATCAAATATCAATTCAGTTATGAACCAGTTGAAACATTCATACACTTTTGGTAGGAAACAGTTGGGCAGTATCTGCTGAAGTTAAAAACAGACAAACCCTATGATATAGCAATTTCTCTCCCAGGTATACACTCCTCAGAAATGAATACATACATGCACCAAGAATGCCCATAGCAGCACTATTTGTGATAGTCAAACTGGAAACAACTCAAACATCCACCAACAGAAGACAATAAAAGAACTACAGTGGAACCATACAATAAGCAGTGAAAAAAGGAAATCCTACTACACACACAAGATGGATGAAATCTCAGCAGCAGCAAAAGAAGCCACACACAAATGACCACATAAAATATGATTGTCTTTAGGGATGCCTGGGTGGTTCAGTCGATTAAGCACCGACTTTGACTCAGGTCATGATCTCATGGTTCGCTGGTTGAAGTCCCACGTCGAGCTCTGAGCTGACAGCTCAGAGCCTGGAGCCTGCTTTGGATCCTCTGTCTCCCTCTCTCCCTGTCTCTCTCCCTGTCTGTCTGTCTGTCTGTCTCTCTTTCTCTCTCTCTCTCAAAACTAAAATAAACATTAAAACAATATGATTCCCTTTAAATATCATTCAAAACTCGGCTAACCGATTCTATAGAAATGAAAGGATAGTGGTTACATTTGAGGGATGTTGAGGGGGCAGGCAGCAGAAGGGAGGCTTCTGGGGTGCTGATAATATCCCACATTTTGATCCGGGTAGTGGAGTCACAGATGTATTGGCTTGCAAAGCTTCATCAAGCAGTGCCTTTAAGATCACTACATTTTAGGGGCGCCTGGGTGGCGCAGTCGGTTAAGCGTCCGACTTCAGCCAGGTCACGATCTCGCGGTCCGTGGGTTCGAGCCCCGCGTCAGGCTCTGGGCTGATGGCTCGGAGCCTGGAGCCTGTTTCCGATTCTGTGTCTCCCTCTCTCTCTGCCCCTCCCCCGTTCATGCTCTGTCTCTCTCTGTCCCAAAAATAAATAAACGTTGAAAAAAAAAATTAAAAAAAAAAAAAAGGTCACTACATTTTATTCAGTGTATGTTATATTCAACAGTAATGTTTACCAAACAAAAACTTCCATCTCAGCTCCTGCCCTTTCACTGGGCTGTGTTGCCTCTCGAGTTCCCTGACACAAGAAACCAGACCATTCCTATTGAACTGCCCCTCTATGTGCCTACAATCCACCTACTGTCACCTGGCTTCTTGAACCTTCTTGCAGAGTACCCTGGCCTTTCAATAATTAATTGTCTTCCAATCTTTCCATCTGTTCCCCTGCCAGATTCCTGATCCTGCCTCTCTTATATTCGTTATAAACACAACCTTGGGCTAAGCAAGGCACCACAGAGCAAGTGCTGATCTTCAGACAAAATGAGAAGTGCAAGTTTTCTCCCAATCCTCCCGACAGAATAACAGACATAGTCTCCAAGGGGGAAAGTTCACATTTAAGTGCTCCCAAACCAATCCAAATATTACTTCAGCTGAAAGAACACACTTACACAGCACTGAGCACATCGAGGGCAATTTACGAATACTTACTGGCTAAGCCAGTGCATTTGTTGACCTAATAAAATTCTCTGAAAATACTTTTTTTTTCTATCCTGTATCTCTAATGCTAAGGAACTTTCCACTTCTCAGCTCCAGTTTGTTCGAGCTGGAATATGAACCGGGGACTTTACCACAGGGGGAAAAGTACAGTAATTATGCCTGTACTCCTGTTAGGAGAAATCGCAATGACTGCATTTTACATTTAGTGGCTTAGTTTACTTTAAATTTGCCTCTATATTTAAATCATGCCTGTTTCTAATGCTACTGGGAGAAAAGGAGGTGAAGGCAAGGAGAAGTTCACAGGAACACAATATTATTCAACTAAATTAGAACTCTGTGGAAAAGTACTGCTGATTAGGGATGGTAAAGCCATTCCGGGTGAGCTCATCGATTTAACCTGTGGAACTGTGTGTCTGGGCACTAATTTACTCTGATAAAATGTTACTAATAAAATGATGGATCTCAAACCTAATTCACTAAGCCTGGCACATCATAGAGAGACCCTCAGTCAGTGAAATGGCAGACCCCCTACTGTCTCATTATGTCCTTGGAATCCAAAGGCCCCACTGAAGCAAAGCCTATAATGGAATTATCACAGCTTGCTGCCTCTGAATTTCCCATTTACGCCTTCTTCTTCAGTGTCATATCCACATACTAATTACCTGCACACTCTGTTTCATTTAATAATAATCCCAAACAAAAAGGCCAATGCTAAAAGAAGCAAGCAGGAGTGAGGAGAAGAGAAGGGAACAGAAAGATGTAGATTGCTGCGTGCGGTAACAAATAAGGGTTTAATCAAGCTGGACTACATGCCCAGAAAAAACAGCAAAAGGGAGCCAGCTGTTCACAAAGGCAAATAAATGCATTTCTAAAATGAATGCTCATGAATTTAGACAAAATTGGGCCTCTAGTTCTGTCATTGTAAATGTTTGTAGGAGCTGCAAAGACCACCCCAAGGGAAATGGCCAACAGTGCTTTTTGTCCTCCGTACCTCACATTTTATTCCTCACATTTTGTCCCTGCGGGCTCACGGAGCCTGGGATGGAAATACTGCCTGTTGCTCCCCTTTCAGAAGTTGGCTTTGCCAAGAGTCAGCTGAACTCCAAGCACTGTGAACACTAGTCTTGTATCCTGCTTTAGCGAATCCCTACCACAGGTACCCGGTCACATTCGCTAGTACCTGGTTCCTATTTTAATGGCTCCATGGGCCGAAAACTGGTCGTGGGATACAGCCTGCTTCATCACCTTCCACCATGTTCTCGCTGATTTCTGTCCCCAGAGCCAGTGCGTCTTTCCTGTTCTGATTGTATCTGGTGGGCTGTGCACCCACAATAGACCCCTCACAGCCCTGGGCATAGATATAAATTCTCCACCTGTTAACAAGTAATCTCTCCATATTCCTCTTTCCACTACAAATTTGAAACCCCTTTCTCAAATGCTTTCCCAGGTTTCAGGTCTTTTGTCTCACTTAGAGAAGCACGCTCACTACCAAGTCCTTTCTAACCAATGTCTAGTTATATAGTCTTTTAGGCTTTCATCTCCATTTTATTCCCAGGATATTGTCACATATGTAGTCACCTCTTCTACTGCAATGAAGTTTATGGGCACCTTGCCCCACTCTGGTCCAAATTCCTGAGATAGTACAACCCAGCCTGGGACCAGACCCGAGAACCTCAGGTTCTCATTTGTCTGGGAAGACGGTTTGCATATGTGTTCCTTAAGTCTCCTTGAAATAACCTTCTCATTATATGACTCAAATACACCAAATACAAGAGACATGCCAAGTAGATTGTCTGATCCCTGCCTGTTATGGACTGAATGTTTGTGTCCCCCTCAAATTCACAGGTTGAAGCCCTAACCCCCAGGGTGGTGGACATAGGGCCACTGGGAGGTAATCTGAGTTGGATTAGGTCCTGAGGGTAGGGCCTTCATAATAAGATTGGTGACCTTCTAACAAGAGGAAGAAAGGTCTCTGTGCTTGTACACACATACACACAGAGGAAAAGCTACATAAAGACACAGTGAGAAGGTGGCCGTTGCAAGCCAGGAAGAGCACTCTAACCCGAATTTGACCCTGCCTGACCTTGATCTGGGACATCTCAGCCTTCAGAACTGTGACAAAATTAATTTCCATTGTGTAAGCCACCCAACCTGTGGTGCTTTGTTATGGCAGCCAGGGGTCATATACCATCCTGCCCCTTTGGATGTTGAATGCTATTTCCTGCATTCCCTTAGTCTGCTTTCTTAGGCCTAGTCTCGGCTGAGGAAAATTTGTCAGGCTCTTTCTTGCTGTTGTCGCCAGAGAATGCTGTGTGAGTGGGGCTGCTTTGTCTATGGACTTCTCAGAGGGCTGTGAGGAGTCTTAGGGCATCGTGGCCCATGCTTTTGCACGGAATCCAGTGATGCTGAAGTGTGGTGTGGTCTGATTTACTTAAATCAAGGAGAGGAGCCACAAAGACAATAAAGCATTTGAAAACTCCCTAAGTGTGAATCAATTGTTTTGCCTTCTAACCCTTGGTCTCTGACAATGGCTAGGCATTGTCTCTCTCTCAAAATAAGTAAATAAGCTTTAAAAAAAAATGATTAAGCAATAAAGAGTGTATGAATTAGACCTCACCGACTTCCAATCCATGTTATTTCTTTTATGCCAGTTTTCAAGTCTAAGTGTTTGTATATGGATCCTCTTGGAAGTTTCCTTGCCATTCACATTCCCAGAACACTCCTCCCTCCCAGATTCTGATTCAGTAGGGATTTCCTTTGTTTAATATCCAACCAATTCTAATGCAGTTTACCTGATGACCACACACTGATAAATGCAATGCATACCTTCATCTCCTCCCCTTTACTTCCCTATCCCATCAACACCAAGTTTTTGCTCACTTGCCTTTTGTTGTTTCTATTCCCTCTAGACCTATTCAAGTTCCTCCCAATGACCTTAACCTTTGACTACTGAAATGTCCTCTTTACCTTTAAGGCTAAGGGAGTCAGAAGTCCTTTACCTACGGCTACTTACACTCATGCTACTCTTGGTAATCACCAGATCAACTTGCTCACAGAGGAGCTCTGATCTTTTCCTTCTCCTGGCCATAACATTTTTCAGTGGCCTAAAAGTTCAGTTCTATTTAAGGCTTTCCATATTCTGATCCAAGCCTTCTGACATTGTCCTAGATGAGACCTCTATCCCATTCATCTTATTTTTCTAATCTCAGCTAGCAATTTCCTCATTCATGCTGTTGTATCATCTTACATTTTTCTCTTCAAGGACTCCCTGCTTCTAGCCTTTTCCACAGGCAATATATGCCTTCTCCAAAGATCATTCTCTGTTTCAAAATCTGCAAAATCTCTAATTGCCCTTAGAAAAAAAATCTAAACCTCCTATGCTGATAACTAAGAGCCTCCACAAGCAGTCTTCGATTTACATTCTCAACCTCATCTCCTGCTGAAACTTTATAACCTCTCTGCTCTCTGCTCACTGTCACCCAAATATGCCTTAATAACCCTACCTTTGTTTTCATATTCTATTTTCTTCTGTAGAACACAGATCCCTCCTTTTGTCTGCCTACCCAAAGCCCCTTCTCCTTGAACTATAATTTCTAGTATAAGTCCTTCCTTTTATGAAATACTCTCAGACCACAGTGGTCTTCCCTCTTCTGAACTGCTGGTATTCACTACCTTCTTTGACTATCAAACACATACTGTCTGACCATACCTCTTGTACTGTTATCCATGTTGCTCTGTAACCTTCCACATTAAAATTAAAAACAAAACAAAACCAAAAAAAAAAATCCACAATGTCAATGATCTGGGAATTTTAAGTGAATAACTCTTTTGGTTCAGATAATCTGAATAATAATTTCAAGTCACTTCTTAAGTCAACTGGCATAGATACATCATTTAAGCTTTAGTTGACAGCTCAATTTATCACATATTAGTCATTGGGCAAGTATTACCCATGCAGATTTATTTATGTAACATAATACAGACATAGTCTCTCTCTATCATCTTTGAATAAATTATCTCCTTATTTTTAATCTTCTCATTAGAATATTAGATAATTTCTACATACAGGATGTATAGTAGGAGACAATATCTCTGAAATTAAAGAGATAATAAGTACCCTTAACTCAGAATGTATGGCTTCGTTCAACTTCTGTCATATCTCTTTAAACTTATCTTCAATATCACTTTAATAACCAAGGAACAAAGTCATGTCTAATAGAAATGTAAATTTCAAATAACATAACACTTATTTCTAATATAGACTGCAATAGAATGTTCCAAAAGTTGAAGTTATGCTCCCAGTAATAATTATAATCTCTCTCTAGCAAGGTCAGTGATGGGACTAAGTTTCTTTGGGATTCTCTAGAGAAGGACAAAGAAGAGTGTAAGCCTAATATGAGATCCAGTGTCTCCTGTGATGTTAAACTTAATTTAATCATTAAGACATCAGAGAATTAGAATAAAATCTAATTAATTAAGGGAAAATCGACTTTTTATCACTAACAATATGACTCAATTTCTTGGGACAACTAAGGCATATAATCCACAGAGACATGCTCACTAAGTGTACCATCTCTTACAAAATGTTCTAAATTGTAATTTATCCAAAGGCCAAAATGAAAATTGTTTCTCCTCTTTGCCATGATCACATTTGAACTCTTTACAGAACATTTCAGCAACTACATGGACTCTGATATTTATTGCTAATAGAATGTTTTACCCATTGCTTTCTCAGTAGATTTTTAACTATGTTTTGAGATGATCTATCTGATTTCCCCTCCTAAACCATCTAACTGTGGTAATTAAACCTTGTAAAACCCATTATTATATTCAACTCACACCAATCTCTGAAGCCAGCCCTCCATTTAGTATAGGAAAATTTTTGAAATTCTCTCTTTCAGCATTAGGAGAAAATTTTGATAGGGTAGAACTCAACTTTCCTTTTGGTCAAGACCCTGTCCTACTTTCCCAGACTCCTGGGGTCTAGCCCTTAACCTCTGGTTCCTGGCAGCTCCTCCCCAGACATTACTAATTCTTCCACCTGACCACTTGGAACTGGACAAAGTGGTATTTATTAGACTTCTACCATTCATTTTCCCACATTTACTATATTATTCTGTAATATTAACTACTATAAACATATATGTTTATTATTATATTTATTATATATTATTTATATTTATTTCTCACTTATGAAATTCAAAAACAGCTGCTCCTAATCAGTACACAGTGATTAATGACTAGTGATTAGTGAAAGAGATATTTGGAGACCAAGCTTCCTCCACCTTATGGACCCTTCCAAGTGTGCTGTGCTCATCTGAAACAATTCTTCAGAAAGAAGAAAGTGGAGAAACCCACCTGCTTCTAAAGCTTCTTGGCCTAGAAGTGACATTCTTTGCTTCCAGTCATACGCCATTGGTGAGAACTAGTCACACGACCCTACCTAGATGAAAGAAAGCTGGGAAGCACAGCTCCTGGCTGGGAACCTGTTTCTTAGCAACCATTCTCTACTAAGAAAAGGAAGGCACAAATTTTGTTACACATTTAGCTCTTTCAGGTCCATCCCACTTGTCCCTGTTTTTTTTATTTTTTTTTATTTTTTTGGGACTGAACTGCTGAACTTCTATCAGCTTTCTAGATATATTAATTAGTTTTTCCACTCAAAAATATCCTGGATGTGGGGTGCCTGGGTGGCGCAGTCGGTTAAGCGTCCGACTTCAGCCAGGTCACGATCTCGCGGTCCGTGAGTTCGAGCCCCGCGTCGGGCTCTGGGCTGATGGCTCAGAGCCTGGAGCCTGTTTCCGACTCTGTGTCTCCCTCTCTCTCTGCCCCTCGTCCGTTCATGCTCTGTCTCTCTCTGTCCCAAAAATAAATAAACGTTGAAAAATAAAATTAAAAAAAAAATATCCTGGATGCAAATCTATCTTTAGATACCTCTCTTTTTCCAGACCCTATCCACTGTTGGTTCTATGGAATGTCCAACCTTGCTGTCTTTCCATGGTCTGGCCTATCCTATTCCCCACCAAGCTCCTTATGTAAATCTGTTTATCTTGAGATGTGTCATAGTTTGAAGAATAAGCTCATGAGAAAAATCATGCCCAAGAAAGCATTTTAAAAAATGAAATGTGTGATTATGTGTATTGGTTAATTTAATTTCATCAAAGTCACAAAAATGTAGTAGGAAAGGAGAATCAGAGTATAAACTTTCTCATTCAATACTTCTCATAGTAACCTGTGTAAGAAAGGAGTATTGAGATAAAGGTCAACAGCAAAATAAAGACAAGTACTCAAATTATTGAATCATCTAAATAATGAAGGTAAAGACAAAGGAGGAGTTTCTGTGGGCTTTTTCAAGGATATCCAAATTAAATGAAATTAAGATGATGTAAGTATATCGGTAATTTAAGAGTTTCATAATACGCATGATTACTAATTTTATGGCTCAGTGAAATCTAGAATAAAAACATAATTACATTTGTTACATATTTGTATTCAGTTAGAAATATGTGTGTGTATGTGTATGTGTGTGTCTGTGTGTGTGTGCGTGTGTGTGTGTGTGAAAGAGAGTTCTGTATGCAACATACATATACATATAGGGTATATGTTAGGAAGGGAGGTTACACTTAGGACTTAGATTTACTCAGTAGGAGATAATGATGAACTGTCAACTCCAAAGTCAAGGTGGAGTCATAAGCATTATTCATTATGTATTACTCACCCAGGAGCTCTTCATAGAACAAAATATAATATCAAGTGATCAGGGTGAGGCAGGTCCAATTCCCAGCATATATCAAATTTCACATTTTCATTTCAAAGGATTACAAAGACGTTACTTGAAAATAAGCATCAGAAAATGGAAACATAAATTTCATGAGCATATTGGCAGTAATGTAGTAGATAGTACATACAAAGAGACAGAAATTGGAAGGGAGAAAGGGCAAACTGGGGCTTGGCTTCAGCTCTCCAGGTTGCTGAGACTGCAAGAGTGACACACTAAAGAGAATGCCAAGAGAACTCAGGAGGTAGGACATGCTCCTGGACCAGTCTCAGAAAAGGCCAGAGAGGAGTCAGGGAAAGCATGGGAGGTAAAGAAAATCCAGAAATTTCCTTCCCCTAGAGGTCAACAGCTACCATCACCATCCTCCACAACATTAAAGGATTCCCCCACATGACCAGAATCATTGTCCCCATTCTTCTTACCTTTTATTAATGGCAGACAAACATTCTGAACTCAATTTTATAAAGAATGTAATTACTGTAAAATTATCATATCAAACTTTAAGTGAGCAAAGTACAAGGAAACCCTAAAAAGACCTGAGTCGTCCCAGTCTAAAAACCCACATCTTTCACCTGCCATCCTTGACATTTGTCCCTTTCTATAGCTGGAATGGAAGTATTTTAAGGGCACAATTTTCATTCTTCAGAGAACACTTCTCTGGGATTGCTGTTTACATAAACTTTTACACTCAACAACACCCATATGGAATACATTACCAAGCCACTAAGACAGAGTTCCTCTTACCTAGGATGAGCCCTAACACACAACACAAACGCAGCCAGGAAATCTCAGAACTAAGTGAACAGCCACTTTTCTTCTCAGCCACCTCTGCCCACAACTCCTGGATGTCCCTGAATCTTTTTACTTTCTGTTTCCAGTAAGTTATGATCACAAAACCCCTGCAGCCTGCTTAACTCATGTTACATACTCTTGACCTATGGCTCCCTTGTCAATGATATCCTTTCTAACCTTGGTGAAAAAACATAATTCAATCCCCCTTGCTTCTCTTTCCTTCTATAGCTTTTCCTTTTTCCTCCAAATGATTTATAATTCCCATCAACTTCCATTGGCTTCCAGGAATATGAAAGGACAATTCCTCAGACCCAAGTTTGTGATCTGAAAACCTAGAAGCTAGTACCAAAAGGTTCTAATAGCACCTTTAAAGTCATCTAGAAGAAATGTGTCTTTGAACAAATTCCAATTAAACTAAAATGCAATATATTTACATGCATATTGTATATGCAGTATATTTGTAAGTGATAAACAGGATTAATCAAAGAGATAATGCTAAGATATTTCTTATTATTCAAGTGTTCACAAATGAATGGCATTCTTACTCATTAAAATTCAAATACAGATAAATAGCATCCTCCACTCATAATGGAACTTTAACCATGCAGGTCATAAAGGAAGCTACCAGAATTGTGAAGTTATCCTCAATTTAAAGCTGCAAAAGAAAGTAATTAGGTTGAAGAGAAGCTATGGCTTCAAAACAAGGATTGATAGTCATTTTAAATAACAAAATGTCAATATTTGCAGAAAATTGAGACTTCACAAATAATAAACAGTGCTATTCTCTCCATGAATTGTGGGCCAGCTATAATAAATATTGAAATTCAACAATTCATCACCAGAACTATCCTTTATTTTAGCTACTTTCATCTGGCAGTAAATAGAAATTATATTTGGTGGGTAGAACTAGAAGAAGGAGAAACCTCTCTGCCCTTTATTTTTCTTGATGAATTTGGCCCAGGATAAGAATATCAAATTATATGTTGACAGAGAAAATAACTTGGCATCCTGAAGGACCAAAAGATGTTACAAACATAATTATCTCAGCATCAGCACCACATGCTAATATTGTCAGACTGAGAAGGAAAAATATCCCATGAGATAGAAAATGCAAACAGGTGATCTTGCCAATAAAAAGATGGATCTGAATGCAACTTTGGAATGGCCAAATGTTTTAACCTGTTTCTAATTTTTTTTGAGATTTCATATCTATTCATCTATTGTCTTTTATCTGACCATCAAGATGGATTCTATTTTCCAGAGCATCAGGTCATTAGTACATGCTGACTGATTTTAAAGTTATTCACATCATTACCATATTTGCCCGTAAAAAAAAAAAAAAAGCAGAAAAAGTAGCATGACAAAATATCCAATTATTTTACATTTATAGCAAGAAAGAGTTACCAACTGGGTGTAAATACTCTCTAAGCTTTGTACTTTCACTTCTAACAGGGCACACTGCTGTTACTGGGTGGGCTGTGTTGTCAATGCAGAATCAAAGTTGTAGAACGGCCCATCTGTTACCGAGAGAGCTGTCAGCAGGTCCACAGGGAAGCTCGCTGGCCATCATTAGTGAAACATTTTTCCAATATACCCAAATTCAGTGTTAACATTTTTTGTAGGTCCTAGAATTATGAGGTTTTTTTGTTTTTGTTTCTACTAATCCTATAGCTCTCTAGGTAGTGGCCCAAGGTTTTGAAATACAGAGAAAGACAAGGCAAGTTGCTCCCCCACCCCCTGCCCAGTAACAGCAAGACTTAGGAAAAAGGTGTTTTAGCACTTCTATGGAGCCACATTGGACCCATCATGCTAGGCACAGGACAGGTATGGAATGAATTTCCTCCAGGGAGTGAGAAGATGCATCCCCTATCCAGAGAACATCATCAAACTACAGGAGAGAGATCCTGGCACCCACAGAGGGACAGCTGTGCTACTAGCCCTCTGGCTGGAAAAAAAAAAAAAAAAGGAAAGAAAGTTACAGAGGAATAATGTGAACAGCAGAACAGAGATTTCCATCCAAATGTTTTTGATGCAGAATGGGGCGGGGATCAAATGAAAAATATATGTCTAAAGTGAATCAAGAAACATACTAAAAATTCTCATTTTTTATTATAATAAAACAGTGTTTCACTGGTTAAAACTTTGATTTGTCATCATTTCATAACTTTCTTCTCCAGTCAAGGAAAACTAGACTCAGGTTGACATCGTCACTCCATCATTTGTGCTAACAGAAATGATGAAGGACCAAGTCGGAGAGCTTTTCTTTTGAGCCACCTGCTGGCCCTCAAAGGTTAGAGCTCTGTCTTCACTTGAATTCCTTGCCCTTTCTGTTTCCCCAAAAGAGCAACGCTACTCACTCTGTGAAAGACCAAGTCCTCTCCAAGGTGGTCATTGTGTAGGCTCTTATACATTTTTCACATTCAAAATGAGTCGATTATAGATAATATTGTGCATACTAGCACCAGATATGATAATACTAATTAGAAAAAAACTGCACCTGAGATTCAAAATTTTCCAAACTGGATTAATGGACTCCCCTGCTCCATCCCAGAGAAAAATGCCTTCCACTTATCTGCACAAATCAGAAATCTGTGCATCATCCTTTGTTTCTCCCTCTCTATCTATGAATCTAATCAGTCACTGATTTCTCTAAATGACACCTCACAACTATTTTTCACAGCTCTCTATTCCAGCATCATTGTCTTGGTTCAGTCCTTCTTCATATTTTCTCCATGAAGCATTTTAGTAGTGTCTTTGCTGCTGGACAACTATTCACATACTTTTCCTCTGTATGAATAGAGTGACACTTGAGGGCCAGAAATGTTCTATTACTTGGGACTTGCTGCTGTAGGATTACCATGAATTTTCATAACTAGAGCACCAGCAGAGCCCCCACCTTCAACTTCACTGTCACCATGGCTACGAACACATTAGCCCTGTTAATGGACAAGAAATGTTATGAAATGACATCCCACCTGTGGCATTCCCTATATTGTCCTCATCTGTCTCTTCTAATAGTTCCTCCCCCATTTTTTATTGTTTCAGTGATTTTCATTTTGTATCATACATTTTTTTCCTCTCTATTGGACTTTTCCAGCCAGCAAACTACTCCAATACCTCGTGGCTGAAAATAACTATGCATTTTCTCATGGTTCTGCAATCTGGGCTGGGCTCAACTGGGTGATTCTTCTGCATGCATTACCTGGAGTCACGCATGCAGTTCCAGTTATCTAGAGGCTGGACCCGAGCTGGAACTCCGTGATGGCTTCACTCACACATCTGACCTCAGCTGGTAGGAAGGCTGGAACAGTTGAAGCCTTGCTAGCCATCTCCCCCACTCCTCCCACCTCTGTCTCCACCATGGTAGCCCAAACTCTTTACAAAATAGTTTGGGACTCCAAGAGGAAGAAAGGAGAAGCTGAAAACCTAAGACCTAGGCCTTCCTTTACTTAATGGCACTCACATACACAAGCTTCAATTGTCTTTTTAGCATCTTGCTGTTAAATATGATCAGATTACCCTGGAGCACCAGGCACTCGAGATAACCATCTAATGTGAAAGTCAAGAACCAAAACAAAACAACAGAAAAAAATCAACTTGGAGGAGTCATAGATGATACAGAGAGAGAGGGAAAAAAAACAAACATAGATATAAAATTATCACTATCCTCAGAGTCAAAAGAGCAGAGTTCCATCTTAAAAGATAAATATTCTAAGAAACATTGTTTTAAGAACTAATGAACTCTATAGGAAGTTTAGAAGGCAAAGTCAAGAAATATCCCAGAAAAAGTTCCTAAGGTTAAAGGAAGAAAATTAATAAGAAAATTAGAGGACCAGCCCAAGAGGTTGAAAATCCAAATACTGGGGTCCCAGAAATAAATGTTAAAGATAAAATTGGAAAAAAAGATATCATCAAAGAAATACAAGCAAAAAATAAATCCCAAAATTTCCAAAATGAATAAGCCTACAAAGTCCTCAGAACAATGGATAAAATTACACAATGGACAAAATGTACACAAAGGTACATTTGTGAAATTTCAGAATACTGGGGAAAAAGAAAAGATCACACAAGCTTTGGAAAACAGATAAAACAGATACTACACAAGGATAAGTTTCAAAATATCATCAGATTTCTCTAAAACCTTCTCCTAAAAGTTATGAAAATTGAGAAACAGCTTCAAGGTTCTGAGAAAAATAACTTACAATCTACAATGTTTGCCCAGACAAACTTAATTATGAAGGAGGATAGAATAAAGATCTTTTAAAATATATTTCCCGTGCATGAATTTTTAGGAAGATATTAGAAGGCATGCTCTACCAAAATGAGGAAGTAAACCAAATATGAAGAACTGGGACCCAGGAAATAAAGTTTCTATCACTAAAGATACATGAAGGGAATCTCTAGGCTGATGTTTAAAACAACAACAACAACAACAACAACAACAACAAAAACCACCTCTCAAGATGGCAGCTATGTAACATATCTGGAAATCAATTAATTTAAACAGTAACAGATCTGAAGACCCTACAAGACATTTTTTCCAGTAAAATAAAATTGATAAAATATTTAACGTGTTTTAATATACTGACAGTAAAATAAAATTAATAAAATATCTAACGTGTTCTAATATACTGGCAGAAAGTTCACATTATATAGAGAATTAGGTAAACAATTATTAACCTTGAAAAACAGAAGGATGTTGCACAGTAAAGAAACAATAAGCATAATATACTACCTGCTCAGCCAGGTATAGTGTTTACCTACATAAACACTGAATAATATTCTCAATATTTATACTAAAATCATGGAATAAATATCCTGGGAGTAGGGGGCCACGGACAGGAAATACACACATGTAGCCTAGGGAGTGTAAAAGGGTAAAAGTAAGTTAAATTTTCATCTTCCATCATAAGGAGCAAACAGGTGATGCTTAAAATTGATAAATCAAAAAGTAGTAATGTGTGCATGCTATTCATAAATACACAGGTACATATCAAACAAATCCACTGAAAAAACTGAAAGTAATTGCTTTGAGAAGTGGGAAATGGTGGGGCAGTGATTATTTTCATATCAAACCTTACAGAACTACATAACTATTTAAATGTATAGGTTTGAATAAAAAAAAAGTTATCTTTGGAAATTCTTATTGCACACGTATTCTACCTTTACTTCCTTTCTAGTTGTAGAGATTGTTGCTAGTGTGGTACGTAAGGCTTTAAACTATCTCTATTCATTCTTTTGTGGCCATTAAATTCTTGAACATTTATACTTAGTTTGCCAATTTCTCTTCTCTATATGTATTTATTCCCAGACAATCAGTGCTCAAATGTTGTATAAGGTGTCAGAAAATAAATGAATGTGAAGTGACAAATTATATTTAAATAGGGAAGCTGGCTGATAAGGCCAAACAGCACACCAATAAAACTACATACCTTGGCAACTGCTCCAGACCTCAAGATCAAGCGAAGTTACCACCCTGTCTTTGATTCCATTTCCCAGATAAAATTGCATGCAATGAATGGTCAGAGTTATAACTATCCTGAGGGAAATTACTGACAAAAGTAAATAAATTCCATACAGCATGGGCCAAATTGTTTTATTAAACTGGTTGGTAACACAATGGTTCCTTCCATTTGCTGATATGAGGATTGGATTTCTCAAATCCATGAAAATAATTTAATTTCTCAAACCTAGATGAAAGAGAGAAATGGAAGAAGGTGGTCCACGGCCCAGGAGAAATTTATTTGTCTTTTTCCAACTTATTGTCGATGCTGTCCTACTTTGAAGCAATGCATTTTTGATTCTCATGTTTGGATGGCATTTCTGCTTAGGGAATCACTCACATTTTGATCTTTAATTCCTTTGGGGACAGCCAGTGAAAAGTGCTTTTTTAAGTTATAGTTCTGACCTTTTTAGGATTCTGTTATTTGATTAAAAAGCATTAGAGGTCTTCTGTATGACAGTGTTTATTGCGTGTAACAAAGCAATCAGAAATGCAACCAAAGAGTAATTTGTAAGGGGTTATGGATTCACTCACAACAAATATTTATTGTTACTGGTGCAATTCCACACTGAAAATGAAATACACCAGGGATCTGTTTGTCTTCCTCTCTTGGGACCCATGACACTCAACAGTACTATAGGTGAAAACAATTTATAAAAATGGCATTTGGCTCCTTGAGAGATTCAAATCCTTGAATGAGATCCAAGTGAAAACTTGCTTATGAAGCTCTCTCCAGGCGAAGTGTGATATGGCATGATGTGAGTATTATTGTGTATAACACCTTTATTCCCTATACCACCTAGTCTCTAGATGGATAGGGAATCCTGAGACCTTTCCAGGTGTCCCAAGAGGTCAAAACCATTTTCATAATAATATCAAATTATTTATTTTCACTGTGTTCACGTTTGTATTGGTGGTACAAAAATAACTGTGAGTAAAATTTGGGTGCCTGAGCAGGAATCGAGACCATGGCACCAAACTTCTCTAGTTTTTTTCTTTTTTAAATAACAGTTTTATTCAGATGTAATTCATATAGTACAACTCACTCATTTAATATATACAATGTCTAGGGTGATATGCATCGCCACCAACAATTCTCAGGTCTCCAAACACCAACTAGGTGTCCAACATTTCAATTCAACTCTTCTACTATCTTCCTAGAGATAGCATTAGATCCCACAAGTTAAGGATTGAGTCCCATAAGACTGCTCCCCAACTTCCGATGTCGGTGCAAGTCCAGATTACCATCTATACTTCTGACTGACCAGCTACAAACCAGAGGTTTCCAAAACTCCCTCCTTGAGTTTGATAATTTGCTAGAGTGGTTCACAAAACTCAGGGAATAGACATTTACTGGTCTATAATAAAGGATAGTATAAAGGATATAGCTGAAGAACCAGATGAAGAGGTGCCTAGGATGAGGCCCAGAAATGTCCCAGGTATAGAAGCTTCTGCCCTTCCATGGAGTTAAAGTATGCCACCCTCCCATTATGTGGATGCATTCACCAACCCAGAAGCTCATCAAATCTCATTCAAGAGTTTTTAGAGAGCTTTAATCTCCAGAGCTTACTCCACTTCCTAGCAGTCAGTGGATAGCGTAGAAAGTTCCAGATTTCCAATCACTTGGACTTTCTGGTGATCAGCCTTATCTTGAGGCTATCCAGAAACCCCACCCTAATTCACCTCATTAGCATAAACTCAGGTGTGATAAAAAGGGGTTCCTTATGAATAACACTCCTATCACTCAGGAAATTCAAGATTTAGAAGCTCTGTGTCAGGATCTGGAGACAAAGATCAAATCTATTTCTTATTAAACCACAAGTGCAATGGTTTTTAGTATATTCACAGATTATATGCACCCATCTCTACAGTCAATTTTATTCATTTATTCGTTCATTTATTCATTTTATTATTTACATATTTAAATTTACATTCAAGTTAGTTAGCATATAGTGCAATAATGATTTCAGGAGCAGAATCCAGTGATTCATCCCAACAAGGGTCCTCCTTAATGCCCCTTGCCCACTTCGCCCATACCCCCACCCACAACCCCTCTAGCAACCCTCAGTTTGTTCCCTATATTTAAGAGTCTCTTAAGTTTTGTCTCCCTCCCTCTTTTTATATTATTTTTGCTTCCTTTCCCTTATGTTCATCTGTTTTATATCTTAAATTCCACATATGAGTGAAGTCATATATATTTGTCTTTCTCTTACTAATTTCACCTAGCATAATGCCCTTTAGTTTCTATCCACGTTGTTGCAAATGGCAAGTTTCATTCTTTTTGATTGCTGAGTAATACCCCATTGTGTGTGTGTGTGTATATAATATATATATATATATATATATATATATATATATTCCACATCCTCTTTATCCATTCATCTGTCAATGGACATTTGGGCTCTTTCCATACTTTGGCTATTGTTGATAGCGCTGTTATAAACATTGGAGTGCATGTGACCCTTCAAAATAGCACACCTGTGTCCTTTGGATAAATACCTAGTAGTGCAGTTGCTGGGTCATAGGGTAGCTCTATTTTTAATTTTTTGAGGAAGCTCCATACTTTTTCCAAAATGGCTGCACCACTTTGCATTCCCACCACCAGTGCAAAGGGTTCCTCTTTCTCCACAACCTTGCCAACATCTGTCATGTCCAGAGTTGTTAATGTTAGCCATTCTGACAGGTATGAGATGGTATCTCATTGTGGTTTTGATTTGTATTTCTCAAATGATGAATGATGTTGAGCATTTTTTCATGTGTCGGTTGGCCATCTGGATGCCTTCTTTGGAAAAGTGTCTAATCATGTCTTTTGCCCATTTCTTCACTGGATTATTTGTTTTTTGGGTGTTGAGTTTGTAAGTTCTTCATAGAGTTTGGATACTAATGCTTTATCTGATATGTCATTTGCAAATATCTTCTCCCATTCCATTGTTGCCTTTTAGATTTGCTGACTGTTTCCTTTGCTGTACAGAAGATTTTTATCTTGATGAGGTCCCAATAGTTCATTTTTGCTTTTGTTTCCCTTGCCTCCAGAAAAGTGTTGAGTAAGAAGTAGCTACAGCCAAGGTCAAAGAGGTTTTTTCCTACTTTCTCCTCTAGGATTTTGATGGCTTCCTGTCTTACCTTCAGGTCTTTCATCCATCTTGAGTTTATTTTTCTGTATGGTATAAGAAAGTGGTCCAGGTTCATTTTTCTCCATGTTGCTGTCCAGTTTTCCCAACAGCATTTGCTGAAGACACTGTCTTTATTTCATTGGATATTCTTTCCTGCTTTGTCAAAGATTAGTTGGCCATACGTTTGTGGGTCCATTTCTGGGTTCTCTTTTCTGTTCCATTAATCTATGTGTCTGTGTTTGTGCCGGTACCATACTGTCTTGATGATTACAGCTTTGTAATACAGCTTAAAGTCTGGAATTGTGATGCTTCCAGCTTTGGTTTACTTTTTCAGGATTGCTTTGTCTGTTCAGGGTCTTTTCTGGTTCCACACAAATTTTAAGATTGTTCGTTCTAGCTCTGTGAAGAATGCTGGTGTTATTTTCATAGGGAATGCACTGAATATGTAGATTGCTTTGGGTAGTATCAACATTTGAATAATATTTGCTCTTCCAATCCAGGAGCATGGAATCTTTTTCCATTGTTTTGTGTGTGTCTTCTTCAATTTCTTTCATAAGCTTTCTATAGTTTTCAGTGTATAGATTTTTCACCTCTTTGGTTAGATTTATTCCTAGGTATTTTATGCTTTTTGGTGCAATTGTAAATATGATCGATTCCTTGATTTCTCTTTCTGCTGCTTCATTATTGGTGTATAGAAATGCAACCAATTCCTGTGCATTGATTTTATATCCTGTGACTTTGCTGAATTCATGGATGAATTCTAGCAGTTTTTTGGTGGAATCTTTTGGAATACCATGGCATCTGCAAGAGTGATAGTTTGACTTCCTCCTTACCTATTTGGATGCCTTTTATTTCTTTGTGTTCCACAGTAAGTTTTAGAATATTTTTGTCACCTTTAAAAGAAACCCCATAATCCCTCCCTACATACCCCCATCCACCCCAGCCTTAAGCAACAACTAATCTAGTTTCTGTCTCTATAGAACTGCCTTTCTGGGCATTTCATAAAAATGAAATCATATAATATGTGGTCTTTTGTAAATAGTTTCTTTCATTTAGTGTAATGTTTTCAAATTTCATCTATATTTTAACATCTATCAGTACTCTATTTCTTTTTATGGGCAAGTAATAAAAACTACATTATATTTACCCATTCATCCACTAAGTGACATTGGGTTGTTTTCACCAATTGGCTATTATGAATAATGTCACTATAAACATGTGACTAAAAGTTTTTGCATGAACATGTTTTAGTTTTTCTAAGGTATATACCTCAGAGTGGATTTGCTGAGTCGTATGACCAATCTATGTTTAAACATTTGAAGAACTTCCAGACTACATTCCAAGGTAGCTATATCATTTTATACCCACCTTTTTCCCAGATATTTGCATAGCTTACTGCCTCATTGCCTTTGTACCTTTGCTCAGATCTCCTTAAAGAGACTTTACCTGATGGCCCTAATTCACACCTTCCTGCTACCATCAGTTCCTTTGTCCTGTCTTCTATGTTTTCATAGTCCTTGTCACCACTTGACATATTATATATTTAAAAATTAGTTTATTTTCTGTCTTCCATCTTAGAATACCATCGTGATGAGAGCAGGAATGTTTTCTGGTTTTGCATTTCTTTTCAGTACTACAACCCAAATCCCCTAAGACCATGTGACCCTCTAATGACTCAACTGTAAAAGTAGATTGACTTCGTCTGCCTTTACTTTTTCACTTAGTAGAGTGTAGAAGTAGGCTTTAGAATAACAATGTACAAAAAAGCACTTTTTTAGTAGGCAGGACACGTCACTCATTACATGTGGACTCGAAAAGAAATAATTGAGAAATCAAATATGTCCTTAAGGAAATTGAAGAATTAAACTATGACATGAATTTTACATAGTTCAGCTTTAGGGTCATGATTTAAGGTTTGGCTTTAGGTTGCAATCCTCAAAGGCCAATGGGAAATGAACTAAAGAAGTCTGTAGTGAATTCATTCAAACAAATGTGTGACGAAACACTTTACCCAATGAGGATTGCTAAGCATTGAAATGCAATCATAGTAAAATGATGGAATGTACTTTAAAATAACATCATAGATGGGGCGCCTGGGTGGCTCAGTCAGCTAAGCATCTGACTTCGGCTCAGGTCATGATCTCACAGTTCATGAGTTCAAGCCCCATGTTGGGCTGTGTGCTGACAATTCAGAGCCTGGAGCCTGTTACAGATTCTGTGTCTCCCTCTGTCTCTGCCCTTCCCCTCCTCATGACTGCTCTCAAAAATAAACAGACATTAAAAATTTTTTTTAAATAACATCATAGAGTATTGGCAAGGACTTCAGACTAGAATTTGTCATGGCTCCACTACTAACTGGCTGTGTAACTTTGAGTAAAATATTAAAATAGTTTTCAGCAAGTCTTTTCCTGTCAAATGAGAGTGTTAGTTTAGACAATCCCTGTGGTTTCTTAATATCTTTCTCTGAAAACACTGGAAAATAACCTCAGCTAATAGGGATAATATTGAAAGCAATCCTCTATAGTTAAGGAAGTGGTTGATGGGGAATTAATGACTTCTAATTTTAAAACAACACATATAACCAATCAGTTCAATTGAGATAGACTTATTAAGTTTATTGCCATTGGTAATAGCAGTAAGAGAGTGGGTGATGTGATATTTCATGGAGGGGTAATTTAGGTTTTCCGCTTAACTCTTCACTGCTCATTGCCTGTGTAGACATAGACCATGCAAAACTGGCTGTACTTAATCAATTGGGTTTAGAACAATTCAGTCTGATGTGCCGCTAACAGGTCCATCAGTTAAATGTCAATTAATATAGTTGCCTCGAGATTAATTCTGTAATCAGCCTATCTTGGCTCAAATAGAGAATCTGAATAAAGCCTGCATATAACAAGGTGTGAATATTTAGATGCAAACAGCTTCCAATTTGGAATTTCAGGGCCTGTTTTATAAAAGGTTTACTGTTCAAATACAGAAAAAGAAATGCTTCCCTAAGGAATTCAGATGACAAATGAAGCGCTCTTCACCCTGAGCAACATTCCATTTTTGCAAACTGATATTGTCAGATATACGCTGCCTCACCGTAGACCAAAATTTCAACTAATTTCGAGCAAGACGGGTCTCTCCTCCTCCTCATAAATGATCACTCAGCCACTACCTTCCTTGTGCCAAGAATATGTCTTTCCCAAAAGTAGCTCCTCCCACCCCCCATTAATAAACATTTCTTGTGACACACCAAAATCAGTGGGTCTCACTTGGACCCTGATGGGTCTATTGATACAGGTGGGTCACAAATGCATACCTTTCACTGTCCACCTGGAGCGGTGGGCACCCCAGCCCTGAGTAATTTGGGATGCTTTTAATTCAGTGCGCCATGCTGCTCATTGGCCCTTGGCAGTTTTTATCTCCCATCACTCCCGCAAAGCTAAGTTTATCTTTGTTTTGTTTCATTTTCCACTAAGAGAATTCTCAGTTATAGTTACAACAACAAAGCAACTCACATATTTGTGTCACCTCCTACATTGCCATTTCTCACCATCAAAACAAATGAATATTCTAATCTGTTTTAAAATGGCACATTTTGCAGATAATTGCCTTCATAAAAGCTGGCCTGGGCGTATAGCATTAACACTGAAAGTGTAAGATTCTATTGCCTCAAACACCAAAACTAGAGATATTCTCTGAGGATTTGCTAATAGGTTGAGTTTTGGAAGAAAACTGATTACTGCACTGGCTTAACCTCAATATATTTAAAGAGATATTTCAATAAAATATCCTTGAACTCCTTAATCCAACATTTGGTACATGTGTGCATTTAAGTCTTGAAGTTGTTAGGACTGTACTACAACCTCAGAAAGAATAAGGACTTTAAGTTATTGTTGTTTCTTACCCTCTTGACCCTCTAGCAATGAATTTAGGATCTTAAATCATACTGCTGACTGCTCAGAAAACCTTTGGAGTATTAGATTAATAGCAAGGCTACAATGTAACATAATGAAAGAGTGAATGATTTTTCCCTGGTCTTATGGAGGCTGATTTTGATATTGAAGACAAGGATTGAATCTTCAACTGCTGAAGCTACCAGTATTAATTCATTATTAAAATTATCACCATCATCATCGCCATTTATTCATTGCTTATGAAGATAAAGGTAAGCACTATTCTAAGTGCTTTTATATGCATACTATTGTTTGTTTGCAAAACATAGTATCTATGAGCACAACATCCTTTTGCAGTGTGACTTTGCCACTCTTCCCATCAAAAGTAGAGTTATTTTCTCCTCTTCGTGAATCTAGTCTGATGTTGTATTGTTTTAGACAATAGAATGTGAGAAAAGTGACTTTCTGTGATTCCTGAGCCTCAGTCGCATGAGGTCTTACAACTTTTGTAGCTACCATTATTCAGTGCTGCTACCCTGAGACCACCACGTATAAAGCCAGGGTGGGATACCTAGGTGGCTCAGTCAGTTAAGCGTCCAACTTCAGCTCAGGTCATGATGTCACGGTTCGTGAGTTCGAGCCCCACATCAGGGTCTGTGCTGACAGCTCAGAGCCTGGAGGCTGCTTTAGATTCTGTGTCTCCCTCTCTCTCTGCCCCTCTCCTGCTCATTCTCTCTCTCTCTCTCTCTCTCTCAAAAATAAATAAACATTAATAAATTAAAAAAGAAAAAAAGAAAGAAAGAAAGAAAGAAAGAAAGAAAGAAAGAAAGAAAGAAAGAAAGCCAGCCAGCCAAGGCTAGTTTCTTGGCAGAAAAAAAAAATACCAAGTGAAGGATGGGAGACAGAGACAGTGACAGAGACAGAGAGAGAGACAGAGAGAGAGTGACAGACTGAAAAAGAAAGAGAAAAATAGGTAACAACCACCTGACATAAAAATGAGGCCATCTTGGACCCTATCGCCCCCAGTTGAGCCACTAGATGTCAGCAGATATCATAAGCAGAAAAATGATTTTTGTTTTAGGCTCCTAAATGTGGGGGTGGTTTGCACACAGTCACAGGTGACTGAAATATATCCATCTTGATTTAATCCTCAATGAAACATTGTGTTCTTTCCGGTATATCTACCACACTAGTTATATCAGTATCAGTCTGCCAAATATTTATTAAGTACTTGAATGCCCCACATTATACAATGTACTTATTTGGTCAAACAAAACATAAGATACTAACCTCAAGAAAATAAATGGGAGGGATCATTAACTGGTATGAAGCAAAGTTATAATCAACAGTGGTGATTGCTTTTCTGGCTTGAGTGGGTGGGAAGGAGGGAATGGATCTAGAGCTCATTCTCTCTGGCTCCAACTTGCCCAGAGATATAGAGCAGGAAATGTGGGCTGGAGGAGAGGCTTAGATCATCTAAATTCTCATAACACTGTTACCATTTTGGGTGTCCAAAGCACATTCTGCTTTCCTGGGTCTTCCAAGGACTCTGGTCACTTGAAAAGACAGTTGTCCGCTTGGAGAAGTTTAAAAAGTAAGCTGAGCAATCCTGAGGCCAACGTGTGTGTGCCTCCTGCTGGATAATCACTGGACGGCCTGGCTGCAGTCCTTACTGATCAGCAATGACAATGACAATGACAACATAGGCCACCGACACAGCTGATATAACAGTGTTCACTCAAGTAAAGACTGGTTCACCCAAGTGCAGACAAGATGAACTCCAGGATCAGACTAAGCTCTCATAAGGGACGTACAACTAGTTCAAGTATTGCTCCAAATACTTTCTAAGATTAACTTTAAAGCTCAAAGAATTTGACACTTCTGTTCTGCGTGTCTCCTGTGACAGACTTTCCCTAAGGCAGTGGATGATTAATGTCTGTCCGGACAGAGGGGAGAAATGCAACGGAGAACAGAGAGAACATAACATTCAAACCCTTGTCCTCTCACATGGCATACGGTTTACTGCTGTGTGAAGGGGTGCCAGCTCAAGAAGAATTCAGAGAAACTGGACATCATCACCACTGGTCAAAGGAGTCAGGGAAAGCTTCGTGGAGGAGGCAGGACATCAACCAGTCAATTGGGAATAATTTAAATTACCAAAAAAACTAGAATCAGCAGGATCAGGATTTTCATAAAGCCCGTATTATCCATATCTGTTCAGATGTGGACATTTCCTGAGTTCATTCTGAGACATATAGCAGGTTGTGGTTATCCCTCAACAAAGTAATATTTATAATCCTAATACTGTACATTTTTATGCTACTCTACATTTGATGGAGGAGTTTTCATATAGTATCTCATTTGACATAACAGTATTAACTATGTGATTATTATAAGAGGCAGTTTTATCATTCATGCATGCTGTCACCAGCCAGATATAGTATTTGATTCTTTTTTGAACTACAAAGAGGTTTGCTTTGTTTGATTTTTGTTTTCTACTTTCATATCCGTACATTCTAAGTACCAAGTCTGAGTTGTACAGGAATAGCAATAGGAATTTCCTTCCTGAGAGTCTCTTAAATCCCTTATTTTTAGTCTCCTCACACTTGAAACATAGTGTTTTTTCCTTATGGGCATCAATGTACCTAAACACATGGATGTGCCATTTAAAAATATTCTTGATCTTTCCTCCCCCCATTCACCACTGCTGACTCACTTGGACAATAGGACATCTTACAATAGCCCTATGCCCCGCCCCCTTCAGGTTTCTTGATGCTTGTTTCTTATTATTTGGCTCATCTTCAAAGCATAGTTTTATTTTTTGTCATTCCTCTTATAGATTTTGCAACCACATTCACCCCGTACTCTAATTCTAAGATATTTCTTTACCTCATAGAACTTATTAAACTGGAATCCTTCCATCAAGGCTGCATAATTTTATTTTTCTTTTAATTAAATAATGTGACATTCCCCTTGGAATGTAGGTAAACTTAAAAGAGTATCACTCTCACTCTGACAGCAAGAAAAATATGGATAATCTGCAAAATCTTAACTTTTCTTGAACCCACCAGGCAGGTAAAGTCACACCTGAATTCTAAGTTAGACAGGTACCTCCATAGACAGAAAACTGGGAGACAGGCACTGACTCGCAGCACAGAAGGAAAATGGGGCTTCCCTCCAGGAGAGTAAGAAGCTTTAGCTGATGGCTAAAGACTGAATGTGAGCTAGTGTGAGATCATAGAATATCTGGAAGCTGCAAACCTACTGGCAGGACCAGCACCAGTGATCTCAAGAAAGATCAGGAGCAAGAGAAAGCCTCCACTGTAGTGCAGGCCTGGGTCTGGGGAGTGGCTGTCTCTAGAAAATGCACAAAGCCCCGTCTGGATCCTTTTCCATTAGGATACAAAAGCCTTAAGTTGCTGGAGGAAGGACTTCAAAGCTTTTTGCTGCCAGGACCAAATGAAGACCCACAGTGGCTGTGGGAAGGGAAAACGGAAAATTTCTTTACCCCGGAGAAAGACGGAGAAGGACAAGATCACTGAAAAAGTCCCATGTCAGATACCAGCGACATAGGGTCTGCTGAACACTGAGGCTAGGCTGGGACAATGGAAACCAATCCCCCTTCCCTACCAGGCCACAAGTACTGAGTCACCACCAGCAGCAGTCTGTTGCTAAGAGAGGATCATGAGCCTGGAAGAAAAAAAAAAAAAAAAAAAAACCTCTCCAAGGGGCAGATATAAAGAGAAGGCCTAAAGATGAGGATGAAACAGACTCAGAAAAAAATTCCCAGCAAATGAGTCCCCAGCCTAAGCATAAGATAATGATAAGGAAGGACAAAATAATGGCAGAGAAATCTGAAGGCAACCAGAGTCAGAATAAAATTCAAGCTCAGCTCAGAATTTAGTAACCTGGGAACTTTAAATCGACCAGAATAAATAAATACACACACACATATAATATTTTTATATATTTCATATATTTTATATATTTATATATTTTTATATATATTTATATTTATAAATATATATATGCTTAATTGTAAGTTTCCCAAGCATATCGCACATACTATGTGCTCAAAAAATAATTCTGTATCAATAGAATACAAACTGAAAATGACTTTATAGAATCTTTTTTTCCATGCTACATATTCAAACATATTATGCACTAAGAATAAATGGTTATTGTCCACTAACTTTATATCAAAGTGTGTTCTCAAGTTTCCACTACATTCAATTATTTAAGAAAAATGTTTACGTGCCATGTCAACCATGGTGCCGACAGTCAAAGGGTGGAGTCTCCAAAGAATAATATTAGCCACCAGTTACTGAGGCTAGACATGTTCAAGGCACTGTACAAAGGCTCTACAAATGTGATCTCAGCTAATCCTTCACCACTTCCTCATGGTTGTTATTTTGCCCATTTTACAAATAAGACAATATGAGATCAGAGAGATTAATCTTGCTTGGTCACACTTAGCCAGGGGAATCAGGGTTTTAAATACAGGTCTGTTTCTAAAGCCTGTGTTTCTAACTGGTCCCTAAGCTACCGTCAGTTTCCCCACAGGCATTGGGTTGTAATGTAGTTGAGGAGGTAATGTACGTATACATAGGAGACCATTACGATGCGAGGCAGTCAAGAAAAGTAAAGGTAAAGGTAAAATACTTGGGGGCCTGGAAGAATTGCTTAGTGGGTAAGGCTGCCTGAGCTCAGAAACCACTCCAACATTTGGATGGCCTTGGGCAAGGTATTTAATCCCCTTAAGCCTCCATTTTCCTATCAGTTAAATGGGAAAAAGTAACAGGTACTATCTCATAAACTCTAACACAAGATCCTTAAAGATGTTTTAAGAATTAACCAAAATCCGACCAGAAGAAGCTCCTGGAACATAGTAAACACTATAAATGTTAGCTATCATTTGATAACTAATTAACAGCTTCACAACACACTAGATTGAGAGTTCCTTAAGGGCAGAGAAAGGCCTGTCTGACTTGTTCAGTTTTATCACTAGTCTAGCACAGAGTAAGGTCTCAGTAAACACTATCTAAAAAAGATTCCAGGTAGCAGAGAGGAGGGGTTTGGTAGATTGTTAAATTCAGGAAATGAGAACTTTCCATAGAAGATAGAATGAGGGGCACCTGGGTGACTCAGTCAGTTGAGCATCCAACTCTTGGTTTCAGCTCAAGTAATGATCTCACAGCTTCATGGGTTTGAGGCCCTCATCGGGCTCTGCACTGGCAGTGTAGAGCCTGCTTGGGATTCTCTCTCTCTCTCTCTCTCTCTCTCTCTCTCTCTCTCTCTCTCTCTCCCTCTCTTTCTGCCCCTCCCCGACTTGCACTGTTTCTGTCTCTCTCAAAATAAATAAATAAACTTAAGAAAAAAAAAAGATGGAATAAGTGCCAGCTTTTAAATGATTTAGTGATTTTAAATAAATGGAGAGAAAAGAGAAATACATTTCAGGTAAGTGGGATAGCATTTGGAAAGCTAAAAGATGAGAACCGAAAATTTATATCTGAGAGACAATGAGGAGACCAACCTGGCTAAAGTAGAGAATTCATGTAGGAAGGCAATAAGAGGAAAAACCTATTAAATGAGACCAGACTTGGAATATAGGCAAGATCTTGGATACCAGGCAAAACAAACAATTCTTTCCTTCTTTCAGCCTCTGCATCCCAGAAAGGGCTTATCTTTGCTCCCTCTTCATTCCCCTGGGGATAAGGCTCCAGTCATTATATTTTGACACATATAAGCTCCCCAGTGCTACTAGAACTAAGAAACATGAATAGTCTTATAACACAGGTTCAAGTGCCCAGGCTAAAAGGCTTTGCTAAGGTCTTGCTCATGAGATCACCACAGACTCACTATAGAGTAAAGCATTAGAGCAATCTGTCTGCCTCCCTCAGAAAGATGCAGGGTTTAGGCAGCTCTGCAGGCATTCAAATAAATCTCCCTCCTGTGACATTAAAAATGAATGAGAGGTTGGTGCCAAGACTCTTAATGGTTCCATTATATGGTATTACTACTAATAATACTCAACTTTGTCTCAAAATGCACAAGGAATGGGCTGGCTGTTAAGCTTTAGGCATCTGGAGATCAGTTTGGGCATGGAAATTTGCATGATTTGAACAAATCCTCCCTGAGATTATTAGGAAATTCAGAATACAATCCATGACAAAGTTACCAATTAGGCATGGGGATTGGAAACTGTACCTCACATTTGGCTAGGTTTCCCTTGAAAACCAAAGAGCATGGAACACGGGAAATTCTCATCATCATGACTGCCTTTTTCACAGCATAATGTCCTCTATTCTATGGCTTGCTGCTTGGAATAGAACTATTGTTTTTCTTCAAACACAATTCTCCAGTAGAAATCACTTGTACCATCTTTCCCCTTCTCAATAGTAATTGTTTCCTCTCAGCCTATTTTTGCATGCCTTCTTACTGTTACCTCACATCTTTCAGGAATATTTTATAATTCTGCCACTTATCATATGCTTTGTCTCTCTGAGCAATTAATTTCCTTGCTGACATTGCAGAGGTACAGTATTCCCCACATTTGCCACTCACTTAGGCTGAGTTCCTACATCAAGGTAGGGAGAGAACTGGGACTAAACATAGCCCACAACTCTAGACTCCTGGCTCTCTTCTTTCTAATGTAAGACCTTACCTTTTATGTAATAATTTAATAAGTTACTCTCTCTCCCCCAAATGCACATTTTTTCAAAAGAACCTAAGTAACAGGGAAATGTATAACCCTCAAGAAATGAATCACTAAAGGTTGTACTAGGAGACATTCTGGACACTTAAATCATTCTCTGTAAGAGGTAGTCTTCCTAACTGTCCTTCCCTGGTCCTGTCTACTCATAAAGAATTTCCAAGAACCTAAACTGTGTAGATTTTTCTACACTACAGTTTTCTCAGAGAGGCTTAAGATTCTTAAAGAAATATTTACTCATTCAACAACCAGTTTGATCATCTATTAATTCCAATCATTCTGATTGCTAGGGGTACAAAAATAAAGACAACTTTGACTATAAAGAGTTCTCAGTTTAGTCTAGAAGGCAGATAGTTGAATGATCATTGTACTACATGACAAATGTTATAGTTGAAGGAAGTCTTGAATGCCAACATGTAGCAAAAGAATCTATCAACCTCTAGGATGGTTAGGGAAATTTTCAAGGTTGACATGGCACCAAAATAGTCTTAAAGGATGAGTTAGGAGTTGGCTAAATGGAAAGAGGGGAAAAGGGAATTGCAATTTGGAACACAAGCAAAGTCATGGAAATATATGCCATCATAATGTATCCAGGGAACTACAAATGGCTTGATATGGTTATAGGATCAATTATGAAAGAAAAATATAGATAGAAGAGTCTAAGAAAGTGGACAAAGAGAAGTCTTGTATGCTAATCTAAGAACTTGAATTTACCCAGCTGTGAACTACTTTCTATTTTCCAGATCCCAATTTAATTAATGCTATTTTTATAAAGCAATGAGTGAAAGTTCAGAATTCTGAGACACTGAAATCAGATATAAAACTGCCTACTGCCATTTCCATTTCTGTCTAAAAACATCTGAAATTTAATGTCACCAAACAGAACAACCGCTTACCCTACCCAATCCATCCCTCTCCAGAAAGCTCTTCCCATCTCAATAAATGGCACCACCATCCATCCAGTTGTTTAATCCCAAACCTTAAGTGTCGATCTTGATTCCTCCCTTTCCCTTATTTTCCATTTCCAACGCATCAGCAAGTCCTGACAGCACTACCTCCAACAATTATTCAGGATCCAATGATTTCGCATCAGTTTCATGTGCATCACTCAATTCAAGTCTGAGTCTCCCAACTAGAATACAAAAACCTCCTAGCTGTTCTCTTTGCCATGCCTCTTTCCCTCTAACGCTTACTCTCCACAAAGCGGCCACAATGATCTTTTTCTTTCAGATTTATTGAGATGTAATTGACATATAACATTGTGTAAGTTTAAGTTGTACAATGTGTTGAATTGATTCATTTCCACATCACAATATGCTTAACACCATGTGTTAGCTTACACCTCCATCATGTCACATAATTATCATTTCCTTTTTATGATATGAACATTTAAGAGCTACTCTCTAAACAACTTTCAAATATATAACACATTGTCACTAACTATAATCACAATGCTTTGCATTAAATACACAAAACTGATTCCTCTTCTAACTGCAATGAAGTAACCAAAAAAGAAAGAAAACAATCCTATTCATAATAGTATCTAAAACAATAGAAGAGGAATAAACTTAATCAAGGAGGTGAAAGAGCTACACACTGGAAACTACAACTATTTGATGAAAGAAGTTGAATAAGACACACAAGCATACAAAAATGGAAAGATATCCCATTCTCATGGATTGTAAGACTTAATATTGTTAAAATGTCCTTACTAACCCAAAGCCATCTACAGATCCAATGGAATCCTATCAAAATTCCAATTGTATTTGAAATAGAAAAATAGAAATAGAAATAGAAAAAACAATCAAACAATCCTAAAATTTGTACGGAACCACAAAAGATGCTGAAGAGTCAAGGCAATCCTGAGAAAGCAAAACAAAGCTAGAGGTATCATAACTCCTGATTTCAAACTACACTACAAAGCTATAGTAATCAAAACAGTATGATGTTGACATAAAAACAGATACATAGACCAATAGAAGAGAATCAAGAGCCCAAAAATACCCTCACATAACAATCAACTAATATTTAACAAGGGGGACAAGAATACACCATGGGGAAGAAATGGTCTCTTCAATAAATGATGGTGGAAAAACTGGACAGTGACGTGCAAAATAATGAAACTGTGCCTATCTTACACCATACAAAAAATCAAGACAAAATGGATTAAGTATTTGAATATAAGACCTGAAACCATAAAACTGCTAGAAGAAAACATAGGAGATAAGCTCCTTAACATTAGTCTCAGCAACAATTTTTTTGGATATGACACCAAAAGTCAAGTCAACAAAAGCAAAAATAAACAAGTAGGACTACATCAAATTTGAAAACTTCTATACAGCAAAGGAAACCATCAACAAAATGAAATGATAGCCAATGGAATGAGAGAACATACTTACAAATCATGTATCTGATAAGGGGCTAATATTCAAAATATATAAAGAATTCAAACAACTCAATAGCAAAAAGACAATCATTAAAACATGGTCATTTCTCCAAAGAAGGTACACAAATGGACAACAGTTACACGAAAACGTGATCAACATCACTAATTATCAGTAAAATGATGTTAGAATGGCTATAATAAATAAGACAAGAAATGAAAAGTACTGGCAAAGGTGTGGAGAAAGGAAAACTTTTTGTACTGTTGGTGGGAATGTAAGTTGGTACACATACTACGGAAAACAGTTACTTAAAAAAATTAAAAATAGAATTAGCATATGATCCCCCTTTCCCATTTCTAGGTATAGAGCCAAAGGAAATGAAAACAGAATATCAAAGAGATATCTGCATTCTCATGTTTAGCCAAAAATGGAAATAGCTAAATGCTAAATTTCCATCAGTGGATGAATGGATAAACAAGATGTGATATATATATATATATATATATATATATATATATATATATATATATAAAATATCATAATATCATACACATAATATCATAATATGATAATATCATATATATATATGATATTATTTGGTCATGAAAAAGAAGGAAATCTTGCCATTTGTCATAACATGGATGGACCTTGAGGGCTAAGTGAAATAAGTCAAAGAAAGACAAACACTATATGATATCACTTATAAGTGGAATCTGAAAAAGCCAATACCATAGAAATAAAGAATAGAATGATGGTTACCAGGAACTGGGGAGTGGGAAAACTGACAAGATGTTGGTCAAAGGGAACACTGATCTCTTAAATGTATACCAGATAATGCCATTTTGATGCTTAAAACCAGCCCTTGGCCTCTATAAGATTATTTATTTGGAATCTTGATACCTTGGGGTCTTGAACATGGAGTTGATCATCATGGGGTTTTATTCTTTCAGCTACTTGGCTCCTGGCAGGCTTATTATCATGGAGAAAAATAATAACCCTTGAAAAATATTCATTAGACAATCTGGATACTCTCTAGACATGTTAATATTAAACCATCTGATGATTCCTTCTATTATGAGATGTTAACCTCTGAAACAAGAAGGAAAGGGGTTGAGACAGAAATGGATAATGTTACCATGAATTAGTACATCACATTATCTCCTAAAAACCTCCACTTCTGAAAACGTCATTTAAGCAGAATATATGAGTAATTGGAGGAACATAGTTTTAATGTAGAAATTTAGGAGGACTGCTGACAAAAAGGGTGTGTGTGTGTGTGTGTGTGTGTGTGTGTGTGTGTATGTGTGTGTGTGTGTATGTGCGCGCACGCGTGTGTATGGTTACACATTGGGTTAAATCATTCTTTCTTTCTCCCTCCATCCCCATTTCTCTCTCTCTTTCTGTCTCTCTCCCCTTTTTCTTCCTGTACACACACACACACACACACACACACACACACACACACACACACAGATATGTTTTCAGATATACCTGTCTTGAAATAACCTAAAGATGGCTTTCAAAGGGATATTCATTGTGAAGCTAACATTGTTTTTCTTTCCAAAATGATTTGTCTTTCTGCTGCTGGTGACTCATTTGATTTCATTGCTGGGGAAATTAATTTAATGGCTGTTCACAATTCTGCATGACATTGTCTTTGTGTCCTATGGTTCTAGAAAGCACTTTGGCAGCACACTCAGTGGATTGATCTTACTTACATTTTGAGTAGCAGATTCCACTACCGTTTGATGATTATGATAACAAAACCAGGAAGGATTATTTAACACTGCCTCATAGTACTTCCCTATTTATCCCTGAAGGATACAGCCTTACAAATAGTCAACAAGCCCAAATACTGCAATGAGATTTAGAAAGCATGAAAATAGCTTCATATGCACCACACGTGTTGTATCTTTTTGAACCTTACATAGATTATTATACTTGAGCATCATCACCCGTATAATTTCCTATTTCAGGGTTGGATATTTTATGCCCCAACTTCTCTGTGAGAATGTGCTATATCTTTAAAGGTCAAATGCAAAATTGCTCACATTGATAGCTGCCCTTACAAGCTCAGAATTGTATTTCCTGTAATGGGTAGGAATATAGAGAGTCTTTCCATATAAGTGCTTTGAAAGACCTAATTTTTCATTTACAGTAATTTTCTAATCTACCTATCACAGATAATAATAACTAAGAATTAAGGAGTTTTAGCATGTAGAGAGAGCTTTGTCCCATAACCTATTCACTTCTCTCAATAAACTCCTCTTAGACGACAAAGCTGAGATTTAAATCCACATTTTTTTATTCTAAGCCCTATGCTCCTTACACTGGAGTTTGTTTACATAAAAGGGTGTAAATTAAGGTCAATGTTTTTAACTTAGTAAAGTGGACGGTATGAAAGCAAAAGATAGGAGACTAAATACCAGAATATTCTACTCAAAACTGAAATACTCAGGGTATGAAACCTTAATCTGTAGAAACTTTAAAAGCCTATCATTTGAAGCAACAAAGTTTTCCATATTCCAGAATGGAGATTTCTTTGAGACTTACTGTTAGTTTGCTCTAAGCCAGCTCTCTGGAAGTATGGGCTATCTATCCAACCAAGTGTTCTTCGGGAAAACACTATCGGCACCATTAATCTAAGTGAAGATGTTTTAGAGCCACTATGTGATACATGAGACAGCATAAGTGATGTATTTAGAAATGGGGGGGGGATTTTTTGAGAAGAGGGTAGATTGAAAGGGAATTGTCTTTCTTTGAAAATGAGAAATTAATAGGAAAAATCTTCTTTTCTCATGTAAATACAGATGACACTATATTTTAACTGATGCTAGATCTTGTGGCAATAGTTTTCTTACTAGGTCTTGAGAATTATTTGCAAGAGATGGAGTACAAAGCAGAAAAGCATAATTTACTGATGCCTCCAAGCAAACCACACAAAAAGCATAATTAACATTTTCATAGCAATTTAGAGCTTACAAAGTAGGTTTCCTTTTTTAACAAAATATTGTTTCATTGAATAATATAAATGAGGAACGATATCCACTTCTGTGCACTGCAGTCTACGAGTTCTGAGAGAGATTCAGTGAGAGGTGGATGTGGTTCTGCAGGCCAGAGCTGATTCTGGATCCTTCTTGCCTGCCACTGAACACAGCGATTGCCCCCATCGATTTAAACAAACCAGAAAAGGGAAATACTTTTCGGCCCTCAACTTTTGAAGGTCCCCAGTGTGTCCTGGCATTTCTACATCTTACCAATTTGTTCGACGACCTTTTTGATAGGCTGTGTTGTTTCCTAAAGCAATATTTATTTGGTGTTGGTCAAATACATGTTGAGGAGCAGAGAGGAGGAGACACAGTGGTTCTATTTTTTTCAGAAACTTCCCCTTCTTTCTCCAGCCTATTAGGGAGAGGCCTGAACATGCAGCTCTGGGAAAGATTGCTTTGTCTCTCAGTTTCCAAAAGTACCAGAAAAAGGTGTAAAAATGGGGGGGGGTGGGGATTAAAGTCCTGGGTTTGAGCAAATTTAAGCAAAGCATACATATTTCAGCTTTTCATTTGTACATCTTTTAGAGACTGGCTTCATTAAATGTAATAGTATGTGTGAGAGTACATTATACTCTGCAGTATTTACAGTGGCCACTACGACCACAGCCACAGCCACCCTGCCCAAGACCCCTCACTATATACTATAAAAGTAGCTAACAAGTGTCATCTTGCCCACCAGCTCCATTCAATCAGGAGTGGCTTGCTAGGGCTCTGTGTGGAGAAAGTTTCTGAGACTATACCCAGGCACTGAGGGAAAATACAGTAATAACTCTTATGTGAAGACGTTATGAATGGAGAATGATCACATAGGTGTCAGACATTGGCCATCTCAGGCATAGATATACTAGTTAAAATATTAATAAGGACTCAAAGATCTATCATAGTTCGCAACAATTACATCATCTGTGGCCACTCTGCAGCCCAGAATATAACCACAAGTTTAAAAAATAAAATTTTGTTGAACTAGAATAAACAACCTGGAAAAATTTCTCAATGAGCTTTCTCTCACAATCCAATCTTCTACCAACAACTTTTCCTTAAATTTCAAAGCAAACATTTTCATATAATTCAAGTTGGAAGGAAATGAAGGGATCATTTTTGCTTTGGTAGCTTCTCACCATCCTTAATCTTGTATCCCCCAAATTAAATTCTAATAAAGCTTGTTCAAATTACTTATTTAAAAAACTCCCCAAGCTATGGGGAGCCTGGGTGGCTCAGTCAGTTAAGTGTCTGACTTCAGCTAGGTCATGATCTCATGTTTTGTGAGTTGGAGCCCCGTGTCGGGCTCTGTGCTGACAGCTCAGAGCCTGGAGCCTGCTTTGGATTCTGTGTCTCCCTCTCTCTCTGCCCCTCCCCCACTCACACTCTGTCTCTGTCTCTCTTAAAAATAAATAAACATTAAAAATTTTTTTCTTTAAATCCCCAGTCTAAAGGAATCAAAATAGCATTAGACGTGCTTATACTTCCTAGCCCTCTTCTCTCAGGATATAGATAGGGCTGCCAATGACATGATCAGAAAGAAGGAAGATGGGTACAATACCCACCCCTAATTCTTCGAATTCACCACCCTTATTAACAACACATTAAATGGGGGGAAATAGGAGAGCAACACAAGAATACCAGCTTTACCCCAGAGTTACGATCTGCCTCTGCAGGAAGGTAATTCAAGAGATTAATTCACTACTGAGATGAAAAACTTGACTTATTTCTCCCTCTTTTGCTCCCTTACTATCCTTTGCTGTCCAAAAGACCTTTTCTAAGGTTTATGTACTGTTGTCAGATTTTAAGCTGTACTCTTATAGTTGGAAATTAAATTGCAAAACAACCTTTCCCCCCCGTCACCCCTGCAAATGCTTGAAATTTGTTCTTACAAAATGATATCCTTTTAAATATAATTTCATCCAATGTGACTTGTTGCAAGTAATTTCTCTAGTGAGAAAAGCCACATATCAGTTCCTTTCCTTGCCTTTGGAAATGTCTTTGCTAACAGAGATGCTCAAAATGACCTTGATGTCAAGTAGTACCTGCTGGCTGATGAAAATTACCTTTGACCTGGATCTCGGGAAGAGGGAGATGCAACGAGCTTGAATTTATTTCAAAGGTACCAATACACATTCCAGAGACTTGAGCAAAAGTGTATGTGGGAGATCTAAAGGAGCTACTAAATTTAGTCCAAGTTCAAACATATGTTCATCTTATACTATCATGCTCTGGCTTTTTTTTTTTTTAATATAAACCAAAGTTTAATTCTGTGCAAATTAAACATAAATATTTTTGATGATGAAAATTTCTCAACCAAACACATTTTGAAGTATGAAGTCAAGTAGAAATAGGTATCTTCACAAATGTTGACATGATTGGGCTATTTATTTTTAATCCCCAGGTCCCCAGATTGAGAATATTTCTACCTTGCTGACCACAGCTATGGATTGAATCAAACTTTTTATACAAATGTATAAAAGTTGCAAATAATATTCCTCAAGGAATTAACAATGGAAGTGGTGAGATGAGTCTAATACACATGAAATATTAGGGAATAATATGAGTCAGTATAATTAAGTATACTCAGAAGACAACTTTATAGGGAATGAGAAAAATGAAAGACAAACTATCAAAGTCTTCATGGAGGTGAAAGAAATACTACATATAGAAAGATTATTAAGATTTGAAATGGTAGATGGGGCGCCTGGGTGGCTCAGTCCGTTAGGCGTCCAACTTCAGCTCAGGTCATGATCTTGCGGTTTGTGAGTTCGAGCCCAGTGTAGGGCTCCGTGCTGACAGCTGGGACCCTGGAGCCTGCTTCAGATTCTGTGTCTCCCTCTCTCTCTGCCCCTCCCCTGCTCATGCTCTGTCTCTCACTTTCTCAAAAATAAATAAACATTAAAAACATTTTTAAAAAAAGATTTGAATCAGAAGGGCAAGGAAAAAGGGAGATGAGAGAGCATTTGCTGAGGTTACTGCCCAAAACTATAATCTTTTTAAGTTGTATTTTATTGATTCTAAGACAATAAAGGCCTTAAATTCCTAAGGTCTTATTTTACATTTGAGTGTCTCAGAAACTAGGATGCAAATTCCAATCAATGCCATGTCTTAGTCTAATTGACATTGATTTTCTATCAAGATGGTACCATAATGGTCCTTAGTGGTTTGTCCTTGGGTTGATGATACCTGATATCCAAAGATACAGAAAACCTATAAACATCTTATAACCTAAATAACAGAAGCAGTAAAGATTGGATGATCTTTTGAATAACACTGTAAGGCTGCATGATCCTGGTTTGTGATTTACCTTTCTTTGATTCCATTACATTCAAACCGGATTCCAGCACCTACCAGGAGCAAAAATGTGCTAGTTATCAGCTCATTGCCTCTCAGTCCCAAATCGAGCCTTCCTTGTCTACTGTGATACTGAAACATTTCTCCCCTGCCAGCTGGCACAATGCTAATCTTTGTCAATAGAGGACATGTGAGGGAGCTGGGAGGAGGAAGGTTTTTCCTCCTGGTTCTGGTGTGTTAATTTTTCCTACTCCTGCTGCACTGGGCTGATAGTCAGGATGCCCAGTGAAACTCACCCCTAATGAGTCTCCTGCAGGTAACTGCCTACAGAAGAACAATTTGCAGGCCCCCCAGCTGGCTCTCTGAAGGTGAGGTCTATGATGTATCCTGCTGGTTTCATACTGTGTCTTCCTGGTGACAGAATCCTGGTGATGGTTTCCCAGGAAATTGAATACCATCCCCCTCCCCTGGGAGGCTTCCTGGTGAATATCATTGACACCCCCGCAGACAGATTCCTTCTTTGGGATGAAAATGGATCCCATACACCAATTAGCTTTCTCATTTAAGGCCCAGCAGTGAGAACAAAGTTAAAGGTGTGTGTTTGGATGGGGGTCGGGGGATAAGGAGTAGAATGAATTGACTGGAAAAGCAAGAAGTCAATGAACAGATATATGTGCATGATTGTCAAGGTGTTTCTAATTATCTCAAACCACCTAGAAAGCCCTTCTTGCCTAACTTCTTTGCTCAGAGATGAACCTCATTATCAGAGCAGTCGTTGTCTTTTAATCCTGATCCTAGACAGAGGCCATCCTGATGCATTTATATACAACATAAAAGATCCTTCTTCCACCAGCAACTTTTTTCATCCAGGAAACATCCAGATGTTTCAAAAAAAAACAGATATTTAACATTGGAGAAATAAAACAGTTGTTTGACAGTTGATTTAATGTTTCTTTTTTTCATCCAGATGTTTTAGTATCTCATACATACTTTCTAATTATTTTGGAGCAATATTTCTTTGCACAGCTTGGCATTTTGAAGGTTGTATTGTTTTAACATTGAAAACTACAATAAATATGAGAGTAAGAAAAGAAATGATTTTTGTTTCTAACTGAAAAATATATTGAGCAAATTCATGGCTCTAAAGAGAAAGAAAGGATTAGCACAGGTAAATTACTATCATTTTCCTTTATATTTAGACTTTAACTTTCCCTTATATTTGTGGATTAGATTGTAAGATATTTGAACTTCTGAAGGACGTTATAAGGCATTATAAAGTACTATATTACTTTCATAAAATAGTCCCTTCCTTATCTATCACTTTAAAAATAGTATACAAATTAAGGGGCGCCTGGGTGGCTCAGTCGGTTGAGTGTCCGAGTTCGGCTCAGGTCACAATCTCACGGTCCGTGAGTTCGAGCCCTGCGTCAGGCTCTGGGCTGATGGCTCAGAGCCTGGAGCCTGCTTCCGATTCTGTGTCTCCCTCTCTCTCTGCCCCTCCCCCATTCATGCTCTGTCTCTCTCTGTCTCAAAAATAAATGTTAAAAAAAAATTTTTAAAAAGTATACAAATTAAGACTAAAATTTCTTGAAATTCTAAACCTCTCCCTGAACATGAAAACTCTTTAATCTTAAAAATAAAATTCTATTCAGCATGGTTCCAAGAGCTGCGGCCAGTTGTGGCCATGGGATCTCCACCTGCGTGCAAGAGCAGCTTGAAGAGACTCTGACAACACAGGTCACCGTGATACCTACAGCTGTCACTCCCCTTTCTTATGACAACTCAGGACGTGGGCTGGATGCCGCCTACCTGAGTCCAGGCGGTTCCATAAACTTCCATGTAGATGGGTGTATTGAATCAACTTTTTGGATTAGAGGAAAATAAATAAAATAAAGTTCTATTTTACTTACATTATCCTCCTTCAAATAGATAGTTGGCTTACTCATGAATGACCTTGTTTCTATCTGATCCATTTTTTTTCATTTCCTGAATTAATTTTTTTGTAAATGGAATGGGTGTCAGGATATCATCTCTGGGCCTTCCGTATCCTTATTCTCTTTTCTTTCCCTGTATTTCTTAAAGTCAAAGATAGAAGAACTCAAAAAAAGGCATTTGTGAGTTTGAGGAAAAGACCTGTTTACATTGAACAAGAAGAAGGTTTCATTCAGATACTCTAAAAATAAACTCAGGATGGTTACTTTATCCATTCTTGAGGAGCCATTTTAAGTCCAGAGCCAAGGACAGGAGCAGAAGGCTCTTACTCTGGTTTTATTGTGTTCAGTGTGTTTTGGATGAGCTAAAGCAGGGAAATATAGGCTAATCTTTCCCAGATGGAGGTCATCGGTGAGATGAGTCAAAATCCAGAAATTCATTTTATACACACACACACACCACTTTGTGCACGTATTCACAAGATATTCACATTTGTAATTCCATTTAGAACTGTACTATATTGCCAATCTTGCCAACACTGTGATATAGACATTCCAATGCTCTAAAAAGGCGTATGAGAACATCACATCTTTTTCCACTGCTTTCTCTAACAAGAATGATGCTGGTGATTCTCTGAATGTAAGAGAGGCAAAAGATACACCCTACCATCTGCTGCACTTGTTAATGAATGTGTTGCCATCACAGAACATAACAATGGGAAAGAACCTTGGAGAATGACTATTTCTTCCATGAAAACTGGAAAATTAAAGGTAAATGGGAGTGGATGATTTTCCCAAGGTCTCCCCAGGAAGTTAGTGGCAGAGCATGAAACAGAATGTCTCTACTCAATGGCTCTTTTGTAGCACAAAGTACAATGGCTAACTAGCTTTTAGTTGTAACTAAAAACGTGCTCTATCTTCCTTAAGTAATGTTAATATTGTCCAAGGATGTTTTCCTACTTTACTAAGATCATTCTCAAAAAATATTATTTTGTCAAACTATTCAGATTTATTTAGACTTAGATTTCCTTATCACCAATAAGGAAACAATGAGGTGTGCTAATAAGTGTCAGTTGATGAGAAAAGATGAAATGTGATCAATGACTTCTGATGATAAAAATATATATATGAGCAAGTTTGAGATTATACATGCAGAGTTTCTGGAAAGTCCCTGGATATCACCTCTGAACCGGCTTGTCTACTGAAGTAGAAATCCCACTATTAATGGCTCCTTTGAGATATTTAGTTCATACCAAAATCAAAATACTTTCTTATGGGCAGAGAGATTCACAGGAATCAGGAGGGTCATGAGGCAGCACTATGTGTTACAACTCTGTTCTCTTGAGCAATTGAGAAAGGATATATACTATCTGTACACAAAAATAGCTAAAATGAGGCAGCAGAATGGGGTCATGTCCTAAGTATATTGCACTTACATATGACTTTTTTTTTAATTTTTTTATCTTTATTCATTTTTGAGAGAGACAGAGACAGAATGCCAGTGGGTTGGGGCAGAGAGAGAGGGAGACACAGAATCCGAAGCAGGCTCCAGGCTCTGAGCTGTCAGCACAGAGCCCGATGGGGGGCTTGAACCCACAAGCTGTGAGATCGTGACCTGAGCCGAAGTCGGACGCTCAACTGACTGAGCCACCCAGGCGCCCCACATATGACTTTAAAGAAGCCCCCCTTCTCCCCCCAACACACACACATTTGCGCGTGCGTGCGCGCACACAGACACACACAGAACTCCACTGTCTCATTTAATATTCACAATAACAAATAAGTCTTTTCACATGTATTAATGTTAAAGAGACTGAACAATATAACAAGTTGAATATACCCATGAAGCAAGTGGGAATACTTCAGAATTTTCCATTGATACCCAATTCACTACCAGGGACTTAACAATAATTTCAAAACACATTTGTTGGCATACCCAAACTTCCGTTGCAGACTCTTCTTTAGTTCATCTCTTCAGTCTAGGTCAGGGTGTGTCAAATGTTAGTACACATAAGAATTACTTGCTATAAACTTTAAAATGCATTACAAATATAAAACTATGTATACCATACCTTACAGAAAAAATTAGGATTTTTCAAGGGCAATTTTGACCACATGAAATTTTTGCCTTACACCTTAGACTTTGAAATCTCTGCTGCAGGTAAAATGCATCTCCATCCGCTGTGCAGGTGAAGCAAGAGCTGGAAATGTGGAAGCATGACACAGATGCCTTACCATCCAGGTGGAGGTGTTCACATTTTGTCTATAATTTGGGGGCATCGTGAAGATTGCTGAGCAAGTGAGTGATGTGGCAAAATGTGTTTTAAAAAAATTAACCTGGTGACTTTGAAAGAGATGTGCTGGAAAGGTGAAGTTGGGGGGTAGGCTGGAAGAAGTGTTACCAGTGTGCAGATCATTTCAATGGTGTGGGTGTGAGACACAGAAGCCCTAAATGCAGATAGATGGTCGTAGAAATGTAAAGGAAGCAAGAAGCATTGCAAAGGAAGATCCTGATATCTGACTGGACATGAATGGAAATACCACTAATGTAGCATAGTTATTAAAAGCAAAGACTTTCCCATTTTACAGATCAGGATCAAATTCCAAATCCCACCACCATCTAGCTGTGTGATCACAAACATTTAAACTCCCTGTAATGATTCCATTTATGTATCAACTTCACTGGGCCATGGGGTGTCCAAACAACTGGGTTGCCTGTGAGAGCGTTCCTGGAGAAGATGAATACTTGATATTTATCTGTAGACTCAGAAAAGACACTGTTGTCCTTAATGTAGGTGTGCCTCGTCCAATCAATTAAAAGTTTTAATAGAATAAAACAGCCAGGGAAGTGTGAACTCCTCCTGCCTGACTTCCTTGAGCTGGAAGATTAGTTTTTTTCTAGCCTTCAGATTTGAACAGAGCTGCAAGTTTTCACACGAGAACTACACATCAGCTCTCCTGGATCTCCAGCTTGCCAAGTGCAGATCTCAGGACTTCTCAGCCTCCATAATCACATGAGCCAATTCCTTATAGTAAATATATTACATGAGTATATAATATGTATATATTATATACCAGTATTTGATTGGTTCTGTTTCTCTACAGAACCTTGGCTAATACACTCGCTAAGCTTCATTTTCTTTATATGTACAATGATCTCAATAAATTTACCCACAGTGCTAATATGAAGATTAAAGTGAAGTAAGGTAGGTATGTGTGGCATTTAAAAAAAAAAACAACATTAATTGAAAAATTAAGCTTGTTTAAGTGATGTAGAATTACTTTAATATGTAGGTTCCTTTCTTTTTTTTTTTTTTTTTTTTTTTTGAGAGAGAGAGTACGCATGTGGAGGGGAAGGGCAGAGGGAAAGGGAGAGAGAGAATCTGAAGCACACTCCAAGCCCAGCACAGAGTCCGACTGATGCAGGGCTTGATCTCATGACCTTGGGATCATGACCTGAGCTGAAATCAAGAGTCAGACGCTTAACAAACTGAGCCATCCAATTAGATGCCCCTACTATATAGGTCTCTTATGTAGGAAACAACTCCTAAGAGTATGTAGGGTCTAGGGAGAGAAGAGAGATCCAGATGTGTGACAAGCATTTCCATGAACCCTTCAATGTGCCCTGAACTGTGCTTCAGGTTAATAAGGTCTTCAAAATAACTGCAGAAGGATAGGAGGAAATAGCTTGTGATTACGTAGTTGCACTACAAAACTAATCAGAAGTGGATCCTGAAGCTGCTAGAAGGATGTACCACAACCTGAGAGTGGCCTCAGTTCAATAGAGTAGCTGAGGTGTCCCACCCACCTTCGGGTCTCTTCTCATGGATGGACTTGATATCGAAACACAAACTCAATTCCAATCATACTTTTATGCTCACTGAAACCTCCTTCTCCCCACTTGCGAACCTCCAGCTTGAGAGACCTCTCTGCGAAATTCCCCTGTGAGAAGCAAATAAATTTCTTGCTGCTTCCCTCACTTGGTGTTGAGGTAAACATGATGAACTGCCTCAGATCCTCCTTTCCCTTGGGATTCCCCATTCTCTGCAGCCGTCTCCTCTCTGTTTTTGCTCTATAATGACACTGGAGACTTCTACTAATATCCCCCAGGTTCTTCACAAGGGACCCTCCTATTCTTAGATGTCCAAAATATATCTAGAGAGTCTTCTCATGCTCCTCCCCAAAGACTTGGCTGAATGGTACATTCAGGCTCCCTCCACCAGGGATATGCACCCTATTCAGCCTCCTCCTCTCCCCATCCCACAGTCTATATCAAGTCAAGGGTGAGGAAAAGTACTGCTTTCACTAGTATGATTTCTTCCCAGTGCTGGTACTGCACACACATATCACAGATTTTCTGAATTGATTCCCTTAGGGCTTTCATTTTGATCCTCCAAGCTTTTAAAAATTACAAAGTCTTCTTAAAAAACCCAACCTGTACAAATCAGATGCCTCAGCACTCCAAACTATTTGATCAGCCTTAAAATACTAAAGTTGAACATTTTCTTGCTTCTCACACTTTGTATTTTCTATAATAAAATTCTGCTGGTGGCTCTCCCTGATACCTCATCAGAAGTACAAATAAAACAAAGAGTAAGACAACCACGTAGTTTCATATCAAAGTATCATTCTGCCACAAATAAAACACCTATGATGTTTATCTTCAGGGTTCCCCGTCCCCCCACATCTTTCTCATCTGTCCTACTTGGCCCTAATCTTTCACAAGTGCCATGTACCTTCATGATCTTGCCTTCTAGCAAAAACTTCTTTAGAGCAAGATTCTCCTACCTTAGCTGACCTTTAAGTGCAAGTCACTGAAAAGGCTTGAGCACCAATCCTTCCAAAGTGATTTGCATTTTAATAGTAATCAAACACTTGAGCTATAAATAAAACCCAAATCTGCAGTAATAGAATTTTCAGCATCAGTTACCCCCTGAATAAACATATTTTAGACCCAAGAGTCTTCTCAGGATTCTAAAATTATACGAACAGGCAATTTTTTCTCCACCAGACATTCCATGTTAGGAGAAGCCTTGCCCCCTGCCAGTTTATTATTTAAAGTCCTGATTTTAAGTGACATACCAGAAAAACAAAAGTTGCACATAGCACACTCAAACAGGAAGTAAAGTATGATAAATAAGTAATCCAAAATGAACTCCTAATTAACGTATCTATAATTAAAGTACAATTTGAATCACATGGTGTTATAATAAAAGAGAAGGGACTTGTGACAGAGAACCTGCGAAGGTGTCAGCTTTATCCAAAGGCTGCTTTAAAACCACCATTAAAGTATGCAGGCATTTCATGCCTGGGAAAGATTTCAAAAAGCTACAAAAGACTGGTTTATAATATAATACCATGTTGGTAAATTGGAGAAATGGCGTGAAATCAATACAATGAAGGTCAAATGAGAAAGAATACAGAATACAGCAAAGATCCAAAATAAACAATCATATGGAACAGTTTTGCTAAGTCATGGTCTCAAATATAATGACTCATTCAGACTGCAATCAATGAAGATCAATCTGGAATGTTGCCTTTCTCCCACTCTTAAAAGCAAATGCCATTGATAAGTAGTACAAATAGAAACATGACAGCTCCACATACATAATGATATTTTTGGATATTATAGACACTGCTTCCAAAACAATATCCCAAAGAGATATTAAAAGGACTCTAAGCGTGAAAGGCATTCAGGATAAAGAGAACAAAAAAGAATTTTTTAAGTATTGGAACTGAAAACCTCTGAAGCAGGAAAGTTTAACAAGCATTTTGAGTTTCTGCCTGTGGAAACAGTGACTGGTGACCAATATAACTCTTTTTTTTAAGTTTATTTATTTATTTTGAGAGAGAGAAAGCAAATGTATACACAAGAGCAGGGGGAGGGGTGGAGAGAGAGAGAGAGAGAGAGAGAGAGAGAGAGAGAGAGAGAGAATCCCAAGCAGGCTGTACAGTGTGAGTTCAGAGCCCCAGGCAGGGCTCAATCTCACAAACCATGAGATCTTGACCGAGCCAAAACCAAGAGTCAGACACTCAACCCGTTAAGCCATCCAGGCACCCCAGAACTCTTTTAGAAAGTGCAGATTGCCATCTTTAAAAAAAAAAAAAAAAAAAAAAAAAAGGATGAGGATTTGAACGAGCCAGAATTTGGAGAGATTTTTTTTAATAATGTGACAAGATTGTAGACTTAAATGTTAGATTAATGAAATGTTAAGCCAGTGAATAATTTAGCAACATAAGACTTCATGAATTAGTAGAAAAAGATAATAAATAAAATTGATATTCTGGTATAATATAACCATCTGGGGACTAGCTGGAGCGTTAATAAAAATTACACTTTGAGGGGAGGGCAAAATGGGAGCTGCTGTTGAAAGGATATAAAGTTTTTGTCATGCAAGATGACTAAATTCTAGAAATCTGCTGTGTAACATCATGCCTAGAGTGAACAATACTGTATTGTGCCCTTAAAAATTTGTCAGGAGGGTAAATATCATGTTAAGTGTTCTTACAGTTAAAAAACATTACACTCATTATGACAGTATGGGGAAATAAAACAGGTAATTTTTAAACATCAATTAACTAATTAAATGCGGCAAAATTTTTCCCACTCTCAAATCACGTTCATGACAAGCAATAGAACATAGGAGATATCACTTCCAAAAGCCGACAAATGGTGGGTTTTGACTATTACTGAGCTCCTGATACCATAATGATCAGACTACTAAAATACTAGTAATGATATTAGCACCGTTTAACATTTGTGTGGTGTCTCACCATTGTCAAATGTCTTTCATTTTGGCTTTCTCCAGGTGCCTCAAACCATTAATTGTACCCAGACCCCTTGTTCTCCTAAACTGTGACTTATTTATGGCACTTTGTGACCATAGCTGCCGATGAGTTTCATGCACACTGGTTGATGTCAATGTATCACACAAGCTCTGCTGGTCATTTCAAGAATGTTTCCCAAATCAAGCTGTGCAATGACTTGAAAAAATGCTAATTATATTCTAAGGGATGCTGCAAGTTCTCAAAACAAAATTCATCCTAATTTTCAAAGTGAATCCATATGCTACTTTCAAGCCTGCCATTGTAGTGTAAGGGATGAAAAAAAGTGGCTACAACGTGAACAAATGAAAAGGTTCAGGATCACTAAACACCAGAGCATCGCTATTCTGTAGAAGAGCATTTCCATCAAGGAGATTTTTTTAAACAGAACTAAAAAAAGATAGGATTAAAATCATTTGAGGCTGATCATTTATTCATCCCTGACCTGAGTGCCATGGAGCCACCGAGAAAGCATCTGCCTTCAAGAAATTCAATTCCAGGGGTGCCTGGGTGGCTCAGTCAGTTAAGCATCTGACTTCAGCTCAGGTCATGATCTCACAGTCGGTGGGTTCAAGCCCCGCGTTGGGTTCTGCGCTGACAGCTCGGAGCCTGGGGCCTGCTTTGGATTCTGTGTCTCCCTCCCTCTCCGACCCTCCCCCGTTCATGCTCTGTCTCTGTCTCAAAAATAAATAAAAACACTAAAAAATTTTTTTAAGAAAATCAATTTCAATTGGAAAGAGGTGAGTAACAAAATTAAATTTAGAAGCTGTGAAAGGTAGTATATAGTTCTATGATAAACTATGTGGTATCTCAAATTCATAGTGTGCATGCTGAGAACAGGGAAGACCTGTGGGCACAGTAGTGCTTTAAGATGTGGGAAACCATTGTTTGTGAGGCAGAGATGAGCAAAAGGACTTCCTGGTAAAAAGATCAGAGTAAATAGAGTAATGCATGCAGACGCGTGCAGAGCAGGGAAGCTCTCCCAGAGGAGAGAATATGTGAATAAAGCAGAAACCTCTTCAGAAAGCAAAGCTGGTGTCAGATTAGGGAAGGTCGTGAAAACCGCCCAGTTAGTTTAGGCCCGGCACAACGACTGTGTGAAACAGTTGTAGGTTATCAAGGGAGGGAATGCCATGATAAAAGCATTGATAAAGGATGCTAAGCCTCAGAGACGGATTTTTCAAAGCTCTGAATTGTACTCTTGATCTCATCAGGGTGGCATTGTACGAACTGGATGAAATCATAATATTCTCAAGGCCTGAGAATAGCATTAGGGTCAAACCACAGATAAGCTTTTTGCCGAACGATAATATTGCTGGAACATCATTAGTAGAATACAAGCTATGGGTTATTTTCAAGTAGGGAGATGTATTTGTAGTACCCCCAGGTAAAAGCAAGTCTGCTTATGGCAACACTCTTACCCAGGGATGCCCACTGATTCACTGCTATCTTGGGTGCAAATCAGTGACTCTTTGCCCACTTCAAATCCATATCTATTGCAATACTCGCAGTGGTTCTTTGACTTGGGGATTTATAGAGACAATGTCTCTGTGTCTCTAACAGGTGGTAAATGACTGAACCAACAAAATGATAACTAGCAATTATGATGTAGTTATGAAGCACACTTGGATCAACCAGACTGAAAATAATGTCAAGTAATTTGCAATTCTTCACCCACAGGGGTGAAATGGTATGCCTAAGGCAAGGAATTTTGTTCGGCCCAGATTTCTCTTATCTACATACTGTTCTTAAGCTTCCTCCATATGCTTTTATGCCATATGCTATAGAAGTCACCGCATGGGCACAAAACTGTCTTTAGATAGAGTGTTAATTTTATTGGTAAGAAAACAGAGCTTTCCTTCAACGTGCATCGCGAAGTCTCTTAGTGGGGAAGGGCTCCTCTTGAACTTTCTGTGCTTCTGCAAATTCAGTTTTCTGATTGCAATACTCTGCCTGTTAATCAACTTGCCTCACAATTCTGTCTGCCCTGCAGCAGTTAGGGTTTTCCTGAGCCTTCATACTGATGCCACCTTTGCTTCCTGAAGATGTTTCCATTATATTCACGTATTCTCTTCGATAGTCAGACATCACCTGCTCTACACATCTCTGCATTCATTACTTGATTTACCGTTGATCCAGTTTCCAACTTTCTCTCATTTTAAAGTTCCAGATTAAAATCCAAACTTAAAATGCCATCCTCCAGCAGTCAGAAACATCAGAATTTTACTTCATATGTTAATATTATGAAACATTTTTTTCTGGTTGTAGAAATCAGAATTTCATTGCTCTAACCATTTCATATCCAGTACAATACAATAAAACTGTTTTGCCCTGTCTTTCAAAGGCACAGACTTGTAAAATGCATGGAACACTTTGGAGTCAAATATGCAGCTAATCACAGCTGTCTCCTTAGCAACGGACTGACTTATCCACCAAATTGCCATATGGGCTAACAAATGACCCATAATATCTTTTTCAGGCGCTATACAAATTGTAAAAGAGAATGTCAACTGGTCTAGACATTTTAACTGGAAAAGAAAAAGTCCATTTGCCTACACATGCTTATTTACCAAAGCAGCATCCAAGAATCTCCTTCACTGATTCGTTTATTTATTGGAGAGTCATTGAACTGTGATGTCTAGCATGGTAGCTAAAAATTCCTCTGCGAGACATTATACCCTAAGCTAAGAAAGGTGCAGGCTCAGAATTATTCCCCTGAAATCAGATATCTCCCTGAACACAGACTAAGAAAAAGAAATGGTCACTTAAAAGAGTAAATGACACATAGATGGGGTCAATTTTTAAAAGTGTACTTCATCGGGAAAAAAAGGGAGAAGATGAAAGAGAGGAGACTATCCTGTTAGTTCTTGAAGACACCACCGGTCTACAACTTTACTTTTTAGAGCTAATATTTTTCAAGTGACCAAAGATAGACTCTCACAGTTACAAGCAACATGATGGCAGTAAGATGCCTACGTAGGAAAACTGAGTTTGAAGGCAGGGTAATGAAAAATGGAAATCCTGTGGCACATGTAAATTTCATAGGCTCCTCAGTTTGACAACTCAGCCACTTAGAAGTTTTTATTTCATTTTAGGCATCATAAACAAGTTGCTCTTGAAGCTCTCAATTGTTAATTGGTCCACTTTAAAATGAGGTTATGCTCTGTTCCTTAAGGCTGGCTCTCTACTTGAAATGCATTAGTATTCACTTTTAAATGTTTAATCACATAAAATTTTATTTCAAACTCAGTAATTTAGCCTGGAAAGTTTCTAGCTGATGAAAATGTCAAATGCAAAAAGATAGGAATGTTTAATTAGTTAAGTACCTTAAGTTTTTGACAAATACTGAGTGGACTTATTGAACACTTGCTGCCAGAACTCAAGGGTTTTATTAAAAATAGAAACAGAGAAAATCAGCCTCCCTGAATACATGATACTCCATGGTGGTTTAGGCCGAGCCTGCTCATTCCTTGTGTCTCATTCTGAATCTCTTCCTGAAGGGAAGGTCACTCCTTTATTCTGTTTGCTTTTACTGACAACCTATTTTACAAACAACAACAGCAAAACAAACAAAACACAGGAGACCCAGAGAAGGCCTGAGTGCCAGAGGTAGCTGAGTGAATGACTCTAAATTAACACATTTCACTCTTTTGGTCTATGTTTCCTCATCAGCAAAAGCAAGAGATTGAATTAAATGATCTTTTAGATACTTCCAGCTCATTCATTCCATGAATTCCATTTGTAAGTTTGTCTGACTTCCTCCCTCCCTCCCTCTCTCTCTCCTGCCTCCTGCCCTCCCTTCCATTCCTTCCTCTCTCCCTTCCCTCTTTCCTTCCTTCCTCTCTTCCCTCCCTCTTCCTTTCCTTTCTTCCTTCTTATGGGAAATACTTTGGAGAAAAATTGCATCAATTAGTTTTTTCCTATCATTTTTATAACAGCATTATTGAGATATATTCTTTTTTTTTTTTTTTGAGAGAGAGAGAGAGAGAGAGAGAGAGAGCACACCAGCAGGAGAGGGGCAGAGGGAGAGGGGAAGAGAGAATCTTAAGCAGGCTCCACACCCAGCACAGAGCTGGACATGAGGCTCAATCTCACAACTGTAATTTCATGACCTGAACCCAAATCAAGAGTCAGGTGCTTAACAGACTGAGCTTCACAGGTGCTCCGAGATAAGTTCTTATACAACAACTCATTCAGCAATTGATCTTCAGCCATAGATACTTTTTAAGTTAACAACAAAAATATATTCCACATATTCAGCATGGTGCTTTTCTTTTTCTTTTCTTTTCTTTTTTTTTTTTTTTTTTAGCATGGTGCTTTTTCGAGAAGCTTGCAGTCCACAAGGGAAATGGTACAAAACCAGAAGCCATCTCGGTGCCCATAAAAAGGCAGCAAAATGTGACGGTTTACTTAAACTGAACGTTCCTTGAATCTATATTTGGGTTGAGTTGAATCCAACTCTGAACTCTCTCCTAATAGCCAAACACATATTTCTTTCTAGTTACTGGAAATTTCCACCTGAATATTCAGAAACCTTAAATTAAATCTCTCAAAAACTTAACTCTTGGACAACATCACTTCAAAACTAGTTTCTGTTCTTTTCCTGCACCACCAACCAGCATCTTGGTTCATGCCACTTTGTCCATCTAATTCCATGTGTTGGGGGCTAGTAGACATGTTTGAGGGGTACCTCTCCTTCAACACCTACTCTGAATCAGTCAATAACTGACTCAGCCACTGTCTTAATAAATCTTTAATCTTCATCTCCTTCATAGATTTAATTAGTTGCATTTATCATCTTGCATCAAGATATTTGTTTTTAAGGGGTGTTTGTGTGTGTGCGTGCGTGGTGTGTGTGTGTGTGTGTGTGTGTGTGTGTGTGTGTGTGTGTGTTTACCGTTGTTAAATTGAATTTCCCATCAACTCTAGCTAGGTGTGTGTCCTCTTAAGTTTATGTTCTGAGCACCTTGCATAATACTTGGCACATAATGGGTGCTTAGTAAGTTGAGTTCCACTCTTAATAACTAAATAGTTGCTGAACTAAGGTTTACTAACTCCTTGTGAGTTGATACTTCCTGAAATCAGTTTTTAACTTTTTGAAGCTTCAAAGATAGAGCTTTAAATTCCAGAATGATGGGATGTTCACATTTACTCTACCTCTAACATTTTTAATTTCCACATTTGAATAGTCTGTCCCTCACCAATTACTCATCATTTAATTCAGTCTCTGTAACTATGCGCCCAAGCTATGATTGCACTATTTTCCACCCGTTGGAAACAGAACTAACTTAGGAGCTAATGGGCATCATCCCCTAGGAAAGAGTAGATTTATGTCAGCCCAAATCCTACAAATGTGCGTTCTCTACTTGCCAGGAAAACAAGTTATGTGTAAAGTTCTTCTGAGGCTTCCTCTTCCCACAGAATAGCACCTAAAGGAGGTGATAGAATGCAGGAACATGTGGCATTATGCTTGGAATGTTTCTCTGCCTAATTGGCCTGAATTTACGAGTACATAATAACCCTCTCTATCCATTTTCAAATCCAGGCAGCATTATAAAATAAGTCTGGGTAATATTCAGGCTGCTTTGTTTTATGGGGCTCTTTACAGCATGAGCATGTTGTGCACAAATGCATGGGGCATGCACAGATGTTTGCATTCATTTACACTTCTCAGGGCAGCAGCAACAATATGACTGCAGTTTGGACGGTATCATTAAGAATTACACTTGGACTCACTTTGTTACATTAAAAGGAAATGTGTTTCTTCCCACTTGCAATTGATTTTAAAAGTCAAGATCTAAGTTGGCCAATAGGTGACCACCTCGCCCTTTCCAACCTCTTTTTCTAAATCGTTACTATATCTGCTTTCACATTCTGGTCTCTAGGTTTCTCTGCTATTTTGTGTTTCAAATAGCTAATCAGCTGCAGGAGCAGAACATTACTGCTGTTCAGGGTCTGCTATTTTTTTCCTTACTGTCTGGTTACTTGAATTAATGCTATAATATTTTGGATGCCATTACATTATGCTAGAACAGTCGATCCTCTGCTAGAGGACCAGCAGAGAACAGTTTGTAAGTAATATTGTACTTTCCTGACTCAATAAGTGGGTAATTTGTTCCAGTGAGCAAACTTGGATGACTTTCCTATTATAAAAATAAATGCAGTAAGATACTCACCTGGCTTTTCAGGACTGTACTATGAGGTTTGTTTGGGATTTTAAAAGACCTTAAGAAAAGTAGGGAGGTAAAAACTCTGGAAAATAATCCAGGAGCACCTGATGGAATCTCAACTAGCAGAGGGTTTGGTTATTGTGCTATGTAATCTGCTAGGCTCCTCATGGCAGATTCTTTGACACACCAACATTCTGTATGAGCCAGAAAGAATCAGAGCCCACTGAACATGACCATTCTTACCTAAATCCTTTCCAGATTGTAGGGGTTCCTGGAGGATCTTTCTTGCACAGGGCCCCATATTAACCAACATTTAAAAATCTGTAACACATCTGGGGACTTGGAGTCTCACAAGGTAAGATTAATTTTGTATTTTCTCTTATAAAATCCTACACCAGGCACTCAATGATCTGGCAGCATGGTTAGCTAAAACTACACAACCAAATGTTCTATTCAGTCATATACACTGCTTTTGAAAATTGCTTTAAACCAGAGTTTTTCTACCTCAGCCCTATTGACACTTGGGGCTGGATAAATCTTTGCTTTAGGGGCTCTTGTGTGCCCTGTCGGCTGTTTACAGCATCACTGGTCTCTACTCACTAAATGCCACTAGGGCTCTCCCCAAAGCATGGCAACCAAAATTGTTTCTAGACATTGCCAAATTCCTCTAGCAGACAAAACTCACCCCTGGTTGAGAACCACTGCCTTAAACCACTTTAAACCACTGCCTATATAGATATAGATATAGATACAGATACAGATACAGATACAGATACAGATACAGATACAGATATAGATATAGATATAGATAGATATATAGTACTACACAACTCCCAAGAAGAAAGTGTGACATAGTAGGGTCATAGGTAAAGTGAATGCATGGGTTTAGAATCAGCCCACGAAGGTTTACAATTTCCTCAGTTGTACAAAGCCGGAAATAAACCTTGCCTTTGCAGGTATCTGAAAGGTAATATATGCAAAGTACTAGCAAGGTGTCTGGAGCATATTATTATTTAAAAAGGAGTCGCTGTTTTATTATTAGCAAATGAAACCCATTAAACGTGAAATCTCACTGCCAACCTCAAGATCATCTTTGAGGTATATTTGATGGCCCAACATCATTGAGAAATGAAGAAGGTATGGATGTTGGGCTGATTTTATACTAATCCAAGGGTATTCTCTGAATTTAATTTTCTACATACATTTGTTCTACCCAAAGAGAAAGCTAACAACTGCCCTGTGGTGTGACAAGTTGTAGGGTTGGTAGATTCTCTGGCAATAGTTTCAGGCAGGCCACTGGTGTATCAATTCCAAGCAGCAGAGCAATGCCAGTCATGGTCAGATAAGTGTTAGCAAGCAGACGTCCAAGGAAAAGCAAAAGGTCACAGTGACTGGACTTGAAAAGGAAGAGGGTTCTTTGCAATTCCTTAGTGTGGGTGATTCCTAAGAGTCTAGGTTAGCTCTCAGGAGATCTGCTACCTACTGGCCATAGAATTTGAGGCCTGGGCAGGCAATAGGGATCAGTTCACTCGAACCAGCAAGGTCAGGTCTTGAAAGAACAGGCAATGACCAGAATAAGAGCTTGGAATAAGAGGGACCAGAGTAAGAGCGTGGAGACTGAAGAAGAAGCCAGAGCTTATAAACAGGAACATTTTGGCCACCTCCAAAACAGCAGGTGTCACTTAATAGGTTTCACATCAAAGAGTTCCTCCTTCTAGGTGTTTAGCCTACACTGCAGAAGAACATGGGAGGGTGCCTGTAGCATTCTGGTCTTTGCATTTAGGAGGGGTTTAGGCTCAAGCAGCATCTGTTAGTGTGGGGACAGAGGCTGTGATTGAATAATAAGCTCAGATTTCTTACTTAGCTCCCACCCTTTTGTAATCAACACAGGGAATAAGTTAGACTTGGCATATAACAGAGACTCCTGCATTCTCTTTCTTTATGACCTTCTCAAACCCAATCCGCAGGCCTCGTTCTTCCCTTACCCCTGCTTAAGAACCCAGGCAAGCTCCTCAACTTATGTGCATACATTCTGATAACTAACTGCTGTCCTTAACTTTAGTCCCTGAATAGTCACAGTTGAATAATAAAAGTTTTTGTGCAATGCCATATCAAAACTCCAAACTTGATTCCAGGTTTATCTCAAGCCTGCTGGCAGCTGGAAGAAATAGTTAGTTTGGAACTCTTTCTAACTGAAGTGTCTGAAAATCCCTCTCTAGCAGATACGGGGAGAAAGGGGTAAAGAGATAAGAGTATGGAGAATGTCTTTCCTAATTAGAATTATCTGGACTTACATCTGTCTGGCTATGACTTTAAGACTCTCTCTCTCTTCAACACCTTTGGGCATTTTGCAGAGCCTCAGGGCTGTGGTCTCTCACCGGCCATTTCCTTCCACGTGATAGAAGTCTTGCTGGACCCATTTACCCCTCCTAGGCTCCTGGCTCTCTGTAGCCCTCTTTCTCACAGATTCTTTCTCCATGGGTTCCATTCCCTTCCAGGAAGCCTTCTTTGAAGAGTCCATGCAAGATGACCTTAGGCCCCTGGCATGCTGGCTCTCTCTCCATGACCGAAACTGGTCCCTGGGAAACACATATCTGTAGCCCAGGATTGGTGGGAATGTGGTGCAGTCGGGTTCTGCACTCTGGCCGCAGCCCACCTTTGCTCTTTAGATTCCTCAGGCAAGAGTCAGACTGTAATCTACCATTGCTCCAGCACAGGGGATTACACAAAAGCTCTCCAAGTGTCTCCTTATAGGCCTTCAAATGCTGTCCTTGAAGCCCCTCTAATTAGCCTTGAGGTTAGGGAACAGCACAAATAACTAAATTTCTCTAATCTTCAGCACTCTCAGCCTCTACAATGTTAACCAATTTAGAGTCATAGGCAGATGAGGAGACAAGGGTCACGTCCCACGTAAGGATACTCTGGAGTCTCATTTTGGAATGTGGGGAGCAATCAGGCCTGTAACTCAGCCAAAACTGAGAGGAAATGTTCCCATGTTTACATCTTATCTAAGACTAGAGATAGACTTAAAGTTGTTGTAGATAGGTGAGTATGTTTCAGTCTCCCAGTGGACTTTTTAGTGTTGTCCCACTGTCCATGGAGAGGCTGAGGTGTTCAGAATAGGTAAGAACAAGAGAGATCTATCTGACTCCTATTCTAGGACCAGGCTACTTGGAGGAATGAGTCCCCTGTCACTCATACCTTAGCACGGCTGCCAACAGAAAGTCATTGTGGGAATCGTAAACTTATTTTTAAACCACTGTCGCATAAGTGGTGAGAACACCACTATGTTGCGGTTGTCAGGTTGGCCCCTGATAGGTAAGTTCTCACTCCATTAGAGGAGAAGCCACCTGAGCGTTGCTCCTAGGTTTTTCCACTTAAAGTTAAGAAAACCAGAACCCCTCCAACTGGAGGGACAAGATATTGCCTCCAAGACTCTCTAAAACTTCACAATAGCATTAAATCTTTTAAAGAGATCTTTAAAAGACTGCCTCCAACTGAGCAATAGCACAATGAATACTTGGCAGACAGTTGGTTGTTAAGAGGAAAGATGACTCCACGTCACAGATGCTACTGAGAGAAACCCCCTCCAGAAGAGAGACTCTCAGTCCAAATAGGCTTATAGAAGTTGGAGTCGAGCCTTAAGAAATAAGAAGAAAATCTAGTAAAAAAAAAAAAAAAGTGTTTTTTTTTTCCCTTGTGCCACCAGACTTCAGCTTGAGCAGAAACAAACCAACTGTCCTTATTGCAACAGGAAAATACATCGTCCTATAAGACAGTATCATAGTCCTGCTAATAGGGGAAATATTACCCCAATAATATAAAATTAGGCTGTGGAGCTTATGAGAAAAATTAAAGTTCCTAGTGACATGGTTAGTTGTCAGGTTCCCTAGAAAGATGAACAGCAGCCTCGCCCCAATAATGGGTAGAAATATGTGAAAAGAATTTGAGGGCCTACCTGTACCATCATTTCTTGACTGGATCCCATCCTCTATCCAAAGCCTTTGGAAGTGTTTATAGTGGACCCTGGGGCTTATCTGACCACAGCCCAGGGCTGCACTTGACATAAAGATTCAGAGAGGAGCCTAGAAACTCTATCTGTGTACAGCTGGACTTTACCAGAGAGTGACTTGAAGAAGTCACTAAAGATTCTGGGGAAAAATTCATTAACTGGTAAAGGGTATATCCACAAAGGACCCTCTTAGGAAAGTCCAGTCTTGAAGAGACTTCACTTTTATCAAACAATAAAAATCTAGATTAGCTGAAATCTGAACTACCAATTGTTGAGTTATATATTATCGTACTGTAACAAGTTATAAATTATAACATTTTTATAGTTCCCTTGTATAAGTGTTTTAACCTTAAGTGCATCCAGGAGAGACCCATGACCCTGGGGATGTGAGAGGGTGGGGATGAACCCAAAAACCCAAAGCCCTAAATTGCCTTTATTCAGACCCATGCCATTATGATCTCAATATGACATTTCCACTGATGCTTGATTTTACCATAACTTAATAAACATCAGTTATATCAGTACACTTACAACTTCTTGGGACCATCCCTCTCCAATATATTGGAAAGGTATATAATTGGACCCACAAAACTATGGCCAACTAATCTTTGACAAAGCAGGAAAGAATATCCAATGGAAAAAAGATAGTCTCTTTAACAAACGGTGCTGGGAGAACTGGACAGCAACATGCAGAAGATTGAAACTAGACCACTTTCTCACACCATTCACAAAAATAAACTCAAAATGGATACAGGACCTGAATGTGAGACAGGAAACCATCAAAACCCTAGAGGAGAAAGCAGGAAAAGACCTATCTGACCTCAGCCGTAGCCATTTCTTACTTGACATATCTCCAAAGGTAAGGGAATTAAAAGCAAAAACGAACTATTGGGACTTCATCGAGATAAAAAGCTTCTGCACTGCAAAGGAAAAAATCAACAAAACTAAAAGGCAACCAACAGAATGGGAAAAGATATTTACAAATGACATATCAGACAAAGAGCTAGTATCCCAAAATCTATAGAGTTCACAAAACTCCACACCTGAAAAACAAATAACCCAGTGAAGAAATGGGCAGAAAACATGAATAAACACTTCTCTAAAGAAGACATCCGGATGGCCAACAGGCACATGAGAAGATGCTCAACGTCGCTCCTCATCAGGGGAATACAAATCAAAACCACACTCAGATATCACCTCACACCAGTCAGAGTGGCTAAAATGAACAAATCGAGACTATAGATGCTGGAGAGGATGTGGAGAAACGGGAACCCTCTTGCACTGTTGGTGGGAATGCAAACTGGTGCAGCCACTCTGGAAAACAGTGTGGAGGTTCCTCAAAAAATTTAAAATAGATCTATCCTATGACCCAGAGATAGCACTGCTAGGAAAAGAGCTAGGAAAGAGCCTAAATGTCCATCAACTGATGAATGGATAAAGAAATTGTGGTTTATATACACAATGGAATACTACGTGGCAATGAGAAAGAATGAAATCTGGCCTTTTGTAGCAACGTGGATAGAACTGGAGAATGTTATGCTAAGTGAAATAAGTCATACAGAGAAAGACAGCTACCATATGTTTTCACTCTTATGTGGATCCTGAGAAACTTAACAGAAGACCATGGGGGAGGGAAAGGGGAAAAAACAAGTTACAGAGTGGGAAGGAGGCAAACCATAAGAGACTCTTAAAAATTGACAATAAACTGAGGGTTGATGGGGGGGTGGGAGGGAGGGGAAAGTGGGTGATGGGCATTGAGGAGGGCACCTGTTGGGATGAGCACTGGGTGTTGTGTGGAAACCAATTTGACAATAAATTCCATTTTTTAAAAAAGGAAAGGTATAACCCCCCTCTTTCCCTTTTGGAAATTGCAGAAGCTTAGGTCGCATGATATCAGAATACACATAATCTCACTAATGGCAGGAAGTAAAGAAGGCTGGGTGATTCACGGGCAATTCCGAGGGCTCAATACATAAAATTGGGCTGCTGGTTAAAAATTATTTGGGAATCCCAGTGAGTTCTCTTCTGTTTTCTACCTATGGAGCCCATAAAACCGATCCCCTAGCCCCTTTCCTAAATTACAATTTTACCACTCTGTTCCTATTCAAATGCCCACGTGCAACAGTGCTTGTGGCAGCCTTTCTAAGATGAAGCACTATTCATCTTTGAGGGGGACACTCTCTGTGCCTGCAGGCAGTGATTGGTAGCACAGCACAGATGGATAGGAAACTGTGTGTCTTCCACAGCACACTGCTCACATAGTTTACTACCGAATATAAGTACAGAGGGTGTGTTTGGGGCAAAGACATGTGGGTCTGTTGGAAATCCAAAACATTTCTGCATCCTCACAGTATAAGTGTTAGCTAATAAATCTCCACTTTCCAGCTTTGTTCCTCCAATAAGGACCATGAAAGACCTCCTTGTTTTAAGATCCTCGACTCATAATAAATTTGAAACCTGTCAAGAGAAATCTCCCCACTAGCACTTTTCACCTCTCAGCAAAAGAAAATTTTCAGAGAGAGGCCTAGAGATGATCCTAGTTATTCAAAGTAGCTGTTTAGGACATTCTTCTAACATTTCCAGAAGACCATATGCCATGGGACAATCCTCCCGTAGCACAAACCAGCCTCTATTAGAGATCCCTGGTGGGGGCTAAGTAATGGGTGTTAAATAAATGCAATTTGTTACACTTATTATTTGTTTCGTAATCAAAAGCAGCTTAGGGCATGAAATCGGCATATTTTCCTTTCAAATACTCTTTATTAAAGAGTATTTTGCTCATGTACTTCTTATAACATCCTGACTTGCCCTAAGTAAGGCAAACTGCATACGTGTGAACATGAGCATTTTGCCCTAAAAAGAAAAATGACATTCCTCCTCTTCCTCCTCCTCCTCTTCCTCCTCCTCTTCCTCCTCCTCCTCCTCCTCCTCCTCCTTTTATTTTGGAAACCAGGTGACCTGCACAGCATCCTGGGTCTTTACTACCACTGCTAGACAAAAAAAAAAAAGAGGTTAGGCTGAGGATCAGAAATAGCATGCAAGGTTTTTTTCCACTGTTTTTTAAATTGTGGTAAAATACACATAAAATGTACCATCTTAACCATTTTTCAGTGTATAGATCGGTGGTATTACCTACATTCACATTATTGTGCAAATATCACCACTATCCATCTCCATAACTCTTTTCATCTTGTAGAACTTAAATTTGGTGCATACAAACTTTGAGCAAAATAACAGTGTTTGCTTGGGCAGCATGTTCACTGAGATAGCTGATAACTTTTACTATAGTCAAATATATAAAAAAAAAACTTTATATATATAATTAAAAAATTAAGAAACATACACAATAAAGAAAATACTCTTGCTAATATGTTCTCAAAACCATTACTAAAGAATAAAATGGGAAGGTCTGCAGAGAAGGTGACGGGGGTTTCATCCTGTCTGGAGGGTGGGCCCACCCCACCCCACCCCACCCCACCCCCTTCCTTCTGAGTGCTACAGCCCCCTGACACCAGCAATATAATCAGAATATTTCATCCTCAAGCAGCAGAATACACATTTTTTTTCATATGGGGTGCATATCGGGTATTCTCCAGAATAGACCATATACTGGGTTACAAATAAGGACTCAACAAATATAAAAAGATTGAGATCATACCATGCATATTTTCCAACCAAGATGCTATGACACTTGAAGTCAACCACAAGAAAAAATTTGGAAAGACCACAAATACATAGAGGTTAAAGAACATACTACTAAAAAATAAATGGATTTTTTTTTATTTTTTTAATGTTTATTTATTTTTGAGAGAGAGAGAGTGAGACAGAGCATGAGCGGGGGAGGGCCAGAGAGAGGGAGACACAGAATCAAAAGGGGGCTCCAGGCTCTGAGCTGTCAGCACAGAGCCCAACATGGGGCTCAAACCACAAACTGTAAGAACATGACCTGAGCCGAAGTCGGACACCCAACAGACTGAGCTATCCAGGTGCCCCCAAAAATAAATGGATATTAAAGAAGCCATTTAAAAAAAATTAATGTTTATTTTTGAGACAGAGAGAGACAGAGCATGAGCAGGGAAGGGGCAGAGAGAGAGGGAGACACAGAATGTGAAGCAGGCTCCAGGCTCTGAGCTGTCAGCACAGAGCCCAATGCAGGGCTCAAACTCACGAACTGTGAGATCATGACCTGAGCCAAAGTTGGACGCTTAACTGACTGAGCCACCCAGGCGCCCCTGAAGAAGACATTTTAAAAATACACGGAAAAATTAATGGAAAGCACATGGAAAAACATACAAAATACATGTAAAAGACGATTGTCTAAAACCTCAGGCAGTCTTAAAAAGGAAATATATGGCAATATAGGACTACTTCAAGATGAAAGAAAAATCTTAAATACACAACCAAACCTTACACCTAACGGATCTAGATAAAGAAGAGCAAATGACACCTAAAGCTAGCAGAAAGGAAATAATTAAAAAGAACAGAAATAAATATAGAAACAACAACAACAAAAAATGGTAGAACAGATCCATGAATATAGGTGGCAGTTGAGAAAATTAACAAAATTGATAAACTCATAGCCAGACTTATCAAAAGAAAAGAAAGGGCCCAAATAAATAAAATCATGAATGAAAGAGGAGAGATCACAACCAATACCATAGAAGTACAAACAATTATGAGAATATCATGAGCAATTAAATGCCAATAAATCGGGCAATCTGGAAGAAATGGATAAATTCCTAGAAACATATAAACTACCAAAACCCAAACAGAAATAAATTTAAAAATTTGAACAGGCCCATAACCAACAAAGAAATTGAATCAGTTACCAAAAATCTCCCAACAAACAAAAAGTCCAGGGCCACATGGCTTCCCAAGGGAATTCTACCAAACATTTAGAGAGTTAGTACTTATTCTTCTCAAACTCTTCCAAAAAATAGAAGGGGAAGGACAACTTCCAAACTCATTCTAAGAGATGAGCATTACCTTGATTCAAAAATCAGACAAAGACCCCACCAAAAAGGGGAATTACAGGCCAATATCCCTAATGAAAATGGATGTAAAAATTCTCAATATGATGCTAGCAAATTGAATCCAACAGTACAGTAAAAGAAATATTCACCACAATCAAGTGGGATTTATTCCTGGGTTGCAAAGGTGGTTCACTACTTGCAAATCTATCAATGTGGTACACCACATTAATTAAAAAAAGGATAAGAACTATATGATCCTCTCAGTAGATGCAGAAAAAGCATCTGACAAACTACATACACCATTCATTTTTTATAAAAATCCCTCAACAAAGTAGGGATAGAGGGAACATACCTCAACATCATAAAGGCCGTATATGAAAGACCTGCCACAAATATCATCCTCCGTGGGAAAAAACTGAGAGCTTTCCCCCTAAGGTCAGGAACAAGACTCTCACCATTATTACTTAACATAGTACTGGAAGTCCTGGCCTCACCAATAAGACAATGAAAAGAAACAGGAAGCATCCAAATCTGCAAGGAGGAAGTCAAATCTTCATGACGTGATACTCTATGTAGAAAACCTGAAAGACTCCACCAAAAAAAATTGCTAGAACTGATACACGAATCCAGCAGAGTCACAGGATACAAAATCAATGTACATAAATCTGTTGCATTCCTATACACCAATAATGAAGCAGCAGAAAGAGAAATCAAGGAATTGATCCCATTTATAATTGCACCAAAACCATAAAATACCTAGGAATAAACCTAACCAAAGAGGAAAAATATCTGTACTCTGAAAACTATAGAACACTAATGAGAGAAATTGAAAATGACTCTGAGAAATGGAAAAACATTCCATGTTCATGAATTAGAAGAAGCAAATATTGTTAAATGTCTATACTATCCAAAGCCATCTACACATTTAATGCAATCCCTACCAAAATAACACCAGCATCCTTCACAGAGCTAGAACAAACAATCCTAAATTTTGTATAGAACCACGAAAGACCCCAAATAGCCAAAACAATCCTAAAAAAGAAAAGCAAATCTGGAGGCATCACAATTCAAGACTTCAAGCTATATTACAAAGCTGTAGTCATCAAGACAGTATGCTACTGGCACTAAAACAGACACATAAATCAATGGAAAAGAATAGAAAACCCAGAGGTGTACCCATAACTATATGGTCAACTAATCTTTGCAAAGCAGGAAAGAATATCCAATGGAATAAAGACAGTCTCTTCAACAAATGGTTTTGGGAAAACTGGGCAGCAAGATGCAGAAGAATGAACCTCGACCACTTTCTTACACCATACACAAAATAAATTCAAAATGGATTAACAACCTGAATGTGAGATAGGAAACCATCAAAATCCTAGAGGAGAACACAGGCAGCAACCTCTTTGGCATTGGCCATAGCAACTGCTAACTAGACATGTCTCCAGAGGCAACGGACATAAAAGCAAAAATGAACTATTGGGACCTCATCAAGATAAAAAGCTTCTGCACAATGAAGGAAATAAGCAACAAAACCAAAAGGCAACCTACAGAATGGGAGAAGATATTTGCAAATGAAATCTCTGATAAATGGTTAGTATCCCAAATCTATAAAGAACTTCTTAAGCTCAACACCCAAAAAGCAAATAATCCAGTAAAGAAATGGGCAGAAGACATGAACATTTTTCCAAAGAAATAATACAGATGACTAACAAACACAGGAAAAGATGCTCAACATCACTCATCAGGAAAATACCAATTAAAACCAAGATGAGATACCACCTCACACCTATCAGAATGGCTAAAATTAACAACACAGGAAACAGCAAATATTGGCAAGGATGTGGAGAATGGGGAACTCTCTTACCCTGTTCGTGGAATTGTAAATTGGTGCAGCCACCCTGGAAAAAAGTATGGAGATTCCTCAAAAAGTTAAAAGTAGAACTACTCTATGACCCAGCAATTACATTACTAGGTGTTTACCCAAAGGATACAAACATACTAATTCAAAGGGCACATGCACGCTGATCTTTATAGCAACACTACCAACAATAGCCAAATTATGGAAGGAGCCCAAATGTCCGCTGACTGAAGAATGGATAAAGAAGAGATGGTATATATACATGCAATGGAGTATTACTCAGCCATCAAAAAGAATGAAATCTTACAACGATGTGGATGGAGCTAGAGTGTATTATGCTAAGCAAAATAAGTCATCCAGAGAAAGGCAAATACCATATGATTGCACTCATATGTGGAATTTAAGAAACAAAACAGATGAACATAAGAGAAGGAGAAAAAAAGAGAGAGAGGAAGGCAAACTATAAGAGACTTTAACTCTAGAGAACAAACTGAGGGTTGATGGAGGGGAGGTGGATAGGGGATGGGTTAAATGGGTGATGGATATTAAGGAGGTCACTTGTAGTGATGAGCAGTGGGTGTTATATGTAAGTAATGAATCCTAAATTCTACTCCTGAAACTATTATTACACTATATATTAACTAACTAGAATTTAAATTAAAAATTGAAACAGAAAAGGAAACATAAAATGGAGTGTGGAAATACCAGTTTTGATTAATTTGATACTTTGTTCTCTCGATGTTTTTGTATGTTAACTTCAGATTTTTAATCCATCAATATAAAGCTGTAGTTAAGAAATGTAGGGGAACAGTCATGTGAGATAAGTAGTTCTTGAGACTAAAGACTATACAGTTTAGAACTTTTGTGATACAACATAAATTCAGCTCTAGAAAATATGTCCATTGGAATTCTGATCCATTGATCTATGTGTCCATTTTTGTGCCAGTACCATACTGTTTTGATTACCACAGCTTTGTAGTATATCTTAAAGTCTGGGATTGTGATACCTCCAGCTTTGTTTTTCTTCCTCAATATTGCTTTGGCTATTTGGGGTCTTTGTGGTTCCATAGGAATTTTAGGATTGTTTCAGTTCTGTGAAAAATGTTGTTGCAATTTGGTAGGAATTACATTAAATGTAGATTTTTTTGGCTACTATTGACATTTTAACAATACTGGTTCCATGAGCATGAAATATCTTTCCATTTGTTTGTGTCGCCTTTAATTTCTTTCATCAATGTCATAGTTTTCAGAGTACAGGTTTTTTACCTTCTCTCTTTTTTTTGAGAGAGAGAGTGGAAGTGAGAGAGCATGTGCATAAGCAGAAGAGGGGTAGAGGGAGGGAGGGAGGAAGGGAGAGGGAGAGAGACAGAGAGAGAGACAGAGACAGAGACAGAGAGAGAGAGAGAGAGAGAGAGAGAGAGAGAGAGAATCTTAAGAATGCTTCACACCCAGGACAGAGCCCAATGTGGGGCTCGATTTCACAACCATGAGATCATTACCTGAGCAGAAATCAAGAGTCAGATGCTTAATGGATTGAGCCACCCAGGCACCCTACCTTCTTGTTTAAGTTTATTCCTAGGGATTTTATTATTTTTGGTGCAATTGTAAATGGAATTGTTCTCTTAATTTCTCTTTCTGTTACTTCATTATTAATGTATAGAAATGCTACAGATTTCTGTGTATAAATTTTGTATCCTGTGACTTTACTGAATTTATTTATTACTTTTAGTAGTTTTTTGGTGGAGTCTTTAGGGTTTTCTATATACAGTATCATGTCATCTACAAAGAGTGAAAGTTTCACTTTTTTCTTACCAATTTAGATGCCTTTTATTTGTTTTTCTTGTCTGATTGCTATGGCCAGGACTTCCAGTACTATGTTGAATAAAAGTGGTAAGAGTGGTCATCCTTGTCTTGAGTCAAAAAGGCTTTAAAGAGAAGATAGTTTGGGGTACCTGGGTGACTCAGTTAGTAAAGTGTCTGACCCTTGGTTGTGGCTCAGGTCACAATCTCACAGTTTGTGGAATTGAGCTTTGCATCAGGCTCTGTGCTGGCAGCATGGAACCTGCTTGGGTTTCTTTCTTTCCCTCTCTCTCCTCTGCTCCTCCTCTTGAGCTATCTTTCTCTCTCTCAAAATAAATAAATAAACGTTAACAAAAAAGAAGAGATAGTAACATAAAGAAGACATCAGTATATCAGATTGAGAGAGAAAAAAGAATTCACTGCAGGAAGTGAGGGAGAGCGCTAAGTCTAATCCATCTAGTGTAAGGGTTGCTTACAACAAAATTCAGTTGACAATTACAACAGACTCTTAGATATGTAGAAGTACTTAAGGGTTATTGAAAGACGACTGTCCCAAGAGTTAGAGACTCTGGCCACTTCTCATTATCATCAATGTCATTAACTATGATGTAGCCATGCCTATCTTCTGGGCCTTTCTTTAACTATTAAGTGGGTAGATTAAGTTGAAGAAAATAAAATATAAAATTTTCCTTGGCAAATTATACAACATCCCTCTTAACTGCATCAAAAGATAAGACTATTTTTTGTTATCAGTGCAGACTCTCTTTTAACATAAGTCTAAGTGCAGACATGATCTTATCCCCAGAAAGCCCTAAAAATTGCATTTAGAAAATTGTTAGAAATAAACACATTTGACAAAGTTGCAGAACACAAAGTCAAAAGGTAAAAATCAGTTGCATTTGTATACACTAACAATAAAAAACCTGAGCCTGGGTGGCTCAGTCAGTTGAGCATCCCACTTTGGCTCAGGTCATGATCTCACGGTTTGTGAGTTCAAGCCCCATGTCAGGTTCTGTACTCAGAGCCTGAAGCCTTCTTCAGATTCTGTGTCTCCTTCTCTCTCTGCCCCTCCCCTGCTTGTGTTCTGTCTCTCTGTCTCTCAAACATAAATAAACATAAGAAAACTTTTTTAATCTGAAAAAGGAAACAAAAAAATTCCATTTACAATAGTATTTAAAAAATAAATACAAATAAACTTCATGAAAAGGTGGAAGGGTTTCACACTGATCTTCAAAACACTGCTGAAAGAAAGTAAAGACAAGAATAAGCAGAAAGATATACTGTGTTCATAGATTGGAAGATTTAAAATTAAGATGTCAATACTAGTCTAAATGATCTACATACTTAAGTCAATACTTACCAAAATCCCAATGGCATTTTTTTACAGAAATTGATAAATCAATCCTAAAATTAATATGGAATTTTAAGAGACACTAAATAGCCAAAGCAGTATGAAGTTGGATGGCTCATACTTCCTGATTTCAAAACTTACTACAAAGCTACAGAAATCACTTCTGGATATATATCCAAAAGAATGGAAAACAGGGTCCCAAAGAGATATTTGTATGCCCATGTTCAGAACAGCAGTATTTATAATAGCCAAAAGGTAGCCTGAGTGTTCATCGTGGATCAAAGGATAAACAATGTCCTATACACATACAGTGAAATATTATTCTGTCTTTTAAAAGGAAGGAAATTCTGGGGCGCCTGGGTGGCGCAGTCGGTTAAGCGTCCGACTTCAGCCAGGTCACGATCTCACGGTCTGTGAGTTCGAGCCCCGCGTCAGGCTCTGGGCTGATGGCTCGGAGCCTGGAGCCTGTTTCCGATTCTGTGTCTCCCTCTCTCTCTGCCCCTCCTCCGTTCATGCTCTGTCTCTGTCTGTCCCAAAAATAAATAAAAACGTTGAAAAAAAATTTTTTTTTAAAAATAAAAGGAAGGAAATTCTAACACATGCTGCAACATGGATGAACTTTAAGGACATCATGCTAAGTGAAATAAATCAGTCACAAAAAGACGAATACTGTATGATTCTATGTGTATGAGGTGTTTAGAGTAGTCAAATTTATGGAAGTGGAATGGTGGTTGCCAGGGGAAGGGGGGAGGGAGGAGGAGTTGTTATTTAATGTATATAGAATTTCAGTTTTGCAAGATAAAAAAACTTCTGGGGATTTCACAACTGTGAATTTGCTTAACACTAGTGAACTGTACACTTAAAACAGGTTAAGATGTAAATCTTATGTATATTTTACCACAATTAAATTTTGTTTAAAAAATGCACAGTAGCAGAGGTGTAGGCTTCTTTGTGCCGTGTTGATTCTCAGTTCCTTTAAAGACTTATCTAATTCCCCATTTGCTCCAAGAGGACAGACATATCTAATGTATCCCAGCCCATAATAATCTTTCCCATTTTCATATTCAATATATATGGCACCTAAGAATTTTGAATGATGCCCATCCCAAATCCTACCTTCTGTATCAAAGTTTTGCCATTTCACTTTCATGCCTTAAGAACACCCCAGCACCAATCTATAAAACAATGAGATTCCAAGGAGAAAAGATTAGGGAAGGAGTTTTAGTAATATCAAGAAATTTTTAAAAACAAGAGTAATAACAAAACACTTGTTATTAAGACATTCTAATTAAATGAGGGACCACTTGGCAATTATTCAGCTATTAACAAAACTTCAATTTCCCAACATTCTATCTTTTCAAGGCACACCTCAAGCCTCATATTCTCTATGAAACTGCCTATTTCCTTCCTCCCTACAAAACTGTGTTGCTTTGTTTAATGTTGGTATTGTAAGCACTAGAAAATTGTACATTCTTCTAGGTTACAGACATTGCCTTAAAAAAATCATTGTGTCTCCACCACACCCTCAAGCATTTCACGAAGTGTCCTATGTATAGATACCGCTTGATTTATGAAGTCAGTTCCTAGCCAGTTTTCCCTCACCCATTTGCCATGAAAACTATTTCAACTCTCTCAGATCCCTCTCCAAATTTCACTTGCTTAATGAAGCCATTCCAAAAAGGCAGTGAATTGGACTTCAGGGACATAACAATGAAAATTGAAAGAAGCTGCCGACCACATCACTTTAGTATAAATCATTTATCCTCCACCGGGTACTTTTTACCCTTGCAATTTGTCAGTCTTACCTTGATTGTCAGCTCATGAAACTCAAATTACATCTCTATATGCATTTCTTCATCTGTAGCTGGATAATTGATATCAGTTATCATACATTTACTCACTGTAAAAATTTCCCCAGGCCCCTAATTCTCTGGACACCTTGTGCTTGTATATTCAATATTATCTGGTAATACTGGATGCGGGCAATGTGAAGAACAAGAGAGAAGAGAATCGACTTCATGTTTTAGCTTTAGTTTTATTAACTCTGTAATTATGAGCAAGTCATTTTTTGATTTTAGGTCTCAATTTCTCCACTTATTAAAAATAATAATAACAAAGGGATTTCTAAATTCACTTCTTCATTCAAGCTGCCATTCAACAGAGCCAAAAATATGTTGATTTAAATAAAAGTTTATATCCCCCTTACAGTCCAGAGGTAGCCAGCCTAAGGCTAGTAGGATGTCCTGCTGCACTTAACAGATGGCTTCTATTGTGAGTCTACGGTGTCTTTTCAAGCTGCCACCATTACGTCTGTATCCTAGGCAGATGGAAGGAGAAAAGGTCAAGGGCAGTCCATATCCATTCCTTTTATGATCATGATCTGGAAGTATTGGCTCACCTTCCATTGGCCAGAACTTGATCACAAGGCCATGAAAAGGATGATGAAAAATGTAGTCTCTTACCACAGTGACCAACCAAAACTCAGGTGCACTTTCCTTAAAGAAAGAATGTTTAATCCAGTAGACCACATAATTTATGGCACTAACTAGAATGTTAAGAACTCTGAAGAGTCTGAGATTTTATGCCACTTGCAAAATAACAAGTTTACCTGGCACAGGCTCACAGATACTGGCAAAAGACACAGGACCCCTGGGTCAGGGACAAAGATTTACTACACATGGCTCTGCAGATAGCGTGTGCATCACCATATTTGCATCAGTTTACCTTGGCCTCTGAAGTCCCACAAGGGCAATGCTGAGGGGCTTGGATAGATACCTACACACAGAACCAGGTGTGTTACAGAAGAGGAAATTTGAACCCAAATCCTAAAAGAGTCTTACATGTCTGTCTGCCTCTTGCTCTGGAGAGAGGCACATTTTCTGTCTTCCAAGGCTATTAACTATATAAACATCCTTAAAAAGATAGTCCAGAACAAAGAAGCTATTGCCTCACTCGTGGGATGTTCAGAAATATGAGAGACACATAGCAGATTGTCTCCCAACATAGGACACTATTAAAGACACAGGAGGCTATTACTAATCATACTGGGGCAAGCACGAATGAGGACTTTTCCAGAGAAACCAGGACATGCGTTCATCTTAATATCAGCGGATACTTAACAATCTCTGCTATATATTCTAATTCTGTAGTATGTGCCACCTGACAGAATAATATAAAGGCCACCAGTTCTTTAGGGATTGGATGCATATAAAGATAACAGTGTCCAATGTAGACATTTTCCAGTTATTACAATTGGTTCCTTAAAATAAATGCCTCTAGGGGCGCTGGGGTGGCTCAGTCGGTTAAGCATCTGACTTTGGTACAGGTCATGATCTCACTGTTTTTGAGTTTCAAGCCCCGCATCAGGCTCTATGCTGACAGCTTGGTGCCTGCTTTGGATTCTGTGTCTCCCTCTCTCTCTTCCCCTCCCCAGCTCTCTCTCTCTGTGTCAAAAATAAACGTTAAAAATAAATTTTTTTAAAAAATAAAAAATAAAAAATAATAATAATAAATAAATGCCTCTAGCATTAGATCTCAAACGGATTTCATGTGTTATAATATGAATGCTGTGTAATTTACTGTGAGGGCTCTAGACTAGGACACCAGGCACCTGAGATCTAGGGTCAGATTTTCTATTAACTCAACTTCTGATCTTGGATATATCACTTAACATCTTTTAACCTCAATTTATTTATTCTGTATAATGAATTATTAATGCTTTTTCTATCTATCTCAAGTTTCACTTGAACCCAGCCACTGACCATGGTCTAGTAACCCGAGGTGAATCTAGGTCATTGGATAAGCCCCTGGCTCAAAGGTCAATAGTTCCACTAATGCTCCAGGCCCTTCTTGCCTCTTTTAGAAGATATTCCTTGTTTGAACCACCCAAATACAAGGAAATGTTCTTTCTCTTAAATCTGTCAAGTTTTGGTCTGATTTTTAAATAAATTCAACAGCAGCCAAGTGATTTAGTTACAGCTTGTTTCCAGTTAGGTTAACCTAGATCATAGTTTTCATCTCACATAGCAGTCATAGTGAAGATTCTAGAAAACTGTATAAGAAATTTCGGAGCCTGTAGCCATATGGGGACAGGAGGAGAGATTAGGTAGAACTTGTGCCAAATATTTCCATCCGTGATCTGAATTTCCCCTCCTTATTTGCTGCTATTTGATCCATTCCTTTTCATCTAACTGCTTCAAAAGACAATTAAAGAGTGAGAATCTCTTTAATCACCTCTTCAATAAAGACCCAAGAAACACTTTATCTAGTATATTATCTTTTTTTTTATCCATGACCTACAGTTAGTTCCACTAATTCTTTGGTGGTTTCTTTTTTTTTTTTTTTTTTTTGCCTTTCATGTTTCAAGTATTTTTTAATACCAGTTTTCCCCTGGTATCCCAAAGTAGAGCATTCCCAGAAAAGCCAAAATGACACAAAGCCAAGAAGCAATTGCCATTAATTTATAGTGAAAATTTTTTGAGCATTCTGAAACCCAAAAAATAACCTCTTTTAGGTTCCTTGCTAACAGATGCACAATATAAATCAGGATAAAGCACAGATGCTCCTAGATAGTTCAACGCTCTGGCGGCTGGATGCTGAGATGCCAAGTGTGGTTCCCTGGGAAGGAGCCGGGTGGCGCCACTCTCACTGGTCCACTGTGCGCTGCCCCTAGACAGCTTGTGGCAACCAAATGCTGAATAATATCTTTGCTTTTCACCTTTTTGGTAAAAGCAAAACTCCTCTCCAGATTTCTTTCAGTTAGTAAAAGTGAAGTGGCCTAATGCAAATTTGAAAAGTGGGGATACTTGTATTGGTTCTGAAGTCTTTGGCGTTGGAGATGGGGTGGAGAGGAGTCTGCCAATATGCTAAATTCTGGTCTTCAACTTTGCTATATTTCCATCTTCCTCATTTCATTTTCAAACCTTTTTTTTTCCTTTTTTTGCTTACAATTGTCTCTTTGCAAATCAGTCCTGTAGGATTTCCGTTTAAAGAACTTGTCTAGATCTAAGCTTCCCATTGTGATAGTTTTGAACAGGGACTCTGGGCTTCCTGTGCATTTTTCATGTTAAATTTTCTTTTCAATATCTTCCTAATTAATGTCTTTATTTTATAACAATGCCCTATTTATAATTTAAATTTTCATTTAACTTTCTTCATTTTTTATTAAAAGTCATAAATGCAAATGGTTTAAAAAGCAAAAAGAACAGAAGAATTTATAAAGAAAACTAAGAATTCTCTCCATGCTTCCCTACCCACAGAGTCTGGAGCCCCACAGGCTAACACTTTTAACCACTTTCTTTTTGTTTTTCTGGGGCTCACCTCCAGATACTTAATTAGCACATTTATACCTCTGCTTCTTGGCTATTGGCCTCCTGCTGTGGTCGATGAGGATTTTGCTCACTAACACAATTCCCTACCTCCACAACTATATATAAAACTATACAATTTGTTACCATAGTTTCTCCTCTGCAGATCTCTGAAATAACAACAAAATTTGTTAAAACTCCATTTCTTGGTCTATAAATTATGAACAATGCATCTTAGTTACCCACTTCATAAGACGATAAGACATAAAGTTCCTATCCTCCTCTCTCCCTTCCTAATAATAATAATAATAATAATAATTTGCTATCTTATTTTTCTGGAGCATCTCCCATCTCTGTCTACTTTATCCATACTTTTAATAACAAGGTGGCTACTGGTTACAATCTGTTCTATAGTCTTAGTACAGTTTTCCATGATTGGCCCAAATACTGATTCTAAAAGATAAAAACCACTAAGTGATACTTCGTTTACTGTGGCCATGTCAACAATGAGCTATGTGATCAGCTATGATTCCATTTCTTTTTCCAGTATCGGGATGGCCACTTAAAGTAGGAGATAACTTAGAATTGGTTCCATTGGATTCTACTTTTTACAGTTTGCCAACTTCTTTAGCATATTCTCAAACGTTTCTAGATTCATATAATATTATCTATCCTTTCATTTTTTCCTTTTTTGCCTTTTCCAAGACCTCTCTTTTGGGGTCTTCCTTCTCTTTCCATAATATGGATCAGTTGCTTTCTAGGCCTGGCCTACAGGATTCCCTTCACTGCACTCTGCTTTGGATGCCCTGTTTCCTGCATTTTGGAATCTTTTTATGATTCTTCTTCTTATTGTTATTGTTATTTGCTGTCTTATTTTTCTGGAGCATATTCTCAAGAAACTTTCAGTGAAAGGGTATTTCAGCATCTTAGTGGGTCGAAAATGTTTTTACTCTACTATCACCTTTGACTTATTGGCTATTATCTTGAAGTATATAGTGCTGTTAGGAAGAAATCTAACCTCCCTCCTTTGCAAGCAACTTCTGTTTTAAGTTCTCCATGACCCAGTTTTTGGGATGTTTTCCTTATCTTCTGTGATATAAAATCTCACAATTATGTCTGTAGGTGTCCCTTTACATGTTCGTTCTGCTTGGTACTTCCTGAGATTTTTCAATCTGAACAATTGTATTTTTTTCAATTCTGGGAAATGTTCTTCTGATTTCTTCTTTACACCAATTTGCTGGATCCTAGTCTCTGTCTGTCTTCTACATTTAAGACTCAGTTCTGTGCCTCATTTTTTTCCATACGCAACCTCTCCCTAGATAATTTCCTTATTTCCTGTGGCCTAAAATTTACTCATATCCTGATGACTTCTAAATTTATATCACCAGCCTGATCTCCCTCTAGACCAAAGATCCTATAGACCTATGGATCCAATTGCCTATAGGACCTACATGCTTGGATGTCTAATAGACACCTCAAACTTAACAAAGCCTAGCTAAAAGTCTTGATCTCTCTTCTCACTCTTAATATCTGTTCCAAATCCAATTTGTCAAAAGTCAGCAACACTATCCACTTAACTGCACAACAACAAAAAAAAAATCTAGAAGTTATTTGTAATTCCTTTTGTTCTTTCTCACAAAATTGCAGAGCCAGCAGCAAATCCAAAATTTATTTTGGATCTGACCACTTCTCACCAACTCCACTAATCAACATCAAAACGATCTTCTCCAAGACCAGTATCCCAAGGGTATATAATCTGTTATGTGCATGCACATATCTTAAGAGACCAACCGACTGGCTTGGTTTCAAGCACTGGCTTAAAAAAAAAAAAAAGGCAAAACAGAAAAATCCTGTTGTAACACTGAAATATACACAAAAAAGAAAAAAGTCAATGGGGTTCAGTTCAACTAACACCAACAAATATGCCAGTCCTCCGCTTCAGTCCTTCAGTGGGTTTAGGTTTGGGTTCCTTAGACTCCAAGATGAGAATTCATGTAAAAGAGATTTATTTGAAAGTATCCCCAGGAAAACATGGGGAGAGTAAGAAAATGGCACTGGGAAGAAATGAAAGCCAAACAAGAGTATAATACCAAGTCCCACAGATGGTAACTTTATTGCAACCCCACAGGGAAGCTGGAGAACCAGTGCTGGCCACTCCTCAGAGGCACCCCTGTTAAAACAGGAGAGCAGGAGGGGTGCCTGAGTGGTTCAGTCAGGTGAGTGTTCGACTTTTGGTTTTGGTTCCGGTCATGATATTATGGTTCATGAGTTCAAGCCACATCAGGCTCCACACTGACAGTGCAGAACCTGCTTGAGATGTTCTCTCTCCCTCTATCTCTGCCCCTCCCCCACATACATGCACTCTCTCTAAATATACACACACACACATATATATATAAAATAAAGTTTAAAATTTTTATTAAAAAAAAAAAGAACAGGAGAGCTGGGGTACTCATACTCCTGTGCCTGTCATTGGTTAAGAGTACATCCAGGGGGACAAAGATTCCCAGGCCCTTCCTGCTCTAAGAACACGCAGTCCAGGCAGGCTCTGGAAGGTGAGACAACCCTTGAAAACAGACACAGTTGCTAGCTGCTGGGAGTGAAAAACCCCAAAGTGGTCAAGGAGGCCAAGGGAACAGAGAAGCCTGGCACCATCTGCTGAAAATGGCTCCCCATTGGCAGAGAATACAACTCAAACACTCTCATTAGGGCCTCTACATCCACATGATTGTCCGTCCACACCTGCCTTGCTCTCCAGCTCCCTCACTACACACTGGTCCTGTGAACCTTTCTAATTCTCTAGTAATAAGCTCTCTTCGGGATTTTGGACTTGCTATTTGCTGTGTGAGAGAGTATAGTGTGAAGTTTTGAAACACATACCACTCAGAAACGATATGATAAAAAATCAATTTCCCATGGGAACAATACTCACGGAAGACTTCCAGCCAAAATAAAAAGAAACGAGACCAACAAAAATAGCCACAAGAAAAAGAGAGAGAGTTAACAATCAGAAAATAGTAGTAAGTAAACCAATAAACACTAAAATTCCAAATTATTTAGATAAAACGAGATTTAGTAGGGGTAGGTTGGATAAAGCAGGAAAAAAGCAAAATAAAGCTAAAGGTTATATTTGGGGAAGGTTGTGTAAAAACTATAAAATTATCTCTAAATGTTAAAATGTGGGTTTCTTTAAATAAGCATAGGAAAAGATGTAAAACTTCCAAACAACTAGAGAGAGAGATCAAAGAAAAAAGAAAGCCAGGTTACTTCACCTAAAGAATGCAAAAATGAAATGTTTAAAAAATAGTTTTAAACTGCCAATTAAATTCATATGAATTACACAGATTTAATGCAAAAAAAATTACTAAAAGAAAATACAGATAAATGTATTATAAATATTAGGCTGGGGAGATGCCTAATGTCACCAACAGAAACTAAAGAAATGACTAACAGGTCTAACAGCACTAAAAAACAAAACAAAACTATAACTTGACAAATACAATAGATAAGGTAGAACAACATAATGATAGAAAAAAATGGTTTCAAACATGTAACACATTAACAAAATATGCTTCCATGAAAAAAAAAAAACTAAAAAAGAAAAAGAAAATGGTAACAAACAAAAAACCATGAGTGGGTAATTCACTGAATCATAAAAGCATCTGGCTCATTCAAACATGAAAAGATGCTTAGCTTTACTAAAAGTCAAATGAATATTAATGTAATTTAAGTAAAACAAAGATGTCACTTTTACATATCATATAAACAAAGATTTTTTAAATAATAATATATCTATGTGAAAACGTTGGGAAATAGGTACTCACATATTATCAGTCAGCAAGTAAATTGTTACAATCTCTTGAAAGAAATGTTTTCCAAAATCTAAAATTTATTGTACCCTTTGACTCAGAAATTCTACTTTAAGGAATTCATCCTGCAGAAGTATTAATACAAGTTCACTAAGATATTTACCCAAAAATGTTTGTGTAGACCTATTTACAGTGAAGATTTGGAAATAATCTAAACAATTTGAAAACATTTTAAGAGACTGACCTAAAACTATAAACTGATAAAATACAATAATCTGTCACTACTAAAAAGAATGAGTTAAATCATATATATCAAAATAGAAAGATGTCAATGACATATTAAGCTACTGAAGTAAAATTTTAATACATACTACACATTTGAACTTCAAAAACATTATACTAAGTTTACAAAGACAGCTGCAAAAAAACATTGTAGGATTCTATTTATATGAAATGTTCACAAGAAGCAAATCTATAGAGACGGACAGATCAATGGTGCCTGGGCTGGGGTGGGAACAGAGGTTGTCTGCAAACGCGCTTAAGGAATCTGTCTGAGGTGATGGAAAAATTCTAAAAGTCAATTGTGGTGATGGTAGTGCAGTTAACTCTATCAATTTACTGAAAATCATGGAATTCACTTCACGAACTTTATGATATATAAATTATATCTCAATAAAGCTGCTTTTTATGAAAGGCAAAATACTGATCAGTATGGTAATATTTACATTTCCACAAAGATCTGCCTTTAGGACATTTCTAGACTTTTTTAACCTTTTTTTTCAATAACAAATATTACTTTTACATTCAGAAAAAATTATAAAGACAAATATAAATATTATCTTTGAAAACTCTAAGATCAGATGTGGTATGGCCCCCACCCCCAGCCTCCAAGAAAGCTAAACTTGACTTCATATATCGTCTGCCAGACATGGCGTTTTGATATATTTTGCAAAAGGAGAGTAAATAAGGAACAAGCCAATTGTGATGGCAACATCCCAGAATGGGATGCAATAAAGGTAATCGCTACACTGACCACTGCTCTAAGTGCTTTAAAAGAATTCACCTATTAATCCACATGACCACCCAGTGTTGCAATTCAACCACTAGGCACTTGACAAAAGCCACAGAGCTAGTCAATGCAGATGAGGGATTTAAGCCTGGGCAGTCAGAATCCAGTGCATGGGACCTATAAAAACCATGCCAGGCTGCCCATACCTAGACAGACAGTGGTCATATTATACAAACAAATTCTTCTCTGATTACACATATTTGCTTTAATAAAGCATTTCCTACATTTTGATTTTGGTAGTCAGCTTAAAATTATTTTTAACTATTTGCACATGGTCAATTCAAAGCAGTGGAGGGACTCAAGGTTTCTGCTTTCACAATCCTGGTTAGTTAATGCTAGAAATAGCACAGGAGGCATGGCGAATATTTGTTGAATGACATCGAATGCTTTCGACAGTGCTTCTCTCCACAAATCCAGATTGGTTGATAGTTTTGAAAAACAACCCTTAAAAACAACAAAAAGGCATCATAATGAATTGACCCAAACCCTTCGCATTTCTTTCAAGGTTTAAGACATTTGGAAGCCTGATATAGTAGGGATCGCCCACTGAAAGAACATCACAGCCCATCACATTTCAATTATCTCTACATCTTCACTGTCTAGTAATTAATAAGCCAGGCTCCCAGAGACAGTGATCATACATCAAATAGACATGACATGCTCTCCTACACCGCCCACAGAAACAGGTAATACAGCATGTTAGCACTGAAAAGAGGATATTAAAACCCATTTCGATTCTCACATCGTTAGATGAGGAAAATAAATCTGGCTACTAATGCTTGGCTATGATTTCCTTAAAATGATGCTGATCCTGCTAAGTCCCATATTTCTGCAGCTAAAGGTTATAAATGTTCACACCATGAAACGAGCCTTAGAAACTCAAAAATTCCATTCGTCTTAGAATTTGAAAATAATGGCCTCTTTTCTCATTAAGTGACCCATAAAGCCCCAAATAAATAGCCCCAAGATATACTAGTGGACAGGACTTCCACCCTTGCCTTGGGTTATTGATATTATCCTTCTGCCTTTTTTTTTATTGGTCAGACTGAGATAAAAATAACAGTTCCCTGAAACAGCTGGGTTCACAATTCAATCTAAAAAGCCTCATTCAAATGTGGCCTCATTCATTAATTTTGAAATTATGTTATATCAGCTCTTGCCATCTCAATGTTAAAGTCCTCAAATATACATGAAAAAGTTATTATCTTATTCTTCTGCAGTTTTTAAAAATTAATAATGGTGAAAGCTCGATTTTCAGCTGGCCACATCATAGGACTGGAGTCAGTGAATTGCACAGATTTTAAAAAGTTCAGACATCATTAGTAATTTTAGCGCCCTTTGAACTTATAACCAACACTCATATTCTGTCAATATCATCATATTAAAACTCTTTGCCTTACAAAGCTAATTTTATAAACCAATTTCTCATTGCTAGTCTTATTCCACGTTGGGCAACTATCTTCATGGTAAGCATTGAGATAGAGTCTCTTCTAACTGAATTCTCATTGAGAATTGAATTTTGCCTAAAACATCAGTTTCAATCCCTGGAATGCTGAGGTGAGCTTCTGTATTGTGTGTTTGGAGTTTAGTTTTTATACCATCTTTCTGATTTTAATTGTGATGAGGATCATTGCTTTCAGTCATTTTCTGTTAGACAGTTGAGGAATAACTGGTTGTTTTTTTTTTTTTTTTCATGAACAGCTGGGTTTATTTCAACAGTAAGTTTGAAACTCTCGCCTTAGGCAAGAGTACTACAGTAATTCTATCAGGAATAGACAATTTCCTACACTGTCAAATATATAAAAGTTTCTCTTGCACTTTCCTCAACACTGATCAACAAGCAGATCCAGTCCACATTTGCTTTGATCAATCTACTGAGTTAACCCGAGCTTCTTCTTCAGAGACTCTGGCATCTCAGGTGGAGGAGGGCGAGGGAGCCTGAAGTAGACCTTCACAGAGTCATAGATGAACCACTGTAGCGCAGTCAGAGTGCCAATCATGATGATACGGGCAAAGAGTCCCTTCCATACACCTTTAAATCCAAGTCTCTGGAGGACTTGAGAAGCACTGCTACCTTTCTCTTTATTCAACACAGATACCACAGAATCAGCAGGGTGAGAAACAATTGCACAGAAGACTCCAGCTATGTAACCTGCCACAAATGTTACAACCAGTTGCTCTGGCTTTGAACATTCACTTCGGGGCTTGGGAACCACAAACTTGTACAATGCTTCAACAGTACGTTCAAAGCACGCAAATTTCATCATGGTGTATGGTATCTGTCTCATCCAGAGAGGAGCAACTCCCTTGTAGAATGCTTTTAAACCTTCTTCTTTACACATTTTGGGAGCTGCATCCCTCAAAGTGTTGGCATAACCTGGTTGGGTTTGAATTCGAACCTTAGCAGCTTCCATAGGAGCCAGGGCAATGTCAGCAAAGAATTCAGCACTGGCAGAGGCAGCCAAATACAGTGATGTGCGCCAGAGATAGGCATTCTCCTCTCCAAGCATGTTGCTATACAAGACTTTGAAAACTTCATAAAAGCCAAACTTGCAGAGCCCCTGCATAGAGTAGCCAATGAAAGTCGGAGCCCATCCTTTAGCCAAACCACGAACACCATCCTCTTTCAGTGTAACTGAGAATCCATTAAATATTCCCTTGTACTTTTGGGGGTCCACCCGCATACGGTATTTCACTAAATCCAGAGGAACGACAGCAGTGTGTGTCAGACCACAACTTAAGACCCCACCAAAGCCACACGGTGCATAAAACTTCATGGAGCCATATTCGCAACTGTACTCTTCCACAGCGGCGGCTGCCAGATTGCGGGAGCGGCGGGGCGGACCCGGAGGCCCCGCGGGGCCGTCGTGTACCAGCTGCAGGTGGGGCGCGTTGAAGGGGTTTGCCCGCGCCAGATGCGCCACAGACGAGAACATCTTCTTCCTAAGATGGCGAACACACAACCGCTCCTTCGGAAAGGCTGCGGCTCACAGAGGCCGAACGTCCTCCTGGCCCTTAGATCTCGAGGAATAACTGGTTTATATCTGAAAGGCACTTTGGATTGTCTATATACCTATTGACTTGCAGGGAGATGTCAAGAAAACAGCTTTGTTGTGTACATGGGTGAGTTCTCAAGGAGTTCACAGCAGTCACCTTATGAGTGAGCTAATGCTCACACTGCCATGTCATCAGGGCTGTAATAAAGGCGGTCTTTGTAATATGTATTTTCTTCCCCTGGTAGTTAGGAGAATATCTTATTATTTTGTTTCCAGCACAGCTCCTTGCACATGTTAAGCACTTGAGAAGAAGGAAGAAAGGAAGCAAGGGAGAGAGAGAGGAAAGAGGGGAAAGAGGAAGGATGGAAGGAAGGGAGGGAAGAGATAGTATGCGAAAGTGCTTTGAAAACTATAAATGCCGTACATATATAAAAACCCAATATTATTATTGTTTTCACTAACACTGGAAAGTGGCTGATCTAACAACATGATTATCTGTACTTAATGGCATGTCTTCCTTATATCTCTTATTCTCTCAGTAGGACTGAATTAACTTTCCTCTGTTAAAGCCTGACAATTCCCAAACCCAAATAAATCCATCTTCTTAAGTAAAAGGAACAATTGTTGCTTACCTAAGTCTAGTTGACAGGGGAATAAAGAGTTTCTCCATTCTAACAACAAAAAAGTAGTCTCTGTTTTCTTTGAAATTTCACACCTCACTCAGACTAGCAGATTCCCCCACATAAACGTTGAACAGGCCAATGGGCCATGGAGACAAATGGCACAAAGAAAAAAACTACTCAAAATACATACCACAGCATTCTTTGTCTTCATATAGCTTGATACTGCTCTTGTGATCCTCTCACAATGCCTTTCCTGAATTTAGAAAGTATCTTAAAATTACATTTTAAAATCCAGACTGCTCTGTGAAAATCTGTCAAGATGTGTTGGGTTTTTTCTAGTTATGATTGTCCAGTTGTATGAAAAACAACAAAACAATAACACTGCTGACATGTACAAAGAAGTTCAATACAAGAACTTGCAAGAGATGCATATAACCTGATAAAGTGTTTGTGTGTGTGTGTGTGTGTGTGTGTGTGTGTGTGTGTGTGTCAGAGAGAGGGAAGAAAGGAGAGAAATATTCCTTATTTGCTATACCATATTAGAATTGTCAGACTTAATTTTAGTTTTTATATTTTGAGAGGAACAAAAAAACTTGAATATTTACAGAGAAGAATGTGACAAACCTAAGAAAGCTGTTATGTGAGGACATCTGAGTGAAGTAGGTTTATTGAACCTGGAGCCTAGAGAACACTAGAGGAAGAGGCATGTCTATTTTCTTTTTTTTTTTTTAATTTTTTTTAACGTCTATTTATTTTTGAGACAGGGAGAGACAGCATGAACGGGGGAGGGTCAGAGAGAGGGAGACACAGAATCTGAAACAGGCTCTAGGATCTGAGCTGTCAGCACAGAGTCTGACACGGGGCTCGAACTCACGGACCACGAGATCATGACCTGAGCCGAAGTCGGATGCTTAACCGACTGAGCCACCCAGGCGCCCCATATTTTCTTTAAATATTTTAAGATGTCTCCTATGACAAATCTAGGACCAATGTATTCAACATAAAAACCTAAATATCACATAGGATATTCAGTTCCCAATCACTTGAAGAAGAAATTCAAGAGTTTAGTTTGGGAAATGTAAACTGAGGGGGGGGGGGAGAGGGGGGGAGGGGGGGACGGGCTAAATGGGTGATGGACATTAAGGAGGGCACTTGTTGGGATGAGCCCTGGGTGTTATTTGTAAGTGATGAATCACTGAATTCTACTCCTGAAATCAATACTACACTCAGTGTATGTTAACTAACTTGAATTTAAATAAGTTTTTAAAAAATAGTTCCGGTTCTGAAAAGAAGGCAAAGCTTGAGGCATTATTTTGGATGATATTTGAAATCTTAGGTTTGGATTAATTCTTCTAGGAAATAAGTTTAGTTAAGAGAAGTGCTCCAAGGACTAAGCCCTCACCTTATTTTAACATTTTGATGTCCAGAAAATAAGGATCAAGAAAAAGCGACAGAGAAGTATCTTACTTTGAGTTTCCCCAAAAGTAGACCCTGAAGAAGGTATTTGAATATAATAGTTTATTTGGAAGGTGACCCCGGGAAACATGATAGTGGAATCAGAACATAAGACAGAGGAGAGGCAGTCAGGAAAGCGTGCATTATCAAGCAAGTTTGTCATCATGCACAACTGGAGCTTAATTTCCTTAGAGAACTCTGTAGACCAATGGAGAATGCATGCCTCAAAGTATCCTTCCAAAAACAAAGGAAACTAGGATATGTAGATACCAGCTGCCATCTGTCTTAAGTGGGAGCGGCTCCCAGGAGGCATTAATTCTGTGATACTTGGAGCCTCCCATGATTGTGGTCTGAGTGGGTTCCCGTAGCCAGAGAAAGCTCCCATGTTGACAGTTGAAGGTTTGCTGGGGCACATGACCTGATGCAGTGTGCGTAGGCCATAAGGGAAAGGGAGCAGCCTCTATCACAGGACAGACTGGTCAGAAAGAGGGGAGAAAATGAAGAGAGGGTGATTTCCTGGAAGCCAAGTGAGCTAGGAGTTAATAATGCAAACTGGATCCCTACATTATGTTTGATATGAGGAGCATGCCCTCTAATTGTCCTTTCAACAACAATATTCTATTATATTAACCAGTAGAAAAATAAAAAGTCATTGGCATTGAGTCCCCAAAGTAACATTCTCCTTCTTCCACCTTAAAATGAGTTCTGTACAATAGGAGATAAGTGGCTTATAAAGACACATTGAACAATATGCTAATTAAAGGAATGGTGCCAACTGCATGAACATTTACAACTTTCCTGGCAGAAAGAAAACTTCTAGAGGGCATCACAGAGGGTTATTGTTTGTGCAAAAGATATTACCTGGGTGCTCATCAATAATGTTTACCACTGAGTATTTTATACATTTCATAAAATCATGAAATATATTTGTTTCTATATCCAGCTTTGATTTCACTAGAATTTAATGACTTCCCAAATAAAATTTCCCACTTTGCAAGTCCCCAAAGTCTCATAAATTATGTTCCCATACTCATTTTATACAGTTCTTAAAAAAATATTTTCATTATTTAGGGTACATCGACGGTTCAATCAGTTAAGGGTCCGATGCTTGATCTGGGCTCAGGTTATAATCTCATGGTTCATGAGATCGAGCCCCACATCAGGTTCTGTGCTGATGGTGCAGAGCCTGCATGGGATTCTCTCTCTGCCTCTCTCTTTCTCTCAAAATAAATAAATAAACATAAGAAATATATTTTCATGATTTGAAAAATAATTGTGGGCATTCTTAATTGTTAAGTGTGTGCAAAAGAGCCAGAAGAAAAGATTTATCTGTGGTAAAGTAAATAAGTACATGAGATTTGCTCTTCAGCTCGCCTTCATGGAAAATGGTAAACTTTTGTGGCTTTACCATCAGGAAAGAGCAGAAAGCAAGGACATTTGCTGTGTAAATAATGGCCTTTGGCATGACCAGCTGCAAACGTACCCTAAAAGCACTCTCTCTTAAACAACTCAGAGAAAGAGCACTGTTATTTTGTGCTATTTCGAAATAACTGTATATTGCCTATGAGGGCATTCACTGAAACTTAGATTTGGAGATTTATTTGGAAGATATTTATCAAGAAAAATCATCATGGCTGATGTTCTGAGGTATTGACAGTTCCTCCTCAGTTGTTTGCCTTTAAGAACCATTTAAAGGGCCAAGAAGAGAGGAAAATTGAAAAGCAAATTAAATGTCACAAGTGAAGGGCTGTCACCTCAGATTTAATAATGTCATTATTGGAAGTTAAATACCAGGTAATTATGAATACGAAGATGTGTGAGAAATCCACTGCATAATTACAGAAACATTATAGCCAGCTTTCTCAGAGCTAAGAATTCAACTTCACCTACAGAATTTTCTAAACGACTAGTACTGCACACACAACCTATCCCTACCAGCCCATCAAATCTAGGTAGTCAGAAATTACTTGAGTTATAAAGATGGGATTTGGATTGCTTTTATTCAAACTCAATGTATTTGATTTTTTTCCCTCATGCTTTGTTTGGTTTTCGTCCTTTAAAATGGATGTGGCCCAGTGTGTTGGTGGGGTACGTACCTAGTTACCTTGCAAAATGGTTCCCTCTGCAGGCAAATACTTTCTGACTACATGATGCTAAACACGGATAATAATTCTATTACAGTTTTCATGGGGATTATTCAAGAATGCACAGCACACAGACTCATCCCTCAACTTCGCTCTTCCATTCCTATTCTAATATACATCACCGGAATGATGACATTCAGGACCATATTTCATCCGCACATGTCTTTCTCCTGATGTATTGTGTTTCATACCAACGCTTTTCAAGCAACACAGAATTCCTAGTGAGTAAAAACTCATAAATAATATTACAATTAAAAATAAAAGATTACTTAGAAGGTAGCAAGTATATTTAGATGTGACTTTTAAATGGCAGATGCATGGCATTTTTCAAATCTCAGCAACATCTATTATGTGGGCCCTGAGGGATCTGCGGGAGATGATGGTTTTTTACACTTTCTACACTTTCTTGGTCCTTTCTCAGATAAACATGCACTCAGAGAGACAAACTTGCATCCAGATTTTAGGGGTATTGAGGATAGAATACAGAAGTCTGTTCAATCTTTATTATTATTATTATTATTATTATTATTATTATTATTGAGATTATAAACATATCTCTTGGGTTATTAACCTTCTGAAAGTGCCAAAAATAGCATACATACTGATTTTCTTTTTGGTTTTCCTTTCACATGCCTCTGTCTTCCTCATTTCTCTTCTGGTCAGTTTAGACAAGGATAAATTGATGTGTGGAAATAGTTCAGGGGCAAGCGAGGAGCCGCAGCCCAGGCCAATCCTAAATGACCACCCTTGCAAACCCTACTGAAGATTTGCAAAAGCCACAGGTACTTTGTACACAAAATCCAGAGACTAGCAAAGCACAATAAAATGAAGTTCTATAAAACAATAGCAGGTACCGTGTTCTTTACAAATTAAACGTCTGTGGCAACCCTGCGTCAAGCAAGACTACCAGCCTCGTTGTTCCAACACCATTTGTTCACTTCGTGTCTCTTGTGTCAAAGAGAATTTGGTGACTCTCACAGTATTTCAATTTTTTTCATTATTACTATATTGGCTACAGTGATCTGCAATCAGTAATTACGACTCGCAAAAGCTCTGATGATGGTGAGCACTTTTTAGCAATATTTGTTAATGAAAGTATGTACTTTTTTAGACATAAGGCACTTACTAGACTACAGTGTAGTGTAAACATAATTTTTAGATGCACTGGGAAACCAGAATATTCATTTGACTCACTATGCTGTGACATTTGCTTCTATTGAGATGGTCTGGAACCAAATGCCTAATATCTCCAAGGTATGCCTCTCTGCCTCTAGATACCCAAACACCAGTTACTGGAATAGTACATGTAACAGTAAAGAATACCTTCATGGTGCCATTCTTACAATGGCAATGTAATGGCATCTTACAATGGTGCCATTGGAGATAAACAGAAGGCAGCGTTGAGATAATTTGGAAGTAATAGCTCACCATTCTCCACGCCTTGCTTTCTCCACTCTAGCACCAATACACTATGCGGTATTTCCTAACACAGCAGGCTGGTTCACATATGCCCCTTGACCATGATGCTCCAGTGTCACTTCCTACCACAAGTAAAATAATGACCATCACCTGTCTCGTGGGTATTTTTATCATCGTACCTACTCCAGAAGATGTGCAGATGTTTATATGTACTTGTCCCCCCTTCTTACCTGTAAGTTTCTTAAAGCTGGGTCTATGTTACTTATATTTTATCGCTTCTCATAGCCCTAGCAATATGTGTGCCAACGATACCAAGAACAATGACTTATAGTTTGCTTTTAACAATAATTCCCTTTTTCCCCATCTAATAAAATGAAACCCTTAACATAATGCCACAAAATTCCTTCTCTAAGTATCCTACGTCATGTAGATAAACAGAACCTTCTCACTTCCTGCTGCATCTTCCCCTGCCACATATCTCCCTAAAATGGGGGGTTGTAAATATCATATTTCAAAGGACACCATGTCACTATCAATCTCTCTCTGATGCGTTGAACGATGCTGGATGGAGGAGTAATCCTAGGATCTTCTCTCTAACCTTGGTAACACTCCACTAAAACCAGAAGCTACCATCAGAGTCCCAGGAGACTTTGACTCCACTTTGCCTAGACAGAAGGCTCATGTAGGAATGATACCAGGCCTGCCTCAGGTTCTTGGCCCTTTGAGTCGGTAGCCCTGTCCTTGCACTAGACACCATCCTTCATAAAGGTGAAGCACAACACCTACCAGTGTCTGTGGCAATCACCTAAGACCACACTTTTACCTTCCTTATTCCCCACCCGAGACTCCCATCCTCCTCTAGCCTTTATACTTAGTCTGGGCTCTTGGTGTCCCATGTTCAAACTTTGGCCTTCCTTAACAGACTGAGACTTCATTTTTCCCTGAGTTCTTCATGTTCACAACTGTCTTGCGCTGAAACTCTCACTTTGACTACATTCTTATAAAACTTAAATCCTTTTATTAAGCACCCTAGATTTAGCATTGGCAAAATTCATCTTCTTCTAAAGACCCCCTTATGACAATATGATCCAGAGATATATTCAAGATAGACTAAGGTTGGAGAGACAGGATATAGAAAATCCAGCTATCGTACACAGCACCTTGCTCTCTGCTCAGAACTCATGAAATAAAGGTGGATCATCTAACCCATCATCTTTCTCTGACCAAATATAATTTGGATCTGTCTTTTTTTTCCCTCCAGAATGTAACTAAATTGGAAGAATGTAGAGCTCATTTCATGGTTGTTTATGTCTTACTGTAAAGAAAAAGCTAACAGGTTAACTATAAATATTTGGCTCTCAAAATGTTATGAATGAGTGATTAGAGGTATTTTCCTATCCTCTGCCCCCATGGACATAACTTGAAACAGAGTCAAGAGGATTGATGATGAGGGACTGAGCTGAAACTGTCACTGTGAATGTCATTAAGGAGATGAAATGCACGTGAATGCATTTCCACTGGGCAGCAGAGATTTTCTCCCACATAATTCACAGCCAGATCAGACAGCTTGGTCATTATTTTTCCAGAACAACAACAACAATCAATACGGAAGTGGCAGATTTTTAAGGACATCATCCCTGTAGAGCAAACCTGAAGGAGGGAGAAGACCAAAGGTAAGACCAAGCCCACAAGAATACTTTAAAAATACACTAATATCTCTGAAAATCTTTTATGACTTTCAAATAACTGTGAGACATGTAAGAGACAAACTCTGATCCTGACTTGGAATATGGCCCAGAGAGGCTGACTATAACAGAGCTGAAAAATCCTAGACAAGAAATCAGAATATTTAAAACTGAGATTCCAGAAATGCTGAGCTGAAGCTACTTCAAGATGGCTTTACCACAGACAGACGAGGAAAAGCGTGGGTCGTTTGCCATGGATGTCTCCTAAATGTGTCCGGCATAACTTCGTATCCCCCCAAAAGAGTTTGGCATTTCCTTTTCAGGGAGGTAGTTTCTTCCAAGATGATGTTTTAGATGTGTCTTACTTGCTTGAGGACAGCTCAGAGGAAGGCCTATGGCTTTACTGTTCTGTAGGGCGGCCACTAGTCACATGTGGCTACTGAGCTCTTACAGTGTGGCTAGTCCAGATTGAAATGTGCGGTAAGCAAATCTGCACACCAAATTTCCAAGACTTACTATGAGAGAAAGAATGTAAAACATCTCAATAATATTTTATATTGATTACATGTTGAAATGCTAATAGTTTGGACATGTCAGCTCAAATAAAACATATTGTTTTTTTAGCCATTTCTGTTTTTCAATGTGGCCACCTTAATTTAAAATTATATATGTGGCCTGCCTGATGTATTTCTATTGGGAAGCACTGCTCTCTAGGATGCTTGGGATGGGTAGAGCTATGAGGTTAATATAAACCAAGAAGGAACAGAATCGCAGACATGCGATTGCTGATCTGGTCTGCACAACCAGATAAAAGCTGAGGGACAGAACTAGTTGCACAGTGCTATTCCCAGTGTGACCCACAGGAGAACATCAACCTGCAAACTGTCACTGGCCCATGGCAAGTAGAGAAATTGAGGGGACATCTTTAGAAACTTTTATACAGTTTGACAGATCAATTTTACATTTGTTGAATTTAACATCATTTTTAAATTTGTGTTTTGTATGTCTTTGCATTTTCTTATTTAATTTTTATTAATGTATTTTATAAATAATTTTACAAAGTTATCATTCTAAGATATTAGAGATACGATCTTCACAGGCAGTTTAAAAAACAATGAGATGGGGCACCTGGGTGGCTCATTCGGTTAAGCATCAGACTCTATATTTCGACTCAGGTCATGATCTCATGGTTCATGGGATCTAGCCCCATGTCAAGCCTCATATCAAGCTCCGAATGGAGTCCCACATGCACTGTCAGTGCAGAGCCTGCTTGGGATTCTCTCTCTCCCTCTTTCTCTGCCTCTCCCCACTCATGCTTTCTCTCTCAAAATAAGTGAACTTAAAAACAAAAAACAAAAACACCAAGATGTGCAATTTTGGTGATGCTAGGGCTCAGTTTTGATATCCACAGAAGCAGAGATTTATGGATTTCATACATACTTCCTGAAAGCCAGTGTTTAATGGAGAATAAAAATAATTCCATTTTCTTATGCCTACCTAAAGGGTAGCTAGCTGTATCTAAATTTCTTCAAATGCATAACCAATTCAAATATAAAACAAAGGAATAGGCTAGCCCCTTAACTCTGTAGACATGTTTCATTTTCTGTAAAATGTAGACATTGGAAAACTTAATATCTAGCCAGCTTCTAAATGACATAATTTGGGGAAGTCCTCGTTTACATGAGAAGCTGATAGCAACCTCCACTACAGTGGGTGCCAACAGGCCTCTCGCTGCCCTGAATCAGGTTAAATTGGATGTGTGATATAGTGCAGCCTGGAAGTGTGAAGGAAACCATAGTAAATGCTATTTGATAATAAGGAAAAGAAAGGACTTGGAGTTAAGTGTAATCCAGCTTGGCAGTTCATCAGCAAACACCTGCTCACTCTGCCAAAGTATGAAAACCAAAAACATCCTGCCTGGAAAAATGGAAGATTTCTCTACTTCCCTCTAAAGTAAGAAACATGTTCAACTCAGACATGTCGGCTGTAATCTCTGCCTCAGTGCACCAGAAAGGCAATTCTCAATGCACCTGCCCGGCATCACCGTATTCCAAAATACCTCTTGAATACCACAAAAATCACTTCAATCCTTGGTGTCAGGAGATGCTCCCACGTACAGACTCCAAGGTAAAGACACATGTAAAACAAAATAATTGAGAATTTTTAAGATAACTTTTTTTCTCATATCCTCATATTTCATGATTCACTCAGCTTGCTTTCTACAAATTCTAGAAAAGAGGCGACAAATGGCCCCCTTGTTAATATCTTCTTTCTTGTGTGTTTTAAAGGTCCTTTATACTAGATATCACAACTCATAATCTGATTCTCCTCCATTCTACTGATATTTAATTTGCTGAAGGATCTAAGACAATTCAGGATCTAGAAAGTTTTGTAGAAGAAAGGGAAGGGTAGTTTTTTAAAAATGGAAGCAGTATAGTCTAGATGTCAGCTTTTAGATGGAAGATACTCTGTCTTGCTCACAGCAGTTAGTACAATCTTTGGCAATAAGGAAATAACAAATACTGTAACTGACTCTAGGTGGACAAATTAATTAAGCATCTACTATATGCCTACACCAACTAAGCATTTTATTCTTCCAAACAATCTGGTAAGGTATACATTCTGTAATAAGGAGATTGAAACTAAGACAAGTTAGATAACCAATTCAGGTCACCACCATCCCCTCCCATTTACACACGCTACAACCATAGAAAACAGCTCAGAAGCACTCACTATACCATCTACTAATTGTGTTATACATTCCTTCTTAAGTTCCCTTTTTGATCTACCTGGAGGTGAGTGGATAAAGTTCTGCTCTGACTATTAAGGGAGGCCTCTTAAGTTGTGCAGCCTGGTTTCTCCTTGCCTTTGGCTTTGGCTTTGCCTCTGTGAATGCAGTGCCATATTCATGTGTAAGTTGATGTGTAAAAAACATTCCATTTGAGGTTCTTTCTCGTATCAGATGTCTAAGTTGCTCACTTACCTTGATTTGTTTTCATATGATTTTCTTGCTGGGCAGAGAAGGTCTTCACCTGGTAATTCACCAGAGACCAGCTCTGTGTTGATTCCCCAAAAGAACATGTAAACTTTTCTTCCCCCCAAAATATGAGAAAACTACACAGGACTGACTTTATGTATGTGAAGATTAAGCTGTCATCTGCAAGAAGGGTCCTTCCTTTTACAATATAATGTTTTCACCTCTTTACTGAAACCAAAGTCTCCTTACAAAGAACACAAAGAAGAATTCTTCCCAGAGGACAGTTTCCTCCTGCAAGTAGAGGAAGGCACTGTGCTCAAAGGCTATGGACATGGACCTCGCAATCAGTCCAGCTAATGTCTATTACTGCTTTACCGCTTAATTACTGTATGACTTTAAGCAAAACTATATCATCAGAGGGGCGCCTGGGTGGCGCAGTCGGTTAAGCGTCCGACTTCAGCCAGGTCACGATCTCGCGGTCCGTGAGTTTGAGCCCCACGTCAGGCTCTGGGCTGATGGCTCGGAGCCTGGAGCCTGTTTCTGATTCTGTGTCTCCCTCTCTCTCTGCCCCTCCCCCGTTCATGCTCTGTCTCTCTCTGTCCCAAAAATAAAAAAACGTTGAAAAAAAAAAAAAATTAAAAAAAAAAAAAAACTATATCATCAGAGTTTAATGAGGAAAAGCAAAACCATTGTAAGCATTTAAGCAGGAAAAAATTAGGTTTAAAAATTATTAAAAGGGCTAGAGTAGCAGAAGAGAGGGGAGGGAAGCTGGTACTATCCAGCCCTCAAGAACAGTGGGAAGCCTGACACCATTGCCCGTACCACTCACCTCTGCACAACTACAGCTCCTGCCAGAGCCCTCAAGCCAAGCTTCTGCCAAGGGCCCCCTTCCACCTTACCCCTGTTGCAGGAACCCACATTGCTCACTGCCATCCCTAAAAGTTTCATGGAAGTCTGCATTAGTGTTCTGCCACTGCTATTGCCAAAGTCAAAAGAATAGCTTCCCCTCCCCTTCTGCCTTCCCATCCCAAGCGAGAGCCTCCTGTTGAAAGAACCTAAACTGAAGCCATACTTCTTAGCGAGTATATCTAAGAAATGTAGTTTCTAGGCTTCCAGCTTCTAGCACACAGAGGGAAGCAACACAAAATACCCATTAAACAAGTTACTTAATCTGTTTGAGTTACAGCTTCCTTCTCCATAAAATAAAAACAATGGTCTTATGCTGTATTCACTTTTAAAAGTGCTTACTTTATGTTGGGTTACTATCCACTGAGTATTGATCTAGGAACTGTGGGGTATAAGTATTTTTTTAAGTACAGTCTCTGCTTTCATATGATTTCATGAGCATGTATTTAAACAAATAATTACAATAACAGTCTGGTGCCAACTCTGTGCACAGGTTCCTACAATATGACACTGAAAACAGGGGGAAGGGTACTTAACTTTGGGAGGAATGAAAAGAATTTCTAAAGGAAATGATGCCTAGGGGTCCCAGAAGAAAAGAGGGGGAAAAGGGAGAAGGTTTAATTGAGAATACTATAGCTGAAAACTTCCCTAATCTATGGAAGGAAACTGACATCCAAACCCATGAGGCACAGAGAACTCCCATCAAAATCAACCAAAGCAGGCCAACACCAAGACATATCATAGTAAAATCTGCGAAATATAGAGATAAGGAAAACATCCTGAAAGCAGCAAGGGAAAAGAAACGCCTGACCTATAAAGGAAGACAAATAAGGTTACCGGCAGATCTATCCACAGAAACTTGGCAGGCCAGAGGGAGTGGCATGATATATTCAACGTGCTGAATGGGAAAAATATGCAGCCAAGAATACTTTCTTTAGCAAGGCTGTCATTCAGATTAGAAGGAGAAATAAAGAGTTCCAAAAAACACAAAAACAAAAATTAAAGGAGTCTATGACTATTAAACCCTCCATGCAAGAAATATTAAAAGGGACTCTTTGAGTGGGAAAGAAAGACAAGAGCAACAAATATTAGAAAGGAACAGAGAAAATCTCCAGAAACAATGACTTTGAAAGTACTACAATGGCACTAAACTCATACCTATCAATAATCACTCTGAATGCAAATGGACTAAATTGCTCCAATCAAAAAAACATAGGTTATCAAAATGGTAAAAAAAAAAAAAAAAAAAAAAAAAAAACCCATCTCTATGTGGCCTACAAGAGACTCACTTTAGATGTAAAGACACCTATGGACTGAAAGTGAGGGGATGAAAAACCATCTATGATGCTAATGGGTAGCAAAAGAAACCTGGAGTAGCCATACTTACATCAGACAAACTAGATTTTAAACCAAAGACTGTAACAAGAGATGAAGAAGGGCACTATACCATAATAAAGGGGTCTAGCTAACAAGAAGATCTAACAATGGCAAATAATTATGCCTCCAACTTGGAGGAACTCAAATATATAAATCAATTAATGACAAACATAAAGAAACTCATTGATAATAATACAATAATAGTAGGGAACTTTAATGCTCCGCTTACACCAATGGACAGATCATCTAAGCAGAAAATCAATAAGGTAACAATGGCTTTGAATGACACACTGGCCCAGATGGACTTAACAGATAAATTCAGAACATTTCATCCTACAGCAGCAGAATACACATTCTTTTCAAGTTCATATGAAACATTTTCCAGAACAGATAACATACTGGGTCACAGATCAGACCTCAACAAATACAAAATATTTGAGATCAAACTAGGCATATTTTCTGACCGCAACACTACGAAACTTGAAGTCAACCACAAAAAAAAAAAAAAAAATGGAAACACCACAAACACATGGAGGTTAAAGAATGAGTGAGTTAAACAGGAAATTTAAGGGGCGCCTGGGTGGCGCAGTCGGTTAAGCGTCCGACTTCAGCCAGGTCACGATCTCGCGGTCCGTGAGTTCGAGCCCCGCGTCAGGCTCTGGGCTGATGGCTCGGAGCCTGGAGCCTGTTTCCGATTCTGTGTCTCCCTCTCTCTCTGCCCCTCCCCCGTTCATGCTCTGCCTCTCTCTGTCCCAAAAATCAATAAACGTTGAAAAAAAAATTAAAAAAAAAAAAAAAAAAACAGGAAATTTAAAAAGAAACTTAAAATAATACATGGAAGCAAATGAAAATGAAAACACAATAGTAAAAAGCCTTTGGGGTGCAGCAAAAGAAGTCATACGAGAGAACTATATAGCAATCAAGAGCTACCTCAAGAAGCAAGAAAACTCTCAAACACATGACCTAAACTTACACCCAGAGGAGATAGAAAAAGAATAGCAAATAAAGCCTAAAGCCAGAAGAAGAAGGGAAATAATAATGATTAGAGTAGAAATAAATGATACAGAAACAAACAGTAGAACAGATTAATGAAAATAGGACCTAGTTCTTTGAGAGAATAAAATTGATAAACCCCTAGCCAGACTTATAAAAAAAAGAAAAAAGACCCAAATAAATAAAATCACAAATGAAAGAGAGATCACAACAAACACCATAGAAATACAAACAATTATAAGAGAATATTATGATGAATTATATGCCAATAAATTGGGCAATCTAGAAGAAATGGATAACTTACTAGAAACATATAATAAACTAACAAAACTGAAAAAAGAAGAAATAGAAAATTTAAATGGACTGATAACAAATCAAGAAATTGAATCAATTATCAAAAATCTCCCAACAAACAAAAGTCCAGGGCCACATGGCTTCCCAGGGGAATTCTACCAAACATTTAAAGAAGAGTTAATACCTATTCTTTTCAAACTCTTCCAAAAAGCAGAAGTGGAAGGACAACTTCCAAACTCATTAGGTGCCAACATTACCTTGGATCCAAAACCAGACAAAGACCCCACTAAAAAGGAGAGTTACAGACCAATATCCCGGATGAACATGGAGGCAAAAATTCTCAACAAGATACTAGCAAATCGAATCCAATAGTACAGTAAAAGAATTATTCACCACAATTAAGTGGGACTTATTCCTGGGTTGCAGGGTGGCTCAATATTTGCAAATTAATCAATGTGATATACCACCTTAATCAAATAAAGGATAAAAACTATATGATCCTCTCAGTAAATGCAGAAAAAGCATCTGACAAACTACAGCATTCATTTTTGATAAAAAACCCCAACAAAGTAGCGATAGAGGGAACATACCTAAACATCAAAAGGCCATATACGAAAGACCCACAGCTAATATCATCCTCAATGGGGAAAAACTGAGAGCCTTTCTCCTACAGTCAGGAACAACACAAGGATATCCACTCTCACCATCACTATTTAATATAGTACTGGAAGTCTTAGCCTCAGCAATCAGAGGATGAAAAGAACAAAAGGCATTCAAATTGGCAAGGAAGAAGTCAAACCTTCACTATTTGCAGATGACATGATATTCTAAGTAGGAAACCCAAAAGACTCCATTAAAAAAATTGCTAGAATTGTTACACGAATTCAGTAAAGTCACATTATACAAAATTAACATACAGAGATCTGGTGCATTTCTATACATCAATAATGAAGCAGCAGAAAGAGAAATCAAGGAAGTGACCCCATTTACAATTGCACCAAAAACCATAAGATACCTAGGAATAAACCTAACCAAAGAGGAAAAAGAGCTGTACTCTGAAAACTACAGGATACTGTGAAAGAAATTGAAGATGACACAAAGAAATAGAAAATATTCCATTTTCATGGATTGGAAGAACAAACATTGTTACAATGTTTATATTACCCAAAGCAATCTACACATTTAATGCAATCCCTATTAAAATACAACCAGCATTTTTCACAGAGCTAGAACAATCTTAAAATTTGTATGGAACCACAAAAGACCCCTAAATAGCCAAAGCAATCTTGAAAAAGAAAAACAAAGCTGGAGGCACCACAATTCCAGACTTAAAGCTGTATTACAAAGCTGTACCCAGCAAGAGAGTATGCTATTGGCACAAAAACAGACACTCAGATCAATGGAACAGAATACAAAACTCAGAAATGGACCCACAACTACATGGCCAACTAATCTTCGACAAAGCAGGAAAGAATATCCGATGGAAAAAACACAGTCTCTTCAACAAATGGGAAAACCGGACAGCAACATGCAGAAGAATGAAACTGGACCACTTTCTTAACCATATACAAAAATAAACCCAAAATGGATGAAAGGCCTAAATGCAAGGTAGGAAACCATCAATATCCTAGAGGAGAACACAGGCAGCAACCTCTTTGGCATTGGCCATAGCAACTCCTTACTAGACACATCTCTGGAAGCAAGGGAAACAAAAGCAAAAATGAACTATTGGGATCTCATGAAGATAAAAAGCTTCTGCACAGTGAAGGAAGTGATCAACAAAACTAAAAGGCAACCTATAGAATGGGAGATGATATTTGCAAGTGACATCTCTCACAAATGGTTAGTATCCAAAATCTATAAAGAACTTCTCAAATTCAACACCTAAAAAACAAATAACCTAGTTAAGAAATGGGCAGAAGACATGAATAGACACTTATTCAAAGAAGACTTCCAGATGGCTAACGAACACATGAAAAGATGAGATACCAAGATGAGACACCACCTCACACCTATCAGAATGGTAAAATTAACACCACCAGAAACAACAGATGTTGGTGAGGCTGCAGAGAATGGGGGACCCTCTTACACTGTTTTTTGGAATGCAAACTGGTACAGCCACCCTGGAAAACAGTATGGAGTTTCCTCAAAAAGTTAAAAATAGAACTACCTTATGACCCAGCAATTGCACTACTAGGTATTTACCCAGAGAATACAAACATACTGATCCAAAGGGGGCACATGCACCCCAATGTTTATAGCAACATTATCAACAATAGCCAAATCATGGAAAGAGCCCAAAGGTCCACTGACTGATGAATGGATAAAGAAGATGCAGTATAGGGGCGCCTGGGTGGCGCAGTCGGTTAAGCGTCCGACTTCAGCCAGGTCACGATCTCGCGGTCCGGGAGTTCGAGCCCCGCGTCGGGCTCTGGGCTGATGGCTCAGAGCCTGGAGCCTGTTTCCGATTCTGTGTCTCCCTCTCTCTCTGCCCCTCCCCCGTTCATGCTCTGCCTCTCTCTGTCCCAAAAATAAATAAACGTTGAAAAAAAAAATTAAAAAAAAAAAAGAAGATGCAGTATATATACACAATGAAATATTACTCATCCATCAAAAAGAATGAAATCTTGCCACTTGTAATGATATGGATGGAGCTAGAGTGTACTATGCTAAGTGAAATAAGTCAGTCAGAGAAAGACAAATACCATATGATTTCACTCATATGTAGAATTCAAGAAACAAAACAGATGAACACAGTGAAGGGAAAAAAAGAGAGAGGGAAGCAAACCATAAGAGACTCTTAACTATAGAGAACAAGCTGAGGGTTGATGGAGGGGTGCTGGGGGGGGGGGGTTAGGCTAAATGGGTGATGGGTATTAAAAGGGCACTTGTGATAAGAACGGGTGTTATGCATAAGTGATGAATCACTAAATTCTACCACTAAAACCAATATTACACTATATATTAACAGCTACAGTGTAAAAACATGATACAAAAAAATAAAAATTAAAATATCAAATAAAGAAGATAATGCCTATTCAAGTTTTCAACTATGAGGCAATAGGTAGCAGGAGACTGAGTGTGGTGAGAGTTCATCCTTTCGGCAGGAAATAAAAGCAAGTATGAGAGTAGAATCAAAAACACCTTACAGTGTAGAAAATGAAAAAAGAGTTTTAAATTTCTGGAAAAAAAATATAAGGAAGGAAATGAGAAGAGAGAGATAGGCAGAAGCCAGATCAGCAAAAGCCTACTATGTCTTGTTAAAAACTTAGAGAGACATCAACCTAATGGAAGAGGAGAGATGCTTCAGAGTTTGAAGTCCAGCTGTGGTGTGGTTAAATTTGTACTGTCCACTGGCTATGAGAGGATGGACCTAAGGGAGATTAAATAGAAACAGAGAGGCCAGTTTAAAAACTTTCAGTCGTTCTGGAATGAGTTAGTGAAAAGCTGAATTAGGATCAGTGCAAAAAGGGGGTGAGTCAATCAGACACACCCTATTACAGGCACTAAAATAACAGTAGACATGTAACACAGTAGCACGTCTTGTGTTTCCCAACCTCTTCTTGGGAGTAGAAGGGCATGTATTTAGAAGAAATTCTTTAACAAAACAACTGGAGTTTGTTGAGAGGACTGCTCAACTCCACAGCATCATACAGCATCATACTTTATACATAGAGTGTAGGTTCAGTCAAGTGCAGACCTTTTATTTTACTAGGTGGAGACACAGAGTTTGGGGCAAAGCTAGATTACTCTGGACAATAGAGGGTAGGCTGATCTCATACCACCAGGAGTCCTGTTCTCTGCCTCAATTAATGAGAACAGGAATAGAGCAAAAGAGATAGATTCCATACATAAAGATAAAAATTGTTAGGACTTGAGAAGGTGCCAAAAGCCAGAAATCAGAAATAGTTATTAGAGTGCATAATCACAACCCCTTATTGGAAATCCATATGAATAGAGTGCTTAAGGTTATAAAAAGTTTCAGATTTAATAAAAACAATATGGTGTATCTACCATGTACAATAGAACATGAGCAGGGAGACCTACGCTAAGGACCACACTCCGACATGTTAATAGTTTTTCAGTGAAATATATCAATATTCATAACAAGTGGGATAAAAAAATTAAGATAACTTAATTTCAGTTCATTCAGGTTTTACCTCAGATGAATTAAGACAAAGTCAGGTTTCATTGTCAAGTGGATGATGAAAACTCTTCGTTTTCAGAGCTCTTGCAATTTCAGAACTGTAAAACCCATATTTTGTTGGGACAGAGATAAGACTGTGTGGTGATTTAGGTAGATGAGCCCTCTATTTGTTCCTATCTCCAAAGGTGGGGACCTTCCTGACTCTCATGAACAGAGGTGAGAATGTGGCTGGTTGGCCACATTTGCTGATTGCCATGGGGCTTAAGAGCTCTATGGAAAATCACTTGACCTCAGACATATTATAGACTTAATGATTTTTTTATGATCTTGGTGTGTCCCGTAGGGGTCCATTTTAGAGTAAGAATGAATGAAGTCCCTGAGAGAACATCACTATGAGATGGTAAGAAATCTGTCCAAATAGCCAAAGTAGCACACTGTATACTGGGAACCTTGACTCAAACAACAACTGTAGGTAAAGCGTGAGGTTCTAAATGACTGTCTCCTAAACTAGACATTCTCTCTTCCCACTCCCAGACAACTCCAGCAACAATTTTAAAAAATATATAAACTCTCTCAGTGAGGTGGTTATCCTGGCCAGAGAGGGTGAAGAACACAGGACATGAGTTATTGCCGTGGGATAGAGGGATCACCGCTCAGGGAGTGGCCCATGGAGACCAGAGGTCTGAAGGATATCGGCGGTGACAGCAGAGAAAGAGAGAAGTTTAAAGGGATGAGCAGCAGAGTGAGAGCAACCTGTGGAGCAAAACAGGGCTAATGTAATAGACAACAGACCATGGGGTCTGCAGATCTGTTGAGAAGGAACTGATCACAACACCACCCACAGTCTCCTAGAGAGAATAATTGCAAAGACAGACAACAAGGATGAACGAATTTCTTGCTTGAAGCAAGGGGGGGTGGTCTGTATTTGGAGCATTATTGTACATTTGACATCTTTCTGCTCACTAGCAAGAATCCTGCAGAACACACTGTTTATTTAGCTATGATAACTAAATGGATAGTGGTGCTACCAACAAAAAAAAAATCTTTTTTTTTAAAGTGACGTGTCAGAGGAAAGACAATTCATTTGGGGTCATACTCAGCTGGGGTGTTCATAGATCATCAAGGTAGGGAGCTACTCGGTATACAATTCTCAGGTTGGTAGGAGATGCCTGTGCCGGAAATAATGATTTCAAGGTGTAAGCATAAAAATAAAACCACAAGAATGTTGAAAGTGCTCAAGGAGAATAAGTAGATGAGACTATATGGGTAGGTTGATGATAGAACCTTGAAGAATACCAACATTTAAAGAATGAGTGGTGGAATAAAAACCACTGTTGGCAGACAGAATAGTACTGGTAAAAATTGAACAAGAAAAATCACTTAGTACAAAGTCAAGGGAGAATAAAAATTGATAAGGAGGCAAAATGGTTGTCAAGCGAAAAAAAGAATAATATGTATGCACAAAATTTGGGAAAAGAAGGACATGGGTGATACAGAGGAAATCATTTTAAGTGCAGTGGTGGAAGCCAACACTAGGCTGTAGTAAACAGGTGGCAAGAAAGTGAAAAACATAAGTATAGAATACTCTTTCAAGGGCTTTGGAAAAGATTAAATGAGGTAATGTTTTACTAGAGGGTTTGGCAATTAATGGGGCCCCTTGTAACACAGTGACTTCAAATCACATAAAGGTCTGAAGTGTGATGTCAGGTCTTTTGCTGGGAAGGTATTTGTGTAGATGAGGGAAGAGGGTACTCGATTCCCTGTTGTACTCTCACTGCACACTCAGCCCTCCAGGCACCTTGAAAGGGAGAGGGGAATGACCTGAACAGCAAGCTTAAGGCCAGTAAAATGCGTGGCCTAGGAACCAGAAGGCAACGGCCCAAACTGTTCCATGGCAGTGGTTTTGGAGGCTTCATGTTGGTTCCCATCCCTACAGCAGAAGAGATCTACTTACTTTGAAACCAATGTATTCATTGTTAAAATCCTTGACTTGCAACCAGCCAGGAGTGAATCACCTTTAAAGCGTTTTCTTATCATACGATAGCTGACTTCAAAGCCATCCCAATTATCATGCCTAGTTGTCTAAAATAATTGACAAATATGCATTGTATTATTATTATTATTATTATTATTGTTAATTATTACCTCCATATCTCTGACATTTCAGAGATCCTTCCCATTTTCTTTTCAGGGCAGAGGACCTTGCCAAACTGCCAAGTCATTTTCCTAACTCTCACTCTATCCTACTTAATCTCTCCTACTTCCCTCGCCATTCTAATTGAGGATGGCTGGTGGTGCAGAAACCTCACTGAATTGGTTGTCAGAGATTCCAATCTTCAGATTGGAAAATAACCTTCCAGAACATGTGGTTATCACCTTTCCCGTAGCATCCAGTTAATCATACTGAAGTAGATGACTAGCAGGTACTGGGTGGTGAAGGCTTATGACAGGGAGATCAAACCCCTGGTTTTCATCGTCTCCATGCCCACACAGTCATTTTTCCTTTGGGGAGTAGAGGAGACAAAAACCCTTTCCTTTTTCTGTCTTCTTTATGGAAATATCCAGCTCCCATTTCAAAGGAGAGAGCTGCCACTGGTTTGCTCCTGCTATCGGTGTAGGTGCGGAAGAATATTCAGTGTCGATTCATTGGGGTTCACTAGCATTCTGTTTATTTCCCTACAGCCAAAATCTTCAGAGACCCCTTTATTCTCATCTCTGTGCACTGATTCCAAACCAGTTTAGTCCAATCATCAGAAAATTAGCTTTCACCTATCTAAAGTTCCTTCCAGAGATCAATCCTGGTGGGTGTACAACTATATGACTTATGATTTAATTGTTTGGGATTAAACCAGTGAGAGAAATCACATCTGCAGTAACTCAACAGTGATCTCAGGTGAGCAAGCTTGATTTAACCCTTTCAAACATGTACAAATTATTTAGTTCATGAACCACCTCCAAACTCCTCCCTGGACCATTTCCAAAGATGGCGCTAATTAGACCACATGTTGCTGTGTCTCTAATTACAATATATTTAATTAGCATGTATGATTTTTTCCCATTAAATTGTCATTATCATAAAGTTGGGAACCGTATTGCCAGGGCAACCTGGATGCGAATATACACAATTCAACCTTTATTAAAATCTTAATTTAGCTCAAATTCAACTGTGTTCTTGGCTACCGTCACTAAAAAGTCAAACGAATGCTAATTTCTCTCTCTTGTCTGTCTCCTCAAAAATGTACCAGTGACTTATATACATTTCGCTGAATTTACTGACCTCAATATATCTACTCCTTGATACCATTGCTGCTTCCAAAACCATAAATTTCCTCTTGGATCCTCATCCTAATCAATACTGTCCCCAAGAAAAGAGCACTGTAAACCTAGCAATGGGGACACAGGAAGAATCTGTTTCCTGGCTTAGCTCAAGTTATGCTTCTTCCATGAATTCCTTTTAAAAAAAATGTGTATTCATTTAGAGAGAGAGAGAGAGACACCACGAGCAGGGAAGGGGCAAGAGAGAGCCAGAGAGACAGAGAATCCCAAGCAGGCTCCACACTGCCAGCACAGAGCCCAACATGGGGCTTGAACCCACAAACTGTGAGATCATGACCTGAGTTGAAATCAAGAGTTAGACACTTGATTTGAGCCATGAATCCCTGTTTAAGCCTACCAGACTTTTTTTTCTCTTCTGAACCTAAAACCTTCTCATTTTATTTTTTTTTAACATTTTATTTTTAAATGTTTATTTTTGAGACAGAGAGAAACAGAGCATGAGCAGGGAAGGGGCAGAGAGAGAGGGAGACACAGAATGTGAAGCAGGCTCCAGGCTCTGAGCTGTCAGCACAGAGCCCGACACGGGGCTTGAACTCACGAACTGTGAGATCATGACCTGAGCCGAAGTAGGACGCTTAACCGACAGAGCCACCCAGGCGCCCCAAAACCTTCTCATTTTATGAATCTCATTGGGCATTTGCCCATGTTCTTTGTATTGTTAATTTACATTTTCACATATATTGCCTTGCTCCACCACTAAATCATAACTTCTAACATTAATTCCATTAATAACAGTGTTTCAGACACTGAACTATATGGTAAAGTTACAAAACTGAGTGAGAAAAAAATAACTTGTCTTCAAGAAGTTCAAAGAGCAGTTAGAGAAGTAGTGATTTGCATACTGCTTTGTCTCCCCAGGACAAAAATGTTAAATTAGGAAAGTGGTAATGACATCCATAGGATAAAAATATCTAGACTTGTCCAGTGGCAACAGATTCAGATAATTCATAAAGTTTCAGTTCCTCATTATCAACTTCACTAAAGAATTCACAGCAATAACTTTGAAAGCCCCTTCTTAAGATTTTAGGCATCTCTTTTTGCTCTGGTATGCAGATCAATCTCACTTATCTCTGCAAAACTGTCTTAAAAAAAAATACTTTAGGTTCTTTCCTAAAGTAGCTCAGAAAAAAAGAATATTCTACATTCTCCTTCCACTTATTTCACATTATTCCAGGAGTTATTTCCAGCCCCCTTGATGTCAGTGAGGCATTTTAATGATGATCTTAGAAAAATTAATCTGGGTGCCTGGGTGACTCAGTTGGTTAAGCGTCAGACTCTTGGTTTCGGCTCAGGTCATGATCTCATGGTTCATGGGTTCAAGTCCCACATCAGGCTCTGCACTGACAGTGTGGAGCCTGCTTAGGATTATCTTTCTCCCTCTGTCTCTGCCCCTCCCCTGCTCATGCTTGCTCTCTCTCTCTGTCTCCCTCTCTCTCTCAAAAAAATAAATAAACTTAAAAAAAAAGAAAAATTGATCAATTACAGCTACATCTTGAAGGGTTAATTCAATAACGAATTAAGGAAAGTCCCTCCATGATCCAAGACATATATCATAAAATATTGCTAGGTTCAGACAAAGATAGCAGATTGTGCCTTCTAAGCACTTTTATCTGTGGTTAAAAGAAGGACTGAAAACCATGGGGATAATTTGGTTACTTACTTAAGATTCAAAAAAATATATTGTATGCAAGCAGATGTTAGCCCATTTTTCCAGGTATCATAAAGCAGGAAAGACCATGTTATAAATTGTCATGATCCTTTTGGGATCATGAGAACCCCACTTCTGACATTTGAAGATAGTCCATCAACATTAGATAGAAATTCATATGGTAACTTTCTTATTCTTCTTTAGTGTCCAAATCACAGAGATAATCGGTACTTAGAAAGCTCTGCCTGATCCTGGATAGTAAATGATTAATGAGTAACGCTCTGAACTACTCTTACAGGGACATGTTTAATATCACAAGAGGTGTCACTGCCTCATTCGTTCTGCTCAGTGTAGTATTAATTATTCCTTGTATCCCAATTCAAAAGGCATTCTCCTCTCCAAATAGTGAAAAGGATAAAACATTGCTCCAACACAAACATTGCCAAGAAATGTTGTACATAAAGAAGAATGCACCCCACACAATAGCATAAGTCAACCCTCCAGATATTCCTGTTAGGAGATGCCTAGACAGAATTTGCTTGACCTAAATATTGCAGTGCATTCAATATTCTGAAAACCAAAAGAGACAAAAATATGCGATCAGTGCACTCAGAACATCATGTTCACCAAGATCGCCTCTCACTGGGTCTCATGCCTATTCATTCAACCTGCATAGTGTGAAACAATGGTGAGGGTCTGGCAGATACTCTTGACCTGGTATGACTTTCTGTGACTAACAGCTCAGTCATCACTGTCCTATGGAGGTACATAGAGAGTCTAGATTCTACTCTGTGTTTGCTAAGACTGGCTCAAGCAGAAATTGTTCCCATAATTCCATTTCTGCCTCGTTTTATCTACTTTGGAAGCCTGGCTCTTGTTTCTCACATCGCCCTCACACTCTTTTTCTCCTACACCTTCTATAATCTGCTCTCTGACCCTTTGCTCAGAGAGGAAAATTTGAGAATATCTTCATGTGGTCCTTCCCAGGGATATATGTGTCAACAGCTGAAATGAAATTTCTTCTGGAGGTCAGCAAAAAAGAGGGTCTTGCAGAAGGAGAGCTAAATCGGGGCTCTCCTGAGAAGACTATGAAGTTGCACCACGCACACAGTAGCCAAATCTGCTTGTGAAGTGACCAGCCTGGAGTTAGGGAGAAGGTTCCAGGAAAATTACAGCTCTGACTGACCCTATTTCTCCATGATTGGTGATCATTAAATATTATATAGCTTTGACACCCTAAAATGTCCTTATTGTTTAGAGATTGAGGCTGTTAGGAAATCAGGATTCCTCAGTACTAGCTAAAAGAGGTAGAAAGTTTGCCAGTAGTTACACAAAGAAAGACAGTTGAGCCTGAGCTCTGTCTGTTTAAAGGTCAAATTAAGCATATCCATACCATTTCTGATTAATGGGACAAGTAAATACAAGCCTCTACCTCCCCTTGCTTAAAGGATATTTTACCATGACAAGTGGAGTGTCATTTATTAGGCTACTTTCAGACAAATCCCCTCAAATTTACCTAATTACAGCATGTGCTCTGTCCAGAAACTTCTTTAGCACAGCCCAGTGAAGAGAAACATCAGTAATTGTTCAAAATATGTCAGATACACAGTCTTTCAAGTACAGAAGTCTCTGAAAATGCCATTTCACACAACAATGATTCTTGATAGAATACCAAAGAAATGTGAAGCCAAAGGGGTATCAAAGGAAATAATACCATCTACTCAATGCATGTCTCCCTTTATTCTATCAAGGAGCATTTATGGGATTCAGAATAAGGTTACAGATGCCAAGGTAAGGTTTTTGTATCTCTGTCATAGGCACAAATGTACAAAGATGGAAAAAGAGAACACAAGTGATGGGGACAGGGAGCTAAACTAAATCCTGAGCTACCTACATTTGCCACTCTGACTCCTCCCACTCTTGGGGGATGGTTTGTGTACTTAAGGAATGATAAAATACCTAGGCAAGGCATGGTTTGGAAGGTAGCAGGACCAGGCTGAAAGAACTTCAGAGCCAGCACAGAGATAAAGTGGAGGAGATAGAAGGTTGAGGGGCAATACTCAGGGAATTGTAAAACAAGAACAGACAATAAAGTAAAAGGGAGATTGTGCACTTTTATCCCCTGTCTTCTTTTGCACAGTCTTCTGTTACCATCTGAAACTGGGAAACTGTTATAAATGGATCTTCTTTACTTTCAGTGATTCATGGACTTAAAAGTGATACAGCACTTTTCATCCCAGGGACCACAGTATCATTAAAAGCCTTTTTAGTACCATGAAGTCGGATAACAAGCTTTCAAGTAAGTCCCTTAAAGAATTTAGCCACAGACAGTAAACCATCATTAACTGTGTAGTGAGGTCCTCTACTAACCAGATATCTATGTGCTAGGTGCAGTAGAAATGTCAATGAAGGAGACAGATGCCATGCTATCCTCTTGTGAAATCCAGTCCAGTGAGTCAGGGGCAAGGGGATAGGGGGCAGGGGAGAGTGTAGGTAGACAATGACAAAAAACTAGCCCCATAGGGCCAAGTTTACCATTCTGGTGCTAATATTGAAGGCAGGGTGTTTGTTTCCAAACAGGCATGGGTCACTCCTACCCACTCCCTATTGATGGGTCAGTGACATCATCTTCAGATGAAAAGGGCCTCACTGTCACAGCCCCAAAAGGCCATTCAAGTTGTAAGAAAGTTAGGACTAGAGGACTTTTACTTCCGTTTATTTTCCAATCCAAGTCATTGCACCAACCGCGTGAATGCCTCCAGGTGACTGAGTCATGAATGCTCTTGTCAGTGGTACTTGACATTAACTAGATTGATTGCACCAGAATAGAAATCATCTGCATGATAAGTGATGATGGTTTCTCTGAACTGGAGGGGGTGGGGATCTTTCTACCTCCTACCAAGACTTTCAAAGTCAGTAGCAGCAGAGGATAAAATTAATATCTCTTAATGCAAGGAGACTTGTCACCCTCTACTCCACTAGTATCAATATATAATGATCCACTTTACATCAGCATTTTCCAATAGCATGTTCTTTTTTAAATTTTATTTCTTTTGAGAGAGAGGGAGGGACTGAAGGGGGAGGGGAGAGGGAGAGGGAGAGGGAGAGGGAGAGGGAGAGGGAGAGGGAGAGGGAGAGGGAGAGGGAGAGGGAGAGGGAGAGGGAGAGGGAGAGGAGGAGGGATAGAGGGAGAGAGCTGTCAGCACAGAGACTGATGAGAAGCTTGATCTCAAGAACCATGAGATCATGACCTGAGCTGAAATCAAGTGTTGGATGCTTAACCGACTGAACCACCCAGGCACCCCTCCAATACCACATTCTAATTGAAACAAACTGTGACTGAACTTACACTTCATGTTCAATTAGAATTATTGCCTGGCTGGCTCAGTAGGTAGAGCATGCAACATTTGATCTCAAGGATCATGAATTGGAGCCTCACATTGGGCATAGAGAGTACTTAAAATAAAAAAAAAAAAGAATTATTCTAATAGCTGAAAACCTATCCACATGCATTACCATTCTTTACAACAACTTATTGCTTATATTCTTAATCTGACAATTATAACCTTCTTAGAGTATTTGTTAAGCATCTGCTTGTGTTCACACTGAGGAAAAAAAGACTTAAGACATAATCTTAAGGATTTTATCACTTACTTGAAGAGACTGAGTAAATATGTATGAAATCGTTTACAAATAAGCAAGCACTACAGTATATGAAACAGTATTAACCCACAAATACTAAAACAGCAGTTAGAGGCAATTAGAGAACACGATAATAATTCATAACATTGTATAAGTTTTTAATTGCATGATAGAATAAATTAAGAAGAGAAGGATCAAGTATGCTAATGTTTCATCAAAAAAGGGAAGGCTTCCCTGAAGGAAATTGGAATACTTGTAAAAGTTTGGATTACATATGTGTGGCCTGATACAAAGCTACCTATAAGTAGAAACTAGGTCTTCTAAGTCTTGTGTACTGCCCGACCAGATCTACCCTTACTTAGGGTGTTTGACCCCCACAGGCAATTATTTTTTATGGTGTCCCTATGTAAATAAACAATTTGATTTAGAAGTGTATTGAAAATTCATGAGCCTTCTTGATATCAAGGGATACATTGATGAAGATTTAGAATCATGGGCAGAAGGTCACATGCATGCTTGTTTAGTGCCCAATTGGTGAATGCAAAGATCCTTTATAATGTCTAGGCACCTTCTCTTCTTCAGATCCAGGAACTATTCCTTTGTGGTGTTCACCTTGTGTGCCATTCTTGGCTAATTTCTATCTCTCACCTCAATAAAGAGGTTAAAAAATGTTGTTATTACTCAAGATTCCATGGCTTCTTGGAACCTATTTGTATGGAAACAATATTGATCTTGCCCAAGCAGGTCCATAATAACTTTTATTTAATGCTGGTTACATCATTACTCGTGATGCTGCATTATGTATCGAATATTGGCTTTGCATAATTCTCTCTCAGGTTATTACTGTGCTCGTTGATGATGGACATAAATTTAAGTCTTATCCAAAATATGTAGGAAATGTGAATAATTCATTGTCTAGTTATAGCGAATTTACAGTTCAAAATGTTATAGTGTGGATGCAGAACAACACATCTTCCAATCCTATCTCCTCTTGAGCTCTTTATGCCATAATACTTCATTCTTATGATGTGATCTCTTTTGAGTTAACTGCATCCCTGCCTTCCAGATATCACCACTGGACCCATGAGTGGAAGGAAAGAATGGTCCTATTCAAACAGGCATGTCTGTTCCTTATGCAGCACAGCATAAGATTGAGCCAGGAAAGCTCAATGTCACCATATTGATCTAGGCAACTCTGAGAAGACATTTATCTGAAGAGCCTGTTGGTATTGAGGAGCAAAGGTATGGAGAAGCCTGTGAAGATGATAGGGGCAGTCAGCCCCAGAGGACTACCTGACATTGGCAAATAACTGGCAGATAGGATGGTTAATTGTCCTGAATGCCACTGCTGGGGACCTCATAGGATAAAGGATGGCTGCAGCCACCCCCACCATCTTCAGGTGCCCATACATGGCACATGTGTGCATGCACACATATACACACATGGCTTAAATCCAGGGGGTGTCAGTGGACTATTGGTAGACCGGAGCCCTGAACTCATCTATGCCCAGCGTGAGTGAGAATCATCTAAAATCAGCATATCAGCACTATTCTGGTAGTCCAATCTCATAAGATTCCATGAAAGAAATTCTTCACTGGCCAGCAAGAGCAATCATCTTACTGCCAAATTGTTCTCCTAGAACTGGGACTTATCACAGAGCCCTGAGGCAATCCCATGGGGTCACAGACTAGAGGGTGGGCACATATCTTACAAAGGAAAGATGGAGACCAAGGCCCTCATGGGTCCAGGTACAAGTCCAGGTACCCACTCTGATGGTACTTGGTCAGTCCTAGACACAAGAGGGAGATTCACAAAATGTTGAAGTAGATTTTTTGTACTGACCAGGATCCACACACAACCACGTCTGGCACCAGATCTCCCTCCCTAAATTGCAGTGCTGGATGAACCCCATCCCATGCACTAGAAAAAGACTTGACTGGGGCGCCTGGGTGGCGCAGTCGGTTAAACGTCCGACTTCAGCCAGGTCACGGTCTCGTGGTCCGTGAGTTCGAGCCCCGCGTCAGGCTCTGGGCTGATGGCTCAGAGCCTGGAGCCTGTTTCCGATTCTGTGTCTCCCTCTCTCTCTGCCCCTCCCCCCTTCATGCTCTGTCTCTCTCTGTCCCAAAAATAAATAAACGTTGAAAAAAAAAATTAAAAAAAAAAAAAAGAAAAAGACTTGACAAATTTTAAGAAAGTTTCTCCAATATAAGTAACACCCTGGGAGCCAAGGGTATGTAACTGCACGCACTGTATTATCGAATATTTCTGGCAGAGAGAACTTCTGAATGGATAAGGTGTTGATGAGAACTTAATCCTCCATTTATAATAATTTTACATATCAGATGACTTCTGGCTTCACATATTTCAAGCTTCCTTTGTCTTCTATTATTCATGCATTTCTATTCATATCATGATACGACCTCTGGTTTTCACTTTTTTGTCATGATGCTGGTGGAAATGGCACAGTGGGAGAGGGTTGGTAAGAGCATTACTGGAAGACATTCTTTCACTGGGACAGCAATGATTTCACTGGATACATGGAATTCTAGGCAAACCACATAAATATATCCCAGTAAGTCCAAACTGAATATAGTGCCAACACAACTTCCTTGTAGCCTGATCTCGAAATGTCTGTGACCAACCAGAGCCACCTGACATGAGCGTAAGCATAATAAAAGGAAAGTTAGATTTGGAAGAAAATTGGGCTTAACGCATTGAAGTTAAACTATCTTACTTTTGCAAACTACAAAGCCATATAATCATGTATACACATTACTAGGTCTCTGCTTTGGGCCTTGAAATAGTCCACGACAGTGAGGGTCTCAAAACTTGAACTTCATTGGCTTCATGTCAGACCACCTCTGGCACAGAAACAAGCAACTTTCTATGACAGTAATGCCAAACATTTGAGTTTCTAGAACCATAAACTGAGAGTAGATTGTACAGGTTAAATGATGGTAGAGGGATACATTTCTAACATTTATTATCATTCTTTTTACTGCTGTATTTATTATTTTTAAAAGGAAAGGGTAAAAGAGCAATTCGTGGACCTCTTTATTTGTCTGGTTGAATTTCTCTGAGAAGGTGAGCATAAACCTGACTTCAACACAGAACACCTTTTGAACTACTTTCCTTTGACATTGAAATTAAACAGTAAACCACATCTTTCTCTTACAGAATCTCTGTTCTTCTGGATATACACAAATTCACTTTCTCATGAAATCAGCAAGAAGTCTTTGGAATCAAGGAAAACCAGCTTTTTTCATTCCCCCAATCCATTCAAAGCAGAATTATAAAACTTTACCTACGTAACTGCTTGCTTAATTATGTTCCTGAATTGCCGCCATAATTACATATGTTAACACTGTTACTTACTTTTTTTTTTTTTAATTTTTTTTTTCAACGTTTATTTATTTTTGGGACAGAGAGAGACAGAGCATGAACGGACGAGGGGCAGAGAGAGAGGGAGACACAGAATCGGAAACAGGCTCCAGGCTCTGAGCCATCAGCCCAGAGCCTGACGCGGGGCTCGAACCCACGGACCGTGAGATCGTGACCTGGCTGAAGTCGGACACTTAACCGACTGCGCCACTCAGGCGCCCCTGTTACTTACATTTTAATGGTCTTTCTATTCATCTGCTTGTGTATCTGTATAATTGATATCAACTTTGCACATGCCAAAGTGGCTGAGATGTTTTTGAAAGAGTCCAATCCATCATTAGGGACTACTTGGTTCTAAATTTTCCCATTTGACTCCCAAAAACCATTCAGAGGAAGAGGGGAAATGAAAATAATCATCACTTTCCATGGAACAAGTAAGCAGAGAAAACCCCAGACTCCAAATTAAAGGAAGTACTGCCAAAAGCAGCTGAGATTTTGCCATGCAGAGAGCCTTGGGGGAAACAACAACAGAAAAGGCACAGAAAACAGGGAGTGCAGGGGGTTTGACAGTGGGCAGCTGCAGAAATCACTAGTGAACACACAGGCAGCAGAAAGAAAAGGACAGGCGATTCCCAGATAGCACCCACATAAACATACCTTTAACAGTGAGGGAATCACCTTGGAATACCACATCAGTGTCCCTTGGCAGTAAAAGATGCCGGTGGAATGGACTAGTGGTAAGAATCCTCCTGAACAAAGTTAGGTTTGGAGAGACCAGGAAGGCGTACCTAATAGAGGCATCATATATAAAAGAAACCATCTCTTATGACAGCGACAGTAGAGAGATCCTGTCATTTAAAAACCAGAAAACCTACCTTCCCTGGCCCTTCCCTCTACTACCACCATACTTGTCCGAGAAATTTCAACTCATTTTGATATGGGATTATAAAAAATCATATATAGGGGCACCTGGGTGGCTCAGTCAGTTAAGTATCCTACTTCAGCTCAGGTCATGATCTCATGGTTCCTGAGTTCAAGCCCCGCATCGGGGTCCATACTGACACCACTGAGCCTGCTTGGGATTCTCTCTCTACCCCCCCGCTCCTCCCCCACTTGCACACGTGTGTGTGTGTGTGTGTGTGTGTGTGTGCACGCGCGCACGCGCTCTTTCAAGATAAATAAACTTTAAAAATTGTATTTATATAGAACCCATACAGAAAGAAAAATATGTGTAAATGAGCACCAAAACTTTCTTATTGGTGATATGAACTCACCACGGGGGGCTGGGGAATGTTGTCATGAAGTAGAACAAAATGCTAACAAAATATTATATCATAAATTTTTTAAAAACATTATGAAGCAATTACAGCTATGAAGAAAGATCACAAGAGGAGGTGACAGCCAGATAACAGGAGGAAATGAAATAGGAATAAACAGACATCAGGAAAAAAAAAACCAGAAGAAAAAAAGAAAATCATTTTTGTAAAGACAAAAATGGAACATGCAGGGAAAAGGAATGCTGTACAGAGCTCATTACCAGACACACATTGATGGAATTTGAAAAATGGAAATTGAAAAATAAAATGAAACAAAAATTTTAAATGAAAATAATTAAAAAGAAATTAACAGAGAGTATAAAAGAAATAGAATTGGAACATAGGCATGTTTGGAGTACCTGAAAGATGACAAATAACTGAATGCAAAAGAACACAAGTTTTAAGGTACAAGAAAACTTTCTTGAAGTAAAGAAGACTCCATCATTAAATGAGTAAAAGAAGACAACCTATAAATTGAAAATGTGCACAATGTATCAGTGAAAATTTATTCAGGTCAGTCAACATGAAAACATTTGTTAGGAAAGATACTATCCTAATAAAGGACTTAACTAGGAAAAAAAAAAAGCACTCTGGGGAGCCCGCCAAAACTTTCAAGTTACATGTATAAGAAAAAGAAAATTAAGTTGGCGTCAGGCTTCTACCCAGCCACTGGTTTCAACACCACAGGTCAAGGTAAGAAAACCTACAAAATACTTGAGAAAAGAAAGCAGGAATAAAGGAATTGATATACAGTCAAGAACTTTATATCCTTGAAAGTATGAGACACAGATTTTATCTTCAGCTTCTAGTTCATGAAGCATAAAGGCTGCTGACAGTTTGGAACATGTAATAAATCAGGGACCACTGTTTACATGAGCCCTTCTAGAGAAAATGACCACTAGAGAGAAAACCCCAGGCAACCAAAATGGTGGGCAAAACTTTGGCAAAATCCTTGACAGTGAAACTGAATACATCAATGTGTAAAACTAAGACAAAAACAAAGATGGCAAAAGTGGTCATAAAATGACCCAAAAATGTAAGAACAATATAATATATTAAAAAAATAAAACAAAGGGCATAGAGGAGAAGTAAAATAAACCTACTGCTGTCTCATCTCCACATAATGGCAGTCAAAGTATATCAGTCAAAGGTAAGACATTAACAATGGAAGAATATGCATATTTTAAAAATATGAAAGTAAATGCTTAACTTAGGTCATTCTATTGACTAAAATTGGATGCTATAGGAGAGGGAGTAAACCAACAAAATTACTGTTCGTAGTATGGAACTAACTGAATCCACTTAAAAAAGAAAAAGAGAAGGAACCAAGGCTATTATATATATATATATATATATATATATATGTGTGTGTGTGTATATACATATACACATATATATGTGTATATATATATGTGTGTGTATATATATATACATATACACATATATATGTGTATATATATATACACAAATATTTATATTTAGAAAAAATCCTAAACCTCAGAAAAATTACAAGTGTCAAAAGCAACTAAAACAAACTGTATACTGTAAGTATATTATATAAAAATAATAAGCACGTAGAATTCATACTGGATATATCTTCATATCAGTAAATGAAATGAGCATAATTAATCTTTTAAACAAAATACATTTTCATATTAGATCACATTGGAAAACCCAACTCTATGGTATATACAAAAGACACACTCAAAACAACGTGATTCAAGAATGAAAAAAGAAAGGGTGGAAAAAGTTATTTTAAGAAAATATAAACAGAAAGAAGCAGTAAGTAGGGTATTCATTTCAGGCAAAATGGGTTTAGGTGAAAAAGCCCAAAGGTGGGCATTTTATAAATTGATTGATTATAAAATTCTCATGGAAAAATAAGTAAGGATGGCCCAGGAAATTCCGGAAAAAGAAAAGCAGTGATGTGCAACCTGCTCTATCATGTACTAAAACATGTGGTAAAACCTCCATAATTAACACAGTGTGGCTCTGGTATATGACTAGATGCACCAGTGGTATAGATAAGAAGGTCCAGAAATAGATAAAAAACATAGAGGAATTAGTAAACACTAAGGTGGCATCTCGAATTAGTGGCATTAACATAGGTTATTTAATATAGGGTGTTGGGACAACTGAGTTGCCTTGGGAGTAGAATCAGGGGCCAGAAGTGGGGGAAGGGATAAACTGTAGTGGATCAAAGATTGAAATGTAATCAGTGTAATCATAAAAAAAAAAAAAAAAAAACCTTGGCAAAGAGTTGGGCAATTTTATTTATAACCTTAGAATAGAGGAAGTCATTAACTGTGATTTAAAAATCTAGAAGCCTGGGGCACCTGGGTGGCTCAGTCTGTTAAGCATCTGACTCTTGATTTCAGTTCAGGTCATGATCTCACAGCTCATGGGATAGAGACTCGTGTTGAGCTCTGAGCTGACACCGTGGAGCCTGCTTGGGATTTTCTCTCCCTCTGCCTTTTTCTCTCTCTCTCTCAAAATAAACGAACATTTTTTTAAATTTTAAATATAAAAATAAAAACCTAGAAGCCCTAAAAATAAATTGATAAATGTGATGTTAAAAATAAAGACATAAAACAAATCTGCATTTTTTAAAAAGAAGCAAAATGAAAGGAAAAAAACAAAACAAAACACCTGGGGTAATATCCTCAGCTAATGCCACCCAGGCTAATGTCCCTAGTGATCAAATCAAAAAGAAAATTGCAATCCATTAGAAAAATGGGCAAATCATATGAACAAATAAATGGTTCATAGGAAGAGAAATACATCACTTCAACATACAAAAAGATGCTGAATTTCCCTCAGAATAAAAGAAATGCCAAAAGTATATATATTATCTGAAGATTACATTATTCATCTATCATTTTGGCAAATATTCCAAAATTCAGCAACATTGTCTGTGAGGCTGTAGGGGAACAGCGCTGGCAGTGCAAAGGAATACAATTGTAAAGAGGGTAATCCAGAAACATCTCCCCAAATTATACCACAATCATGGTCTGAAAATTTATCCTTCAGAGTTTGCTGGACATATGCAAAATGGTGCGCATATAATGGTGTGCACTATTCCAAAGATTGACATGAACTTAAGTTTAAGTTCATGATGAGGGCAACCTAAATAAATCATGGTAAATTGATAATAGAAAGAAAAAAAACTGACCCTGGGTGGCTTGGTCAGTTAAGCAGCTGACTTCAGCTCAGGTCATGATCTAGCAGTTCATGAGTTTGAGCCCCCTGTCAGGCTCTGTGCTGACAGCTCAGAGCCTGGAGCACACTTTGATTCTGTGTCTCTCTCTCATTCTGCCCTTCCTCTGTGCTGTCTCTCTTTCTCTCTCAAAAATAAACATTAAAAAAAAATTTTTTTAACTGAATACTCTGCATCTGTTAAAAGAAATGAGAAAAGCCCCTATGTCCTGTTATGGAAAGATCTTTAGGAAATAAGAAATGGAAAGAAGCAAGTTTCAAAACACTGTCTCTGGTGTGCATCTGATTATTCTCCTTTTATCCCTAACCAGGTATATAATTCACAGTCCATGCTTCTCTGCCTTGTTCTGTGCCCTAGAAGTTTGACCCATGGGAACTGTATCAACAGGGACCCCTTGCTGTCTCATTTCAGCAGATTTGGCCAGTGGAGGTGACAGATAGGTGAGTGAGGAGAGAAAGGACAGGGTGTTTCTGCCCCACTTCTCCACCTTGCTACCCAACTCCTGGCAGTAGCTTTATCTCACCTTGATGGTGACTCTTGCCCACAAGGAAGCCTCCTCCGTGGTTCTAGCTCTCACTTGGCTCTGGTAACCCTCTCTAATCCTTTTGCCCCTTCAGGTTTAGGGCCATTAATGTTTCCCACTCTTTGCCGGCGGGGGGGGGGGGGGGGGGGGGGGGCTCAGCCTCCATTTCTGCTCCCTTAACACTATCAATCACCCTCTGTAAAAATTTTTCTCATTGAATCTGTATAGTTGATTTATCATAGCAGAATTCTGTTTCCTGCTGGGACTTTGATTTATGTGATATACTATATTTTACATGAGAATGAAAGAGAAATAAGTTGATGAGTGTTTGCTTGCATTTACATAAAGAAATGTTGGAAGGAGATCAAAGAAACCAATGTAAGTGCTGACCTTTAGAGGCTGATTAGGGAACAAAAATAGGAGCAAGATTATTTGCTAAATATCTTTTTGTGGTCCTTAAACTGGTAAGCCATGAGAATGTATGATTTTCTTTACAAACATTTTTAAAAATGGGGAATGTATATAAGATGATGTGCAGTGATAAGCTAAATCAAGCTTGGTTGATTAAGGAAAAAGAATGAAATTGCTCTCTATATATTGATTGAAAACAATGTCCCAAAATCTATTAAGTGGAAAAAAGGTGTAGAAAATGTGTATAAAGTGCTTGTATTTGTGAAGAAGGAAGGAAGGGAAGGAGGATGAGAGAGGGAGGGGGTGGCTTAAATATGCATATAAACACATGTGTGTATGGAATGCCTTGAATGGAACAGGAGAATCTTGCAGTAGGGAATGCCTTGGAGAAAAGCATCAGGAGTCTGGAGAACAGGCATGGGAAGAAGAATTATTTTTTACCTCCTTTTTGTACTTTATAATATTTTTTTACCAAAGATGCATAAGTCACATGTGTTTCTTTCAGATAAACAAGAAAATATGGATAAATTCATTAAATTGCCAACAATCCTGGCAACTTTTGTTTCTCTTTTTGCTACCCTAAATTTTTTTCATTCTTTTGTAACGATCATGAGCAGGCTAAAAATATTTTATACATTACAACTTTTGACAAGGCAATTTCACTTTTAGTAATTTATTGTAAGAAAATAATTAAGGATGTGTGCAAAGATTTGTTTATAAGATGTTCATGGCAGTATTTTTATAATAGTGAAAAATTGATAACAACCTACATGTCAGAACTAGGATGTACGTTTTAATGAATTATGATACATCCTAACAAAGGTATAGCCTAGAGCTATTAAAAATAATGTGGCAGAAGACTACTGATTGCTCTGGAAATATGTTGGTGCTCTACTGTTTAATATGAAATCAGGTTACAAAATACAACATGATTCAAGAATATTTGTTTATAAGCTTCACAAAATTAATTGGCACTCTATTATGGTAGGCATTCTACCAGTTGTTAAGGACACAACAGTCAATAAGATAGAGATTTTGCCCCTCCCAGGGATTCAGTTTAGTCAAGGACACAGACAAGTAAAACTACAATGACTATATAGTATAAGACTTGTTGATGGGGCAGTAGAGAAGCAAAACTAAGGTAACTAAGCGCAAGTTATAGGACACAGAGGGGATAGGGAGTTAGAGGCTGGTGGATGAGGAGTGATACTCAGAGATGCTTCCTTTGACAAAAGTGATTATATCAGTTAACTATTACTGCCTAAGAAACCATTCTAAAATTCTTTGGCTCAAAATAACTGTGATTTATTATTGTATTGGTTGGCATTCCCAACAGTCCTTTTGCTGATCTATCCTGGAATCACCCCTGTAACAATGGTAATCCAACTTTCCAATTAAAAGATCCAAGATGGCCTCACTAATGTATCTGACAAAGGATGCTGGCTATCGATGGCTGCCTCAAGTCTCCACATGGCTTCTCATCCTCCTGTACATTCACAGCATGGTAGTCTCAGTATTCCAAGAGGTTGAAAGCACTAGTTGCAAAGCCCGCAACTCATTCTTGGGAGATCACATAACGCCACTTCTGCCACAGTGTAGTGGTCCCAAAAAAGTCACAAAAAAGCCAACATTCAAGGGGTAGGAGATAAGGACACCCCTACCATTTTAGGAGGGATAGCAGCATTACATTGGAAAGATTATGGACATAAACTTTATTCACTAACACTGTAGTAATTTTCCACAGTGATGTCAATGAGAAATGAAAGATAGTAGGAAAGAGTTCCAGGAAGAGAGAACAGCTATCAAAAATCCCTGGTCTAAGGGACACTCAGTTCAATGGAGATTGGACCTAAAATTGATGAAAGGAGGGGTAATCAAGAAAAAAAATTATAAAGGAAGTTATTTCAAAAATTAGACAAGCAGAATGAATACAAGTAAGCTTGATTAAAATAAATATTTTTTAATGGCAGAATAAGAGTTGGTTGTCCATAAGAATGAGCAGGAAAACTCCAGAATTTAGAAGGAATTCAGAAAAGGGATGGGGCACAGCAGCCAAGGAGTTGGCCACTGTGTCACACACAGTTGGATAATCAAGATCAGGATAGGAATCCAAGGAAATGGTCTTTGTGTCTATTTACTACTACATGGCCATCTCTATAACCATAGCTATTTCTGACCTTGTATATCAAGAGTGGAAACCCCTGAGTGATAGAATCATGGATATTTTTTATCTTCTAATTTTACTTTCATGTGTTTTCTCCTACCTTTGAAAAACAACCCATAATATTGTCACTGACAGATAATCATCATATGAAAAGTCAGAAATGTTTATGTATACACATATTTTCATCATTAAAATTCTAAAAATGTTTTATAGCATTGAAACTAGAGCATTGTAACTTAATCAGTACTTAGTCTTAGTGCCTGGAAGCAGAATAGAGTGGCTCTATCAGAGAGTATGCAAAACTTACTTCCAGAAAAGTTCATGAAGCAATACATGAATATCTATTTTCCCTAATCTTTCTCAATACTGAAGGCTTAAAATAGTCTTGGTTAACTTGACAGGCTAAAAATGTAGTATTACATTGTTTTAATATTTCTATGTTTGGTCTTAGTGAAGTTGAATTTTTTCCATGTTTATTGGCTGGTTGTATTTCTTTAGAAAAATCCCTGTTTGTACCTTTTGCCCATTTTACTATTAAAATATTATTGATATGAAGTCATGAGTATCATGTGGTTGTTAAGACAAATCTTTTTTTTTTTAGTTTATTTATTTATTTTGAGAGAGAGAGAGAAAGACATAGCATGAGTATGTGGGGTGGCAGAGAAAGAGAATCTCAAGTAGACTCCACACTGTCAGCACAGAGCTGGATGTGGGGCTTGAACTCATGAACCATGAGATCATGACCTGACCTGAAATCAAGAGTCAGTCTCTTAACCAACTGAGCTACCCAAGTGCCCCAAGACAAATCTCTTTTATCTAGTTTAGGAAGCAGGGACTCTCTAGCTAGGAAAAGAGACAACCTTATAGAAAAACCTTATAGAAAACCTTATAGAAAACCGGAAAGTTCTAGAACTAACTGGCAAGTTGTCAGGGAGCTAGATGTTCTTGCTCTCTAGGCTCTTCTCTCTTCACATCTGTCTTTTTCTTCTTTTCATGGACTGATTTGCTTGACAAGACTTGCTTTATATATTCATGAGCTTATGCATTCGTGAGACTGGAGGCTGCTATAGAACCAACTCTGAGCTCTATTCTATAAGGAATTAGAGCATGAAGGTTCTCTGGCATGTACTATCACCAGCTATGTTATCTGTGTTTCTACATCCAAATATGTGAGGCTGAGAACCTGACTCTTGAATTGACTTGCTTTGAGCTAGATGCACATCCCATCAAATCAAACATGGCCAGAGAATTCGGGGGATCAGTGGAAGAAGTTCATATGACCTCTGCCTATTTGTTTTATTTCCAGAGAAAGGGATGTGGGCAGCCAAACAAATCAACTGATAAACATCCTATATGCCCTCTGGTTTTCACAGATGCTGAAAATATGTTTCTTAGTCCATTTTAATTTACATTCCAGTGTTTTTGACAATAAAGAGTTTAAGATTTGTTGTGGTCATGCTTATCAATCTTTAGCCAATCAAAATTCATTATTTTCACAAATTTAGCTAGCTATACCATTACATTTTTTGAAAAATTCGTCTGTTCCCCACTGACTTGAAATGAATTTTTCATATGTGAATATTTGTATATATTTGCATCTTTGTTCTGCTCTGTTCTTTGATGTGACTCCTCTACATCTAGCTATGCAAATATTCCCACCTTATTATTCTTAGTCAATATTTTCTTAACTCTGCTCAACCATTTTTTCCAGATGAACTTCACAACATGGTCATTACAAGCAAGATAATTGTTTCATTGGAAGTAAGAATTAATCCAATTCTTTAGAAAAATCTGACCCTGTTGAACATACTGAAAGTCATACCATATATTGGTTTCAAACTTAATTCCTTCCTAAGGTATTGTCAAGGATAATTTGAATATATATCATTTTCTCCCCATGAATCAAAGCCCACATAAGCTGTGTTTTCACTATTCAAAAGTATATATTTTTAAACCCTAGAATTACCATCATCAGAGAAGATATTCATAATTTAATAGGAATGTAGTAAGTGAAACAGCAAGGAAACAACAGGCTATGTCTCTCAACTCAAGCTCTTGGCATTGGATAAAATAGTAATACTGTGATTATCATTCTTTTTGCTGATCATATAGAGCTGAATTCACATGATTTAAATACTTGTTTGATAAGACTCTTCTGTATTGGTTATTCTTCCTCCATCTAGTGTTACTTGCAGTTGCTAAAATTTTCAGACTAATATTAAAGAATAAGGCCTCTCATGGACATTCTTCTATTATCTGCAGAGGCAGTTTTGATATAAATAAAATTATCTGTGCACTTGCAGAGTGAACTGAAGAACAGAGACATAAGCATTGTACTTGGAAAGGCAGACTGGATTCAGATCTTAATGTGTCACTAACCATATAATCTTTGGAAAGTCACTTAAGCACTCTGGATATTAGCTTCCATTGTTCTCCCCACCTCTCCATGGGGGATGCCCTTCCACTGGTTTTCTTCTTACTCACCCAGACTTATCACTGAAGACTCCCCTCAGGAGCCCTTTCCTCCTTGACATGTTAAACCTCAATTTTAATGAAGTTCTTACAGTTGTTTTTAATATGATCGTGGCCATTTTAACTACTTTGAAACAGAAAGCAGTCAGTATGCCACTTCTCATATTTATTGCACAATCATATTTTGCCCCAGAAATGTAATTAGTCTTTATTTTATGATTTTTTTTCCTTTTTAAACCTAAAAAAATATAATTAAGTCTCAGTTATGTAGTTGATCAGAAAGAATACCAGAAGAACAAATTCCTAATTCTTTTTGCCTTTGCTTGAGACAACCAGAAAAAAGCTCACTCAGCACCTGTATGAAATTCACAGGTGACCATTTATTGAGGAGGGTGGATATGATAGAACAGAAAGGGAAAAAACACTTTTTTTTCTTTTTCCTGATTGCCCTTCAGACAAACTAGACCAGGATCTCCTGTCACAGCCACTGAAGAAAGTCTCTTGAGACAATTCCTTATCTTCTTCTGTCACTTTCAGGATTTGGGGTAGTCTCCTTTTCAGGTTCTAAAAAGTTCAGTGAGATCTAAGTAAAAAATACTCATCTCATATCCTAAAGGCCTCCCTTCCACACAAACCTGCAGGAAGGAAGGGGTCAACTTTTTTCCTTCCCTGTTCAAACTTACCAGCTGTTCATTCTGGCTTCTTCTTCTATTTATCTATTGCTGCGTAAATCATCCCAAATTTAGAGGCTTAACACAAGTCATTTGTTTTGCTTGCAAACATGTCATGTGGTCCCAGCTAGGGCAACTCAAAGGCTGGGGAATGACTCAAAGACTGGAGGCTGAAATGACCTGAAGTCTTCTTCACTCAGACATCTGGAGGTTGATGTTGGCTGTTGGCTGGGATCAAAGCTGGCCTGTAGCTTGGACACCGACACAACCCCCTCCATGTATCAGCTTGGCTTCCTCACAGCATGGTGGCCAAGTTCCAAGGGCAAGTATCTACAAGAACAGAATTGAAAGATGCCAGTTTCTGAAGGCTTAGCCCAGAAACTGGAACAGTGTCACTTCTACCATATTAATATTAAGCCATTGCAGAGTCCAGATTCAAGGAAGGAAATACAGACCCCAGCTTCTGATAGGAGGTGTATAAAGAATGTCGGGCCATGTTTTAAAACTGGCACACTCTGCCACACTCCTCCAGAGTCAAGGCAGGAAAAGTAAGGGGCAAAAATAGTCTTAACTATAACCTAGTCTCAGTGACTTCTTTGTGACAGATGATGTGCTCTCAGAGCCCCTTCCCATTAGGAATTCCCCTATGGTCCCTCTGCCTGGGCCAGATGATATCTTAAGCTAATCCCCTATGACATCCCTTTCAGCCCACGTGTCGAATGGTACAGCACACAAGGTCACTTTCTGATGGGCTTGCCAAGCTCCCATAGGCAAGCAAACTTCTTGGGCAGGGCATTTCAGAATGTCCAGATAATCCCTCCCTGGTCTATTCTGGCCTTGTACTCTTGCCCGAACAAACTCTGGAAACACAGACTACTCTCTCTGTGTACCTCTTGATACTGTCCTCAGGACAGATCCAGCCAGACCTTCACCATTACATGTTTTTAATGGAAAAGTAAACACTGATCTTTCTCCCCACCCCTTTCCCTAAACTTCAGGAGAGGCTCTCACATTCTCCTAAAAGCTCACTCAGCACACCCTGCTCTGGTCCCACAATGGTGCTGGACGCTTGAGTATGAGCAGCTCGACAACATTCAGTCTAGAAGGTGACAGGTCAAGTGGAGATGTTAGGGTCTTCCCCAGCATGCATCTGCCCACAACAGCACCTTCCACTCACACTTCATGAGTGGTTGTCTTAAAGACTTCTTTCTGGCTTTGAGGCAGGAGAAAGAGAAATGCAGCATCTCAAAATGTGTTTCAAAACATTCTTCACTCTGTCTCTCAATGAATCCTTGGTATTCTCCTATATATCTTGGAGGCAGTAAAGTTTTGGGGACACCTGTTACCTTTAGCTGTCCTTTTCAGAATTTAAAAACTTGTTTCCTATGGTTCTTGCTTTGGGGCCCCAGTCCTCATAGCTCTAAAACTGCAGAAATGGTTCATTAAACATCTTCTTCCATGAGCATCAACAATTACAACAACAATAAAAATGTAACCACCATGATAGGCATGAAGGACATACTGAGAAACAATCACAAAGCAATTTTCTTCCCCAGGTTTTATCTACATAGAATTAACATATAACATGGCATTAATTTAAGATGTACTACATAACAACTTGATATATACCATAAGATGACTACTACATAAGTTTAGTTAACACTCATCACCTCGCATATTTGTCTTTTTTTTCTAATGATGAGAACTTTTAAAATCTACTCTCTTGTCAACTTTCAAATGCATAGTATTTTTAACTATAACAAAAGGGTTTTTTCTCTCCTATTGTCCCTTTAAAAGTATTCCATGGGGTCCTGGCCCTGGGTAAAATTCAAGCAATCTCATGACTTCTTTAGAAATAGAAGACCCTCAAGTCTATAATTAATGGATCCATTACAGAGAAATAATCAAAATTACTGCTTCCTTTTCCCAACTTGAACATGCAGCATTGGGGGAAGGGGAGGTGGCAATTGGCTGATTCTTTTTCCTGTGTATTGACCTCAGCAGTTTTCTTTCTAACCTAGCTTCTGAGCCTTCCAGATCATAAAGAACAGAAACATGGAAGTAAAGTTTTTTCTTGGAAAATACTGTCTACGGGTGGCATTGTGCTCTCATAGCCTGGCACATATTGAAATCTGACTTTTTCTGATAGGCAGAGTGACCAGGTAAAATATAGGATGCCCGGTTAAATTTGAGCTTCAGAAAAACGTTCATTGTTTACCTTTAATTCAAATTTAACTGAGTATTCTGTATTTATTTTTGTCTTCTTATTTGCTAAATCTATTGATGCCCTAGTGGGTACAGTACTTATAGGGGTTTCTCTAAGGTACCCCTCATGCCTCAGTTCCTAGGATTCTTTTACCCAGCATTCCCTTGCTGAGAGTGCTTGCCTCTGTATTCCAGCTGGTCTCTTACTATTCCCAAAGACCTTCCAAATCTGCCTGTGGTCCGCTCACCTCAGCAAAAGACCCTCTAGATAAGATCTATGCTGGCTTTCTACACTTGGTACCTCACCTGGCCCAGCAAAGCATGAGCAAGAGGTCCGACTCCTAGGAGAGTGAGTGCTCCTTGCTCTGCTAGCACAGCCATCAACCCTTTCGGCGTAAAATCAAGGGCACCCGTAGAGAGTTCTCCAAGTGGTCTCCTGGAAAGCCCATTTTCCTGGACTTGAAGTGAGAGGCAGGCACACTTTAATTCTGAGACAGTCACTTGAACACACCAATACACCCACACCCACACCCACGCATGCACGCACACACACACATAGCATCTTTAGCCCTGGCTCAGGAAAATAGAAATAACTAAAATAATCCATTAACAATATATAACGTACACTGTGAATAATCAAAACTTAAATAATCCTTGTTTGCAAAGTGACATTTTACTTCAACTGGTTATGCAGAAGCACAGAATGGAAGAATTGACAAGCCAGGTTTTTATTCCAATTTATTTAATGAGCTAAAAAAAATCTCTACATGTAAATTACTAGTGAGATGTCTGATTAAACTGGACCAGTGACAGCATTTAGCTGGCATGAGGGTCCACCCTGCCTGCTTAGATGCCTTTTCTTGGCAGGAGCCTTGGGAGAGGTTGGGCTGTTGACAACATAGAATTTGTGTACTTCAAAATGTCTGCACATCTACTCTATGTGCTCACACTTTTGTAACTGCAGAGAAGCGAGGCTGTGAGATATCACTATCTTTAATTCCAGCCTACAACCTTTCTAAAAGGCAATTCTATACAAAGAACTGGAAAGCATACGCACAAAACTGAAATCTAATCAGAGGGAGAAAATTCAAAACATTTTTTGTGCTTCAAGTCTATATAGGGTGCAATGCAGAAGGTCAGGGTTCTTTTATGTTTTTTTTTTTCCATTTTAATAATGATGTCCAGAGATGCTGTAAAACAATAAGAATGCTTATAGAGTTCTTTGTGCTTGTTGCCAAGAGACTAGAACTTCAACCTACTCAGCTGTAAAATATCATCTTTAGCACACAGCTTAGCCTATCCAATCCCAAGGCATAATGCCATGAATACGAATCCCTCTTTGTCCTCAGTCTATTTGCCTTCCTGGGGCCCACAGATGCCCTTCTAATGGCAGCCCTCCAGATTGCACCTCTTCTAAGTGCCCACTGCTTGGGAAACCAGGAATTATTAGCCTGCTTTACTGTATGTACCTCGCGACCTAATTAAAATCTACACCTTCAATGTTTCATTGCAGGAAGCACTATTGCAAGAATGACTATCTGTTCTAACAAGCTCAACTCGGTGAAGGTAAATGACAATGACATCTTGCTTTACTCTCGCTTTTTGTCCAAGATACCACTTTTATTTTCATAACTCTTTCAAACCTTTGATATCTTTGAAATGTTGAGGCAGAGGGATTCACTGTTACCCCTTAAGTCACTCAACATTCCTGATCATTACCTCCATTCACACTAGCGGCCAAGGGTTTCTAGAGTATACATGGGGGACCACACCCATGGAATGGTGACTGCCCGCATTAGCTTTCTTAAAAGATAAACTGTGGCACATTAAAATTTTCAAGAGTTTCTTTGAGCAGTGCCAAATCAAAAGTGATTAGGAGCGCTCTACCACAGGAGCTGGGGAGAGGGTTTTACAGAGAAGACACACAAGCAAAGCAAGGAAATTATTTGATTAGTTTGGACTTGCAGTTGCCTTATTTGGGAAAGCCTACTTGGCTGTTTGTGACTGGTCATTAAGTTTCATTTTCTGGGATATGAAGGCATTGACTCTGGCTCATGATTTGGTTTGCTTAGTGGGGCTTCAAGGCATTGGAACAACCCCCATCTAATGGCCTTCTGGTTTGATTATATTAGCAGTTTCATCATCTTTTTTCTCCTTTAATAAACAATTCATGGCAGTTAAATGTATCAAGCACTTTTTCTTTTAAAGTAAACATGAACCTAGTCTTTGAGAAAAAAGCTGGATTATAGGTGTATTTATGGCACAGGGTTGCAGGTATGGGGTGATCCTCATGGCTGCTATAATTCCACCATTAATATTGTCAGGTATTTGTTCCTAATAGGACATTCTGGTCTGTCTGATTTTGGTCTTGTGTAGACTCTGCCCTCAGAAATGATTTTTCTTCTCCCTTCATCAGAAACAGCCTTGTATGCTGAACAGATGGGAAAGACGGAAACTGTGATATCAAAGCATATGGTTTTGAGAACAGATAGGAGTAGTCATTCCAAATATTAGTACAGTTTCTTTCAGGTTTTCATGAAAGTGACACATATGAATGTCAATAGACAAAAATAACAGATAACATATTCAATCATCTCAAAACCTTCTTGGCAAAAATCAAAATTAAAAATCAGTTGATTTCCATTCCTAAAGTAAGCTATGCCATCTGTATTGTTAATTTGATGATGGGATAAAAGAAATTAAGTTGGGCCTAATAGAAACCAAATCATTCACTCATTCATTCATTCAACAAATATATACTGAGCACTGAATATATGCCAAACATTGATGTATTTATGAAATAAAACAATAAACATGTTACTGTCCTTGTTCTGAAGGAGCTAATGATCTAGTTAAGAGATAGCTTGAGGATATATACGTATTTATACACACGTGTGTGTGTGTATACAGTATTCTCGGTGTGCGTGTGTATGTATACATATATACTGAAAATTACAATGCAGTATGACATATGCAAAGATATATGCAAAGTATGATATATGCAAAGATAAAGAAGAGCAAAAGATACCATGGGAACCTACAGAAAAACCACCACCCCCCCAACCTGAGGTGAGCCATTTGGGAAGACTACTGAGAAGTGGTCTCAAAATATGAAATATGAATTCTCATGTGGCAATTAGACAAAGAGCAAGTGAGATGGGAGGTGATATAAAGGAGAAGACTTCATGCATGTCAAAGATGTGGAAGAGAGAAGGAGATAGAGACAGTGATGTTGACTTTAAAATAGATTGCCAGAACAGAACCTTGGATTTAAAAAAACGGAATAAACTTTATTATTCGTACTTGCTAATCAAAAATTTAATAATCAGAATTTAGCATTACCTCAGGTCCTAATCTAAATTGAAAAGAATGAGTTGGAACAGATCACCTCTGGATTACATAATACTTTCTACAAATCTATTTGAGGTACAAGAACACCAGTTGAGATACCTAAAATAGGTTTTATACACACCCAAACACAATATCACACTGCACGTACATCCGTATGTATAGAAACACATAGGAATGGGAAATATATAGACTATATATGTATTTAGTGTCTAAATAATATAACTGAAATGTTTCATACCTTGAAGTGTTTTTTTAATCCCACAGAACATTGAAAATTGTTGCTTTCCAATGAAAACACTCCTGAGCACAATTATGTACACACACCAGCAGTCAAGCTGTTCATTAGGCGGAGTGTTTTCAGGATCACTTTTTCAAAGATATTTAATGAAAAGTGCAGACAGTATAAAGGTAGAAAATATGTAGCCCTACTAAGACTATGCAACTACCCCTGGAGAGCACATCCATGCACTTATAAATTTCATGGATGCCTTGCAAACTCAAAGCTGATATTCTCCTAGAATATCTTCCATAACAAATGGCTATAGCAGGGTCATCATAACTTGGAATTCTCATGCTCCATCCTAAGGGAATTGTGAGGTTCAAACTCTTGTTCTAACCATCTGTGGCAAAAAATGAGCATTTAAGGCAAAGGCAACAGTTGAGAACATAAGAACACACACACACACACACACACACACACACACAGGTTTAGAAAGAAGAAAGCATCAAAGTCTATTCATGAATCTAGGTTTGACAAAATCTACTAAAAATTCAGAGGTAAATAATTAGTAAATTGTATTACTATGTTCTAAATATTCTTCATACAAATGATAAGCATGAAGGGGAGCACAATTAGGGACTAACAATATAGTCAATCAGTGTGATAGATTTCATGTTATCTATAATTCACTTGCTTTCCCTATGGGAACATACTCTGTGTGGATTTTGCTTTAACTTTTTTTTATTAGAAAAAATGAAGCAATTTAGAAATCAAGATGTGTTAGAAAAATAATTGAAATTGCAAAGAGATTATTGGAATTACAAAGAGATATAAATATCGTTTCTCCAAAAGACAAGTAGAGGGAAGAAACTGTCACTTGATATCTTAAATCCTGGAGCAAGTGACCCACAGCAAAGGAATTTAGAAGTGTAAAGATACCTCCAGTCTAGAAGGAGAGTGGCTATGGATAGGGTATTGGCTACCAGAGGCCTCTGACAATAAGAATATGTTTACTTGGAGATTACATTCTCTACAAAAACAATATATTAATATCATATTCCTCCATTCCAGAACAGATATAATCAGTTCCTGCATTTTTTATTTCTGATGACCCTGGATAGAATGCTCATAGAAGTCTTCCTGATAACACTCTGTGTCCAGCAGAGTTAGTACTAAAGATGAAACTTGTTTGTCATTCCTACTCTAAAAATTAAAGAGAAGATTTTAATTTATGCTTAATTGTTGTATTCCTTCAGTTTTACTTCACATAGAATAACTTCTGGAGCTATCGATGAAAATAAGCAAATATTTAGCCCACATTTACTCTTTTAACAGAGAGTTCTATTTTTCCAGAAAAGCAATTTAAGAATTGGATCAGTTTTTGTTTTGTTTTGCTTTGTTTTTAATAACCTTTATTTTTTAGAGCAGCTTTTGTTTCCCAGCAAAACTGAGCAGAAAGTAGAAAGATTTCCCATATACCCTAACCTCACACAACCTCCCCCATTATGAACACCCTGCACCACACTGGTACATTGCTTAAAATAATGAATATAACCTCTCTCAAAAAAAAAAAAAAAAAAAAAGAGGGAGGGGCACCTGAGTAGCTCAGTCAGTTAAGGTTCTGCCTTGATTTTGGCTCAGATCTTGATCTCATAGTCATGAGATCGAGCCCTGCATCAGACCGAACATGGAGCCTGCTTAAGATTCTCTCTCTTTCACCCAAAACCAGCAGAACACAGGAAATAAAGATTAGAGCAGAAATTAATGCTATCAAAACAAACAAAAAACAAAAAAAACAAAAACAGATCAATGAAACCAGAAGCTGGTTCTTTGAACCAATTAACATAATTGATAAACCACTAGCCAGTTTGATCAAAAAGAAAAAGGAAAGGACCCAAATAAATAAAATCAAGAATGAAAGAGGAGAGATCACAACCAACATAGCAGAAATAAAAACAATAATAAGAGAATACTAGGAGCAATTACACACCAATAAAATGGGCAATCTAGAAGAAATGGACAAATTCCTAGAAACATATACAGTACCAAAACTGAAACTGGAAGAAATAGAAAATTTGAACAGACCCATAACCAGTAAAGAAATCGATTAGTAATCAAAATCTCCCAAAAAACAAGAGTCCAGGGCCAGGTGGCTTTCCAGGGGAATTCTACCAAACATTTAAGGAAGAGTTAACATCTATTCTCTTGAAGCTGTTCCAAAAAACAGAAATGGAAGGAAAACTTCCAAACTCTTTGTATGAAGCCAACATTACATTGATTCCAAAACCAGATAGAGACCCCACGAAAAAGGAGAACCATAGACCAATTTCCCTGATGAACATGGATGCAAATATCCTCAACAAGGTATTAGCCAACTGGATCCAACAATACATTTAAAAAAACTATTGGGGCACCTGGGTGGCTCAGTCGGTTAAGCATCCGACTTCGGATCAGGTCATCATCTCGCAGTTCGTGAGTTCGAGCCCCACGTCAGGCTCTGTGCTGACAACTCAGAACTTGGAGCCAGCTTCAGATTCTGTGTCTCCCTCTCTCTGTGCCCCTCCCCTGCTCATGCTCTCTCTCTGTCTCAAAAATAAATAAAAACATTTTTAAAAATTAAAAAAAAAACTATTCACCACAACCAAGTGGGATTTATACCTAGGATGCAGGGCTGGTTCAATATCCACAAAACAATCTATGTGATTCATCACATCAATAAAAGAAAGGACAAGAACCATATTATTGACAAAATACAGCATCCTTTCTTGATAAAAACCCTCAAGAACGCAGGGATAGAAGGAGCATACCTCAAGATCATAAAAGCCATATACGAAAGACCCAATGCTAATGTCATCCTCAATGAGGAAAAACTGAGAGTTTTCCCCCTAAGGTCAGGAACAAGACAGAGATGTGCACTCTCGCCACTGTTATTCAACATAGCATTGGAAGTCTTAGTCTCTGCAATCAGACAAATAAAAGGCATAGAAATAAAAGGCATCCAAATTGGCCAAGAGGTCAAACTTTCACTGTTTGCAGATGACATGATACTCTATGTGGAAAACCCAAAAGATTCTACAAAAAAACTGTTAGAACTGATTCATGAATTCAGCAAAGTTGCAGGATATAAGATCAATTCACAGAAATCAGTTGCATTCCTATACACCAACAATGAAGCAACAGAAAGAGAAATCAAGGAATTGATCCCATTTACAATTGCACCAAAAAGCATAAAATACCTAGGAATAAATCTAATCAAAGAGGTAAAAAATCTATACACTGAAAACTATAGAAAGCTTATGAAAGAAATTGAAGAAGACACAAAAAAAATGGAAAAATATTCCATGCACCTGGATAGGAAGAACAAATGTTGTTAAAATGTCAATACTACCCAAAGCAATCTATGTATTCAATGCAGTCTCTATCAAAATAACACCAGCATTCTTCACAGACCTAGAACAAATAATCCTAAAATGTATGTAACCAGAAAAGACCCCGAATAGCCAAAGCAATCTTGAAAAAGAAAACCAAAGCAGGAGGCATCACAATCCTGGACTTGAAGCTATACTACAAAGCTGTAATCATCAAGACAGTATGGTACTGGCACAAAAACAGACACTCAGATCAATGAAACAGAATAGAGAACCCAGAAATGGACCCACAAACATAAGGCCAACTATCTTTGACAAAGCAGGAAAGAATATCCAATGGAATAAAGACAGTCTCTTCAGCAAGTGGTTCTGGGAAAACTGGACAACATACTGAAAAATGAACCTGGACCACTTTCTTACACCAGACACAAAAATAAACTCAAAATGGATGAAAGACCTAATGGTAAGACAGGAAGCCATCAGAATCCTGGAGAAGAAAACAGGCAGAAACCTCTTGACCTTGGCTGTAGCAACTTCTTACTCAACACATCTCTGGAGGCAAGGGAAACAAAGGCAAAAATGAACTATGGGGACCTCATCAAAACAAAAAGCCTATGCACATTGAAGGAAACAATCAGCGAAACTAAAAGGCAACTGACAGAATGGGAAAAGATATTTGCAAATGACATATCAGATAAAGGGGTAGTATCCAAAATCTGTAAAGAACTTATAAAACTCAACACCCAAAAAACAAATCATCCAGTGAAGAAATGGGCAAAAGACATGATTAGACCCTTCGCCAAAGAAGACATCCAGATGGCCAAACAACACATGAAAAAATGCTCAATATCACTCATCATCAGGGAAATACAAATCAAAACTACAATGAGATACCACCTCACACCTGTCAGAATGACTAACATTAACAGCTCAGGCAACAACAGACGTTGGCGAGGATGTGGAGAAAGAGGATCTCTTTTGCATTGTTGGTGGGAATGCAAACCGATGCAGCCACTCTGGAAAACAGTATGGAGGTTCCTCAAAAAATTAAAACTAGAACTACCCTATGACCCAGCAATCGCACTCCTAGGTATTTATCCAAGGGATACAGGGATGCTGTTTTGAAGGGGCACATGCACCCCAATGTTCATAGCAGCCCTATCAACAATAGCCAAAGTATGGAAAGAGCCCAAATGTCCATCGATGGATGAATGGATAAAGAAGAGGTAGTATATAAATACAATGGAGTATTCCTCGGCAATCAAAAAGAATGAAGTCTTGCCATTTGCAACTACGTGGGTGGGCCTGGAGCATATTATGCTAAGTGAAATTAGAGAAAGACAAAAATCATATGACTTCACTCATATGAGGACTTTAAGAGACAAAACAGATGAACATAAGGGAAGGGAAGCAAAAATAATATAAAAACAGGGAGGGGGACAAAACATAAGAGACTCATAAATATGGAGAACAAACAGAGGGTTACTGGAGGGGTTGTGGGAGGGGGGATGGGCTAAATGGGTAAGGGGCATTAAGGAATCTACTCCTGAAATCATTGTTGCACTATATGCTAACTAATTTGGATGTAAATTTTATTTTTATTTTTTTTATATATATATGAAATTTATTGACAATTTGGTTTCCATACAACACCCAGTGCTCATCCCAAAAGGTGCCCTCCTCAATACCCATCACCCACCCTCCCCGGATGTAAATTTTAAAAAATAAATTAATAAAAGAAAGATTCTCTTTCTCCCTCCATCCCCCTCCCCACCTCTATAAAATAAATAAAATAATAAAATAAAATAAAATAAAATAAAATAAAATAAAATACAATAAAAATCAATATATATTAGCACATCATTATCACTCAAAATCCATAGTTTTACACTAGGGTTTACTCGGTGTTGTACATCCTATGGGTTTTGACAAATGTGTAAGATATACCCACCATAGCAGTATTACACAAAGTAGTTTCACTTTTCTAAAAATCTCTGTGCTCCGCCTATTCATTCCCTCCTCCCCCCTAACTTCTGTCAACCACTAATCTTTTTCCTTCTTCGTAGTTTTGCCTTTTCCAAAATGTCATATAGATGAAATCATCCAGTATGCCGCTTCTTTCACTTAGCAATATTCACTTAAGATTCTCCCAGGGCTTTTCAGGGCTTGACAGCTCGTCTATTTTTAGTGCTGGGTAATACTCCATTCTCTGGATGTAGCACAGTTTGTTTATCCATCTACCTACTGAAGGACATCTTGGTTGTTTCCCAGTTTTGACAATTGTGAATAAAGCTGCTATAAACACCCATGTGCAGGTTTTTATGTGAACAGCAGTTTTCAATTCATTTGAGGAAGTATCGAGGAGCACAACTGTTGCATCATAAGGTAAGAGTATGGTTTTGTAAGAAGCTGCCAAACTAGGGGCGCCTGGGTGGCGCAGTCGGTTAAGCGTCCGACTTCAGCCAGGTCACGATCTCGCGGTCTGTGAGTTCGAGCCCCGCATCAGGCTCTGGGCTGATGGCTCAGAGCCTGGAGCCTGTTTCAGATTCTGTGTCTCCCTCTCTCTCTGCCCCTCCCCCGTTCATGCTCTGTCTCTCTCTGTCCCAAAAATAAATAAACGTTGAAAAAAAAAAAAAATTTAAAAAAAAAAAAAAAAAAAGCTGCCAAACTATTGTCCAAAGTGGCTCTACACTTTGCGTTCCTACCAATGAGGAACTGCTGTTTGAACCGCTCCACATCCTCACCAGCATTCAGTCTTGTCAGTGTTCTGGAGTTTGGTCATTCCCATAGGTGGATAGTCATATTTCATCGCTATTTCAATTTCTATTTCTATGGTATGGAGTATTTCATAGCTTTTTTAGTGAGGTGTCTGTTCAGGTGATTTTCCCATTTTTTAAATTAGGCTGTTTGTTTTCTGATTTTTGCATGTTGAGTTTTTTTTTTTTTTTTTTAACTTTTTTGATGTTTATTTATGAGAGACAGAGTGCAAGTGGGGGAGGGTCAGATAGAGAGAGGGAGACACAGAATTGAAGCATGTTCAGGCTCTGAACTGTCAGCACAGAGCCTGACATGGGGCTCAACCTCACGGACCGCAAGATCATGACCTGAGCTGAAGTTGGACACTTAACCGACTGAGCCACCCGGGCGCCCCACATGTGAAGAGGTTTTTTTGTGTATTTTGGATAATAGCCCATTATCAGACATGCGTTGTATAAATATTTTCTTCTGACTTGTGGTTTTCTTCTTGTTCTCTCAACACTGTCTTGCACAGCACAGTTTTTAATTTCAGCTTGTGAACTACTCCTTTCATGAATCATACCTTTGGTGTCATCACCATACTGAAAGTCAGCTACACTTTCTGCTGTGTTATTTTCTAGAAGATTTACAGTGTTGCATTTTACATGTAGGTCTATGATCCATTCCGAGTTAATTTTAGTGAAGGGTGTAAAGGCTGTGTATAGATTTGTGGGTTTCACATAGGGATGTCTGTTCCAGCAACATTTGTTGAAATGACTATCTTTGCTCCTTGTACTTTGCTATTGTACTGCCTTTGCTCCTTTGTCAAAGATCAGCTGGCTGTATTTCTGTGGATTTATTCCTGGGCCCTCCATCTGTTCCACTGATCTGTCTGTTCTGTCACCAGTACCACACTGCTTGGATTATTGTAGCTTTCTAGTAAGTCTTGAAGTGGGAAGTGTCAGTCCTCTGACACTATGAGGACCGACTAAAGCTCCTGGAGCTGAAACTCACAAAAGGGTGGGCCCTCAATAGCTGGGTTCCTCCACAGTTTTTAATTCTCAGGGCTGTCCTCTCTGAGCCCCCAGCAACTTGTCAAATGTAGCTGAGATTTTTCCACCCCAGCATCAATTCCTGTGGAGCTTTCTATCCAGTTAGATGTGATTATCTGTATTTATCTGTCAGTCTTTCCAGTTTGGAGAGCATTGGTTTACGCCACGATCTCACTCCTGACAGATCTAAGACGAGTTGTCGATGTTTCCATTTGTTTGGCTTTTTCCTTGTTGTTGCTTCAGCATGGCAACCTCTAAGCTCTTTACATGCTAGACCTGAAACTAGAAGTCTGTGGTGATGTTTAATCTCAATTCTTAGTGATCTCAGCCAGGGGTGATAGAATTAAAGAGGTAATGTGGCTCTGAGCAGATACAAATGGGCAGCTGCCATGAATACAATCATGGCATTGGCAGGAACTAACCAATTTCCAGAAATTGTCTTAAAATTCTAGTGTGGACCTACTACTTTAGTGGAAACAAATTTTACAGTAAACTTTTCCTGAGTTTGTGGGTCCCTCTCTTCACTGCCCAACACTTGCTTCCTTTTTTTTTTAAGTCTGTCACTACCATTTTGTTGGATACTTTTCCCTGAAGCACCCTTTTCCTCATAGCCCTGACACCCACATTAATGCTGCCAGAGGTTATGTGCAGTTTCCTACAAAGCAGACAAGTATCTGAGTACTTTTGGAATCTTCAGGTGTAGGCTTCTTTATGACCAGTGAGACCCTCCCCATTATAGATTCAATGAGGTCTTTCCTAATCTCTTCTAGTACTAGATCTAGAATGATGGTTAAGAACACAACCTCTGGATCCAGACTGCTTGAGTTCAAATCCCTGCTCTACCACTTACCAGCAATTTGGGCAAGTTTTTCAGTCTATATCTCAACTACTTGGAAATGATAATAATATTACATATGCCATAGGTTTTGTTGAAATTAAATGAGTTAAGAAACAGGAAGCTCCTAGAACAGCGCCCGGCACATAGTAAGTATTACATAGTGTTAACTCCAATGAGACGCTTCCAATAAACCATGCCAGAGCCATGAAACTCTGGTGGATTGGGAAGGAGTTGCAGTAATGCCTGAGGTGTTGATCCCTCAGCCCTTAGGGTGCCCAGCAGGGACTCAAGCCAATCATCTCTGGCCAAAAGCAACCAGATATGCCATTAAAATAAATTTAAATTTCTCTGTGTGTCAAGATGTAAAAGCAGGTTGGCAAGCACTACATTTTTCTGTTTCCCATAAGGGTATTGTACATTATTATAGACCCATAATATCATCTCTATTCTATTTCATTTTCCTGTAAAGAAAATATCCTGGGAAATAGCCTCTGACTTTTCCATTCTAACATACTATTACCAGAGAGTCTGTGCTGATTACCCAACCATAGCTTTAAAAAGCTGAACAATTTTACACTGAACTTGTTGCTTCCTTAGGGTTTGGGTTTTTGTGGGAATGGCATTGAAGTTAATCATGGGTCATTTTGGCCAAACTCTGAAGAATTTATATTTATTCCACAAGATTCTTCTGTCTCCTGCTAACATAGCATGCATCTGGTAAGCATTACTGTGAGTCGGTTGTGAAGTATGTGCACTGACCCCTTCAAGAACCAGGTGATACATACTTGGGATGTCTTGTGTTGAAATTGGCTTCCTAGGCTCTAGGTGAAGTTCAAGAGCTCTGGTTAAGTGTTCCTATGCATTTGGGAGTTGCCCATACTCTCCCCTCAGAATAACTGTGGCACCATATTACATGACAGCATAAATGCACCATACTGCTTTCATGTTGCTTTGCAATCTCCCTTAATATTACAGATTTATAAATATATAGGGGAGCTTTATCAGTTTGAAGTTATTTGCATAATTTATCCCTCATGTTTCTTCAAAGGACACAAATTTTAAGCTTTTCTTAACTTGGGGTTGTTTTAGTTATACATAACACCACACATGTGCATGTTCATGTCAGTATCATTGGGACTTTGCAGTTCTATAAGTTGTTTTTATTCGGATAGTTTTCTAGCTTATGAACAATTACACCAGACAATAATGGAATCTTTTCTACTTGTAAACAGTTTGAGAATGTGATCGATACCATCATGTTGTTTAATTATTATTATTGTCATTTTGAAAAAGAGAAGGAAAGAAGACCTCCATTAAAGGGAATAAACCAGTGGAATAAGTGCTTTCTAAACTTTGTTATTGACGTTGTTACTTACCCATAGGAAGAATACACTGAAAAATTCCAGAGTTACTTGGTAAACACAAAATAAATTCCAGCAGATTTTTTTAAGTGTTATATAAGGTAAATAATTCAAGGCAAGTTCAACCTGACTCCAATGTAATCCTTTTAGACTTGCTTTGGTTCCCACTTTGTGGCCTCTTTCAGCATCTCAATGTGATATAAGGGTGTGAATTAAATGGAATTTGGGCCACATCTAGAATAGAAAAGAATAAGGTCTTCCTGATTTTAAGATTTTGTATCTTTTTTTTTTTAATTTTTATTTCTGAGACAGAGAGAGACACAGCATGAGTGGGGGAAGGGCAGAGAGAGAGGGAGACACAGAATCAGAAGCAGGCTCCAGGCTCTGAGCTGTCAGCACAGATCCTGACACAGGGCTCGAACTCACAAACCGTGAGATCATGACCTGAGCCGAAGTTGGTCCCTCAACCAACTGAGCCACCCAGGCGCCCCTAAGATTTTGTATCTTAACACATTAGGAGGTTGGCTAACACATTCATCAGGAAGGGAAACTATCAAGGAAACATTTTTGGTCTCTTTTTAAGACTTTGTCTACATAATGACACAGAAAATACATCAAAACTTTTTACAGGATAATCTTTATTTTAGAGCTCGTATTGGAAGTGGAAATATTTTATCTTAGGCTTAGCCTGCTCTACAAACTTCAATATTTTTTAATCATGTTAGCAGAATCAAAATGCTTTGGTTGTAGATTATGTCCCCTCTCACAGCCTGCTCAGTGTTTGGTCAGTGTCTAAGGCCAACAAACAGAGCCAGCAAATGAAAACTATAAGCCATCTTCACGACACCATTTTTTAATAGAGAGTATTGGTAACTACATAAAACTAAAACTCCTTTATAGTGTTTGTTTTCTCATCTTCTCCTTGATGAAGCTTGCTTTCTTGTCTTTAAAATGGAGAGGTTAAATTAGATAAGAGTTGGAACTTTCAGCCCTACCCTTTCTCCACCTCCAGGGAGGAGAAAGGGGCTAGAGATTGAGTTCAATCACCAATAGCCAATGATTTAATCATTCATGCCTACATAAACCGCTTAGACAAAGAGCTTCCGGGAGTTTCCAAACACACTGAGATACTAGGAGGGTGGTGTGACCAGAGACAGCACAGAAGCTGTGCACCACTCCCTCTCATACCTTGCCCTATGCTCCTCAGTCATTTGGCTGCTCCTGAGTTATATCCTTTGTAATATACCAGCAAATGTAAATAAAGTGTTTTTTGAGTTCTGTGAGTCATTCTAGCAAAGTATCAAATCTGAGGAGAGGGTTTTAGAAACCCCTGAGCTCACCTTGGGACAGGCAAAATGTAGGTAGCCTGGGTACCCTACCTGTGGCTGGCATCTGAAGTGGGAACATTATTGTGGGACTGAGCCACTTAATTCTGGGCATCTACACTACCAGTGGGGAGCTAGTGTCAGAATTGAGCTAAATTGTTGGACACCCAGTTGTTGTCAGGGAATCAGAGAGTTGGAGAATGGTGTTGGAAAAGACACCATGTACTTGGTATCAGAGACAAAAACCTAACACCTATGTTCATAGCACGCATGTTCACAGCAGCAATATTAACAATAACCAAAAGGTGGAGGCAACCCAAATGGGCATCAGTAGATGAATGGATGGCAAAATGCAATATATACATACAATGGAATATTATTCATTCATAAAAAGGAAGGAAATTCTGACTCATGCCACAACATAGATGAACCTTGAGGATGTTTCTAAGTGAGAGAACTCAGCCACAAAAAGACAAATACTGCCTGATTCCACTTCTATGAGATACCTTGTGTAGTCAGACTCATAGAGACAGGAAGTAGAATGGTGGTTACCAGGGGAGGTGGAAATGGGGAGTTGTAGTTCAACTGCTATAGAGTTTCAGTTTTGCAAGGTGAAAATCTGGAAATTGGTAGTACAATGACACAAATTACTTACACTACTGAAATCTGCCCTCGAAAGTGACTGAGATGATAAATTCAAGCAGGTTGGCTGACCCTGGGATGAAAGTCAGAATTCAACTCCTGCCAACATAGAAATACTAACACAGAATCCCTTACATAGGATTGGGATCCTCAAAGACTCCATTCTGAAATGGAGTTATGGATTTAGAAGACCCAGGGGATCATCTAAGTGACCCACAGAAATCCAAACCTTGTTCATAGATTGTTAGCACCCTCAGGTCTCTGGAAGAAGTGATAACAAGTCATCTCTGGAGAAAGTCAATATCACTCTAGGTATCAAATTACCTACATTTGTGACTTAACTATATGGAAACAAAGAATTGATCCCCTTTGAACAAAACATGAGTCACAATCAACAGAAAGAAGAGATAAAAGAAATTATCTACTGGAATCCAGACATTAGAATCATCAGATTCAAACTATAAAAATTACTATGCTCATTATGCTCATAAATATAAAGGCAAAACAGTAAAATGTCACCAAGGAATTGGAAGCTATACAAGTAACATCACTGAGCTACAAAATAATCAGTTTGATTTTACAAAATGCAAAGAAATAGCCAAAATTAACAATTCATTGAATGGGCTGACCATCAGATTAGACACAAGAAATGAGAAAACTAGTGAACTTTAAGACAGACCAAAGGAGACTATTTGTAAAGAAAACCAGAAAAACAACAACAAAAGAGTAAAGTCATAATAGAAGATAGAGATACAGTTGATGTAAGTAAATGATATAGCAGTTTAATTGGAGTCCTAGAAAAAGAGTCAAGAAGGGGTAATATTTGAAGAAATAATGACTGAAAAATTCCCAAACTGATAAAATACATAAATCCAGTGATTCAAGAAGCCCCAAAACCCTTTTTCCCTACAGGAAACAAAAAAAATCAAGGACAAAAATAAAATATTAGGGCAGTCAGAGAATAAAATATAGATTACCTTCATTGGAGCAAGAACTTGTGAACTACTTGAATTCTTTTTTTTAAGTTTATTTATTTATTCTGAGAGAGAGACAGTGCAAGGGAGGGAAAGGCAGAGACAGAGAGAGAGAGAGAGGGAGGGAGAGGGAGAGGGAGAAGGAGAGGGAGAGGGAGAGGGAGAGGGAGAGGGAGAGACAGAGAGAGACAGAGAGAGAGAGAGAGAGAGAATCCAAAGCAGGCTACACACTGCCAGCTCAGAGCCCAATGCAGGGCTCGAACCCATGAACCCGTGAGATCATGACCTGAGCTGAAATCAAGAGTCGGACACTTAACTGACTGAGCCACACAGGTGCCCCAAGAATTAGTTGAATTCTTAACAGCAACAATGGAAGCTATAAAACAATGATAAATATCTCTGAAAGAAAATTAATTGTAAGTCTAGAGTTTGTTATGGAGAGAAAATTTCAATCCAGAATGAAGACAAAATAAAGACATTTTCAGACAAATAAAATCTGAGAAAATTTGTCACTTGCAGACTCTTAAAATCAACTCTTAATGGCAGTTCTTAATGGTTTAATTTCTTTAGACTAAAATAAACAAATAAAAAAGCAGATGGAGCCTCTGTGATTCAGCAAGATTAGAAAGCAATGAACAATGTAAATATATGGGTAAATAAATCAATTTTGGATTTCAAAAGAATAACAATAGAAAATAAAATTATTTTAAAAATTCTTCTAGCCTCACAACTATGGTCATATTCCTAGTAAGTAAAGGATTTCTAACTTGTGATCAGCTAGTAAATGTCTCTTCCAAACTCTTAGCACATGCTCAGTTGAGAATGGAATGGATGAAAGAGTTAACATTATGAAAACTCCATCGACTCATTTTCAGGACATAAGTGATTGAGCTCTGGAATAATCCATGAGATCTGTTTCCTAGGAAACGCATTTCACCCAGAGTTCAAGTGGAGATTCCTTTGGAAAAAAAGGGTTGCTTGTTCTCATTACTTTTCTAAGGAGGATAAAACACATTAACTGCAGACATCAACTCCATGCGGCAACTTTAGTTACAGTCACCTGTTGGGTAAATAAACTAACCTTTTCAGCAATTTAAAGTGTTTCGAACTATATCCAACCGTATGGGAACAGAAGACAGCCATCTAGGACTGCACCTCACTCCCCTCAATTTTTCCCAAATGTTTCTGTTTCTTCCCATCGTGATGAATCATCAAAGTTTTAACATTTAATGCTTCATTCCATTGTCTTTAGTTAAACATGGATCTTTTCCTTGCAGTCTAGATGTAAATAACTCTAAATATTAGGTCTGGTCTTATTCTCGATTTCTCCATAAGTTTTCCCACACAAACTAGGGTCATTTCGTCTCTACCTTGCTCCCTTTCCATTCCCAATACCGGCAGTGACCCCCATGAGGCAGGTTCTGTTTGTTTATTTACCTTGGTCACTTTACCTTGAAATTCAGCAAGTGACCTGTGCTGCTAGTCCCAGTGTGACTTTCTGACCAGTACTTACAGCTGGGTATCTGCCCCGAGGTTCCTTTTCAATAGTCTGTCAAATACTCCAGATTCTTCTCTACAATTATGGCTACAATGATGACATCGTACGAAGGACCACTGTGAGGCCAGGTTTCAGTAGGACTTCTGTGCAGTGTAGTCCTTAGACCTAGGCATCCAGGGCTCCTGCCCATGGCTTTCCCCTTCACTCTGCAGGTGTGGTCCACCTGCAGCATCAGCATCACCAGGATGCACACTGAATCGGAAGGTCTACATCTATGGCTAAGCCCAGGAATCCTGTTTTAATAAGCTCCAGGTGACGTGTATGCACATTTATGTTTGGAAAGCACTGCTTTTGGGGGTAACTGCTCTGGCCCCATTGTGATCATGCCTCTCGCAACGAAATGTCAAGTCCATGGAGTAGGGGGAAGCACCCAGTTAAAGGTGGTGTCAAGCTCCCAGTACCCACTCCCACTCCCGGGACAGAAAATCCATGCCCAAAAGTGTCTGCTGCCAGGGCCTGCACCTCCTCCCCAGCCATTCTTCTGGTTGACAAGGTCACTAGAAGGATGACCAAGGGACAGTTCTTTCAGCAGGTAAGAGTGGAGCAAAAACTTGGTAGAAGCACTGTCCACATGCACAGGCAGGAATCCTCTCCAGTGCAGGATGGGGCTGAAGGTGGTGCAAGAAGTGAAGGGGCTTCCACTGGTACTCTTTCCCCAGGGCTATAAAGGATGTCCCACTTTGCTTCTCTGGTTTGCCCACCAGGAGAGGGGTGTTTCTTTCCTCACACGCTTTATCCAATTCCTCAAGAAGTGCCAAGTTTGAAGACATTTTTACTGGATGATTGAAGCTTTCACTATATATTGAAAGGTTAGGATCCTAAGGTTTTGCTCTTTGGCTTCTCTCCTTCTTCCCTGAGGGTAAGTGTTTAAAAGGCAGACAGCTGCTTCTTGGGTCAAAGGAAGCTCTCTCTCCAAACCATTATTGCATAGACAGCTCTCTCTCCTTATCGTTGGCCCCCTTATTTGCAATCTCTTACTGCTGTTCCACACCACACACACACAAATACATGCACAGGCACACACACACGCACACGCCAGGCTAGATGTGAACTGCACCTTGGCCTCTACTCCAGTACCGTGCTTCTGCTTCCCAGAACCAGTGATCAAATGCTAAAAGCAGGACAACCCTCACACAATCCTGGGGTGTGCCATTCCTCACCCCCTCATTTGCTTTCCGTCTTCCGCACGGTCAAGTCAAATATGCCAGGAGGCATGTGCAAGCTCAGCTCTACCTACCTGAGCCCAGTGGCCAGCAGATTCTCTCCTATTTTATTACAAAGTAGTAAAGAACATGAAATCTGGGGCCTGACTGCCTGGATTCATATCACCTCCATGATTAACAAGCTGTGTAAGTATGAATGACCCTCCTAAACTTCTGGTACCTAAAGTTTCCTCCTCTGTGGAATGGGAGTAATGCAGTACTTAAATCAAATGGTTGTTGTGAATTAAAACATGAAGGTATAACATACGAGTTACTAAAGGTAAATCACTTAAAACAGCATCAAATGCTATTTAAGTGTTAGCTATCAATATATTACTATGAGATGTGAAATCCAGGCTTGGTGTTTGGGATGAAAACAGAGCAGGCCTTCTGCCTGAATTGGACTCAAAGTTGCCACAGGCTTTCCTAGCATTGGAATAAAGAAGGGATCATCCTGCTCATCCAGATTAACTCACTGGATATGAGGGCTTGAAAAAGCGCCATTCGTTTATTCATTAGCACACTCAATATATGTTGTGCACACATTATGTTCCGGGCCCCATTGTTGGTTCTTTGGGTATGGTAGTGAACAACGCAGATGTCCTGCCCTCATGGAGCTTCCATTCTTGCTAGTAACCGTGCATGTCTGCTTGCTTTGCCTTGGTTCACTCCCGGGAAGAGAGGCAAAAAGCGGGATTGAGTTTGCCCGGGGCTTCTGAGAAAATGATACCTTTAATATCATCTTCTAATAACACCCCAATCATACCATGATTTTCATCCTCCACCTCTTGAGACCCCTTCCATCTTGTTCTTGGCCTCTTATATGACTTCTTAACTAAACAGGAGCCTCTTTTGCCTATGTCTTTTGATTTTTGCCTTTGAACTACACTGAAAGAATTTGGGATTTGGACTTTGAATCCTGGCTTTAACATTTAATTCTTGTGTACTAATTGGTTTCCTGCTGCTGCTATAACAAATCACCACATGTTTTATGTCTTAAAACAATAAAAATTTACTAACTTGCAGTCCTGGAGGTCAGAAGTCCAGAATGGGTCTCAGTCGGCTAAAATCAAGGTGTCGACAGGACAAATTTCTTCTGGATACTCTAGGGCAAAATCCATTTCTGTGCCTTTTCCAGCTTTCGGAGGCCACCAGCATTCTTTGATCTGTGGCTCCTCCTCCTCTTCAAAGCCAGTAGCGTAACGTATCCCAATCTCTGTTACTCTGTGGTCCTTCTCTTCTGCTTCCCTTTTCCATTTTAAAGTCCCCTTGAGACTATATGTGCCCACCTAAGATAGTCTACTCACTTTAAGGTCAGTTGATCAGCACCCTTAATTCCATATACAATCTTAACTCTACTTTGCCACATAATATAACATATTCATAGATCGTAGGGATTCGCACAGAGACATCTTTAAGAGACTTTCTAACACAGTTGCCTAGAATGAGTTTTCTAACCTCACTGAGACTTGGTATCTTCATGTATAAAATGAGGATTATACTACATTACTGTAAAGATGCTAGACATATTATAAGCATTTTTAAAAACATAGATATTTAATTATCTGTCTGACACACTGGGCTCACTTCCTGCAGCACCAACAGATCACATCACCTCTCCTCCTCAACTCCACACAATTTATTTCCCACATCTGATAGTGGGTCCTCACAATGAGTTCTCTTTTAAGGACAGGATCAGAGATAAAAGACCAAGAATTACCCAATAGACGTTAAAAGTCATTTATATAAATGACTGCGTGGTATAAATTACATTTTATGAAATCATTTCCTGAGAATAATTATCATCGAGGTGAAGGAAATGGAAAATGAGGGCCCTAAAACCTTCCCTATTCCACAACTGCCAAAGGATGGTCTTGGTGATAATACTTTTTCAGGGGGACCAGATCCCATAAGCACAAAAATGATATTCCTTGTCAGGTTTTAAGTTATTTAACTGTATAATCATTCACAATGAATACAGTCCCCTTAATGAATATAATTTTTGAGGTCATAAGTGCAGGGAGTGTATCTTATTTCACATCAGATGCCAGTTTTATAAGAAAATGTTGGTGCTTATTTTGATGGACCCAATGTTTTACAAACTAAAAAAGAGACATCATGAAATAGACAAAAATGGAAATGTTTTTCTTCTCAAAACTAATGTTTATGACATTCTGATGGTTGCATGCAAAGAGAATAAAATTTGGTAGCAGAAGATTAGTCTGTTGCTTCATTGCAAAAGGCTTCTGTTGTGATATGGAATAGGAGGCACTCGCCAAATGGATTGAGGTGGATACTGTCATTTTTTCCTGAACATTTTCCCAAAGATTCTATTGTTTTTACGGCATCTGAACCACTTCCTATGTCTGGAAAATTTTCCACCTACTGAGTCTCGGTGGAAGGCAAAGACTTCTTTCCCCTTCAGAAGCTGAAGTAGCAAAATAATGCTGCAACAAGATATCACCTTCCCAGGCTCCTTTGCAGCTAGGGCATGACCATATGACCTAAGCTCCACCAATCAGAGCACTTGCTTCCAACTGTTAATTAGAAATAAATGACCATGCAGAACCTTTCCTGACAATAGGTAGAGGCAATGTTGGCACCCACATCCAGTGTCCAAGAGCATGCCACCAGTAGGGTAAGCTGTGGGAACCAGTGCTCAACAGTAACAGCAGAATATCACTGGACCGGTGATTTGAAGTATTGTCTCTGCCATGTGGCCCCAAGTCTTGTTCTTTAACTATCCCAGCAATATTACCATCTCTCTACGCTTCTTTTAATGATTCCTTTTCTGCTTAAATCACCCTTAATGGATTTTTGTAACTTGTGACCAGAACCCTGAAAAAGTGTTCTTGGCAGATCTATGCTTTGGGCCCCCGAAAATGTATTAATTTCTCTGAGGAAATTGGCCTGGTAACAGTCCCACTTAGTACCTAAATAATTATGAGGTCTGCTTCACCTTACTCCAAGTTCCATACACTTAAAACATCAGAAAAAGACATTAAAGATTATCTAATGAGAGATTGTCTAATTTCCTTAATTTATACCTGGGAAATCCAGGCCTAGAGAGGCAAGATAAAAGTAAGTTCATGCAAGTTTCAGAAGCACGGTAAGCATCTGTGAGATGCTCCTGGGGCAGAAGTAACCTGGACCTAATTTAGTCCTAAATTCTTTCGATGGGCTAATTTCTTAATTAAATATTTGTTTGTTTGTTTGTTTGGTATACCATGCATGAAATTTATCACCAACCACTACTTTGGGTTCCCTGGCAGACAAGCCCTATCTGGTGATCACATTGAATAACTATAGGACTGCACATTTTCTAACATAAGAAATCCATAGTGAGAAGCAAACTCCATTAATTTGTCTGTTTCTTTTATTCATAGCAACCTTTGGAAGGAGATTATAGTTAAACAGGAAAAAAATATAACCTAGTATAGTCCTGCCTTGCAACTATATTAAGCCATAACTGGAGGAATGAATCCAATCAGGCCGCGTTAGGCTACACATTTCAGGAAAAATGTGGTGGAGATGGTTCTGGATGACTCACTCTTAATTTCTTCTGGCTCAGAAAAACTGGTATTGAGATTTTGTTTCAAATGGTAAGAGTCTTTTCTATTTCTGGTATGATTATCTATCAAGATAGATATGAAGACACAGAACACATATTTTGACAAAAAAAAAGTCACTCTTATTTATTACTTTTATTGTTGTTATTAGCGCACCTGTTAAGTAAATGCTAGCATGTCCACACTAGAGATAAGAATCTGAGGTGCAGAGAGTTAACTAGTCCAAGACTGGACAGTGAATAAGGAAGAGAGTAAGAAGTTAAACCCACTCAAACCACTAAGTCTGGGCTCCCTCCACTACACTTTGCTACCTGCTTGCTCCTGACTACGGTATATTAGACAGCAACCTCTGAAAGTGACATGTCAGTAAGATAATTCCAGGTGGAATTCAGTGTACTCAAGATGCCTCTCTCCCTCTCTCTTGCTGTCTCATTCTTTCTTTCTCCTAGGAAAGAGGGACAAGCCAAAACATCTGAAGTATTTCTCATCAGAGATAGGCAGTATTACTGGTTTAAACACATTTGGTTGGACTGGACTACTAGAAAAACCAGTAAGGCAGAACAAGGCTGAGCTAGGAAGTCACAGTGGGAGGATTGTGATCTCCCAAGATGGGGATCCCCTTTGAGCAGTCATTTGCAAAATAACTTGGAACAAAGGAGAGTGTTGGTGATCCTGGGCTAAAGCGTAATGAGCTTGCTGAGGAGCAGACCACAGCTGTAGAATTTTCCAGTTCCTTGGCACTGCTCACAACTTGTGCATTAAATTCTTCATTACAATTAGCCAGTCAGATGCTGGTACTGTTGTCATGATTCTATCTCAAACCTCACATAAACTTCTCTCCCCATCAGGGTTTACCATGCTATAGTCATGTGCCTGGTTCAAGGACATCTAAGCAAGTATATGAATTTTAAGATTTCTAAATCCTTCAGATTCACTTACTGAGGCTCCTTGGCCAGATTATCTTCAGACATCAGTGTGGTTTGATTTCTGTGCAGATGAGATAGTTTACTAAGCAAGAAGTCTAACGTCATTCATACCAGAAGATTTTTCAGCCTTGTCCTGATGCTTTGCTGTCACAGATGTTGTTGATACCCATGCACATGCCATCTGTACTCACCATGCTGTATACAGTCGTCCCCCCCTGCTTGTCTGGGAGGGGATACATTCCAAGAACCCCAGTGGATGCCTGAAGTTGCAGATAGCACCGAACCCTGTATACACTATGTTTTTCCTATACATATACAGTTATGATAAAGTTTAAATCATAAATTAGGCACAGTAAGAGATTAACAACATTAACTAATAATAAAAATAGGACAATTATAACAATATACTGTAATGAAAGTTATGTGAATGTGCTCACTCTCTCTTCTTCTTCTTTTGATGGTAATAAAAGGCCTACATGATGAGATGAAGTAAAGTGAACAACATGGGCATTGTGATGTTGTGTTAAGCTACTGCTGACCTTCCGACAATGTGTCTGCTTCCAGACATCTGCTTCCAGACTGCAGTTGATAGCAGGTCACTGGATTCAAAGAACAAGAAATGGTGAATGATGGGGGACTACTGCGTACTTAATGCAGGCTTCCAAGAACAAATGCCAGCAACTGAAATCTTTCTTGAATGAAGCAAGGCAGACTAGAAGCTCTAGGGAGTAACATCCCTGGGAGTAGTCTCTCATCCATTATTGACAGGCATTAGTACGGTAGTGAAGGGAATGCCTCTTATGTACACAGGATTATTATTTTTTTTTTTAATTTTTTTTTCAACGTTTATTTATTTGTGGGACAGAGAGAGACAGAGCATGAACGGGGGAGGGGCAGAGAGAGAGGGAGACACAGAATCGGAAACAGGCTCCAGGCTCCGAGCCATCAGCCCAGAGCCTGACGCGGGGCTCGAACTCACGGACCGCGAGATCGTGACCTGGCTGAAGTCGGACGCTCAACCGACTGCGCCACCCAGGCGCCCCACACAGGATTATTAATAGTGCCTCCTTTCATTTCCAGCAGCTCATTGGCAATAAGATACATGGTCCTCTTGATCACTGGTCTTGATCACCTTGCAAAGAACGGTTTCAGTAGAAGCTAGACTGGAGTATGAATAGGTGAGAAAATGGAGTCAGCTTATGGAGACAAGTGTTTTAAGAAGTTTGATTATGAAAGCAATAGAAAGGTGAGGGAGCTGGCCAGAGGATGTTGTGGTGACAAGGAAGGGCTTTTTCAGTGTGTTTTGAGTAAATGATGATGGGCATAATCATCTAGTGAGAACAAGACTGAAGATGAAGGAAAGAAAGAAAACTAAAGAACCAAAGTTCTTGGGGGCGGAATTAAATCTAGAGAAGGAACTGCCATTAGCTAGAGCTCCTTTGCCTGATATAGTAGGTGCCAAAGAACTGTGCTTTGTTTTAAATATCCTTTTTGATGGGGCACCTGGGTGGCGCAGTCGGTTAAGTGTCCGACTTCAGCCAGGTCATGATCTCGCGGTCCGTGAGTTCGAGCCCCGCGTCAGGCTCTGGGCTGATGGCTCGGAGCCTGGAGCCTGCTTCAGATTCTGTGTCTCCCTCTCTCTCTGCCCCTCCCCTGTTCATGCTCTGTCTCTCTCTGTCCCAAAAATAAATAAACGTTGAAAAAAAAATTTTTTTTAAATAAAAAAAAATAAATATCCTTTTTGAGCGGCGCCTGGGTGGCTCAGTCAGTTAAGTATCCTACTTCGGCTCAGGTCATGATCGCATGGTTTGGGAGTTCAAGCCCTGCATTGGGCTCTTTGCTGACAGCTCAGAGCCTGGAGCCTGCTTCAGAGTCTGTGTCTCCCTCTCTCTGTCTCTGCCCCTACCATACTTGTGCTCTCTCTCTCTCGCTCGCTCTCACCCTCTCTCGCTCTAAAAAATAAACATTAAAAAAATTGTTTAAGAGATGCCTGGGTGGCTCAGTCGGTTGAGCGTGGCTACTTCGGCTCAGGTCATGATCTCATGGTTTGTGGGTTCGAGACCTGCATGGGGCTCTATGCTAACAGCTCGGATCCTGAAGCCTCCTTTGGATTCTGTGTCTCCCTCTCTCTCTCCACCTCCCCTGCTCATGCTCTTTCTCTCTTTGTCTCTCAAAAATAAATAAACTTCAAAAACTTGTTTAAAAACACAATATCCTTTTTGACTTTTCTCAACACTAGTTGATCATTTAATGCTCAGGATGATTATTTAACATATTATAATGGCTCCTAAGTTGCATGTTCACCCAATGACAGTTACTTAGATCTGCATTTCCAGAACTGTGACCTATAGCTTGCCATCATCTCATGAATTGTTAAAAGTACTCAGAGCCAAAAATGTTCCATGATCAAGTAAATTTGAGAAACACTGAATACTCTATCTGCACTCAGATATTGACAGGACTCTACATTATAAACCTCAGTTTAATTTTATTTAACCAAGAATTTCCTCAGAATGAGATGTGAGAATTTATCCTAAAACATTCCAAATATCCACACATACTCTTCTGTCAATGAAGAGTACTCATGTAGCCTCAAAATATGAAAACTAACTTGGAAAAGCAAGATATTATCTTCGAAGCTTACCCACTTGCTTTAGAGATCATTACCCCTAATTTATTATAGAATTGATGCCTATGAATTCATTTTTCCACTGAGAGAGGAAAAATTATTATTTTCCCTTATTGCTCTACTTTCTTCCTATACTTTAAACTGGTTGCCACCATTGACAAAATAATATAGGCAATGCTAGTGACTCAACTTTTAATAAGTTCTTTATGCAAATATTGTCAAAGGTCTCAGAAAGTCTAAATATATTTTATTCACATGTTCCCTTTTATCTATATGCATATTTATTCCGTTGTAGAACTCTAGAAGATCAAAAGGCAGTACCAATTTGAGAAGGAAAAAAAATTGCAGAGCTAAAGAAAAAGCCAGAGGCTGTTCTTCCATAGAGCTGGAAATAAGAGGAATAAAATTAAAGAGAAAGTTTCTTCCCATGGCATGTTCCCAACAATTTTGGACACTTTTGCAACTTGAACATGGGTTTGAACATGTTAAACATGAAAAAAAAATATTGATGGGAGAAAAAAAAAGAGTAAGGGGAGAATAATACTTACTCTGGCATAAGAGTAGAATGACTTTACTGTGTAAATATGTAAAGTTTTCTTCCTCATCTTCAAAAGTGTTTCAAAGCAATGTAAAACAATTTGTAGACTGTGAAATTCATATTATTTACAACTTCTACCCACAGGACAAATAAGAGTTGATTTTTCACTATTGAAGTGAAATTAGCCCTAAATTTTATATTATATGAGAAAATTAGTTGTAAAATACTTTGCAAAACTGAAGTCAAACCTTCAATGTTACCAGAACAATCATCGTTTCTAGGTAGCGGCTACTGTTACGGAACATTAAATGACTTTCAACTCATGAGTCCTTGTGGAGCTAAAATATCCCATGGCAAACATACTGAACATTAAAATAAAACAGGACCAATACTCTTGAGTAAAATTCACCTTTGGCCAATAAGCATCAGGGCCAAATTAAAATCTCAAAGCCACTTTATCTAGTTATTTAAACATATTCTGGAAGGTTTGCAACTTAACTTCCATTAATATCTGTGTAAAGTCAAATGTCTTTCAATTAAGGACCAAGTCTAATTATCTATGTTTTTGCAACACCTTTGACTAATGATGTCCAAGGACATGAAATTGAATAATTCACATGCCATGTTTATTGTATTGCTTCAGAATGATGTTCACATAATAGAGTAAGATTGTCTATTCCCATAAGACAACCCCAGAGGTCAAAAGATGGCATCACACGTTTTCATAAGCAGTCCCAAATACCATGTTTACACCGTCTATTTTCAATCTGATAATCGTTCATTGTTTTAAGTAAAGATTAGACAGTAGAAGTCTACTGTATTGGTTCACACCAATTAATAAATATCAACCTAATATCTACTAAAATGATACAGAATTCAAAAAATAAATTAAAATGATATCCTTGAAGTACAACTAATGACCACCACCAGGTGGCATAAGGCCTTGCACACAGTAGGCACTCAAATGTATTGATTTGAATGTGAACAAAATAGCAAATAATTCGAGATTACACAAAATTTCACCCTAAAATATTTGGTATACACCACTAAATCTCAAAACCCAGTCCCCAGACCAGCAACATCAGCATCACTTGGGAATTTTTCAAAAATGTAAACTCTCAGGCCACACCTCAGACCAAAACGAATCTGAAACTCTAGAGTAGGGCCAAGAAATTTCTGTGTTAATAAGCTGTTTAGGTGATTCTGGTGCACATAAAATTTGGGAACCACCAGTATGGACTACAGATGCTGCTTGTGCTGGAGAATCAAAAAGGATAGAGAGGATGGAGAGACCAGGAAACGCTTCACCAGGAGGCAGCAGAGTGAGACTTCCAGTTCTCACAGGACAGTGAAGATGATCAGAGAACCTGAACCACTGACTGCTATCATCGTTATGATTCAGCATATAAACACACGTTCTGTGTTTATTCTGCCATCATTCAAATAAGAAAAATGAAGTTTCATTCAGTTGATCTAGATAAAGAAAATAATATGAATGACAGAACCCTTGGGGGAGCAAAAAAATGTTAAAGTATGGTCAGATTTGTGAGGTGAGAGCAACATGGAACATTGAAAGGATGATTCTCTGGTAGAATCTGGCCACAGATAGCTAGAAGCTTATTAATAACATTGGGAAACCATACTGCCAGGCCTCCCTGTAGTTACACTGGGACCTTATAACTGGGATCTAGCCAACATAATATAATTTGCAGTAATATCTGCCACATCTAGGCCTCTGTGTGATGTTGGCCCTCTCTTGCCCTTCTGTGGGGGCAGTGAAGTTTTGAGAGAGGCACCACTGAAAGAACCTAGATCCCCACATCACTGCTTGAAGAAATACTGCCTACCTAGGAGAGCTACCTAAGCAACAGTAGACCAGCAGTAGCAGGGGTGAAAATAAACCCTGTATTGAGTTAAACTCCTGAAATTTTGGAGTTATTTATAACCACAACATAGCCTAACTTACTCTGATTGAAACACTCTAGAAATAACCAAGAGATGGCAATAGTATGTTCATGACATTCAAAAGCAAGATTCAGCAGAGCCAAAGAGGAGCCAGAAAATTCTACTATTCTAAGTGGTTGGACCTATCAAATTCCCAAAGCCAGAGAACTTTCTTTTTAATTTGCAGTTTTGGCTGATGGCCCTCTTTCCCCTCATTTACAACTATAACTTAGTAGCCATGCACAATGAGTTCTTCATATCCAGACAAGTAATCCTCAAAAGACTACTCCCTTCTAAAGAGACTTAGCCTTTCTGAGTGTATAATGAAACATTTTATTTCTTCTCAAGGCCTTTCCAAGTGGATTGTATTTGATAAATACTTTCAACCCAGCAGTAAGAGACAGTAGTGGCTTCACAATTTTTAGAGCTGAAGGATGATAATTTTGACCATCACTGTATGATCTTTCTTGGTCTTTCTGTAAGTAACTGACTCTTTATAACATGATACAAGATAATAAAGTGATTCAATCAGGGTTTGGTCAGAAATTTAGAAGTCACTCTAGGGATCTTAATTAAGAAGACATTAAATACAGGAAACTGGAGGCTTCCATAAACATTGGCAAAGTTGTGAGGACAATGGTCAGGAGGGCTGCTGGAAATCAGAAAATCAGAAAAGTCAGAATCAGAGGGTAGCTCCTGCCAATGATTTCAGCTATCTGTAGCTCTACTAGCTAGTCCTTGGGCAAAGGCCCAGAATCAGCAGAAAGCTGCCACCAATGAAGCCAGTTGCCTGCCCTACAGAAGTGACTTTCAGGAGGACTCCAAAAACCACTCACAAAAACCCACATCTGCCATCTGCTGACACCCACACACATTTATTTCCATAGTTGATGCTAGAGAGAAATGACTTGAACCTCCCAGATGCCTTCTAGACCTCACCAAAGTGACTGATTTGCAGAATCTAACTGGAATCCTGCTGATTAGGAGTTTGAGAAATGTAATTTCCAGCCTTTTAGCCCCAGAATGCAAAGAAAGGGAAAGAATGAAAAGCAGGAATAGTTATTAACAGACAATATCTAACACAAAAATGAGTTATGTAAATGAAGAAGACCAGAATGGACATAAAGCCAGTTAAACAACCTGTAAACAACCTGTGGGATTGTATTTGAGACTTGGACAATGCCAAAGTAGATCAAAGGCGGTGGTCATTTAGGCAGTCATCTCCAAATACATGATTTTCCCAGAACATTGGTTGTGATACTATTGGTAGGAACTAACAACAACCAATTCTAGTTAACCTGTGGAAACTTCTAAAAATTCTACCACTTGGTCATTTGATCTTTGTTATGCTAATCAGTTCATAATAGAAACCCAACTGAGGCTAGCTTAAACATAAAAGACATTTCTTGGATCCTGTGTCTGGGAGTCCACAGGCTTTCGTCATGGCTAGAGATCCTGGAATTCAGGAGGTGGTGTCTAAGCTATTCCTCTTTTTCCATCTTATACCTCTTTTAATTCTTGGCTTTACATTCCAGAGCAACCCCCTATAACCCTCTATGTAGCAAGCAAAATGGCTCTGACAGGCTCTTAGCTGCCCCAGTTTGGCAACCTCAATGGAAAAAGAACTTCTTTCTCTACAGCCACTCCCAAGGAAGACTTTGATTGCTCTGCTTGGGTCAAATGGTCACACATCCATCCCTGTGCCAAACTCTTTGGCCAGATGGATGGGTTTCTCTGATTGACCATCATGAAAAAAGTGCATTCCAATGATTGATAGTGTCCCTAATACCACAGAGAGTGCAGAAGGTGTCCCTTCACCAAAGGAATAGACAAAGAAGACAAGAAACCATTCTGAGAGAACAGTCTACTTCAGGTGGGCTGGCTGGTGATAATGGTCAGAACTGACATATTAGAAAAGCCAAGAGAGGCCAGATTTATGAACATGATAAAAAGATGAGACGTTATCTAGAAGGGAAGAGGTGGGAAGGGAAAGGAGACCGCAAAAGAGGGGGCAGAGAATGAAGGGAAAGGAGGAAGAAAAAAAAAGAAAACGGAACAGAAACTCGGGTCTTTTTTTCCTTTTCTTTTCTCTCTTTCCCCCTCGTCCTTTTCTCCTTTCCCCATCATTTATCTCCTCACTCAGCTTTCCCCTCTGGGACCTCTGTAGTGCAAATTCCAGGACCCTGCCAGGAACTGCAAAGATTACTTATTTGTTATCAATAATGCTCTCTTAGATTATGAACTTTAGTTCATAGAGAAAGATTCAAATTTCCTCAACATTGGTCATAGCTCCAGCTCAGAACAATCAATCAGCCACATTCTGGTGAGCAAGGCAAGGACTGGCAGAGACCTACCCCATGTTTCAAGGGACACAATCCTGAGACTCGAATGCACCCTCGTAGACCGCAGCATAACGAGTCACATGGCCATGTCTATGTTGCCATTGTCCTCTGGAGCTTTCCATATCAGAGAATTGTGTACTAAGCATGGGAACAACAGTTGAAGAAAGTGAACTTAGGCCACTGTTATTGTTGCATTTCTCCTCTACCTACAAACATTTTGACTTTTTAAATTGTGGCTCAGATAAAAGTAGGAAGAAAACATGATAAACAGCAAACTCTGGATTGGTTGTTGACAAGAGAATGCTAAAAAAGTGCTACATAGAAGGTAGCATAGTATCCATATTTCTGCCTCAAGGGAAATTCATTTTCAACTCAGATATCAGTCTGACAACAGGAACAAGTTTTTAAAAACCACCTTCGTGACCAAAGCATAGGAAATACTACACACAGGAGCAAAACACAAACACAGCAAACAACAGGCAAATGTGAGGATTGTACAAACAGAACAGGAAATCATTTGCAGGGAAGAAAGACAGGCAGGAGAATTCATTCTGGCACACTTTGTTCCCGGGCTTCCCACTAGTGGCGGTCCTCAAGGGGAAAAAGACCCGCCATGCCCACCCCTTCAACCTGCTTGCCGCAAGATTCCCAAATTTCAAGACAGAGCTCATCAGACTTGAATGCATATATACTGGTCAATTTCACACTACTTTGTGAGCCAGTAGACAGAGGGTTTTATAGGAGCCAGGCCCCTGTCCCAAGGCAGAAAACTAATCAGAGTCCTGCTCCTCATTCCTATAAGGCACCGTGTCTCTGGATCACATGCCTTCTGGCTCATCCCATATGTCTCTGCCACAGCACAACTGTCTTTGTTTCCCCAGAATCAACTTGAGAACTAAATGGCTTTAAGACCCCTTTTCTTATTTTATATTAGTCTTTCCACATATGCAGCTTTCCTTATTCCTCTTCCCAATTTGCATCTCCCTTCCCCCCAGAGCTTACCTTTTTTCTATTCTGCTGTTAAAGCAGGGACCTTGGGAGTTAGAAAAGTTGAAGTTTGTTAAAGAATTTAATATGGAACGGCAGGAATAAATTCAATCAGAAAAGGATGGAGTTCACATCTCACTCTTTAGCCCAGATTCAGACAACACCAGGCACAAAAAGAGAAGGAGGTCTCAGAATTTACCAAAATCTCATTGTGTACTAGAATTATTTACACTTGTGTCTGATTCCTCCACTAGGCTACACATGGGAAACACAGCAGCTTTATCTTATCTGTCCTCGTATCCCTAATAGTACGTAGCACAAAGCTTTGTTTCGATACACAAACACTTCACTGAATGGAATAGCAGGTGACTCAAAGAAGCAAAATAGATTAGCTGAATAAATACACATTAATCTATTGTTTCGGGTGGAAAATTCCACTCCAAATGGCTGAGCAGCAACAGAGCAAAATGAAAACTGTACTACAGTTTATTCATTAAGATTCTCCAGAATTAAGTGAAACCACCTGGTTATGTGTCCCTCCCTCCCCAGCTTTCTGTTTTTACGTCACATAGACCAGGTCTTTGGCTTAGCTGCCTTAGCTTCCCATCTGAAAATGAGACAACTCTTATTTTTACTGACCTCTTCACAGGTGTCGTGTGAGTCTTGATAATGGTCCATATGCACACGCTGCTCCATGTTCTTTCCCTGCTCACCTCAGTCCAAAGGGACTAAACTGCTCCCTGGAAACCCGTTCACATTCCTTCAGGTGACTTGAATACCAATGGCTATCCTGGAAAACTATTCCCTGAAAGAGTTAAAGTGCCTCCTTTTAAAAACAATCATAGAGGAGCAGATGGCACATTTGCTAACTGAGAAGATGTTGCTCTCACTCGGGTCTAAATTCCCTCCCTCCACCTGGCATCCCAGACAGCTGTGTCAGCCCATCTGCCCACCTTGAATTCATCAGGTGAATGCTCCATTTCCTTAATTGAGGTTAAGCTAACCCAAGTAATCAAAGACAGTTATGGAATGTTCCCTGTCAAAACCATGCCTCTGATTATATGATACCAACAACTAATAATGCACTCAGTCACACTTCAGTGCCTGAAAAGCTTAGCACAGTGAATGAAGAGATAGATGAAGATGACAGGCAGGCCACTTTTCAAGGACTCATGAGCACACAGCCGATGCCATTCTTCGTCTTTAAGGTAAACTCCTTGGGAAAGCTTCCACTCACCCTCAAGAACTTGGATAGGTAACGTCCCTCAAGTCCTGCCTGGGAAGTCCCAAGCCACCCTCCCACCAGGCAAGTCTTGGGAGAGTCAATGACCTGCCTTGCTCAGTGGGAGGCCTCAGGGCCCCTACTGCCATAGGAGGGCCTCTCTGGGTGACAGCGTCCCGACCCTGGCCATTAGCCCTATATTCATTAATTGAGTGTTCCCTTGTTCTGGGCACTGGGAATACAATGGAGATAAGATTGACAAAATCGAGAGTCTCATAGTGCCTACATTTTAGGGGAGAGACAGATAATTAATAGGTATAAACAAATGAATTTGACAATTCAATTAGTGGCAATAATTCTGAAGAAAACAGATTAATATGGTGCTGAGGATAGGAAAGGGGTGGGGGAGTAATGGAGAAAAGCAAGGTCCACAGCTAAGTAACAGGCTCTATGGGAAAGAGTAGGACAATCCTATCCTGAGGGCTGTGGTTTCCTGAGCAAATGCCATTTTGGAATAAAACTTTGCTTCTTTGCTCACGAGACTCTCCCCTTAAAGTTGCTGAAACCATGATGGTTAGGCATACATATGTAGCTGGCTAGTATAAGTAGTATTTTGTCCCAAATACCCATGGAATAATAATAAAAGTAGTATACAGATTAGTTCAAAATGAAAAAACAAATTATATAGCAACATTCACCCAACTGAAAAAGGAAGGAAGGAAGGAAGGAAGGAAGGAAGGAAGGAAGGAAGGAAGGAAGGAAGGAAGGAAGGAAGGAAAGAAGGAAGGAAGGAAGGAAGGAAGGAAGGAAGGAAGGAAGGAAGGAAGGAAGGAAGGAAGAAAGAAAGAAAAAGTGACCTCTTTTATCTCGAGGGAGAGTTAAGAAACATGGCAAGTAAATAGAGACAAAGATCTACTCTCAACAGAGACAAATTACTGAGTGTGTTAGCTAGGAAGCTGGCTAGGGCATTAATCTATAAGAGGAGGCTCACACCTCACTGTAACAGACTGCAAATGTGGTGCTATTTGACTCCAGATTCCAGATGTGACTTTATAGGCTAAAGGTAAATTGCACTCAAATACATGCTCACTCATGTTCAATGCATAAATAAAGGCCTTGGTTTAAATTATAGCATGGTGGGGAACAAACAGTACTTGTTACTTAAAACTCCTCACTGCCTTCTAAGGAAGGTGGGTCCTGATACCTGGAGGATTTACTAAGTGCAAGCTTCATTCTCAGTGTAATTGTCTTTGGAAAAACTTAGAGAAATATTAAATATTGGGGGCATTTCAAGTTTAAAAAAAAAGAGCAGCATGTTTAAACAGTAAGTTCCCTCACATATCTGGGATATACCATGACCTCCAAAATCAGGCCCAAACAATTTAAAGATGAGTCATATGCTACTTAATTTTTCCAAAGCATGAAAAAAAAATGATAGAAATCTTTCCAAGGAATTCTCAAGGCTAAAATTTTTCCTGAAACCAAAATAAAAGAAAAGCAGAACAAAAGAATAATACAGAACCATCTTTTTTTTAATATGAAATTTATTGTCAAATTGGTTTCCATACAACACCCAGTGCCCATCCCAACAGGTGCCCTGCTCAATACCCATCACCCACCCTCCCCTCCCTCCCACCCCCCATCAACCCTCATAAGAGACTCTTATGTTTTGGCTCCCTCCCTCTCTAACCTTTTTTTTCGCTTCCCCTACCCCATGGGTTTCTGTTAAGTTTCTCAGGATCCACATAAGAGTGAAAACATATGGTAGCTGTCTTTCTCTCTATGACTTATTTCACTTAGCATAACACTCTCCCGTTCCATCCACATTACTACAAAAGGCCAGATTTCATTCTTTCTCATTGCCACATAGTATTCCATTGTATATATAAACCACAATTTTTTTATCCATTCGTCAGTTGATGGACATTTAGGTTCTTTCCATAATTTGGCTATTGTTGAAAGTGCTGCTATAAACATTGGGGTACAAGTGCTCCTATGCATCAGCACTCCTGTATCCCTTGGGTAAATTCCTAGCAGTGCTATTTCTGGGTCATAGGGTAGATCTATTTTTAATTTTTTGAGGAACCTCCACACTGTTTTCCAGAGCGGCTGCACCAGTTTGTATTCCCATCAATAGTGCAAGAGGGTTCCCGTTTCTCCACATCCTCTCCAGCATCTACAGTCTCCTGATTTGTTCATTTTAGCCACTCTGGTGTGAGGTGGTATCTGAGTGTGGTTTTGATTTAATACAGAACCATCTTGTATTACAACATATCTGATGAATCCTAAATAAGACAACAAATTGATTGTATGAAAAGAATAATAAAGCCCAAGCAAGTAGACTTTATTCTAGGATGGCAAGAACAGTTCAATATTAGGGAATTCATTAATGTCATTTCTAGCACAAAGAAGAAAAACCATACCATCCTCTCAACAAAAGATAGAAAAAATTTGATAAAATTCCATATTTATTTCTTATTCTTAAAAAACTTCAAATAAAGTAAAAAGAAAAGGAAACTTCCTTAAGGAAAGGTATCAACCTGCAGTAAATTTCATGTACTGCAATTTTAGAAGCATCACCATGAAAATCAGAACAAAACAAGAATGATCAGAATCACTAGAATAATTCAGCATTGTTCTGAAAGACCCAACCAATACTATAAGATGTGGAAAGAAAATAAGAGATGTGAACATTTAAAAAGAGATAAAACTTAATTAGCACATGTTATAATTTTCTATTTAGAAAATCTATATTAGGACCCTTTCTTCCACATAAAAATGAATTATATATGATTAAATACCTAAAATTTAAAAATACCGTTATAATTTCATAACCTTGGGATAGATGATAAAATCACGAACTAACTCATTTATAATTTTATACTCTAAGACATTCAGGTAATCCAAAGTCCACAGAGAGAAAGATTGACAAATTAACCACTTAAAATTTTAAACTTCTTACTAAATGAATTCAGTAAAGTCGCAGGATACAAAATTCATACCCAGAAGTTGATAGCCTTTCTATAAAATAATAACAAAGTAGCAGAAAGAGAAATGAAGAAAATAAGTCCATTTACAACTGCACCAAAAATAATAAAATATCTAGGAATAAACTTAACCATGTAGATGAAAGACCTGTACTCTAAAAACTATAAAATGTGGTTGAAAGAAATTGAAGACAACACAAAGAGAAAGATATTCCATGCGCATGGATTGGAAGAATTAATTTTTAATTTTAAATGTCTATACTACCCAAAGCTGTCTGCAGATTCAATGCAATCTCTATCAACATATCAACAGCATTTTTCACAGAACTAGAATAAATATTACTAAAATTTGTATGAAACCACAAAGATCCTGAATAGCCAAAGAAATCTTGAAAAAAGAAGAAAAAACTGAAGGTATCATCAGATTTTGAGATGTATTACAAAGCTATAGTAATCAAAAACAGTTTGGTATTGGCACAAAAATGGACACAGATCTATGGAACAGTGAGCCCAGAAATAAATCCATACTTACATGGTAAATTAATCTATGACAAGGAGGCAAGAAGATACAATGGGAAAAAGACAGTTACTTCAATAAATGGTGTTGGAAAAATTGGACAGCTACATTACTTTTTCCTAGGAGTCTCCCTTGATTTTCAGAGCAAGTTACGGTCATGCTCCAAGTTTCCCAAAGAACCGCCTTCTTGTCCTTGGACAGCAATTGAGTTGGCATTGTCTGTGCTACTTTACTGGATTCTTCAACTAGACTAAGATTTCATAGAAGGCAGGAATCCCCAAATCTGCCTACAGGTTCAATGGTCTGCTACAAAGACTCAGAGAATTCAGAAAGACTGTCATACTTGTGGCTGAGACTTATTACAGTGAAAGGATAGAGATTAAAATAAACAAGGCAAAAAGCACATGAGCAAAAGCCAGCAGAAACCGTATGTGAGCTTCACATAACTTCTCCCAGTGAAGTTACATGGATGGTGCTTAATTCTCCTAGCATGTGTGACAACATGTACAAAGTCTTGCTAACCAAGATTGTAGAGTGTAGATTACACAATTGTTGGTGTCTATTAAGGCAGGTATGAAGAACCCATATGACCTTGACTACTCAGTGCCCAGCCATTCCCTGACCTCAAAAGCAAAATGATGCAGCATGGCTCAGGATCCCAGGCAAACAAAAACAGGCATTTACCACAAATCACATGTTTAGCATAAAGTATCTCATTTGGCCCAAAGTCTCAGATATACAAAGATGCTTATCAAGCAGGATGTTCCAAGGCTCAGAGGTTATCTCCCAGAAGTTACTCAAGGTCCTGTTCTTTCTTTGGAAAATGTAAGATTTAAGCACCCAAACCTGCTGAATTAATCCTTTACTCCATAGCAGATATTGTTTCTTGTTTGCTATAATATTCTCAAAGAAGAATACTTCCCAGAGTACATGAGGTGCTTATTATTATTGAGTTAAGTTGAATTAAATTAAGAAAAATTACTTTAGGGGCGCCTGGGTGGCTCAGTCGGTTGAGCATCCGACTTCAGCTCAGGTCATGATCTCACGGTTTGTGAGTTCCAGCCCCGTGTTGGGCTCTGTGCTGACAGCTCGGAGCCTGGAGCCTGCTTGGGATTCTGTGTCTCTTTCTCTCTCTGCCCATCCCCCACTTGTGCTCTGTCTCTCTCTGTCTCTCAAAAATAAATAAATGTAAAAAAAACTTTTTTAATTAAAAAATTTTTAAAAATTAAAAAAAATTACTTTAAGTTTCCACGTGCACAATTTTTCTCCAACGTTTTATTTGCTAAGATGTGAAACCTACTATATAGTTTTAAAAATAGCACCATCAACCCTTGTAGAACCTGCACCGTTATTTATCAATCACCAATTACTAACTTACTACCTCACCAAGTTCACAACATTTGCACTGTCTGTGCCTGTGTGTGTGCCTGTACTTAGGTTCACTGACCCATCGAAAGTGAGTTTCAGACATCACAGCACTTCACTCCTAAGTACTTAAGCATTTATCTCTAAGAAAAAGAGTATTCTATGTAACTCCAATACCGGTATCATACCCAAGACACTTAACATTGAAAGAATAATATCATATAACATGCAGTTCATGTTCAGGTTTCTATAATTATCCTCCAAATGCTCTTACAGTGATTTTCTTTAAGTAACAAACAGATCAGGTATTAAATTTGGTTAAATCTTAACATTTCCTCCACCTTTCTGTTTTCCTTCTATGACACTGACATTGACATTTGAAGACACTAGGTTAGTTGTCTTGTAGCATGTGCAAAAGTCTGAATCTGTTTCTTCATGATCTGATGCAGGTAAACATGCTGACAAAAAGATTACATCAGTACACTTGTTTACATCCCAGTGCGTCATACCTGATGCCACATATCAATTCATCTCACTTTTAGAGCAGATAAAAATTCCAGGTCAAGTACAATATCAAGCTCTATATAAGGTTGATCCCTTTCATAAGGTAGTATCTAACAAATTGCTCCATTGGAAAGGTGTCTCTTCCCCCTTGGAATCTGATAAGTAATCTGTGAGGATGGGAGGGAGTCTGGTGGATATTTTACCCACATTTTAGCAACAACTGATGATCCCATCCTTGTGTATATTGATTATTATCCTGGTGACTGTAAAATAGTGCTTTTTAAACCTATCTCTCTTTCCTCATGTATTAAGTGAAATTATTCTATAAAGAAGAGCTTGTCCTCATACTCTCTCATAACTATCAATATGGACACATGTATTTATTATTTGTTTCATAATCCATTTTCTATCATCACTCTTTTTCATGCTCAAATTAGAGGAAAAGTATGTTTAAATGATAAAGCCATGAAAATGGCTATGAAGCAGCTAATTTCATTTTTAATTGCAGTATAATAAACATATATGAAATTCACATAAGTGTCCAGATTGATAAATATCCACAAATTGATGATACACCAACCACCAAGATCAAGAAATAGTTATTACCAACATCTACAGAGGCTCCCCCTGTGTCTCCTTCCAGACACCCCTCACTATGAAGTATCCTGACCTCTAATATAGATTAGGGGATTTTTATTTTTATTCTTTATATAAGTGGAATCATACAACATGTACTCTTTTGCGTCTGTTTTCTTTTCTCAAAACTATGTGAGATTTACCTGAATTGTTGTGTGTAGCTATAGCTCATTTATTCTTGTTGCTATATAGAAATACATAGTGTGAATATACCACAACTTATTTATTCATTTTACCATTGATGGCCAATTCAGTAGTTTCAAGTTTTTGGCTATGAGCATTTTAATACGAGTCTTTTGATGAACACATATATGCCTTTCTGGTGGATGTACAACTAAAAGTAAACTTGCTATTTCATAGTGCATGCATAGATTCAGCTTTAGTAGATACTGCCAAAAGAACTATGATTTAAAAAGAAAAATTCCATCGACTATGAAATTTAGGGATAAGATATCCCTATGAACTCCAAAATAAGAGCAGGTGAAAACAAACCACTAACGGTTGCAAAATCCACCTGGTTTTAACTTAAAATTAAAATGAGGGGCGCCTGGGTGGCGCAGTCGGTTAAGCGTCCGACTTCAGCCAGGTCACGATCTCGCGGTCCGGGAGTTCGAGCCCCGCGTCAGGCTCTGGGCTGATGGCTCGGAGCCTGGAGCCTGTTTCCGATTCTGTGTCTCCCTCTCTCTCTGCCCCTCCCCCGTTCATGCTCTGTCTCTCTCTGTCCCAAAAATAAATTAAAAAAAAAAAAACGTTGAAAAAAAAATGAAATCGATGAGCCCAACTAGGGATCTATTTGGTGGCAAAACCACAGAGAATTATGTCAAAATTAGAAAAGAAGTAATTTGACTATACCCTCAGTGGCGTATACCCTAGGGAAAAAAGAAGTACTAGACATCTTTGACAGTTTTCATTCATCGTCAGAGGTGGGAATGATATTGTTATTCTGAAACTGTTATGAATGGCAATGTGAAACAAAGTAAATGAAAGTAAATGAATAATACTGGTATAGTCACTGAGAACTGGGAATTTAGGCAAGGCTGGAAGAAGATGTAGACGTAGCTTGATGAGGTTAAGTAAAAACAAAATGCTATAGTCCTGAATTAAATTTGCAAGTTTCAATACAAACTCATAATGAACTTTCTTTTAAAAAATACGTCATGACATTCTCCACCGAAAAGGCATACAAAAATGAGGAATCCAACAGCAATAAGCACTCTAGTTCCTACAGTGTGTTCTCTAAACATCAGTTCTCACTAAAAGAAACCAAAACTCTTTGAAGAAGTGACTACTTCTAAGTCTGTAGCAGGAAATGTTCACAATAAGCCTAGAATAAAGCATTATGACTGAAAACAAAGAAATTGTTAAAGATTACCAGCATGATATCAAAAGGACTCAGGGACCACTTGAATATACTCCTACTGGCCTAAGAGGGAACAATCTGAATGACAATTTGGATAATAATTCCAAAAGGTCAAAACATACCAAATATGTTTCAATCCGTGAATTCATAACGATACATAATCCTTATTCATCCCACATAGAGAATGCTTAGGAATTGCCTCAAAGTAAACATAATCAATGAGGGAAATTTTCTCTCTACAGAATGATTCCAGCTTATGATTTCAGAATAATAAACAAAGAAGGGATGGAGCGCTGCGTGGCTCTGACGGTTAAATGTTCGACTTTTGATTTCAGCTCAGGTCATGATCTCCTGGGTTTGTGAGTTTGAGCCCCGCATCAGGCTGTGCAATGGCAGCGGGTGCCTGCTTGGGATTCTCTCTCTCTGCCCCTCCCCTGCTCACTCTCTCTCTAAAATAAATACACAGAAAGAAAGAAAGAAAGAAAGAAAGAAAGAAAGAAAGAAAGAAAGAAAGAAAGAAAGAAGAAAGAAAGAAAGAAAGAATTAACTTAATGAATTAACTAATGATCATCAGTGGTTGCTGACATTATCAAAGAACAGACTGGACATTATTTTCCTCCTGGTGGAAGTACACACCACTATCTATAGTTTTGCCAAAACTGACACTTAATCTGATTAACCCTCTAGACTGAACTACTAATTTTCAAGAAATACAGAGGACTAAGGAACAAGTTACAATACACAACATGGACACAATAAGCACATTATTGGGAAACTACATAACAAAGGACTCTGCTTCTTCGACAAAAATATAAATAAAAATGCAAAGAAAGAAATTGACTGGAAATACAGATTAAAAAATACTTAAGAGAACTCATTTGGGTCCTGTTTCAAACTGTAAATAATAAACCACTGGCTGATTATTCAGTGCTTGAATAGCACTGAATAATTATTGTTGTTTTTAGGAACTGTATAATGATGGTATTGCGCATATGTTTATGAAGGAGAGTCCTTGTCTTTTAGAGACATATCCAGTAACATTTACATGTAAAAATAACATTATATCTAGAATTTGTTTCCAAAACACCAGGGAAGGGATATGGAGTAGGAGGTAAAACTATATTATGCTCATAAAATGATAACTATTGAATCTGGGAGATGTGTACGTATGGGGGTTTATTATACTGTTCCATTTTTGGATGTGTTTAAAATTCTTTTTAAGAGTTCAAAAATACTAAGCCTATATCAAAAAGAAGTGAATTTGAGTTGGCCCTAAAGAATAGGATGTACAGTCCCCAGATTTCATTCTCTATTATTCTTCTGGGAAAAATAAATCTCATGTTTTTAACTTGTCTCATTGTTCTCTTCCCAAGTCTCTGAATTTTGAGAAGGTTCACTTTCTGTATTTCAGCAAAACAATTTGTTTTGTCATGAAAGAAAACCAATAGTAAGTAACTTGACAGAATCTTTCAAGTCCCTTTCCCAACTCTTCCAGTCTCATCAGGAGCTCCAAAAAGTATCTTTTTTGGATTTTCTCCTCCATTAAGTGGTTCTTTTAGTTTAAGACACACATTCACCATTTGTTCATGTACTGCCACTTGCTTTAGTTCTTTTTAATAATGTAATAAGCACCTACGAACCCATCACCCAAAACAAAAAGCCAGGACCTTAAGGATAATCTAAAACTAGTCATGTTTTATCTCAAATTCCTGCCTCCCCACTACAGCAGCCCAAAGTAATCACGGTCCTAAATCCCATCCCCATCATTCCCTGGCTTGGCTTTTTATACAGTTAACTTGCATCCATTTTAGTTGTTTTCAAGTTAATAAAAAGGATACTATGTCATAATATTTTGAGACCTACTTTTTTCACTTAATACTACATCACCAAGATCCATCCATATTTTAAAGTTACCCCTGTAGTTGTTTGTTTTGACTATTGTTTAACATGCCATTGTATGAATACTCCCCAATTACTCGTCCAGTCTCTGACTGCTGGGCATTTGGGTTGTTTGTGGAGTTGCACTGTAATCAAAAATGTTATGAACCATCTTGCACATATCCCCCAGTTGTACAAGCATGTGAGTTTCTCTTGGGTAGACTGCAAAGAATGAAACTGATGAGTGATAAGGGATGGCGATGCTTCCCCCCCACTTTCCATCTGAAAAATCCTTCCTGCAGGAACACAGCCTTGTGCTTGTGCCAGGAAGGTGGCACTACTATGCTTCGGCATGGTTTGTCGCTGGCTCTTTTTTTCAGCTCTTGTTTTTCCAGCCCTGTGGTAATCTAAGAGATTTGTTTTCACATTTAGTGCTTCAGAATAATTGAAGAAAAAGTACTAGCAGAAATGTTCTAAGCTTGAAGAGCTTCAGGCATCTTTAATTGGCACAACTTTTTCAGTCAAAGTGATAGAAATTAAACTGACTGCTAACTATGTGCATTTCTTTTGGGTGTTGTAATCAAGAAAAAAAATAGGACCTTCCTCTCCATATACAGACATCAAATCTATTCCGACTTTCATTTTAAAACACAATATTGAAACAAATTCATCTTGATCTTTTTTCTGTTGTGTTTACTCTTCCCCCCTGCTTTTTCTTTTGAGAGGAACAGATTTTTAAATCAGTAACTCTTGGGGAGCTACTGACATTTGTGAATCTCTTAAAGCTAAATTCGTCTCATATTTTATGACATGAACAAAACTGCTTGAGGAAATTAATAATTTGCTCCCTGACTTGAATGAGAAATTGAGTAAGGAACGTAGGATTTTTCCACCCATTTGCAGAATATCTATCCCATATGCTCACCTTAAGTTAACTATCACCTCGAGAATCAGGTGCTGGCTGGCTGATGTGGGGGAATTTTTTTCCTCTTTATTTCAATCACGGAAAGAGAACATGAGTACTTGAAAATTCATAATATTAACAGTCTAATTAGGGGTTCTTAAATGCTGTTTTAAATTAGGATAATTTTAAATTATTGGATGTGACAACTATATAAACATAAAATGCTTTAATTAGAGACTTGTTTGTGTGAGAACAAAATCTACCCGAAGCATCAGTCTGTCATTCTGCATTAACTTCCAATAGCCATGGATTCCCACTGGACCACTGGATCTTAGCAATAAGTCTATACCCATCATGGGCTCTCTGCATTCTAATCCTCTCTTGTTGGTGGCCAGGTCTCTGCTCTTTAAAGAAAAAACTCAGGGCAACTAATTCGAGTTGAATTCTCATTCAAATTCATAACAACTCCTAGTGTTTCTGAATTTGCTTAATGTTTTCACTGAGCAACAGTTCTTCTGGGCCTTCATAAATATCATGCCATGTTCCTGATGAAATAAAGGTTGTGTGAGTAGCCCAGTCTTCAGGGGTGATAAAAAAAAATAAAATAAAATTTCAGAGTCTCCCTCAAGTTCTTATTAACTTTTTAGGACCTCTTTCTACTTTTAGAGTCTGATGAAAGCTAAGAACTCTTTCCCATCGTCACAGAAAATAAAATCTGCAATTACAAAAAAGTTTGCATACAAACTCAGAGAACTTATGTAGCTTCTGAGGGACACATATATCTTCCATCCTTGAATTTAGATTCTAACTCTGGTGAGATAAAATTTAAAATATTCATTAATCTGTAAGAATGTGTGGAATACTACTATATGCCTGACACTGTTCTGGATGCTGGGAGTACAGCGTAAGACACAGCTAGACCTGGCCCCTGCCGTCACGAGGTTCATAATCTCATGGAGGAAACAGATATTAGCTAAATGACCATACCAGCAAGTGTAGAATAGGAATTTTGCAAGAAGTACAAAAAAGGAGAAGGATTGAGTGCTATTAGAGCCAACAGATTGGGATTTAACCTGATCAGGAAGCTTTCAGAAGAGATTCCCTGAGGTTGTGACAATGGAGCTGAGGTCTGAGTTAACAAGTGGAGGGATGGAAAGGACATTTGAAGGAATAGGAACAGCAAGTTCAAAGGGCCTGTAGTAAGAGGGAACATGGAGTGTAAGAGTGGCCAATCACAGAGAGACAGGTAGAGTGAGGCACAAGGCAGGGTTGAAAAGACAGGCAAGAGGAATCATGCAGGTCTTTACTGCCATGTTTTAAGATTTTTTTTTCTCTTTATTTTAGAGCATTGGGAAGTCATTTAACAGTTTTAAACTGGGATGTAGGTAACGTAATTGGTTTTGATTTCTGGAAGGTTCATTTTGCATGCAATGTGGAGAATAGATTGGCAGAGGACCGCAGTGGATGCTGAAAGATCAGTGGAGAGGCCACGGCAGTAGTCTAGAAAGAACAACTCTAGACAAGGATAGTGACTGCAGGGAGAGCATGGTTAAAAACATAATGTGTGAAAGAAGAATTCGAGTTGAGTCGACCCTGAATGAGGGGAAGATGGCATGGAAGGTCTGGTTTGACTTATACAGGTTCTATAAAGTGACAATGAGTGAGTAAATTACTGACAGCAGAAATCAGATGAAGAACAATGAGAGATTCCTTTTGCTTAATATTAACCTTCTGTGAATGTGTAATTGCCTCAGGACGTGGCAAAACGATAGTGACTTTGGAGGAAGATTTGCTAGAACACAAGAACAGCTTTAATAGCTGTTCTGTGCACCTCTCAACAGTCCCCAAATCACTCAGTTTGGTAAGTTCCTTTATTTCAAACACCAGAAAAGCAGACCGCCGTGTGGAAATGCCCACAGTTGAACTATTTCAGAAAACTAATCATCGATGTGGGAGCAAGACTCTTGAGTTTCATGACTCTGACACAGCCACAGCCACTACCATCCAGCCCAGGAGAGCCTTAATAAATCACTGTGGATATTGGCTCTTTATAAGTCATTCACCTTGATTCTACTTGATTCACCAAATCATTCACCTTGATTCCACTACATGGAAACAGCATGTGCGTGATGAAAAAGGACAAGCTCTATGTTTCTGTTTCTCAACCTGACTGTATATAAAAATTCCCATAAGATTCTGTCCAGTTAATAAGGATGCAAATGAATACACACGAGGGAGATTCATTCTTGCTTCTAGATTCTGTATGCATAGAACAATTTGAATCTTCATTATCTTTGACTTTTGCTCTTAGATGAAAAGTTTAATTAATGGCCATATTCACCATATATTTTGAAACCCACCTTTCAAAATGTTAGGAAGGGGATGGATTATGTGCAGGCTTCATCCTTTCAATAGAGCTTTCTCTCTGAAGCTGCTGTTTAGCGAAGATTACAGGTTTAAAGACAGGCTCATCAATAAAGCTGGAGGCACTAAAAATCCTCTGAATTTTTCAGAAGTGGAGTGGGGGAGTCAGCAGCCACTGAACATTTTCAAGGAGAGGTGGTATCTCATATAATAATACAGTGCAACAAGCTTTTCCCCCATCACCATCCAGGCTTAGGTTTCTTAACATTTCTGCGAAAAGGTGCTGTTGTTAATTTCTCCCACAGTCTTATGATTCATGGGATATGACTTAGCAACTATGTGGCTGGAGAAAAAATAATAGAAATTGAAATTTCCAAATAAAGAGGACTGAAAGGCATCAGTCTGAACAAATCAGAGAATGGAAGGGCAATGTCAATTTTTCTGCCATCATCCCTTACCACTGATGGCTTGACTAAAGCAGTTGGTTTGAAATCGTACCAAATAAAACTTTGATGTCCATTGACCAACTAGTTGGAGATTTCCTGAGTTAAGTTTCTTTGTTATCTATTTGGGCAGTAGCTTGACCTTTAGGCAGGTTGGGAATGCTCATCCAGCCTTTGTGATGAGAATTGATAGCAGTGGCAATATACTGCCAACTCTTAACACCCAGATAGCACTCTTTGCAACCACTTCCCCCATCTTCACAAATGACTTCATCCTCAAAGTTGGTCCAGTCCCACCTGCTGCAAATGTTTGAAACATCCCTTTGTGCATCCACCATACAGACGTCTAACTCCAAATATAGGATGGATGCTTTGTCAAAGATAGGTGCTAATAAATGGCTCTACGTAGACAAGGTGAAGACTAAAATTACCATTCTAATATACCCAATTCTTTTTTTAATCTTTATTTTTGAGAGAGACAGAGACAGAGATAGCGTGTGAGTGGGGGAGGGGCAGAGAGAGAGGGAGACACAGAATCTGAAGCAGGCTCCAGGCTCCGAGCCGTCAGCACAGAGCCCAACAGAGGGCTTGAACTAACGAACTGTGAGATCATGACCTGAGCCGAAGTCAGACACTTAACCGACTGAGCCACCCAGGCGCCCCCCCAATATACTCAACTCTTAATTATCCACGTTAATAAAGGAATCAAGGAGATAAATCGTCCAAAATAAAGGATAATACAAAAGCAATTTATATTTGGCTTTGGTATTTATTATGTGATTTTGAGGGTGAGCAAATTAACTTTCTAATTATGACTTGGCTTTTCAGAATGAGTTTGTATTCTCAACTGGCTTGTGTTGAAAGCCAGCTGGTGGTGTGCTAGAAGCCAAAAGAAATTTGACCTGAAATTTATAATTTTCAGCAAATGATTCATCCATATATTATCAAAAGTTGATAAGTTCTGCCATTTGGAGAAAGTCTACACCATTCTAATAGCCTCTGGAGAGAGATGGCATAATGTAAATTTCATAGATACAGCATTAGATACATTACCAGACATAGCAGACTTCAAGAGAAGAGTATTACCAGAGATAGTTATTTCAATAGGAAGACACAGCAATCCTAAATTTACATCTAGTAGTATAACCCCAAAATATGTAAAGCAAAAAAGTTTCAAAACTAAAGGAAGAAATAGACAAATATGCATCATAGTTAGAGAATTTAACACACATTTGTCAGTAAATCAGAGACTAAGCAGACAACAAATCACTAAGGATATTAGGAAGTTGAATAGCCTATAAAACAACTAGACCTAATTGACAATTATGGAAGACTACATTCAACAACAGCAGAATACACATTTCTTTTGTGTTCCTATGGAACATGTACCCAAGTATGAATTCTAGATCCTACCCTAACATGTAATCTAAGATAAATCACTTTGTTTCCATAAGCTTCAGCCTTCTTAATTTTGAAATGGAAAGAATAATATTTGTTATAGAGAAATGCTGGGGAGATTAACTGAGAAACATAAATTAAATGCAATGTAAAAATGAAAAGTATCACAGTCGTAACAGTTACCAATGCAGATCAAGGATGTCTAAATTGGAAGAGCTTAGAGACTGCAACCGGTTGAAAGAGTGCACTAGGGAATTTGTTTCAGGGCTGACATTTGCATAGCATGATACTATTTAACTTACAGTGTATGTTGCTTGAGAGTGGCTGAGAATAGAACTGTTGATGGAAATAATGGGCCATTTTACAAATGCTGCTTCCCCTCCCTCCATTTGCATTCATGGAACAATCAGATAGTACTTGAGATTAATTATCATTTTCACCAATTCAGATCTATTTAGCTACTACCACTTGTTGAAATAAACAGAAAAAGTCAGGGGCGCCTGGGTGGCGCAGTCGGTTAAGCCTCCGACTTCAGCCAGGTCACGATCTCGCGGTCCGGGTCACGATCTCGGGGTCCGTGAGTTCGAGCCCCGCGTCGGGCTCTGGGCTGATGGCTCGGAGCCTGGAGCCTGTTTCCGATTCTGTGTCTCCCTCTCTCTCTGCCCCTCCCCCGTTCATGCTCTGTCTCTCTCTGTCCCAAAAATAAATAAAAACGTTGGAAAAAAAATTTAAAAAAAAAAACAAAAAAACAGAAAAAGTCAAACAACCTTCATATCACAGACTCTTCCATTTTAAAATCTATAAAAGACAATATTGTTAGGGTCTAAACCCAGTTAGCTTGGACAATAAATATGAAAAATTCTTTCTTGGAATTTTTCTTTTTTTAATCTTTAATAAGCAAATAATTACCCTCTAAAAGTATATCTGTAAGTAAAAAAAAAAAAAAAATTCAGTGTATGTGTATTCCTAACCAATTTTCTGCACGGAACTACTGTGAGAACAGAATGAGACAATCATATAAGGCAGAACAATGGACGCTGTGATACTCTACTCAATATGCAAGAGGTTGTTTATTCATCTGAGTTATTTAGAGTCTATTTTATCAGCCTTTCTATTCAACACACATGCACATGCACAAATGTGTTATGGAGACAAAGCACACAAACTACAAAATGTCCAGAAAAGACTGAGTAGAATAAAGGTTAAGGGGATGACTTCAAGAAGTCCTAGACATGGATATTATAGACAAGTTGCTAAAAATTATTCAGCTCATTCTGTTTGATCTAAAAAACAAAAATATCAGGTCACCTGGATGGCTCAGTAGGTTAAAAGTCTGACTTCAGCTCAGGTCAAGATCTCACGTTTTGTGGGTTTGTGCCTTGTGTCAGGCTCTGTGCTAACAGCTCAGAGCCTGGAGCCTGCTTCAGATTCTGTGTCTCCCTCTCTCTCTGCACCCTCCCCACCACTCATGCTCTCTCTCCATCTCTCTCTCTCTCTCTCTCCTTCTCCACCCCCCGTCTCAAAACTAAACATTAAAAAATATTTTTTAATAAATAAAAAACAAAATTACCAGAACTATTTGACTAGATGGAGCAAACAAATTTGATAAAGGTAAGGATATAATCTATAAGACATTGAAAGGGAATAATTGAAAGGGTAGCAGTGGAAGAAGCAGAACGAGACTAAAACAATGGCTCAGGACTTAGAGCATCTGAGCACCTAACGGGCCCAGCACAGTAGTGGAATCAAAACAAAGTCCTCAAGAAATATATGTGTATTTGTATTGCAATCAAAACTTTCTCAGAGTCAGTTTGCTCTCCCCAGGCCATCAATGTTCTAGCAAAGTTAGGAGAGTTTTACCACTCTCAGTAATGTAAAGTTGTTGCCCAAGAGCTAATGTTAAAGCAAGCTCTAGTTTTATCATTTGCACGATGGGCTTGAGGGAAGCTGTAAGATGTATTTGACACATATTTAGAAGAACTCTGATGATCTTCCTGAGCTTCTACAGGTCTCTCGGAAACTATGTCTAATCTCGGTCCTTGTCTAGTGAACTCTATTTGTGCCAGTAGTTAAATATATATAACTGCATATAAAGAAATTATACCTGACTTCTATGTTCAAATGCAATTATGACACTTTACATCTTTTTGAGGATTTATAATTTATAAGTTGCTTACTACTATAATTTCTTACCTTTCATTATGTTTTTATTTCCTGGTTTTGTACATGAACAATACATCAAGACAGGCCTGATTATTCCCAAAATACATATGAAAATATGAGGCTGAGTGATGAAATGGAGGCAGTTCTTCTCAAAATTTCATGATGAAACATCCCTAAAGTCAGAGGGAAATTAACTCTCAGAGTCCAAGAGTATAACCCAAAGCAGTCTAGCAAGGTAAAAATTACCCTTCAGTTCTCTTACTTTATCTTTACATTTTTCCCCCAACTTAAGGATCTGAGTAGAATGTGGGGGTAGAACAAGACCCACTGCAACAACCAAGAAAAAAAAGATAAAATCAGGCCATCATTTCTCATCAAAACTCATATTACTAAACACATTGGATACCTATTGAAGCAAACAGGACTAAACGAATTTAATATGACAAAGGATAGTTTTTCTTAATGTGAGCTAATATCGATGTCTATTTCTACCTTGAAGACATTTGCTGAGATAAGTACTGATTATGAACTGGGCTTGCTCTAGGAGAGTCTTTCGGAAAGAAAAAAAAAAAACCCCAAAACAGCAGAGTTTTTTGTGACACCCCATGGACGGCCATGTTGAATTAGAATCTAGAGGATCCCCGAGACCACGTATCAGTTTTCCCAGGGGAAAACTTGTTGAGTCTTGGGGTATCTTAGGAGGCAGGAGAGCTGGGATAAAAAGGCAAAGTAAAATCATCCATAATATCTTGTGCTTAAGAAACAAAGTTCTTCTAAAAGAAGAAACCTACAATGAATTTGCAACTGGTCTTATCCTTTAGACATTAAGAATCAAAGGAAAACAGATTATAACTAAAGCATCCAGACAGTCTTAACACAGGCCTGACTAGACTGAACTTGTTCACCCCTTACTCTCTCTGGGGAAAAATAAAATCAATTTTAGCATTTATTCTTCTTTTATATATAATGTACTATACATAATAAAAAAATTCACAAAACGTGAATAGGTAAGGAATGTGACTGACAGTTAACTGAAAAAATAAACATTACAAGCAAACCCACAGTTGATACACATATCAGAGTTATAAGCAAAAGATTTTAAAATAAATATGTTAAAGAAAACAGAAAAGATAAACAAAATGAATGAAAAGACAGACAATTTCAACACACAACTTGAATCCTTAAAAAAAGAATCAAATACACATTCTAGAACTGAGAAATACAATATAAAAAGTTAAAAATTGGGGGCACCTGGCTTGCTCATTTGGTTAAGCATCTGACTCTTGATTTTGGCTCAGGTCATGATCTCGGCTCAGGTCATGATCTCATAGTTCATAGGATCGAGCCCCATGTCAGACTCTGCACTGACAGACGGAGCCTGCTTGGGATTCTCTCTCTCCCTCCCCATCCCTGCTTGTGCTCTCTCTCTCTCTTTCACAAAATAAATAAACATTTTTTTATGTTAAAAATTTATTAGACATGTTAATAACAGATTTGACAAAGCAGAAAACAAGATTAGTAAGCTCAAAGACAAATCAATAAAAAATATTCTGGGATGCCAGGGTGGCTCAGTCTGTTAAGCATCCAACTCTTATTTCAGCTCAGGTCATAATTTCACAGTTCGTGAGATAGAACCCCACATCAGGCTCTGCACTGACAGCACAGAGCCTGCTTGGGATTCTCTCTCTCCCTCTCTCTCTGCCCCTTCCTCTGCTTACATGCTCTCTCTCTCAAAATAAATAAAGAAACATGTTTTAAATATATATTCAGGGGCGCCTGGGTGGCGCTGTCGGTTAAGCGTCCGACTTCAGCCAGGTCACGATCTCGCAGTCCGTGAGTTCGAGCCCCGCGTCAGGCTCTGGGCTGATGGCTCGGAGCCTGGAGCCTTTCTCTGATTCTGTGTCTCCCTCTCTCTCTGACCCTCCCCCGTTCATGCTCTGTCTCTCTCTGTCCCAAAAATAAATAAACGTTGAAAATAAAAATAAAATAAAATAAAAATATATATATATATTCAAATTAAAACACAGATCTTAAAAAAGGAAAAACTAGAACAGAGAGTAAGAGACATGCACAACACAATCAAATGATCTGACATTTATGTAATTGGAGTCTCAGAAGCAAAGGACAAGGAAAACAGAGCTGAGGTATTTATAGAGGTGATAATTGGAAATTTCCAAAACTGATAAAAATATCAAACCAACAGGTTTCAGATGTGTCAGGAACTCTAAATGGGATAAATATAAAGAAAACCACATGTAGGCATATCAGAGTATAGTTGAAGAAGACCAAAGATAAATTTTTTTAAGCATATTTATTTAGAGAGAGAGAAAGAGAGCAAGAGTATGAGCAGGGAAGACGCAGAGAGAGAGGGAGAGAGAGAAGCCCAAGCAAGCTCCAAGCTGTCAGCACTGGAGCCTGATGTGGGGCTCGATCCCAAGAACCACGATATCATGACTGAGCCAAAATCAAGAGTCAGATGTTTAACTGATTGAGCCATCCAGGCACCCTGACCAAAGATAAATTTTAGAGTAGTCAGAGAAAAAATGATACAATACTCTCAAATAATGAAACAATTTTGCAACTGATTTTTCAACAGAAACACGGAAACAAGAAGGCAATGAAATGATACCTTTAAGATGCTAATGGAAAAAATCTTGCCAACTTAGAATTCAATAACCAGTAAAAATACCCTTCAAAAATAGAGATGAAATAGAGACATTCTCACACAAAAGAGAGAAGTCACACTCATCAAACTGGCACTATAATAAATTTTTTTTTTAATTTTTCAAATTCAAGGGGTGTCTGGATGGCTCGGTTGGTTAAGAATTTGACTCTTGACTTCAGCTCAGGTCATGATCTCCCAATGCGTGAGATTGAGTCCCGAGCCAGGATCTGGGCTGACAGTGTGTAGCTTGCTTGGGATCCTCTCTCTTCCTCTCTCTCTGTCCCTTCTCTGCTCTCTCTCTATCTTTCTCTCTTAAAATAAACAAAATGTAAAAAAATTTCTTCAAATTCAAGTCAAGTAAACTCAAATAGAAGTACAATAATACATAAAGGCATTAAGAAATAGAAATAACATATATGTGGGTATATACTAAAAATATTACTTTTTCAATCAGCAATATTAATAATATCTTACGGAGTTTTTCAGATGGGTGAGTAAATAAAATACATAATAGTACAAAGAATGGAAAAGCTTAACTGTTTAAACTTTTATAAATTTCCTACATATTGGGGAAGAAGTGGTAAAAATACTAATAAGGTAGACTGCTGTTAGTCAAACATACATCTCTAAAGCAGGAGTTTACAAATCATGGCCCATGGGCCAAATCTGGCTAGCGATGTGTTCTTGTAAATCAATTTTTACTGGCACACAGCCATGCCTATTTGGCTAAGTCTTATCTGCTGGCAGCTTTTAGATTATATCTGCAGGGGTAAATCATCCCCACACAAATCATATGACCCTCCAAGCTTGCCACATGGCCCTTTCCAGAAAAAGTTTGCGTACCCCTACATAAGGTAACAATTGAATAAAAGAAAAATGCACAACTCAAAACCTAATAGGGAAGACACAAGGGAACAAAAATATTTTATTACAATTAAAGAGGCAGGAAAGAAATAACAAAGAAGCAAAGATCATTTTAAAAATAAAATAAATAGTAAAATGATAGGCTTGCTCCTAACTTAAACAATAATGAGCTAAATACTTCAACTAAAAGACTAAGATTTTCGGGCTGGATTAAAAACACAAAGGACAAAAGACATACATTAAATGTAAGAACACACAGTTTGAAAGGATGAAGAAAGACTTACCATGCAGGCAGAAACCAAAAGAGAGCCAGTAAACTAATACTAATATGTGATGAAGTCCCAATAAAAAGTGTCACACTGGGGCTTGTATGAGCTTCCCAGGTTGGTAATGCTCTATACGTGATGTCACATTTCAATTCTGGAAAAGTACTGCATCCTGACTCCATGGATGGAAGACCACAGAAGCTCCAAATCTAGAGCTCTCCTGGCCTCTGCCCTATGCATCTCTTCCTCTGGCTAATTTTAATCTTTTCATGGGAAAAAAACATAATCATGAGGATAGCAGCTTTCAGTGAGTTCTGTTATTGAGCTGAAGGCTGATTTGGGAAATTCCTCCAACTTGCACTTGGTTTCAGAAACTGAGGGCAGTCTTGGGGACTGTGGCCTCTACACACTGTGGTTGGCTTAAACACCTCATACAAGGGTATGTTTTGACTGAGTTTGTTACTACTCCACTGCCTATTCTCAATAAAAGGCACAACTGGAGTTCTCTCATGCCACTGCTTCATTGCTATTCATCTATCCTTGTTCCAGACATGATTTACAATATTATCCTCAAATTGTACATTCTATTCCAATTTGGATCCCTACGATTTTCATTAACAAACATGAAAGCTTCTCCAAAAGAAAAAAAATTGAAAACTGAAACTATCCATGGTTCTCAAGGTCCCCAGTACCTGGATATAGGTAACTGGTACAACTTTTTTTCGCTTCCAGACCCTGGGGTATATTCAGGACAGCCTCATTCCTGCCCTTCCACATCCTTTCCTTGTTCAGGCCTCTAACTTTCTGCACATAATTCCATTTTTCCTGAGGGCCTCCTTCCATCCCCTTTTTCTGGTCAATACCAACCCACTTCAGTGACAGAACCCAAGTCACTGCTTCTCCATGAAGCATCTATCAGTGATGGCACTAACCTCATAAAGTTGATGGTGACATTTAATGAGGTAATATTTAGAAAGGACTCAAGACATTACCTGACACATAGTAAGCACAATGTTAGCGTTAGCTGCTGTTACTATTATGACTATTAACCCAACTATTGCTATTGCTGTAATATTCATCTTTTTTTGACCCTGTTTTATTCACAGTGTCTACGATTAAGCCTTTAATTGCATCTATAAAAATTGTTCTTTATTTTATGCCTATTAGCTTCTGGATTATTATGACTTGAAGACAGGATCCATGTCTATTATTTCCCCAATGGTGCTAGAGAATTTCAGGCACAGAGTAACTGCTGAATCTTTTTTGACCCAATGATAAATTCTGAGAATACTAGAAGGACAACACAAAATCTAGGCATGCAAATAAGGGACAGATTTGAATCCCTACAATGTATCGGTGTGTGCCATTGGTTCTCAGGTCTTATGTTTTCAAGTTCTACAAAGACTGGGATTTACAGGCATGACAATTTGTACCTGTCACTGGGAAGTAAGAAGAGTAAAGAAGCAATGGGCATTGGCTTCTCCACTTCATGCTCAGTCTCATTATAGACGATATCACTGGTGTTAACAAATACGAAATTCTCCTCTATTCCTTAAACACATGGAAAACTAGACTTCCCTACATTTGAAAGCTACATGGTGACTCTCCATGCTTTCTTCCCTCTCAGCTAGGATTGGTGACATTACAGACAGTGGAGCCTCCAGCAGCCTGGGTCCTAGATTGGAGCTCCAAGCCCACTTGCACTGGACAGGATAGTGAGAAACACGTGGATAGTATCGAGTGACTAAGATTTAGGTATTAATTTGTTACAGCCTATACCTAGTCTTGTCTAGCTGGTACACTAAGTGAATAATAATAGGAGCAACATCTAATTTACTCATTGTTTTGTAGGCACTGGTTTGTTGTACCACAATTCTTAAAGCAGCAGAGAACTTAGCCAGTTCATTGGTCTCTCTATAGTCTAGCTCCAATTTCATTTTACTTTTATAAATACTTTTATTGTAAAGATATTCAAACAAGAAGAAAAGATTACAAAGCTGTCAAAAATACCATTTTGTGGGGCATCTGGTGGCTCCTCACTTAAGCATCAGATTTCGACTCAGGTCATGATCTCACTGTTTGTGAGTTCGAGCCCTGTGTCGGGTTCTGTGCTGACAGCTCAGAGCCTGGGGCCTGCTCCAGATTCTGTGTCTCCCTCTCTCTGCCCCTCCCCTGCTCATGCTCTTTCTCTCTCTCTCTCTCTCTCTCAAAAAAAATAAACATTAAAAAAAATTTTAATACCATTTTGCAATATTTGCTTTATCACCTATCAGTTCATCTCTCCATCCCTCTCTCTGTCCATCAATTCATCTCTTACTTTTTAATTCATTTCAAAGATCAGTTGTAGATATCAATGCCTTATATCTCTTTATTCTTTTCCCAATTCCCACACTTCCTACATGATAAACAATGTCCCAAGATCAAATATCTAGGAAGCAATAAGTTTATCAACAAATATCTATTCTTGAATGCATGCTATGTGCTATATTCCTCAGATATAAACAAATGGACTTCAAGGCCAGAGCAGCATGGTCTCCAGAATTTCCCAGCACTACAGTGGTCTCAGTGACCTGTACTTCAAAGCAAGGGAGATGCTGAATTATCCTTTTGTACCGTCTTTTGTTCTTTCACAATTGGTTGTAGAAAGTGCAGCCCTCAGCTTCAGACACTGAAACCCAATGAATCAAACATAATGAGTCTGACATGTCATTGAATAAAACGCAGGAAAAATGCTGTGGGTTCCACACCATTGCCTCTATTAAAGTCATGTCCTGGATTTTTATTATTTTGTTACTATAGACGTTTTAACAGATTATTGGACATTGTGTTTCTATGTGCTTTTCCTATTTTCTTAGGATTCACTGGTAAAACATACTTTTAATGATATCTACCAAAAATAAAATAGGCTGTAAAAAAGTAATAAGAATCACTTAAATATTTTAACATGTGACATTGAGTAAATAAAGACTTGTATAATATTAACTGCACTATTACCCACATTCCATTTTTATCCTCCCCTTAACTCTATTGGGTATATAAGGTAAGTGTAGTTATCCTTATCATCATCTTACACATAAGAAAATGGAATCTTAGAGAGAACAAGCCTTATATGTAATAAATGGTAGATTGGGGGGTTCAAACCCCAGGCTTCTGGCTCCAAATCCCATATTTTTCCCTCTGCATTTGATGTAAGAAGAAAACAAAATCATGTTTGGGACAACAAATAGTTCAGCATTATATGAAATATGTACCTTTGACACATCAAATCAAAATGTTAACTATACATTACATTCAATATGCATTTTGTCTCTGCATGTGGATGTATATAAGTGATCACATACGCATACAGGCAAAGATGGAAAAAAGAAATCATGTGGGGAGTTCTTTCCATGAGTCAAGTTTTGTACTGAGGGCTTTTCAGATATTCTCGTTTAATACTCAGAGAGCTCTTGTGAGGTGAGCATCAGTACTCCTAATGTACAAGAAAACTGAGGCTCCAAGCAGTTAGGTAATGTGCCCCATGTCATATTGGTACTATGTAGGCAATAGCTCAGAATTGTCTGGCTAGAAAGTCCATGCTCTGGAGCATGATATTATGAAGAATGGAATAATTTGAATCAGAAGCTAAAAGAAAATTGGTAAATGTGAAATTAACATATTAGATTGAAAAAAATCTGTTAGCTTCAATTTTTTAAAAAAGCATCGTGCTTGTCTTTACATAGTCACACATTCATTTATTAATTTATACCAGAACGTGCTCCAAGCTGGGGAGGGTGTGATGGATAGGACAGGGATAATCCCTCCCAACCTCAGAGAGCTTGAACAGTAGTGAGGAGTGCTAAGAACACCACCACCAAAACCAAACTAAATTTCTCTCTAGACCTGTTCCACTTACAGTCTTTCTCATCTCAATTGTTGGCAACTCTAGGTTTCCAGATGCTCTTGCCACAGCAGTGGAGCCATCTTTGACTTATTTATTATTCTTTGTTCTACATCCAATTTGTCCACAAATCCTAGTGGCTCTACCTTCAAAATCTAACCAGATTCCAAATATTTCTTACTGATTCCCCTGCTACCATCCCAGTCCAGGTCACAACAGTCTCTCAACGGGATCTCTACAATATGCTCTTTACTAATTCTATCCTTCCTCCCTGCAGTCCATGCTTAACACAGCAAAGTAATCTTGTTAAAACCATGAGTCGGATTATTCCATTCTGCTCAAAACTAGTGGCTCCCAATTCCTCTCAAGTCCTCACTCAATTAACATATGGACAAAGCATCTGAATAGACATTTCTCCAAAGGAGATGTACAAATGGCTAATAAGCACATGAGAAGATGTTCAACATCATCAGTCAACAGGGAAATGCAAATTGAAACCATGCAAGATACCACTTCATACCTACTAACTGGCTGAAATCAAAAAAGACACATAACAGTAAGTGCTGATGAGGATGCAGAAAATTGGAGACCTCATACACTGCCAGTGGGAATGTAAAATGTATAGCTACGGAAAACCAGTCTAGCAGCTCCTCCAGGGTTAAACATACAGTTGCCATATGACACAGCAATTCCACTCCTACATATATCACAAGAGAAATGAAAACATCTGTCCACATAAAAATTTGTATATGAATATTCATAGCAACATTTTCATAAGAGCCCAAATGTGAAAACAACCCAAAGGTCTACTAACCGATGAATGGTTAAATAAAATGTGATATACACACACCATGGAATATTATTTGCCCATAAAAAGAAACAAAGCACTAATCTGTGCTACAAGATGGATAAACCTTAAAACATCATGCTAAGTGAAAGAAGCTAGTCACAAAAGGCAACATATTATATGCTTCCATTTATATGAAATTTCCAGAATAGACAAATCTATAGAAACAGGGCTGGGAAGGTTGGTGGGGAACAGGGAGCATTACTAATGGATATGGGGTTTCTTTTTGAGATGATGACAATGTTCGAAAATGGATCATGGTAATGACTGCTCAACCTGGTGACTAAACTAAAAACCATTGAATTATACACTTAAAAGGTGTTGATTTTATGATAGGTAAACTATGCTTCGATAAAGTAGCAAAATTGTGTGTATGTGTACAAATACACACACACACAAAGTCCTTAATTTCTTCTGAGGCCCTACATCATCTGATCGCCACCTCTCCCACTAATTCTCTAATTTATTTTATATCTTCTCTCCTATGCACTAAGCAGTAGCGACACAGGTCTTCTTGTTCTTCCTTTGCTATATCAGGTATGTTTTGTCCTCGGGACCTTTGTACTGGCTGCTCTCAGTTTCTAGAACGCCTTTCTCCAACACATTGACAAGCTCACTCTTTCATTTCATTCAAATCTTTGCTCAAATGCCAACTTGTGAATGAGGACTAACACAATCACCCTGTTTAAATCGCAATCTCCCCAAGCACAACAAATTCCTCCCATCCTGCTCTTCTCTTTCTCCTAGAGCATTACCTTTCTGCAGGAAAGACTTTGGATGCCCATCCATACCCACTTCTCTCATTTCAAGCATAGAGAAGAATTAATCTTCCTTGCCTGCCCCATATAAATGGAGCCATAGGATTAATTCTGGCAAATGGATTGTCAGCAGAATTGACCAGTGCCAATTCTGTGCCAAGGCATTTAACTGCCAGTAAAAACCTTTTGATAATTTCTTCCACAGTTGTGGTAATCCTGAAGGTAAGGGGCTGAAAATCAAAGCATCCCAGATTGTAGCTCCAAGACAGAGAGGAAAACTTCCCTGGAGAGTCATCTAGACCCACAGCATATCTTTTAATGAGTAAGAAATTTTGTTATGTTAAGGCACTAAAATTATGGCCTTGCTACCACTGCATAACTTAGTCTATCCTAATAAAGCTTATGTTAATTACTTATTTATTTTCACTGTTCACGTTGGTTTGTTGTTGCTGTTGTTATCAGTTTTGAGGGTTTTGTTGTTGTTGTTGTCCTTGTTGTTGTTGTTGTTTTGGTTTAGTTGGTTTTACTTTTTATTCCCCATCCCTTCCCACAAGAATGTGAGGGCATAATGGCAGAAAGTTGTATCTGTTTTATCACTATTATATCTCAGCCCATGAAACATTATCTAACACATAAGAGGTGATCAACAGATTTTCGTTGAGTGAACAGAATGAACTAATGTCTAATTATAAGAAATACAGTGCTATGAAGGGAATCACCAAGAAGAATTAGCAGAGTAACCTAGTCAGTGAGTTAGAAAAGCATTTCCTGATGAAATGACGTTTAAGCAAGGATCTGAGCCATCACAACCATGACCGGTGCTAGGAAAGTGTTACATCATGTAATGAGAGCCTATAGTGTGAGGCTCTGATCTCATTAGGGCAAAACAACAGTGTAACAAAAGCCACTGGTTGGAGGAAAGCAAAAATAAAATTAGAAAAGCCTATGAGGTCATATACAATAGGATAAATTATTGTGTCGCAATAGTTATATAAGAATATAACAGCACAGACTAAGGTATTTGCAGAAGGCATCATGGAAGAAATAAGAAATTCACTGTAATTTTAGCTATGCATGCAAAGGAGAAAGTCAAAGAATGCAGGACACTGCAGAATGTAGTCCAATGCAACGTACAGGAAGGTCTCACCTAAACACAGAGGCAGGACCGCCTGTAACCTGGATGTAAGACAGTGGGGAAACTGGCATAAATAGAATTGAAGGGGGGAACATTTTGAGAGCAAATCCCCACTGCCAAGGCGAATGGAATCAACAAGATGGGGTTGGTTCACTGTAAGCTGTAAATGCCTAAAGAAGTTAATAAGAGCAAAGTTGCATAAGCTAAATCATCCCTCCATTCAGCAAATGTTTATCAAATAACTACCATATACAAGGTTATCTATGGTTTTCTTATGTATCAAGTGCACTCCTTAATTTTCTGGGTTTAATATTTGTAATAAGTATGAATGTTCATGTGTGCAAATAATTACTCATACTCATTTCAGAGACTGAAACTGTAAATTGGATTCAGATTGCCTGCCCCAAATATATCAAAACCACTGATCAATTTAATTTCTTTGGCAGTCCTTTTACCTGAATAGATGCTTACTTAGAATTCTTTGCTTTGAATTAATAAGGACATAGTTTAGTTTCCTCTAGGGATTTGGACCTTTGGAGGTTGTCTTTAGAAAGATTTGTCTTGGGAGAGGTCATTTGGTCTATAGCTCCAGCTGAAAAGTTTTATGGCTGAAGCTAATTAATTTCCTTAGTATAATTTTATTGGTCCCATCCCTAGTCTCTGTCTCTAATAGGCAAATACACTGAAAACTATTCCATTTCCACAAAGCAACAAGAGAATTACTGTGCCTTTGTGAAAAGAAGATGCTACAAGGAGAGTCAGTGAACAAGAACATAATAAAACAAGGGGTAAAATAATGACCAATAACATGCATCTGAAAATATTGAAAACATGTTTAGACGAATTATTTTAGAACAACATAAAATTTCTTAGCCCCTTCCACCTAGAAGTATCATAAAATGCTCTACAACAAGCCTACAATCAAGTCTTTGGAATGCCAGAATGATGTATAGTTTCCATTAGGCAAACTGAGAATAATGTTTTAAAAAATAAGTACATAAACTAACACTTTAAGTTATGAGACAATTTCAGAAAAAACTACATATTTATCTTTTTTCCCCTAAGCTGACCTATAAAATCATCCTTAAATACTTAGCCTGATGCAAGTCTTATTTTAAAGAATTTAATGCAGATACTTGCCTTGAATACAGTATATATTGAATTGTAATAGAAATTAGCACTCTGAAACAGCGTATGAAAATTAATATCCTCTGTGCAAGTTAACAATTCATAATGTGCATTGAAAAAAAAAATGTATAGAATTCTCTTAGAAAAAACAAAAAAGGTTCAGACTTGTAGTTCTACTGGACAGAGTAGCCTCATTCCTTCAGATCCTCCCTCTTGCAACTAAACCACCCTGGACACAACCCACCAAGCATAAGAGGACTCTGAAAAGTAGAAAGAAGAAAGTCTACAGTGAGTTCCCTTAGTTTCCTTATTGAATCCTGTATATCCAGACTGGAGACTGTGGTTTAGGCAGGGTCAAACAGGAAGTTAGTCTTCAATACACATGCCCCATTTTAGCCTCCTCTGGTCCCCATGGAAGCAGGTAGAAGTGATCCAATTCCCTCACTGGATGGTCTTGGTTTGGCCAAGAGAAAGTTTGCCTTCCCGCCCCCACCCAGTGAAACCGGATGGTGTTTTGATTTCCCTGCCTCAGTAGTGTTAATGGGGCTGAGGAGGAAGCTGATGTTTCATTCCCTACTTGGCTGAGCCATAAGTCATGTTCTGATATCCCCCACCAGGGCTGAACCTCTACCTGGCAGCACAACTTTAATCAATCTTCAGGAAATGATGCTTAGTGTAAACAAAATCACATCCCAAAAGGTCACCCACTGTGTGATTCCATTTATACAACATTCTTAAAAGGACAAAATTTTAGAAATGGAGAACAGATCAGCCAGAGTTCAGGGATTGAGGAGAGAGCTGGAGAATAAGAGGTAGCTGTGGCTATAAAAGGGTCTTGACTGGGGCGCCTGGGTGGCGCAGTCGGTTAAGCGTCCGACTTCAGCCAGGTCACGATCTCGCGGTCCGTGAGTTCGAGCCCCGCGTCGGGCTCTGGGCTGATGGCTCAGAGCCTGGAGCCTGTTTCCAATTCTGTGTCTCCCTCTCTCTCTGCCCCTTGCCCGTTCATGCTCTCTCTCTGTCCCAAAAATAAATAAACGTTGAAAAAAAATTTAAAAAAATAAAAATAAAAATAAAAGGGTCTTGACTTGTGTCTTGACTGTTTCAATGTCAGTGTCCTGGTTGGGATACTGTACCATGTTTTTGCAAGATGATGCCATTGGGAGAAACTGGGTAACATGTCTCTCCGTATTATTTCTTACAAATGCACCTGAATCTACAATTATCTCAAAGTAAAATGTTCAATTTAAAGAGATTTATTCAGGGGATGCCTGGGTGGCTAAGTCCATTAAGCGTTTGACATTGGCTCATGTCATGATCTCACAGTTCGTGGGTTTGAGGCCCCCATCAGGCTCTGTGATGACAGCTCAGAGCCTGGAGCCTGCTTCGGATTCTGTGTCTCCCTCTCTCTCTGCCCCTCCCCTACTCATGCTCTGTCTCTCTCTCTCTCTCTCTCTCTGTCTCAAAAATAAATAAACATTTAAAAAAATTAAAGATTTATTCAAAGACTTGAGACCCATCTTTTCGAGGTGATTTGTCCTAAAATCAAGAGGTTAAATATAATTGTCTTTTGCATTCCAATATAAAATTGTAGGTTTACTTCCAAATCAGGACAGTAGGGGTAGTTATGGCAATTTTTTGGTGATTAGGCCAAAATATCTTTCTTTTCTTGATATAGAACTTGGATGTTAAAATTCCATGATATCATTACTCATTCACTCAATCGTTCAACATTTGTTGAGAACCTACTATATGCCCTATTCTAAGTTACAGGAATAAAGTAATGAACAAAGAAGACTGAATGTCTTCTCTCTAGAGGTTACTTTTTGTAAGAAAAGTGCTCTTTGTTGATGAGTGTGAAAGAAAGTCCTTTTCCACTATGTGATCAGAGTAACTGTTTCTCTCTGGCCTTTGTCACTCACAAGTCAATCATGCCTAAGGATTCTTGTGTTAAAGTACTTCCAAAAAAATTATTGTGTTTCCTGCATATTACTTTGTTAGATTAAAGTACTTTCTTTGTACAATTAATCTTTAATAGAACTAGAAAGCTTTCTGGAAAAAAGCATTAAGGAGGACACTGAAAGAATGTGACACCTGAGAAGCAACTGAGATTTGACTGGAAAATGTCCTGAAGCTGAGAATGTTTACAGTAGGATCAGTCCTCAGGTGTTTGCTTGCCTGTTAATTTCTATGCTAATGGGATGTAGTTCAATGGAGAGAAACCAAAAGTAAATCTGGATTTCTTCTGAGATCAATGATTTTAGACCTTCTCGTGACCCACCTGAAGCATCATTTTGTGTGTCATCAGAATAAAGTTTACATCAAAACACAAAGGCCTTCTGAAGGAAAAATTTAACTCTATTATTTCTAAAACAACCAAGTGCATCTTTAAAATAACCACCTGCTTGACTGAATTCATTCATTGCACAAATACTCATCAAACGCCTACTGCCAGTACATGAAGAATACAAAGATGATTCTGTCAAGGACCCTTTCTTCAACAAGCAAATAGTCTTAATGAAGTTAACTAACTTGGAGCAGAGAGTCTGTGTGCATAGAACATGAAAAGATGACTCATATGGAACCAAATGGAACTGTCCTCCCATACAAAGTCTGATTCTGTCTTCTAAATGGTGCCAGTCATGGCATCAGTATAGCCCCATGACATAAAGCCATTGGAAAATATGAAAGATCAAAAAATATGAAAGTCAGAGAAATCACAGATATCGAGCAACAGTGAAACTTCCACATGGCTCTAAAACAGAGGCCTCTTTATGGCATATATTTACACGTGGTTTATGCATGTCCTAGATAAGAACAATATGAATGTATGCTCCATTACCATTCAAATACCAACTGGAGGCTTCACAGATATTATCACTTTGTATAGAGAGGCCATAAACAGAAGAAACACTTAAACTTCTTCTATTTCCACATTGCAGCCATAAAGAAATTGTTTACCCAGCTACACCGTTTTACGTGAGACACAAGAGCACTGTAACCAAATATTTAAACTCAGTCATAGGGGCTTGACTCTTCACAGTAATATAGTAACGAGCAAGACACTGGTCTCAACTTCAACTTAGCTATTCTACTAGATAAATCGATTATAATACTAAGTAAGTGGCCTTTGTGTTTACTTTCCTGCAGTGAGGATCCTTAACAGGTGTCCAAATCCACCCCAGGTGTCCATCTTGTCTCTGGTCCTTCACCCATTTGGAGCTAATCACCGACGAAACAAAAGTTGCAGATTGATCAATGGGGGTAAACAGTGCTCTCACTCCAGGAAGGAAACGAAAATTTAACTTGGTGTTTTGGATTCCCACTCAATTCAGATAGCTTAGAAATGGCTGATGTAAAAATAATGAAGCCAAATAAAAGTTGTACTGGAAGAACATCATAAACATTTAATATCATTACATGTGCAAAATATATTATAGTTACACTCATTTTGACAATAGACCCACCTAGGCATTTTAACAGACCTTTGAAACTACAGCATCCAGTTCACTGTTCCCTGCCTGAAGTATAATATAAAAAGTAAAGTCTCTCAGGGCGCCTGGGTGGCTCAGTAAGTTAAGCATCTGACTCTCGATTTCGGCTCAGGGCATGATTTTGCAGTTTCTGAGATTGAAACTCAGAAACTGAGCATTGAGTTCTGTGCTGACAGCAAAGAACCTGCTTGGGATTCTTTCTCTCCCTCTCTCTCTCTACCCCTCCCCCACTCATTCTCTCTCTCCCTCTCTCTCTCTCTCTCTCCCTCAAAATAAATAAACATTAAAAAAAAAAGTAAAGTCACTCAAATGTACTCCAGACTACCTCAGGAGCAGTCTGTTGAAACTATTTGTAACCCTGGGCCTCCCTACCATGAATTAGATCTTGGATCACCCGCACATCAGAAATATTGTGATAAGCACCATTAGAGTGAACAGATAGGAAAAAGCTTATGTTTCATCTGAAGACTCTGTTCCTTTGTCTTGTTGGAAAATAACCCTCTTCATCCAAAGACTTGTGGTGCTTGAGTTGTTGGGTAAAGAAAACATCCCTGTCAACTGCACAGACACTGCTGTCACCAGGCATCAGCAGAAGTGACTTTCATGGCCTAAAAGGGATATATTGGCCCATCAGTTTCAATGACCTCTGAGCCACTTTATTAGACCGCAGCCAAGAGAGTACAGTGAAATGTGACATGAGACATTTCACAAGAAAGGAGCAGTGAAGCCAGATGAGCCAGAGGAAGGCCATGGTTGACTTAGCTCTTCTCCTAAGATGAATCTGGTCCAGCAGTTATTCTCTGGAAAAGGTAGTCATTATCCTCCAAAGTCAGTTGGATAGGGGCCATAGCTTTTCTAGAAAAACTACATCACAAATCAGGCTAGTGACACAAAGGAGTAGGATCACACAGTGGGATTTGAGAGGCCACATGAGGTCCTTGGCTGGGGACAGGAAATCCTGTGCTACAGAACCCCTGGTGCTAAATAGTTGCCCCAAGATCTAAGGACATAAAAAGTAGGTCCTATATGGAAATGGGGGATTTTGGGTGCTAACAGACACATGGAATTATTCACAGCAATTGTCATCCTGTGTTAGTTGCAATTGAGCCAACTTAGGAACATCAGGGCCATTTCACTGGTTGGGGACAAGTGTTTTTGACTCACTGTGGAAAAATATATATATAAGATCTGAGCTTTCCTAACCACAGGACACAATGATGGGGAGAAGATGCATTGCCTTAGAACCCATGGGATTTACCAGCAGCAAAGAATGAGGATTCCCCAGGCCCAGAACAGTCTGGTTGTACAGAGATGCAGACTGCCTACAGATATGATAGGCTTCCAAGATCAGCTAAGTCCAATTTTCATCGTACAGATGAAAATGCACTTGGCAGTGACAGATGACTTACCCAAGAAAAGCTAGAGAGCAACGGAAGCAAGTCTAGAATATCCGTGCTTCCCTAATGCCAACCCCATGTGTTTACTTGGTAGTTACTTTATTTTTTCCTTTAAAAAAAATTACAAGGGAAAGCTGAGTGGCTCAGTCAGTTGAGTGTCTAACTTCAGCTCAGGTCATGATCTCACAGTTCATGAGTTCAAGCCCCACATTGGGCTCACTGCTGTCAGTGTGGAGCCTGCTCCAGATCCTCTGTCCCCCTCTCTCTACCCCTGCCCTGCTTGTGCTCACTCTCTCAAAAATACACATTTAAAAATAATAATAAAATAAATCACAAAATTAATACCTGCTATATGGGTTGAATTGTATCCCTTCTCCAAAATTCATATGTTGATGTCCTAACTCCCAATACCTCAGAAGATGATCTTGTTTGGAAATAGGGTTATAGATGTAATTAGTTAAGATGAGGTCATACAGGAGTACAACCCCTTACCCAATAGGACTGGTGTTCTTATAAAAAGGGGAAATTTGGACATGGAGACAGACATGCACAGAGAGAAGATAATGCAGGGAAATACAGGGAGCTAGATCACCAGCTACAAGCTAAGGAAAGAAGCCTGGAGCAGAGTGTTCTCTCACAGCTTTGAGAGGAATCCAACCCTACCAACTGCCACATTGGTTTCAGACTTCTGGTCTCCCGCACCGTCAGAGAATGCACGGCTAGCGTTTAAGCCACCCAGGTGTGGTACTTTGTCACAGAAGCCCTAGCAAAGTCATACACCTGCAACCCCTACAGATGTTTAGAGAAAAAGTCAACACTCTCCCTCTTGCATCTGCATCTCACACCTGCCAGCATCTTGGGGTGTATCTTTTCATGCCTGTGCATTCACACACACACACACACACACACACACACACACACACAATTTTTATTCATTCATTTGCAATGGAATTATATGAGAAAGTACTCTGCAACACACCTTTTTATTTAAACTGGCTATAGATATATAGATATAGATGATATAGATATAGATATAGATGATATAGATATAGATAGGTATAGATAGAAATCATGAGTGTCACCTCCAGATCAATATGCATAGCTCTCACCCATGCCCTTTAATCACTACATAATATTCAACCTTATTTTGTGTCATTCTCCTACCAGTTACCAATCAGGTTATTTTGGGTTATATACTACTATAAACAATGCTGCAGTAAATATCCTTGAACATATATACTTTCGTGTTTTCAATTTTAAAGCATAGATTCCTTAGGTTAGAATTTCTCAAAGAGTATGTATATTTCCTATTCTTTCATGTTTTTCATCCAACTTACCACAAAATACTCAGCTGACCACTGCACAAATATCCCAATGTTAGGAACAAAAAGCTATTTGGAGAGCAGCTATATTCACAAAGACTCTTACTAGATCTTTAGATGGAGGTCTTTGTTGCATTCTGTTAGATCAGAAAAACAGAAATCAGGGGCGCCTGGGTGGCGCAGTCGGTTAAGCGTCCGGCTTCAGCCAGGTCACGATCTTGCGGTCCGTGGGTTCGAGCCCCGCGTCGGGCTCTGGGCTGATGGCTCAGAGCCTGGAGCCTGTTTCCGATTCTGTGTCTCCCTCTCTCTCTGCCCCTCCCCCGTTCATGCTCTGTCTCTCTCTGTCCCCAAAATAAATAAACGTTGAAAAAAAAATTTAAAAAAAAAAAAGAAAAACAGAAATCAGAATCACTTCATTCTCAATATTCACATATCCCTTTTTCCTTCTTTTGAAAGGACATATCCCATAGAATCCACTGGTGTCCCCCAGGATTGTCCCCTCACTTCTTTATACAGTTTTTAAGGCAACCCAGAAATATCAGTGCAAAAGGCCAAAAAGACTGGTAGTGGCTAGCTGGTGATTCTAGCAAAAAGTATGGCAAGTCCTCTCTTACCCTACACCCATTCTCAATTAACTAGATGAAACTTTAGAACCTCACGAAGGGATGGGCATTTCAACTAATCTAAACTCCAGTGGCAAACTGGGGGTCAGAGGGAGAGGAAGCTGGCAGAAGTCGATCGCAGCCTGTGGAGATCACAGGCACATAACAAGATTCCAAGGCCATGTTAAAGAGACTATTACTTAGGCAACTCTGCTGAAGTCAGGGCTCTTGGGAGAAAAGGGTAAGTCTAAAGCATTCCTATTGCTGAGTAAATCGGCCATGACTTGCTATGCAGATCTGCAGGAAAATGAAGGAATAAAGCTGAACTTGGGAAAAAGCACTCCACTTGCAAATGCTTCTGTCAAGACAACACAAGCTGAGACTGGCATCTCAAGAAGAGGGGCTCTTCTCTGGCAGATTGCTCATGTGTTCCTTAAAATGAGAATTCAGGGCAAGGTTCAGTTATAAATTATTCATTTGGGGACTTTTTTCATTTTGTTTCAGAACATTCTCCTGGTCACTTCTTAAGTGAATTTCTCCCTTGGTCCCATCATTTCCAAATGCAGACAATATTCAGTGAAGGAGTCAGATCTTAAGCGGGGGAATCCATGGGGTTTCCCCTTAATGAGAGTCTCTCTGGTCTTCAGTTTCTGCCCCCTTTCCAGGCCAAGAATACCTGCAGCCCAATTAAGGCTGTAAAGTTTTCTCTTTTTAACAATAGAAAAATAAAACCATCTACATATAAAATCTGTAAGAATGAGTATTTCCCTTTCATCACTGCCAAGCCTCATACACATCAAGATTTCCCTCTATGAAAAGGCTGCATGTTTTATGTGCTATATTTATATCTCATTGTAAACTATTCATTGGTTTATAGACCTCTGGCCCTCTAGGAAGCATCACAAATCCTTATTATACTCCTGGATATTAAATTTAGTGTTAGGATCTCTGATTTATCTGCCAGGCTAACTCACATGTAAACAGACACCTCTCTTAAAACTATCTACTTCAAATTCAAGAGCTAAAAAAGTAATTCACGCTCAAGCTCTAGCCTTGGAGCTCATTGAGATTACATTATTGACAATGGTAAGGAGAAGGAGGAGGAGGAGGAGGAGGAGGGGGAAAAAGAATGTTTTTAGTTAATTCTTCCTTCTGTTGACTTTCCTTTGCCCAAAAATAAAGATAGAGACCAAAAAAGTGTGATTTTGGAAGTCTTTCATAGACAAGTGTAGGCTATCTATATGAATACAGTAATCTTTAAATGAAGGACTGAAATCAATCAACATGAAGTCCAATAAACAAGGTAATAAATAATGATCATCTAATGAATGCAAATCAAAGACTCGGCCCAAGGGCATGCCTTCTTATCAGTTCTCACTTTTGCAAGAAGTACAAGTATAAAGAAACCTCTATATGAGTTTACATTATATTTTTTTTCTAACTGCTACCTAAAATTGTCCTGGTGAGAATCTGCACAGGAAAGAAAGCCATTCAGTATCTTTTGAGAGAATATGACTACATGAGTGTTATTCCAGAGTTTGTTAAGATGTCATCCTCACAGCTGTTTTCCTTTTAATGATCTTCTATATACCAGAGTATAGCCAACTACAAAATTACAGAAGGCAGGAAACTCTTTCTTTCTTTGACATTTCCAAAATACTAAAATACTTAGATGATGTTTAGTAAGGATGATTAGAAACTACTGAAAATATACTTCTACATGTGACGTTCACAGGAGAAATGTGTGAAAAATCAATCCCCCTTCAACACAATTTAGAAATGCTTTCTTGTGTGATGTGCAAAGCACAATGCTAGGTAATAAAGAGTTAGGAATATCTGGCATCTTCCCTGCCCTCAAGGATCTTCCAAACCAGCTTGCCTTTCTTCCTTTTATGTGAACTAAGGGGTCTTCAATTTTCAAAGTAGAAAGAAACTTTGAACAACAGTTCATATATCAAAGCCTTGGCTAATCACATGATTAGTTCTCATGTTCAAGAATGAGAAAATCATGGCCACTAAAAACCAACCATATAGTCTGAGGTAAGTGTATACCTGTGCTAGGTTGTCTAAATCAACCAAATTTATATGTTTAAAAATCAAGATAAAATAATATATTTAGAAAAGATCATAATCTTGCTTGATCTTTACTCTTGGTTGAATCTTAAGACTCTTTTGAAATTATTCTAGAGGTGATAATGCAAAGAAAGAATGATGTAATTTTATTCATTAGAAGACACTCGGGAAAGCTATTAATTTTACAAGTGAAAAACCAACAAAAGCACACAGAAATGACAAATATGGTTAAATTATAGAAATATTATTTTGGGGTTTTTTTTCCCTGGAGAATCATTTTGAACAAGAAATGTAACATTCCTGCTTTGGTAGATCAGGGATAACCTTTTAAAATTGGAAATTATAGGGTTAACTATTAAAAAATTGTTACAGGAGATCTTAATGAATTGAAGGCATATTTTTAAAGAGTGGATATAATGCACTCTCTAATTTGTAGAGCTTCCAAGACTTTCGAATCCTATAGATTCACAGAACTATATCTCTTGATATCTTATGAAAAGATAACTGAAAAATAATATAATTCAGAGGATTTAAAATTGCCTGTACAACACTACCCAAAGGGTATTGATCAGTAGATCAATTTCAGACTAAAGGGTGGTTGTTAATTTTATGCTAGGAGAATCTGTCCTTGTTTCTGTTCTGTCCAAATATTAAAAGTGACTTGAATGGAGGCATGGTTGATGTGCTTATCAAATTCATAGATGACATAGAGCTGAGGCAGATAGCAGCTCTGCTGGTTGATCAAGTAAAGAGTCAGTTGGTCTCAATGGAGTAGAATGATGGATTGGATTTACATGAAAATAAATAGGATAAATGTGAAAGTCTGGCACATGGGTTTATGAAAATTCATGAGTATGGAAGAGAGATGGTGTGACAAAACTATAGTGTGCTCTCACAGATTGCAATTCCAATATGAAATCCGGTAGGCAGAGGTGGGTAGGAACTAACATTTATTGAGTGCCTTAAGCTCCTAACCATGAGCATCAAAAAGACAGGGGTATTATTATTATTCCCACTTAAAAGATGCAGAGACCTAAAATAATTTCTCCTATGACCTACATATTACAAGAAGTAGATCTGGGATTTGAACCTGTAGCGAGTTCACTGCAAAAAGCCTGGCTTTTTTCAATCCATCATCATGTAAATAGTGCAATAAAGATACTGCAACAACTAATGCAATCTTACGTTAGGTAAGAAAAGTACAATTCCAGAACAAAGGAGGTAGTGGTCCATTTCCAGTAGGCACTGGTCAGATCATTGACCAGATCATTGACGGAAATCTAAGGCAGAGTAATGCACACACCCAGTATTCATCAGAAGGAGAAGAGAAAAACAAACAGGGTCTACTCACACAATGAAATACTACTCAGCATTAGTAAGGAACAAACATGCAACAACACAGTTGAACCTCAAAAAACATCATGTTGAGCAAAAGAAACCTAATGAAAAAGAACGCAGGCTGTTTCATTCCACTAATCTGAAGTTCAAGAAAAGGTCTCTGATGATAGAAATCAGAAAATCAGTTGCTCTGAAAAGAAGCCTAAGAAAATTTTCTGGAATGACAAAAATGTTTTATATCTTGATTGGGAGGGCAGTCACCGAGGTGTTTATACTATTGTCAAAACTCATCAAATGTTCACTGAAGATCTACTTTTTATAGCATGGAAAGTATACCTCAATTCAAAGAAAAAATAATGTCTACAAACTGACAAGCACGGGTGAGAAAATAATGAAGGATCAGGAAACTATGGCCTATGTGAAACATATGATCCAGGATATATTATTTGCTAACGTTTATTTTATTAGCAAGAAGTCCAGAAAAAGGGAGATAGAATGAGACATGATATTCATGTTAGAAATGATACCATTCCCTAACAGAGAAATAGTCCTAAGCACTTTTTTAGGGAATATAATTAGAACTAGTAAGTAGCAATTTAACCTTAATATAAGAAAAGACTTTCTGTAACTGGAGCAGTCCCAAAGTGGAATTATCTGCCTATGAGTAATAAATTCCCCACTGCACAAGGTGCCGGGTGAGGCTTGACCGGCCCCTGTCAAAGTGTTTGTGGAAGGTGCTCAGTACCTAAAGCAGCACTCTCCAGTTCCCAGATCCCATGCACCTGTCTTCTGAAGCACACTTTGAACTGCATGGATGAATCTCACATCCTACATATCATCCAAGCTCTTTTTTTTTTTTTAGAGGGGGGGGTGGTGGTGGAAGAGAACAAGCACAGGCTGGGGAGGGGCAGAGGAAAAGGGAAAGAGAGAATCTTAAGCAAGCTCCACACTGCACATGGAGCCCAGTGCAGGCTCAATCTCACCACCATGAGATCATGACCTGGGCCAAAATCAAGAGTCAGATGCTTAACTGCCTGAGTCACCCAGGTGCCCCAACATCATCCAAGCTCTTGACCTCACTCTCTCATTCTACTCCCAACCCCCAGGACATACAAGCACCCATGTCTACAAATCTATCTGCCAGTGATTAACAGAAATAAGGCCACCCAGCTTTCTCACTCCTACCCGACCACATGCTCTAATCTCAGATCCACAGAACAGCACGAAAATACCTTTACAATTTTAGGTTTGGAGGTACTCCATAAATTCGTTGCACCAAAATAATATTCTCTATTCATTCGTTGAATGGCATAATTATTGAGAGCTTACTGTGTACCTAGCATGTTCTGGATACTAGAGAACAAAAGACAACAATCCCCATCTTGGTGGAGCTTACGTTCTTCTTAGGAGACATCAGGTTGCTTAGGATAAGAACATTCCCCCACTGTTTAACTCGGATAGACACAGAGTAGGTGATGAATAAATACCCACTTCCCTAACCTTATATGAGGAAATCATGTAGTATAATTGTACAGAAGGCTCAGGGGAACACAGAGCTTACCCAGGACTTAGACATGGTATTTTGCTCTTTAGCCCAGCAAAAATCTCTGTTAAATGTCAGCTAGTTGAGCAAACGCTTAGTTTTGCCATTATTCCTATACCTAAATGATGAACCAATGCACTGTGGCTCAATGGGTTTACTTGTGAATTTACAATTAGGCTAATGTTATGCCCCAGAGGGACTCCAGGAGTCTTAGTGGAGCTTAACAAAATTGACTTCAATAAAACGAGAGGAGTGACGTTACTGAGCTCTATCCAATAAATCACAGTCTATTAGCTGGCATTCATTTATAATTTCAGGTGCAGGGATAAAATTATTCACAATGGATATCTTTAAATTGGGTGAAAAGCCCAGGTGGCAAATTCTGAAAGCAACGAATCGTTCTAGAATAAAAACAGAAAACAATCTCAGCAGCAATAGCTTTCAGGGAGTCGCCTTTAACCTGACTTAACGAGCCAAGACAAAATGTTTTAAGTGTGTACCAATTTAAGGAGTTAAGTTGATCACACCCACATTAGGTCTGTTCAAACACCAGCCCTAAACTTCACAAATTATCTCTGAAAGGAAAATTAGGTATTTTTTACACATATATCAGAGGTGTGGAGCTCCACGGAGAATTAAACGTAAATTACACACTTGTGAGGATGAGAATCACCACTTCACTGGTAGCGCTCTGTCTGTCCATTCCCTCCATATGCAATAAATCTGTGCAAACCTCTGTTTCCTGTCAACTGTGTACATTCCTTTATACAGTCTCCAGTTAACTGCCTGCCACATGGAGTTCTGTTAAATTCTCAACAAGAAAACATAAAAAGACATTGCCTCAAAGGGATAAGATCATCAGGGAGGGGTAGGTGAGTATGTGGGTGCTATTGTGTACATGCAAGTCAACATGCTATGCATTTGGGAGAAGGCAAAAAGGAGGAGGAAAAAATAAAATCGTTTAGAAAATTCTGACTCTAAGAGCTATCCTAGCGAGTAAGAAGCTGCATTAACAAACAGAAGCGCGATGCAGAAAGGAACAAAGGCCACTTGCAGAAGGGGAAAATGACGGAGGAGGGGGCTCAGCAGCCTCAGGAGATCCTTATCTACTGTATCTGGAATACAGTAGAATGTATTTGGAAAACCTCTTTGTATAATGGATTTGGAAAACCTCAGACTTGGGCAGCTTATTGCGACCTAGCTATAAGTGTTTAAACTAAATCTTGCAGTGAAAAATAAAGTAATAGCAAAATGACAAAACTGTTTCCTAAAAGTAAGAATAAGAAATAACTTCATTCACCTTTGGTGACTTTCCCTAAGTCACCCTGTATTATATCAAATTAATCCACCAACGTCAAATGGCTGGAGGGAGCTGTCATCCGGCCTGTGGGCTTCCCCCTGGGCAGACGATATTCTGATAAAATGGCAGTATCAGTGACTGACCGGTGCCAGGATCAACATTAGACTGCTGAACGGGAAACCTTGTAAATAGAAACTGGGGAATAAATAGTATATATTTGGGGCCCAATAGGAAATATGAAGATAGCTCAATACCTATAAATAAACACTTGAGAGAAAACAAACAGTGAAAAAAGCCAAAAAAAAAAAAAAGGGCAACCAATTAGAACTGTTAACTGAGTACGTCCTTTTTCTAGAGAAGGGCAAACGGGTCACTTACTCCCCCACTTGACAAAGAATTTCCAAATTCTGAGAAAGAGAAGAGTTTAATGTAATTTGACGCATATCTGAATGTTACATGTAAGTCACTATGCTGGGTGCCATGAGGATGTATAAAGAAGTTTTATATATAAAATATGCCTTTAAGGATTTTGCAACATGGTAGGGGAAATTAGGCACACTGACAGATATCACCTTACAAGGAGGACACCAAGTCTAGGGGTGCCTGGGTGGCTCAGTTCATTGAGCATCTTACTCTGGCTCAGGTCATGATCTCACGGTTTGTGGGTTTGAGCCCTGCGTCGGGCTCTGTACTGATAGCTCAGAGCCTAGAGCCTGCTTCAGATTCTGTCTCTCTCTCTCTCTCTCTCTCTCTCTCTCTCTCTCTCCCTCCCTCCCTCCCTCCCCTACTCTCACTTTGTCTCACTCTGTCTCTCAAAAATAAATAAATGTTAAAAAAATTTTTTTTTAAAAAGGAGGACACCAAGTCTAAAAGGTCAATTGTGAACTAGCTCTTTGAAACCTGGAGAAAGAGAGAGAAGTAGAAGTAACACTACACTACTTAACGTCTGAATTTTCTGACTAGAAAATTCAGGTAAAAGAGAAAATAACTAAAAAGTAAATTGTAAATTTATATTTTGAGTCAATTAGAAATTTAAACTGGTATTTTCAACTGCCTAACCAACAATCCTAACCCTATGCTAACTCAATGGAAACTTTCTAGAATAATGTAGATTGATGGATTTTTTTTCTTTTAACTCCGTGGTCATATATCGGTTCAGTGCATCTCAAGCCCATTGAGTACAACCCCAAAATAATGGATTGTAAAATGTTATTTAAAAGGGGTTTTATTCTGAAGTATAGTTTTGCATTTCAGGTTTTATTTGGAATATATTGCCCTTCTTGTACCCATAAGCAAGAAGTATGAAATTCCCCTTCAAACTTCCAAAGTACAATTAATAGTAGACAGGGGTATTTACCTCCAGAAATTCTCCAGCCTGGAGCAACAGAGGGAGAGAGATGCTAGGGAGCTGGTTTCCCAGCTGAGTATAGACAAATAAGAAGTCTGAAAAAGAAAAAAAGAAAAAAAAGTCTGCCTGCATTTCCCAAGCTGTGGCCAGAAAGAAAAACCCGGCAAGGATGTGCATTAAGAAAGATGAGAACCTACATCAGTGGGGTTATTTCTCAATAGAAAGATTCTAGAAATTTGTCATTCCAAGTTTATCCACTCCCTTCCACCCAGGTTCTACTGCAGATGAATGCTTTAGAATAAACACCAGGAAGAAATGTTGACTAGGTTACAGCTACCATTGAGTATGTCTCTTCCTTGTGTAATTGACATCTGATATATATGTGTTTTGAGTGTACATATTTAAAATTGATATTCCTGTTTTGTGGGAAAAAAAAGTAGTAAAACAATATTGAAGTTAATTAAAGTTGTTGTTTAGCTACAAAGCTTGTGATAAGATCCTCAGACAAGTCTAATGGGTGCACATTTCCTTCATTGAACAAAAAAAAAAAAAAAAAAAAAACCCAGCCAGGAGGAAAAGTGGAAATTGAAATCCCACCAGAGATCTCCTGGCCAGTGAGTTGTCCTGTCCAAGGGATGTGTCCCAGCCACCCTCCCCAGGTCAGAAACCTCACAAAGACTGCAAGCCATTCAGCCCATCGGGATGTTTCCTCCTCCCCAAGATAGTGCCTTTCCCTAATTCATCTGTTCCTAGTTCATAAAAAGACATTGCCTGGCACCTGGGTGGCTCAGTTGGTTAAGGGTCTGACTCTTGGTCTCAGCTTAGGTCATGATCTCATAGTTCATGAGTTCAAGCTCTGCATCAGACTCTTTGCTGACAGCAAGGAATCTGCTTAGGACTCTCTCTTTCCCTCTCTCTTGGCCCCTCCCTCACTCATATGCAAGCGTTCACTCTCTCACTCTCTCCTCTCTCTCAAAATAAATAAATAAACATTAAAAAAAAGACCTCGCCTGGTAAACCCCAATGTCTAAACAATAATCTGGATCCAAAGTGAGTACTGTTTCATTTCATTGGCAAGGATCATCGTAAAACAACAGAAAAGTAAAATTCTTTCCTTAATTGTATTTGTTGTGTGTCAAAACTCATGAAAAATTGTTTACCTGGGGAAAATACACTATCTATATACACACAGAAGCAGAGCATCAAGAGGAAACTCAAAAGCTTTATATCCTTGGTTTTATTCATTGAGAGTAAGTAGTGAGAGAGTAAAACGCAGTGATTAAAGACCATGGACTCTGGAGCCAGATTCCCTGGGTATGCATTCCAGCTTAGACTTTTCCTAGCTGCATAACTTTGGGCAAATTCGTTAAATTCTAGGTGCTTCAGTTTAACCAATTGGAAATAGAATAATAACTGTACAGTAAAACCTTGGTTTGTTAGAATAATTCATTCCAGAAACATGCTTATAATCCAAAACACTTGTATATCAAAGCGAATTTCCCCGTACGAAATAATGGAAATTCAGATGATTCGTTCCACAACCCAAAAATATTCATATGAAAATGATTACAATACAGCAATATAATATAATAAAGTATAAAATATAAAGAAAAACAAACAAATTAACCTGCACTTTGAAAACCTTCATGGCTGGTATGAGGGAGACAAGAGAGAGGAGGGTTATTGTGTAGGATGAAAGTCATCCCTTTCACTATCACTAACAGATGTCAACTACAGTACGATATGAATAAACTCCTGTCATATACTGTATTTACTATAACTAGCAATAAGCAGCAGAGGAAAGGGTCTATATCAGCAGGCAGCCTGACCTAGAATGAAGCAAAACATTCCTAAGCTTCCCCTTGTGGGGAAAAGCAAAGGACTGTCCACAGGTGCTTTAAGTGACAAAAAATACACTAGTACCAGTTGTGGGCACCTTCCAATGTTCTGAAAAATCACAGATTTCTGCCAAACACCGTGGCCTTAGACCGAGTATCTGAGCATGGGAGACAATCACCCACAATCCGCAGTGAAAGAGAGAGAGAGAGAGAGAGAGAGAAGAACCATTGGCTCAGTTGTCATCTCGTGACATACAGCATCACACACTACTCAAATTGCAAGACATCACTTGTTTATCAAGTTAAAATTTATTAGAAATGTGTGTTCGTCTTGTGGAACACTCACAGAACAAGTTACTCACAACCCAAGGTTTTACTGTATATCCCACAAGTCTTGAGAGAGATCAAATATATCCACGTAAAGAGCTTAGAAGTCACTTGTTCTGGAAGCTTTTTTGATGGCTCCATAAACCTTTCTACTTAGATAATTATGTCATCTGCAAATAAGAAGTTCTTTCTTTCCAAAATGAATCGCTTTCATTTCTTTTTCTTGTATTATTGCACTAGCCACAGCCTCCAGAAAAATGACAAATAAAAGTGATGAGAGTGGCCATTCTTGCCTTGTTTCTGATGTTGTTTTTTGGGCAGGGAGGAAGCATTCCATCTTTCACCATTAAATATGACAATAGCTATAGGTTCTTCACAGCTGTGCATGAATTTTTTATCTCAAACATTGTAGTTTCCATCTTCAGAAGTTTTATTTTGATCTTTTTTTGTATCTTCCATGTATCTACTTAATATAGTCAATCTTTCCTCTGGTTTATTGAACCTTTGGAACACTATCATAATAAGCTTTAATGTCCTTACCCACTAATTCTATCATGTTTCATTTCTGTGTTAGTTTCATTAGACTGATTTTTCTCATTATGGGTTGTATCTTCCTACTTTGCATGTTTGAGAATTTTTGACAGAATGCCAGACATAGTAAATGTTACTTTAGTTGATGCTGGATATTTTTCTAGTCCTATACATATTCTAGAAATTTGACCTCAGACATGATTAAGTTACTCGGGAAGACTTTGAAGCTGTTGAGTCTTACTTGAGCTTTATTTGTGAGAACAAGATCTGCATTTAGTCTGACACTAAGTTTTTCCCAGTATTGAGGCAAGACCACAAGAAGTCTATCCAACACCCCATGAAATATCACATTTCCACACTGACTATTGGAAATATGCACAGTTCCTGATCCAATGTGAATTCTGGCATGATGCCCTCTAACACTTTGTAGAGGTTTCTACTCCTGCCTCAGTATATTTCCTGAAAAGCATATGCTGAGTCAGAGTCAACTGAATACTCAAAGGAGACACTCCAGAGTTTTCCCTTTGTGCAGCTATCTCTTCTCCTTTATTCTGTCCTGCAAACTAGGCACATTGGTCTCCCTAGACTTAGGAAGAGAACTTTTGCTCGGCTTTCCCCATTCCTGCACTGAGTTCTGGAAACTTTCCTTAGGCCATAAGCTTCTGTATTCTTAAGTTTCACCTCATTTGTTTTCCATCTCTCAGAGGTAACCATGGTTTGGGGTTTTTTTGTTTGTTTGTTTATTTTTTTCTTTCTTTTTTTTTTTTTCCTAACATCCAGTGTCTTGAATGTCATTGTTTTATATATTTTTGTCCAGTTTTTCAGTCTTGTAAAGACTAACCTATAAGGTGGGAGGGTGGATCCAATTCTATCCAATTCTCCCCATTACTCCATCTTGATCAGAGCAGGACCACAACAATATTTTTAATCGCAAAACATTGCCAACCTACATATCTTCATTTGGGAGTTGGTTAGGTGATTTGTGGTAAAAGAATGTATATGCTGTCTTTGCCACATTGGCTTATTTCAAACACAGCTTTGTGTCAATGTTCCCAAGGGAGAGAGCACTAGAAGACATCTGTAATTCAACAAGTGGGTTATTTCTTGTTGAAACATGAAAGACAGCACCCCATGGGGAGTCTTGGGGCATCTCAGTTAAAGATCATCAGAAATGACTTGATGTAGGATTTGGGCTCATGTTAGGTGATTTTATGGAGAGTTCCAAGAAGCTGGCTTAGTTCCAAACTGCATGCTGTCAGAAAGTGGAGGTAATACTGTGTTTGTGTTTGAGTGATTTAATAAATCTTACTTAGAAGAAAGGAATAGAGAAAGATTAAAACTGTAATTAATAAAGAAGCAGCCATCATTCATATTATCCAGGATGGGGGAAGTTTGGACATCTTGTGGCTTGGACAGTGATATGTTTTGTCTATATTCTTGTGTGGTCTCATTTTCATCTTGATTCATCCCACTCACAGAGTGGACTTATCTGATCTTAATGGTCCATGAAATTATGTTAACAAGAGAACATCAAGGCCAGTTCTCACATGTCAGGGTCTGTTTTTCTCTTTCTCACTAGTAAGAGAACAACAGACTCATGGTTCTCCCTGGTGGAAAGACTAACATATATAATTAGAGAATTAATGTTTTCCTCCTCATTTATAGGACTGGAATCTCCCCCATCCACAGGCTTTGAGACTGAGCCCAGGACAGCTGCTCACCGATGAAACCTATTTATTTCTTGGAAGAGAAAAGCAACAGAACATCAGAATCTACTCTCATGTAAAAGAGTATCCCTGAGAAGAGAGTCGATTGCTGGAGACAAGGGCTTAAAGAGCACTTTGCAAATGAAGATGGGATGACCTAAGGAGGGAGAAAAGATCAGAACTGGAAAGAACATGTATGAACGGCATTTTCCAGTACAAAGTACTGCAGTGCTATCCCTGTGTGGCTCAAAGAGAAACCTAGCCCAGTATTAGTTCAGCCTTTCATGCCACAATATTCTTACAAGAGTGCTTGATCCTTTAGTAAAGAAGTATATCAGTGTACATTACAGTCCAGAGAACACACAAGAGCATTGGTGTAGTGACGTCTAAAACAAGACAAGATGGTCAAGAAAGATGAGGGTCTGTTCTACTCCATTTTCTTCTGGAATTCAACAAAGTTGGAGAAAGGAATATGAAGACAATATTAACTCCTCAAAGGGAGTTCCTAGAGCCTGTCATCGGTGCGCAACAGAATAGATAGTAAAACCAAACTTCTTAATTGTCCCCAGAGGTAAAGAAAGCCAACTTTTAAGGGAAAAAAAAGCAACACCCAGTTTTCATATAGAGTGATGCATTCCCATATGCCTTATGTGTTTTTTAGTCATAGTTCAGGCCAGCACTATCTCATGACTAGCTTGCTACATTGTGCCCCTACTGCTCTCCCTGCTTCCACCCTTGTCTCCTAAGTGTTATTCTCTAGATGGCAGCTCTTACTGCCCCTTAACAGATCAATTGGATCGTGTCTCACATGCACATCCTTAGAAAAGGAAAAAAAAAATCCCTGCCAACGGCTTTCCCAGCACATGTAGGAAGAGCTGCAGTCCATCCCCACCCCGCCACGGCCTATATTATCTGGCGCTGGCTCTTTCCCTGGCCTCTTGTCTCACTACTCTTCCATCTGATCAATGTTCTTCAATCACAGAGGACAGGGTGTTGGGAGATGGGGTCAGGAAATCATTCTAGGGTCCTGACCAACATGCAATGTTGTGGCATGGAATGGAACTCTCAGTAAACTATAGGTAATAAGGGTAAGTGTGGATTGGTAGCCTGTGTTCCTCTGGGTGTATGTGTGTGCATGTTCACACATTCCAGACACACCTGGAAGATGTCACAGGTTCAATTCCAGACCAGCACAATAAAGCAGATATCACAATAAAGGGAGTCAAATGAATTTTTTGTTTCCCAGTGCGTATAAAAGTTATGTTTGCTCTATACTGAACCCTATCAAGTGTGCAATAGCATTATTTCTTTTAAAAAAAAGTATACTGTTTCCGATTCTGTGTCTCCCTCTCTCTCTGCCCCTCACCCGTTCATGCTCTGTTTCTCTCTGTCCCAAAAATAAAATTAAAAAAACGTTGAAAAAAAAAAAATTTAAAAAAAAAAAAAAAAAGGGGCGCCTGGGTGGCGCAGTCGGTTAAGCGTCCGACTTCAGCCAGGTCACGATCTCGCGGTCTGTGAGTTCGAGCCCTGCATCAGGCTCTGGGCTGATGGCTCGGAGCCTGGAGCCTGTTTCCGATTCTGTGTCTCCCTCTCTCTCTGCCCCTCACCCGTTCATGCTCTGTTTCTCTCTGTCCCAAAAATAAAATTAAAAAAACGTTGAAAAAAAAAAAATTTTTTTTAAAAAAAGTATATACCTTAATTAAAAATACTTTATTGCTAAAAAAAAAAAAAAAATGCAGGGGCACTGGGTGGCTCAGTCAGTTAAGCATCCAACTCTTGATTTTGGCTCAGGTCATGATTTCACGATTCGTGGGTTCAAGCCCCATATAGGGCTCTGTGCTGACACTGTGGAGCCTGCTTGGGATTCTCTCTCTCTTTCTCTCTCTCTCTCTCTCCCTCTCTCTCTGCCCCTCCCCTGCTCACTTGCTCACACACTCTCTCAAGAATAAATTTTTGAAAAAAAATGCTAGGCATTATCTGAGCTTTCAGCAAATCTTAACTGATCACAGATCACCAAAACAAATATAATTATGATGAAAAAATTTGAACTATTTCAAGAATTACCAAAATGTGACAGAGACATAAGTGAGCAAATGCTGTGGGCAAATAATGTCAAAAGACGTGCTCAATGCAGGGTCACCACAAACCTTCAGTTTGTAAAAACCACAGTAACTACAAGGTGCATTAACAGGAAGCACAATAAAACGAGGTGTGCCAGAAGTTTCCTAGGATTACCATAACAAAATACCACAAATTGGGTGGCCTAAAGTAATAGAAATTTATCGTCTCACAGTTCCGGGGGCCAGAAGTAAAGTATCAAGGTGTCATGAGGGCCACGCTACCTCTGAAGCGCGTAGGAGAATCCTTCCTTGCCTCTTCTAGCTTCTCACAGTTGCTGGAAATCACTAGCATTCCCTGGCTTGTGGCGGCAGCCCTTCAACTTCTGCCTCCATCACGACATGACATTCTCCTCAAGTGAGTCTGTCTCTGTGTCTCTTCTCTTGTTATAAGAACACCCATCACTTTAAGGGCCTGCCTTACAAATGTGATTTCATCTTACTGATTACACTGGCAACAACCCTTTTCCACAAAAATTCACATTCCCAGTTACTGGGGTTAAGTCTTCAACATACGTGTTTCAGCCCACAACAGTGTACACATTGTATGTGGAGTCAGGAGGTAAAACGTACATCGCACATCGACGGTGTCACAGTCAAAGCAGTTTGGAAACTCAGCTTCAGCTCACGCTGCTTCAGCAACCCTGGCCCTCTGGTTTCCCCACAACAATAAAGCATGGTCCCCATGCAGAGTCTTTGCAGGCCTGCTCTCTCAGTCTACAGCCCTCTCCCCACACAGCCACGTGGCCCTTTTCATTATTTACCCAGGACTCTCAGCTCCACAGAGGGGCCTTTCCTGTCTGCCTTATTTAAAAAAAAAAAAAAAAGACCTTATTCTTAAGTAATCTCTATATTCAATGTGGGGCTTGAACTTACAACCCCAAGATCAAGAGTCACATGCTCTACAGACTGAGCCAGCCAGATGCTCTCCTGTCTGTCTTAGTTCAATAACACCATCTGTCTCTCTCAACCCTTCGACACTGCTGTTTCCCTTCAGAACACATGGCATTCCCTAACATGGTTTATACACACTATTCACTTCCTTCTTCTCCTCCACTAAAATGTAAGTGTCACATGGGCAGGAACTATGTCTGTATCCCAGCCTCTGGAACAGCAGGACTCAAATACATATTGTTCAGAAAATAAATCTAATTCTACTGTGAAAATAAATGAAGACCAACCAAATGAGAGCAAGCAAAAGCTATTTACATAGAGCTTCCCACAGCAAGAGAGTCAGGCACCATCAGAGGCGTTTAGCAGACTCCAAGCCACTCAGAGAAGCAGGAAAGCTTTAGAGGAGAAGAAAGAGAAGGTTTCAGGTCTGCCCTGATTGGAGACCATCAACATGGGGGAGCTGTAGGTGGGCTTAAAAGTGCGGAATCCTATGAGATCGTTTAGGGGAGCATATTTGCTTTCTCTGGTTAGTCCCAAATTGGAAGCTCGGACAGAAATTAAGGAAGCGGTCAGTGATTAATCAAGTCCTGGCTATTTGGGGCTGATGGTGCAGAAGTTATTGTTCACTTCCTGGAACTGTTGCCAAAGATAATGGTCTGACTTCCTACAAGTGTGATATATATATATATATATATATATATATGTATGTATGTAGCAGATTGCTTTCCTGGGCTGGTTGCTGTGAATTGTAGGTCAGAGTTCTATTTTTACGTACAGTCTGGCTATTGTCCTTTTGGAAATTCAGTCTTTCACTTTAAAAAGAAATGTGCTTTAAATGCATAGTTAAGGAACTGAATGGGCTATATCTGGGGGTAGGAGATGAAGAGCAACTCAGTTCTATTTTATAATATGTGTGTGTGTATGTGTGTGTGTGTGTTGTCTATATTTTACAATAAGTTTGTATTACTTTTTTTTTTAATGTTTATTTATTTTTGAGACAGAGAGAGACAGAGCATGAGCAGGGGAGGGGCAGAGAGAGAGGGAGACACAGAATCCAAAGCAGGCTCCAGGCTCCGAGCTGTCAGCACAGAGCCCCACGTGGGGATCAAACCCACCATCTGTGAGATCATGACCTGAGCTGAAGTCAGACGCTTAACCAGCTGGGCCACCCAGGTGCCCCATGTATTACTTTTAATTTAGAAAATTAAATCGAAGAGTATAATCAAGTAAAGTCAGTTGCAATTCACAGTCTGCAAATCCACTCGCAAAACTATTTGCTTAGTTCTGATCCTCCTGTCATTTTTCTTTGTTTTTCTTTTTTTTTAATTTTTCTGAAAATAAGTTAAACATTGTAAAAATGTGTTAAATCCTTTCTTGGAAATTTCAGCTATGTATTCTGAGTGAATTTCTGGTGACCTCTTTATCAACTAAACCTTTAAAACTAAAACTAAAAACTAAACTTTTCATTCGGCATTTATTCAATGAATGTGAATTGAGTGATTAACATTTTCCAGACATGCGCCTCCCTGAAAAATGAGGGAAATATCATCATGGCAAGAATATCCTGAATTCAAATTCGACTCAAGTTTCAGTTAAAAGCTCCTCTTTCTTAGAGACATAGCGCCATCTCGTGGGGCTTCCAGATACTTTTCCGTGGTGACAAGGCTTCCGTTGCGTTTTCACAACCACAAATGGCCTGTGGATTAACCCCAGAAACCAAAACACTCCATTCCCTAAGTATTCTGGGAGTGGGAGGCTTTGTTGTACTCGTTTATTCTGGTTCTTAGCAAGGAAAATAACCTATGTGGATCATCTACCAATGTTTTGTGAACACACTGCTTTTGAATGTTACCACCAAAGGACTGAACTCATTACACCTTGTACAGTACAGCCTTTTATAGAACTTCAAAGATCATACAGTAATTATCTGCACCTGTACCCCTATGCCCTGCCGAATCCCTGGCACACCAAGGATGCTCAGTGTTTTGAAAGAATGGCAGAAGCCCCATGGCATAACGTAGATCACAAAGAAAATCACTTAATTCATTTATAACACATTCAATATTCAGTAGCAAAGGATACAGTGCTTTTTAAAAAATATATTAGCTCTCAATTTGAAGAGAAAAAATACACAAATAATCATTTCCAAGCCAGAAATATTACGTTCAGAGAAATGGCACGGATGTTAAGTTCAGGCACCGTTCAAAGGGGTGAGAAATTACTTCCTGCTGTGATGATTAAAAGAAAGCCTGACATTCCAAATTCACTTGAGAAGGAATCCTAAAACCACACAGTCAAGGCAGCACTGTTACAGATACAGTTATTCTATTTGTGAATCCATTGTCCTTACATAAACGCACTTAATGTACTACCAAAGAAAGCTTTGCCTCAAGGTGTTCCTTGCTGCATGTCAGAATTGTAGTTAGTTTTTACTATAATGCACATCACAAAAGTAAAGCCGTCACACTGATGTAAAATCCAAATTCTTCAGTCACCTAGAGCAGCGTTCAGTCCACGTTCAGGGGTGGATGAAGTTTTGCCTGCCCACTACAGACTTCTCTGGAAGTTATTACACACACATGAGACTCATTCCCTCATGCCCATGAGGGTGTGAGGAGCCAAATATCCTTTGCTTCCATGTCTGTCCCTCAATTCATGGCTCTACTCTTTGATAATTTATGGAGGCATTTTTAAAAACATATATTTAACTGGGGCACCTGGGTGGCTCAGTTGGTTAAACATCTGACTCTTGATATCGGCTCAGGTCACGATCTCATGGCTTATGAGATGGAGCCCCATGTCAGTCTCTGCTCTGGGCATGGAGACTGCTTAAGATTCTCTCTCTCTCCCTTTCCCTCTACCCCTCTCCCTTGAATACTCTTGATAGATAGATAGATAGATAGATAGATAGATAGATAGATAAAGTGAAACAACTACTGTGATAAACACTTTCATGTAATTACTTTTTTCATCCCCACACACCCTGTGAAGGAGGAATTACTTCTCCCATTTCTCTAATGAAATCACAAAGCCTCAGAAGCTGAATATCTCAAGGTCAAGTAGCTAGAAGTCTCAGGATTTAAACCCACACCTCTTAACTCTAAGCCCATTGCTCTTTGCACAAACCAAAACTACCACAAAGGCGATTTCTGCAGCAAGATTTCCCAATAATCACCAGTTCTGCCATCTATAAGTATACGCTAATTAGTTCTGTGATCTCAGAGAAGTCACTTCAACTCACTGTGCTTTGGTTTACTCTACTATAATAAAGGGAAGAAAATTATGTCTGCCTGGCCTACTTCCCAAGATGCTTCAGGAGCAAATTCAGATGCAGGAGGCCTAAGTATATAGCTTAAGAGCGTGGACTCTGGCATCAGCTGCCTGGGTATAAATCCCATACACACAACTTACTAACTACACAGTCTTGACCAATTTGTTTCATCTCTCTGAACTTCCATGCCTTCATATACAACATGAGGATAATAGGGTTCTACCTCCTAGGATTGTTCTGAAGATTTCATATAAGTTATGTAAAGTCCTCAGTAGGGTACATGGAACTTGTAACTGTTAGCTAGAGTTGTTATTAACAAATGCATCAAGGGGCACCTGGGTGGCTCAGTCGGTTAAGCATCCGACTTCGGCTCAGGTCATGATCTCACGGTCCGTGAGTTTGAGCCCTGCGTCGGGCTCTGTGCTGACAGCTCAGAGCCTGGAGCCTGCTTCAGATTCTGTGTCTCCCTCTCTCTCTGACCCTCCCCCGTTCATGCTCTCTCTCTGTCTCAAAAATAAATAAACATTAAAAAAAAAAACAAATGCATCAAAAAGCACCTGGAAAAGAGTAAGAATTTTTACAAGTATGGGATTATTATTCATGCCTATTCTAAGCCAAAATAATATGCCCTGTCTGGTCCTACCCTCAATTTTAACTTTTTTTTTTCATTTATCTTTTACTTAATCATTCTTAAAATATCAAATGTAAAAATACTTGCTAAAGTGTAAAAACACTTGAGTACTAGCAACTCAAGTGGGGACAATAGATGAACTCTCGGCAGAAGCCTGTATCTGTCAGAATTCCTACACAAATAAACGACATACCCAAAGTGTTAAATTTTAATGCAGAGCTTTTCAAAAAGGTGTGCACAGGGCTCAGGGAACCCCCAGTGATGGGGAAGCAGCAGGACTTACACAGGCTGGAAGACTCTATCCCCCTCACCTTGAATAAAGGGGTAGACAGGAGTGTTACCAGACCTGCAGAGAACTGGGCCACCCACCAAGAGTGCAGCAATGGGGTGGGGGGTGGTTCACAGCCAATAAATGCCCAGCTTCTCATCTCTTTTTGTGCCTCCCATTCATTGAAGTTAAATGGAAATTGGAAGTAAGGAAGGGATGCAGTCCAGAAAGGAAAAGCCTCTCTGAGCCAGCGCAGGATACAGAGGGGAGGAGAATAAATCTGAGCAGCAAATGGAGAATGCCCAGCAAATAGTCCTAAGTGAGGACTAAACACAAAATATAGTTAGCAAAGTATATAGCGATCCCCTACAGCATAAAGGCTAGTCCTAACTCTACTGATGGAAGCCAAACAACCCACTTCCAAATCTTGACTCTACACTTACTGGCTGAGTGCCCTGGATGTTACTCACCTTCCCTGTGCTACAGTTTCATCTGTAAAATTGGCATAATCATAAGAATACTTACCCTCTCCGGTTGTGTGTGGGAGTTGGGTCAATATTTGTAAAGCATTCAGAGCAACGCAGGGTACTTAGCAATGTGTAAATTTTAGCTATTACTATTATATTATTATTACCCCTTGTCCTGGGTAGGATTACAGCTTTCTGTGGAGGTTTATGTCATACGTAAGTGAACTCCTTGGGTGATAAGAAAAGCACGTGACTACCATCTTTACATGCCGTAATCACAGGCAAACACATTGACCCCATTGTAGTATAACAAGAGGTGGCCTTAATATGTATAAACACAACCTTAATGTCAATGCATCATCAAAACCCATCCTGGAATACTGCCATATCTTGGATTTCCTTCAGTCTGTATTTACCCGACTGAAGAGAAAAGCAGTCAGTACCCTCAAAGGTCATACCTATAGACGTGTCCACTCCAGAAGTCCACCAAATACATGAACACATATTAACAAACGCCCCCTTCCATTTTTCCTGGAAGGAGTGAACATGACATTTCCCAAAAAAGCTTCAACTTGCGATTTTCCTTTCCTACAGACCAAAATGGTTTTATTCCAATTTTTGCAGATGGTGTCAAGGTTCCTGTCAGCAAGACCAGATGGAATTGGAAGCTGGTAAACAACAGCAGAGGAGCAGGGTCCCTAGAAGTCGGCCCGATGTTGTCATCATATGCCAGCCCAGACAACAAACATCTGAAGTCTGGGCAGGTATCCAATCTGCGGGACATCCTGAGTCCGAAAACACAAGCCTGTGTTGCAGGCTAGGAGTGGAGTTGATCTGCAGCAGGGGGGGGTTTGGTTTGCTTTGGTGAGGTAATAGAGGTAACACAGAAGAATAATTAGGTGGGGGGGGGGAGCATGAATGATCTCCTTTGAGAGGCAGCTTGAGAGAAGATCAAAACAGGAAAAAAATATGCCTAGAGAAACACAGCTGGACTTTAGAAGCACCAAATTCAGGAGTACCTGGGTGGCTCAGTCGGTTGAGCATCTGACTTCAGCTCAGATCATAATCTCACGGTTCCTGGGTTCGAACCCCATGTTGGGCTCTCTGCTGTCAGTGCAGAGCCACTTCAGGTCCTCTGTCTCCCCTTTTCTGTCTCTCCTTCCACCCCCCCAAAATAAAGATAAAACATTAAGAAAAATGTTTAAAGAAGTACCAAATTCACATCACACCAAGATCCTTAGGACGTAAAAGTACCCAATTCTATTTTGTCAAACACACTTCCCTCAGACACATAAATCAGCCTGCTCTCAAGATTAAGTACCCCTCCCTCATGTGCAGCTACATGGCAAAGAGAGCCACAGCCCAACTCCTCTCATCCGGAGGACTACATTTTCACCAAGAAATCCTCATTTTAATTAAACCTCACTTCATAATCTGGAGCCTCTATGGATTGTGTTTTATTTTGTGTTTTATTTTGCGCACCCCATCAACAAACAGCTGTCACCCAAAGGAATGTCGTGGATGCCTAGGACTGGCCTTTACTTAGATTCAGATCACAGAGACCTCAGACACAGAACTCTGAAAATGTTAGAGGTTTGACAATTATCATCCTATTGACCTCTTACAAAAATACCATGTGAAGTGAATGGGACTGGTTTTAACTTTCCCATTCTACCCACAAGAAAAGTAAGGCTTAGTTTTGGGGTTAGTGGAAGCCTTAGAAACTCTTAGGAAGATCATTATGGCTGTTTCTAACACACCAAATGTAAAGAGAAAATGTGCAGAAAACTCAAGCCAAACGCTACAGAGGGGGAAGAAGTTCCCTAGCTGTTCAGGAAGGGTGAAATTGAATACAAGAATGTACACAGCATTGAAATGTAGTTGCTGGGTGAGACTCTCATTTCAGTGAAAAAGCCCATCAACCCGGGCCCACCATGAACTCCTTTAATGCTGAGGATCCATGTGAATACTTGTAATCAGAATGGGAAAAGACCCAGATAGATGATTTTCTGCCCCAAGAGGCGACTGAAAAGAACAGGATTTGAGCAGAGTCAAGGCACTGTTAAGAATATAATCTCAAAATTCTCCAAGGTGGAGCTAAAAGAACGCCCCAGCTCACGGCGGGTCCTGGGGTCCGTCAGGATCCAAAAAGTCTGAAATGGTTTCCCAGCCTTCATCATTGATAAATGAGACACCATCCTGGGGCAGGGACAGATGCCTCCTTGTTCTGTCCCATGATACAATGCAACACACACCAACCCAAGCCAGGCCTGGGTCCTCACACAGGCCTTTTCTGCACACGCAGACATGGTCAGAGGCAGAGGGCAACAGCAGCTGCAAAACAAGGATGGGGCTGGGAGTCAGGCAGGGGTCCAAGCATGAAGGGGTAGAGAAAGGGGATGCTCTGTTGCTAAGGAGGCAGGAAATTATAAGTCCATGCGTGCAGGGACCAAGGCTCTAAGCCCCTGGCACAGGCCCCATTCTCCCATCTCCCTCCACTTCCAAAACACAAATTCAAAGATAAAATTGTTGGAACACGTGGATGGATCAGGCGGTTAAGCATCCTACTTCGGCTCAGGTCATAATCTCACGGTTCATGAGATCAAAGCCCCACATCGGGCTCTCTGCTTTGAGCATGGAGCCTGCTTCAGATCCTCTGTCCCCCTCTCTCTGATCCTCCCCTGCCCACACTCTTTCTCTCTCTCAAAAGTAAATACACATTTTTTAAAAATTGTTAAAAATTTCAAGATGGCACCCTCAGAGCATGAGACCCCAGGTATGGGGCCATTCTGAGCACAGGCCCTGGACAACTGCACTGGGCACACATCCAACAGCAGGTCTGTCTTGCTGGGCAGGAGGAACTCAGCAGCAACAAGCTGCTAGATGGGTGCCCACGGTGGACTGGGAGTTAGGAGGGAAAAGAGTGAGCTTCAGTCAGATCTCTCACACAGGGGACTTCCCCAGGGAATTTTGCCTTGAGGGCCCTCAGGAACCAAAGGATGTGCCCCTGAGAGAATGAGCATGTGGATTCTCACCCTCTGACAGAAATGATAGGCAGAAAGCTGAAACGGCACCACAAGCCATAGACAAGGGAAGGAAGCTTGCTGCCTCCAGTATTGAATTGTTCACAGAATGGAACAGTAATTACAAACACCTGATGAGGACAGCCAATTCCGTACCAGCACTTCTACAAAAAGATGGCACTTTGCCTTCCAGCACCTCAACACCCAGACACCAGAGGAAAAACACGGTGAGAGAGCAGACACATTTCCTATAAACACTCCGAGGGTCCAGACGGAAAGCCAGTTTGAGGAAGGTGGGGAAAAGTGGAGAAGTCCTAAAATTAATGTGTGAATAAGCTTTCCAAAAGAATAGGAAAAGGTTTTTTTTAATTTTTAATTAAAAAAAAAAAGAAGATTTTAAGAACTGGACTGAGACTATTTTAATTCCAAAGGTGACTGTAAAATAGGGAATCTTTCCCAACGGTCTTTAAATGTGTCATCTTCTCAGCAAGAAAGGGAAGCTCTACTGACACAGTCCAATAATAAAAATAAAGTCATTATATGTTTGTATCGGACAAGTCGAAACTGCTCAGTCAAAATGATTACACACAACCTCAGTGATTGTTCCAGAAAATGGAACAGAGATCTCGCCCTTCCCTCTGAGAGTTTTAAAAAAGCAGTTTCCCTGAATACAAATCACTGTTTCTCTCCTTAAGACTTCAGGCCATGCATCCATCATATGACTTCCCAGCCAAATATAGTTGACCTATGTCTCCCAGGATATGAATGTTTAAGCAATTTGCAAATGACTTCCTGTTGCCAATTTTTGCAACAACTTTAGAAGTTTCCTAATTATTTGGCTAAATTAATTCTAACGCAAGATGTGCCCTCATTCAGAGTGTGATTTAATTAGATGTCCTCATATGAGGCTCAATAAGATATGGAGATAACAGGTAAACCAACTTTCAGGTACATTGGTTCCTGGAGGATTAGCTGTCTGAACCTTACATCAAGGTTATGCCTTGGCAAGAGCACACTATTTTGACTGCTTGACTGACCAGTTCAGTGAAATAAACGAGGAGTCTGCTTAATATACTGAATGCACCAGTTGTCATGATAAATTGACTGGATAAAGAGTAGTTTCCATTACATGTAAACAACGTGGAAGGCCTTTGACTTTGGGTTTGGGGAAAATGCAAATACTTGAGCCTGTTCTAAAAAACCCATCTGGTCCATCTCAAAACCATTTTTGTACTGGCACTGAAACCAGAAGATCAATCTTTCGGAAGCATGGAACCAAGGGTCAGCAAACTACAGACCACTGGTCAAGTTCTGCCCATTTCCTGTTTTTGTAAATAAACTGCTAGAGAAGCACAGTCATTGGTTTCACACTGCAATGGCAAAGTTGGATAGTTGCAACAGAAACCACTAGATGAGAAAACCTGAAATATTTACTATCTGATCCTTCAAAGGAAAAGTTGGCTTCAGCTCAGGTCTGTATCTCCCACAGACTATACCACAGACAGTTGCCACTGAAACTCTCTTTGTTCTCTCCTTCCATTTCAATTTAGTGTCTGACCCTCTGCCATGATCAAGAGCAATGAAGTAGTAGTCATTGGTCTATTATTGCCCTAGAACTGTCCATAGGCTTGCTGTCCATAGGCTTGCTGTTTACTAACTGGGATTTGGGGAAGTCACCTTCATTCTCTGAGCCTAGACTATATCTAAGGCTAGACAATATCTAAGGTTCTCTCTAGCTTTAATGTAATGAACATTTTGTGATCCAACAAAGAGTATTCTTTTCATCTGAATAAAATGTCTTTGAACCAGGGGTGGTCACGGGGCTTTTCTGAAAATCCACCTTTTTTGTAATTAGACATTATCAGCTGTTTACAAAGTATGGATCCCGCTCACTCTCCTTCCTAACAGAATCCTTGCATTGCCCCTGTGCTTCCAGAGAAACCAACTGATCAGCATGCCCAGGGACTTTATAAGTCAATCCTGGTAGCACCTTGCCCCTTGCCAGTTACTGATTTAGGTTATGTCACAAATCCCAGCCAATGAGAAACATAAAAGAAGTCAGCTGTGGTGGAGGAAGGAAAGAGGCACTTCAAGGAAAATTTCCCTTAAGTTTAAGGAAGAAAGGAACCTCTTTTCTCTTTCTAGCCATTGTCGTGACTGAACGTATTGCTAGAACTCCTGCTGCCATCTTGCCATGAGCTTGAGGATGGTGCCCACCCACGGGAAGACAGAGAAGCAGACTTGACTCCGAAGCACATATGAAGCCTTTCCTGCCTCTGGTTTTTTCTAATTAAAAGGAAATAAATCTTACTGTGTAGGCATGTTGATTTATTCCCCATCAACTACTGACAAAAGGCGAACGACCTCTGGTGGAATCTGGAGCTAGGTGCAGTTCTGGTGGTGTTGAGGATGACCAGTATGCACACATGACTCTCCACAACAATAATAACTAAACAGCAAAGTTCTGTCTTCCTAAAAATAAATGTTGCACCTACTGCTCCACGAACACGGCTATCTAACCAATGCCAAATACCTAACACGAACATTTCACCCAAAAATAATTTGGAAGCATTCACGTAATACAACAGAAACAAAAATATTTTTCCAAAAAAAAAAAAAACAATGATTTTTGTCAGTAGCTATTTTAACATGACCAACATATACAATCTGATATTCCCTAGGTCTTAAGTGGTTAACCCTGCATTTTTTTTCTCTCTTTGGTTTAATTTAGATTCAAGTTAGTTAATATATAGTGTAGCACTGGTTTCAGGAGAATTTAGTGATTTATCACTTACATATAACACCCAGTGCTCATCACAAGTGCCCTCCTTAATGCCCATCACTCCTTTTAGCCCATCCACCCCACCCACCTCCCTCCATTAACCCTCAGTTTGTTCTCTTTAAGAGCTTCCCTGTTTTTATCTTATTTTATTTTTCCTTTCCTTCCGCAACTGGTTTGTTTCTTAAATTCCACATACAAGTGAAATCATAGGGTATTTGTCTTTCTCTAATTGACTTATTTCACTTAACATAATACACTCTAGTTCCATCCACACTGTTGCAAATGGCAAGATTTCATTATTTTTGATCCCTGTAATATTCCATTGTATATATATATATACCACATCTCCCTTATCCACTCATCAGTCAATGGACACTTGAGCTCTTTCCATAATTTGGAAAGCTGTTGTTGATAGCGCTGCTTTAACACTGGGGTGCATGTGCTAAACTCTCAGTACTAAAAAAATCCCAATCCAGTAACACTGTTAAGACTCCAAGCAAAAAAGAAAAAGAGAAAAAAAAAAAAACTGTCAACGTGTGGCTAAAGAACAGTGAAGATCTGGTGATCGTGATGTCAGTTAAGTACGTATGTACGTATGTATGTATTTAGAGAGAGCGAGCATGTACAAGCAGGGGGAGGGATGCAGAGGCAGAGGGAGAGAGAGAATCCTAAGCAAGTTCAACGCTCAGCATGGAGCCTGACACGGGACTGGATTCCATGACCCTGGGATCATGACCAGAGCCAAAATCGAGTCGTACCCTTAATTAACTGAGCTCCAAGTTGAACATTTTAGAAACAAAGAATCCCACTGTCTTGGAGGGAGTGTGAGATGGAAACCTGTGCAATCCCTCATTCAGCCATAAGAGGTTATCCCATTTCTCCTACTTAGGCACCTCCAGATAAACTAGTTCAGTCTTCCTGAGGCCAAACACACCACAGCTAAACATGACAGTTGGGAATGTTTTCTCTTTCTAAATGTCCTAACAGGACTCACATAAATATCTTCGACCATTCTCTCAATTGTCCAAGGACAACTCACCATCAGCTTAATTACCATGGGACAGAGGTTCAATGGGGGAAGACATTACCAGAGAATATGTGCACTTAACCATTCACTGAGTAAGTCCAACCCACAGGATATAATCGTAAAGCAATTTTATGTTTGTCTTTCTCTGTCCCTTAAGATGTGCTCCACAAGACTATTACTGCCCTGGATGAAAATGAAAGTTGACTCCATGAATTCTCTGGTTTCTCTTAGGTCATTAAAAAGTTCAACTGTTACTTTAAGTGACAAAAGGCAGTTTCAATTTGGTAATTAGAATACTCAACCCTACATCATAATCAAAACATGGTCTTGATAGAGTTGAAGCTTTTTACCTCCTTTATCTGTGTCTGCTGCAGATAGAAAGTGTGCAGACAATGGGATGTCGTCAGCTGCTGCTTCTTTTTCCAGTCTAGTCTTTCCACTCCCACCTACAACTTGCTTGTGGCAGTTCCCAACCCTCCCTCCCCAAGAGCTATAGTGAGGAGTGGGAGAAGAGGCAAAGGAGCAGAAAGGTTCTAACCTGACCAATACTGTCAGGAGCTGATGTCAACACTATCCATGGCTGGATAGCAGGTGCATGTTTTAGATCTCCAAGTGGTCTCCTTAGACTTGAGAGGGGAAAAGTCTCCTTAAGAAAACAGAGAAAGCACAACTTATGCCTCTCCATAGGTTTTACTTTGACTTATTCTCCCTAGGAGGTCAAATCAGCAATTCTCCATCAACAACCTCCTCCCAAGGTCATTCTTAAATATTCAATTTCTTCCCTTTTATTATATCTCCTATGTAAAGTAAGGTCCTTAGGAGTCATGATTCCTCCACCTCACACCCATTAGGATGGCTACCATCAAGAAACTAGAAAGGGGCACCTGGGTGACTCAGTGCATTAAGCATCCAACTCTTGATTTTGGCTCAGGTCATGATCTTCTGGTTTGTGAGACTGAGCTTCACGTTGGGCTCTGTGCTTACAGTGTGGAACCTGCTCGGGATTCTCTCTCTCCCTCTCTCTCTCTGCCCCTCCTGTGCTTGCACATGCACATTCTCTCTCTCTTTCTCTCTCAAAATAAATAAATAAATGTTAAAAAAACAAACAAACAAACAAACAAACCAAGGGTCCCTGGATGGTTCAGTCAGTTAAGTGTCTGACTTCGACTCAGGTCATGATCTCACAGTTCATGGGTTCAAAGCCCCAAGCCCCATCTCAGGCTCTGTACTAACAGCTCAGAGCCTGAAGCCTGCTTCAGATTCTGTGTCTCCCTCTCTCTCTCTGCCCCTCCCCACTCACATTCTGTCTCTCTCTCCGTCAAAAATAAATAAACATTAAAAAAATGTTTTTAAAAAGAAACCGGAAAGTAACAAAAGTTGGCACAGAAGTAAAAAAAATTGTAACTTGTGCACTGGTGTTGGGAATGCAAACTGGTGATACCATTACGGAGAAAAGTACAGAGGTTCCTCAAAAAATTAAAAGAGAATTACCTTATGATCTGGCAATTCACCTTTTGGGTGTAAACCCAAAAGAGTCAAAAGCAAGTTCCCAAACACATATTTATACACCCGTATTCATAACGCAGCATTATTCACAATTGTCAAAAAGCGGAAGTAACCTAAATGTCCTTCAATGGCTGAATAGAAAAACAAAATGTGGTATATACATCTAATGGAGTAATTATTTGGCCTAAAAAAAGAAGGCAATTCTGACACGTACTACAACATAAATTAATATTATGGACAGTATGTGAAATGAAATAAGCGAGTCACTAAAAGATAAATACTATATGATTCCACGTATATGAGGTACCTAAAGTAGACAGATTCATAGAGACAGAAAGAATGGTGGTTGTCAGAGGCTGGAGGGAGGGGAGCATGGGGGGTTACTCTTTGATGGGTATAGAGTTTCAGTTTAAGAAGATGAGAAATTTCTGGAGGTGGACAGTTGCAGAATAGTGCCAATGTACTTAATGCTACTGAATTGTACACTTAAACATGATTACGATGGCCAATTTCATACTCTGTGTATTTTGCCACAACTAAAAGTAAAATTTGAATTTAAACACTAAAAAGTCATGATTCCTTCTGCTACCATCTACTTTGAAAATATACTTCCTACTTGAGCCTCAGCTAAAACCTCCATGTTAATATCCTACCATATATTCATCAACTACAAGGTGTATTCTGACTTCATAAATATTAAAATGTGAAAAGTGATTTGTCTTAGAACCAGCAAGATGTGGTATTTGAGATTTTCAGGCAAATCAGCCACAACTCTAGAAACATTACTAAACCTTTGTGGCCAGTTTACTCCTAGCCTATTACCTCATAATTGTTCTAGCAGAGTATAAGACATTTTTCCTTGAATGCATTTTCCAAGCCCCAACTCTCTCCAGGCTGATTTTGAAAATTAACTTGTCTCTCTGGAACCACTTCTGAATTAAAATTAATGTTCCAAGTCTCTTTGACCCACACCCAATCGCTCATACACACAAGGAGAGGACTCATGCCTATAGAAGTATTTTCACACTCGGAATTTAAAACAGCATTACCTCAACATTTCCAATTACAGAAAACTTAACCACAAGAAAAAAATAATAATAATTGGATGCTTATCCTAAAACAATATTTGGGGCTGATTTAAAATGACCAAGTCTTATTATTTTTACCCTTGTCCTAAAGTATAATAGGAGGTGCCAATACAACACAAGGAAATCCTTGAGAGGAAAATGGTAAATCATTCACATTATGACTGGGAGAGATTTACAGGTGTAATGGAAAAGCATAAATTCAGCAAGTGCAAGATTAAAACATAGTGTATATGAAGTTCACTTAGCATTAAACTCTGAGCTTAACTGCAAACAAATACGTTGAAATTGTTAACTCTATAGAGATTGAAGAGTAATAAGTTAGCAATGACAGGTAAAATACCAGTTTTACATCATACCCATAGCAGAAAAGCACTAATCAATATACATTACCGAATGGTTCATGGTCCACAGTCCTTCACACAGGGAGAGAGTGTAATGGGAAATTAAGAATCGTCTAGTACAGCTTAGCAGTTAAGAAAGTCAGGCTCATTTTCTGAAATTCCCTGGGTTCAAATTTCAGCTCTGCCACTTATTAGCTCCAAACACTTTAATGAGATCCTTAATCCTTCTGTCTCTTCATCTGTAAAATGGAAATAAAAATAGCACCTAATTAATAAAGAAGATGGGGAAATTCAAGGTAATAATGCAGCTAAAATACTAAGCACACTGCCAAGCATACAAGAAGTTCTCAACTAATATTCTTTCTTTACATAATAAAAAATATATAAACTTTCCCTCAATAGCAGAGGTTTGGAAGAAATGTGTAACTTACTTATCTGAGTTTTTTGACTCATATTTCACTTGTTCTTGCCTACATAAATATCACCAAAGTAATCTCAAGTTAATGAACAGGTAGCTAGTTAATCTATAGCACTAGTTCCCAAACTATAGTATTCATCAGAATTACCTAGAGCGTGTTAAAAACACAGATTGCTCAGCCCTACTCCCAGAGTTTCTGATTTAGTAGGTCTGGAGTGTGCCTGAGGATTTGCATTTCTAACAAGTTCCCAGGTGATTGTGACTCGGCTAGGCTGAGAACCACTCTTGGAGAGCCACTGCTCTACACTATCCTACCTCCATGACTACCATCATCTTCCTTTTCAAAGCTTTACTCCTAACACTCTTCCTGATCCCAAGGACTAAACTTGAGTGATTCATTCTAAAGACTGGCTATCACTCTGTTCTGATGGCCAGTTGATAGCATGATACATCACCCACACAGAACTATCCAAAAAAGGTCAGCCACCCTCAGACTCCACTATATCTGAATCCTGAGTCCAGGGTAGCCAGGCCCCATGGTCCATTAGGAATGGTCCTACTCAATCCTATGCCTATTGTACAGCTTCCCAGAGATATAGAGAACCCTCACGTGCCTGGTAATCAAGGCCGCAGAACCCTATCTAATTTCTTTCTGCCTGGGTCCTTCATACCTTATTCCACCTCCAGGATCTGCAGTGTCTGAAGACCTGCATGGGGTTATTCAGTAGATTAACAGAACCTGATTTTCTAGCCTTCTTAGTCAAGTGCCCCTAGCTGTTTTCATTTATGAGAAGGTCACAATGGCACAATGGCATATTTCACATGCACACACACACAAAGATGTAATGAATAACACGTTTATTAAGTGATATGGGGTTGGAGATATGACCTTAAGAGCAATGTGAACTAATTCCCCTCCCCGACAGGATAGCTCTCACTCCTTATAATCTAGAGAGCCACATGCATCAGCCAGAAAATCCCTTACCCTAAAATACATACCTGATTACTTTTCTACCACTGCCTTTATATTTTGACTTGTCTTTACATAAATTCCTTAATAACAGTGAAACCAGAGTAGCAGACCACTTTAACCGTTTACCAGTTCCAACTCAGCATGAGCACAACATTTTTTAAGTGCAGGAAACATTTTAGTAACCTAATACAGTTTTTCTGCAGAAAACTCTATTGGAAACTCCCAATTAGCTTCACTCAGTGCCTACATTATAAAACTTCCCAGCACCAGTGTTGGATGACATCCCCACCCTAGAACTCACTTGGACTTCAGGGGTCTCTATGGTGTCTGACCCAGGAATATCTGACTAGCCCAATATACTTGAGCCCACACCCACATCTTGTGCTCAGATACAACCTTTAGAAGTTTGACACTGAAATCTGTCTGCAAGTGTCTTGAATTTGCCATTTGCCACTGGATTCCATGTCTAGCGTGTGCTTGCAGGCTCCCATCAGTGTTCCCTCAGCAGCCCATGGATTAAAACTTGGACCCCTCTCTTCAGTAAGTGCTCCAATAATCCCAAGGCAAGGCTGGGTCATTATAAACATGTATATAAAGCTGATGCTACATAATTCCTCCAGGTCATTGGTTTCGTGAAATAGTAGAAGACTGAAATTATCCCACCCTTCTACCCCACCAGCATGGAAAGTTTTTGAAATACAGAAAAAAATACCTTCATAATAGATTATATCAATAACTTTCATCATATAAATATTAAATCAGGATACACACACATTGAGACACATATTCTAAGAGGTTGTCCTTTCCTCCATGTCACTGAATTTCAGACTCCTGTTTATTTTTCCTAGCAGCCAGTCAATAGATACTGTCTAAAATTGTTGAATCAACAAATAGAGAAGTATACTATTTAAAGCTACAAGAATAGCCAGCAAAAAAAAACAAAATTGAAACCTATTCAAAGTGATCAGTACTAGGGAATTTGATTTGAGAAATTAAAAATGGAAATGGGTCAGAAAACCTTGCTTTATATTTTATACCTTTCTTTACTGCTCATGTTTCTTACAATATGCACATATCATTTCTATAATTGTAAAAAAACAAATATAAAATGAGTAAATAACATCCTCATTAGTAAGGGATTAGCTAAATAAATTAAGCATATGCATGCATGTTGGTTCACAACCATGGGAGCTTCCCAGGTTCAATCTAAAGCTGGCCCCCATACTCGGAGGGCAAAGAGAGACTGAAGAGATTGGTAAGTGGCAGTTTTATTAAGAAATTTAAAGACTCGTCTTGGGTGGCCATAAGACAAGGAACAGTGGGCATAATACACATTCCAAGGACATAAGAGGAGGTGAGGAGCCTCTGTGCCCAAGTCTAGCTCCCGAGTCAACTGATGGGCACATGTCCTCTTGATGACCTTCTCCAACAATGCAATGGAACATCATGCAAATACTAAAAAGGAAAAAAGAGCATAATATATAGATATAGAAAGATAAGCTTGGAATGCCATTAAATTTAAAAAAAAAATAGTTGCAAACAACTGTAGCCTGATTCAACTCAAGTAAAAATTACACACACACACACACACACACACACACACACACACAGACTGTATAAGCATAGAGATACCTGGGAAATACAGCAAGCTATTAGATTTGGGGAAAATGAAGAGATAAAGTCCTTCACTTTTTTTTTATTTCCTATGCTTTTATAATTTTTGAACTTTATATGAGGAGCAGATATTACCTTTGCAACTTAAGAGGTACAATTCTTTAAAATAAGTAAACACACGTGTATGCTTTTTGAGACCCAGAAAATATAAAGCAGTGGGCTTAAGTCATATTTGTGATTTCACAGAACCTTGAGGGAGAAGGAATCTTAAGATGCCCAGACAGAATTAGTGCCTCACTCAGAATCACACGTGGAAAGTATCAGAACCAGGTTTAGACAAGCAGAGGAAGACGCTGCATTAAACTTCCAAAGTTTTTTTTTTTTTAACGTTTATTTATTTTTGAGACAGAGAGAGACAGAACATGAACGGGGGAGGGGCAGAGAGAGAGGGAGACACAGAATGGGAAGCAGGCTCCAGGCTCTGAGCCATCAGCCCAGAGCCCGACGCGGGGCTCGAACTCACGGACCGCGAGATCGTGACCTGAGCTGAAGTCGGACTCTTAACCGACTGAGCTACCCAGGCGCCCCTAAACTTCCAAAGTTCTAAAGTAACTCATAACTAGTGTGCCTTCTCACTATTTATCAAACACTGTCTTAGACAGTTCAAGTTGCTATGACAAAATGTCAGAGATGGGAAGTTTAAACAACACTTATTTCTCATAGTTGTGGAGGCTGGGAAGCCTGAGATCAAGGGACCATTATGATTGAGGGGTTTTTTTCTAATTTTTTTAATGTTTATATTTATTTTTGAGACAGAGAGAGACAGAGCATGAGCAGGAGTGGGGCAGAGAGAAAGAGGGAGACACAGAATCCAAAGCAGGCTCCAGGCTCTGAGCTGTCAGCAAAGAGCTTGACACGGGGCTCAGGCCCACAAACCTTGAGATCGTGACCTGTGCCGAAGTCAGATGCTCAACCGACTGAGCCACCCAGGTGCCCCCATTATGATTGAGTTCTGGTGAAGGCCTTCCTCTGATTTGTGGACATCTGGCTGCCTTTTTGCACTGCCTTCTTGCTGTATCCTCACATGCCACAGAGAGAGCTCTGGTATCTTCCTTTTCTTAGAAGAACACTAATCCCATCATAGGGCCCACCCTCATGACTTCAATAAACCTAATTACCTCCCAAAAGGGTCTACCTCCAAATGCTAACACATTGGGGGTTAGGGCTTTAATATATGAATTTGGGGGGGTAGGGGACACAAACATTCAGTCCATAATAAATACTTTTTCATATAAACAGTAGGCAGAGCAAGGTATATCACCTGTTATACAGATGAGTAAATCAATGTCCAAAGGGAACAGAGAATCCCCCAAAGTCATGCAGCTATTAATCAGCAGAACCCACTAACATCCAGGTCTGCTCACCCTTGACTGAATATTATCCTATTCTCACATTAACCTTACCCTTTCCTAAAAAAAAAATAAATAAATAAATAAATAAACCTTGAAGGACAGTTTTCCACACAAGAATTTAGAAATGGAAGAATACTTTATAGGTTATGACGGAAAATGAGAAGGCTTATTAAGCTGTGATTAGCTCACAACCTATCCCACTTTAACAGCCTGTATCGCTAACCATGTCAAAGCAATTTGTCATCCAAGGAAGTCTGGTGATTAACAAATAAGACTCAGGCCCCATCCCTCTCAGAGGCCGACATTACCTTGACGTAGCCCTCAGAGAGTCTGACTCCCCAGGGTCCTGGAGGAAACAGAGGTGGTTCCTAGAGCTTAGCCACCTTTCAAGTGCTCAGTAGCTATACGTCACCGGTAGCCAAAGCATTGGAGAACACAGCTTTAGAGTTCATCCAGGTCTGAGATTTTCAGACTTTATTTATTTATTATTTATTTTTTATTTGTTTGTTTGTTTGTTTTGAGAGAGATAGAGACAGCGCCAGCAAGGAGGAGCAGAGAGAAAGGGAGAGAGAGAGAGAAACCCAAGCAGGGTCCACTCTGTCAGCGCAGTGCCCAATGTGGGGCTCGAACTCAGAAAATGTGAGATCATAACCTGAGCCGAAACCAAGAGTCAGACACTTAACCAACTGAGGCACACAGGTGCCCCTATTTTCAGACTTGTAAAGAACAGAAACTTACAAAGTTCTGTGCAGGACCCCAACACATGAAAGATAGAAGCAGGATGGGTGTAGATGGATGGGGTGGAGTGGGTGGCTAGGAGCTTACCCCACTTGGGCCCTACAGCCTTTCCATCCTTCCTGAATCCCACACATGGCACGAAAGCCTCACTGTAAAACCCCTCCGGTCCAAGGAACAAAGTTTGAAAATCACTCCACTCTCACTCCACCGCCATATATTAAATGTGAGGAAGCTGAGAACCAGAAAGCTGAAGTGGCTGGCCTCACTGGGCCATCCCTAAAACCAGAGACCTCTGGCTCTCAACCCAGTGTTTTTCTAGTCTGGGAAAGGAGCGAACCTGTCAGAAACAGTAACAAAAAGACACAGACATCCCTCCCCCATCCCCAGCTAGAACGGGTCCACTGTCCATTTCAGAGGAAGGAGCACCAACACTCAGATATTTTCTCAGTTTTTGGAGGAAATGAATACAGGAGACAGAATACAGTAAAAAGAACAAATTGGTCCATTCATATAAAATGCTTCATTTTAAAACACTATAAAAGAGGTCAAGGGAAGTATCATTTATTAAGCACTTAACTATATTGTCTGGGGAGGCACTGTGGTTGAAGGTCATTATTTCCTTCTTCCTTCTCACATTACTCCTCAAAGAACAAATGACACAAACTGATTGGTCCATATCTTAAACAGAAGGACCCACTGTGTGGGAAAGATCATGCCCACACATGCCACACACTCTCCTGTTTCATGTTTCCTCCATGCTTTGGGACTGTTACACTGAACCACAACCTCCCTGCAGGTCAGCCCTCCTGGGCTCTCTCATTTCTTCCTGTCACTTTAGGCTGGGTGCATATGGTAATGAGATTGACAATTACTGGGGAAGGGAAGGGATGGTGAAGAGAAGCCAACATGGGTCTTGAGTCCAAGTCACAAGCTATAACCCAGATTAAAACGTAAGCCTCCTATTGGAGACTTGGGACGACTTGGGAACTCACTAGTGATAAAATGACTCCTCCATTGATAGATGCCAAGTGTCTATGAAAGACGTAATAACCAGATAATTCCCACCTCCATGGAACTCTTTTATGTAATTATCTCCCTTAGAACTCATTGAAAGGGAGAATTATATGCTGGGCAAGACAAGGAGATACCTTAACTCCTAGCCGTAATTCTATCATGATACCATGAAAACTACACCATATGATTCCTGATACTAAACATTAGTCATTTTGTAAGCATTATCTGGTTAGCCCTTATAACAGCTCTCTAATGTAGGTAATTAGTGTCCCCCATTTTATGGGCACGAAAAGTGAGGCACAAGGGAACTAGTAACTTAACCAAGTTCTAGCTGCCAACAAATGATCAAGACAGATTCATTGCCAAGTCTCTTTAACCCCTGACATTCACATGACTTCCCTTTTACCATGCTATTGTGTCTAAAATATTATTGATCTAAGAAGACACTCTTCCAAATGTAATCATTTCACTAGCTTCCAAAATAAAGTGTTCTCAAAAGGAAAATTGAACTATTAATAGAGAATATAAGCAACTCACAAGGTCTAGCCAAGTTCATGACTGCATCCCACAGTTCATCAGTCCACATAGCTCCTTACATTTCTTACGTGTTCCTACCACTGGGCTCTCCCTTAGTAAAATGGGGGCTGGCATCCTTGGAATGAATGTAGCCTCTTCATGCCACACCACCAGCAGTCACTACATAAGCCCACAGTTCATAGCAAACCTGTAATAGCCATCAAGGGAAAGAAAAAAAAACAGCAAAAATTCTAGAAAATAAAACGAAGTTATGAAGCTCAGATCTGTTAGGCATCTACTCTGTGCCAGCCTGTGTCTACCCTATCTCCTTTAGGTAGTTCATTGGGAAATTTTTAAAGCTTTGTTGGAAATAGGGATCCAGAGCTTTGAGGAGCCAGTGGGAAGTCCTGGCTGCAGTTCAGATGAGACCCCAGTTATAAGAAATACTGCAAAAACACTAAGCTGAACACATGCCTGAGAGCTTAGGCATGAACGCAGGTCCTCCTGATTCAGGATTAGAGGATAGCTCTAAGTGAGCCCCAGAGGAACCTGTTAGATGGTTAACAGTAATTTCAGCTAAAATGTTAATGACTGCAAATAGCATAAGGGAAGTGCTTAGAGGAAGGCCCCAGAAGAGAGAAACACATTCTGATAGGGATGAGTGATTCCTCTCCATTCCCAACAGCTACACCAATTGCTCGAGAATCTACTACAGCACCCTCTTCTTATCATCCCAAGCCCACATTTCCCTGATACCTCCATTGCACGAACATATCCAATTAACTGGCATAGCTCCTTCCCTCATATCCAGACAAACCTGTTTGTTAGCTGCCCATTCAGTATGTACATCTATTTCCACCTTGCTTTGATTTACCTGTGATGCTGATGTTCTCCACCTCTGAATTATTATAGGTTCTTATAATATCCAAAAAAATCCCACTTTGACTTATTCTTCAGCTTCTTTCCTTCCCAAGCAGACTTTTGAGGGTAGAGACCCTATGTTGCATTTTTCTTGGGTATTTCCCACAGCATCTATGACCTATGGTCCACTGATATTTATATGTATGTGCTGATAGAGATAGATGAGAGAGCGAAGGGGTACACCAAAATGTTTTTCCGAGGGGTCCGAGGTTTAGACTTACAATATTGGATGCACACCAATTCTCATGTTTTCAATCCCTGGAATTAAACTCAGCACAGTCTCAGATAATCTAGATTTACGTTGTAGCATACTCTTTCCGAGAATCATTTTGTCTCAATTATTTTTGTTATGTTTCGTGTTTCATTTCTTGCCAATATTCCCAGAGACTATTAACATTTTAAGAAGCTTGGAAAATGCAACAAGACAAAATACCATCATAGGAGAATATAGCCCTTTCATGGTCTCCTCTTGGACGTGGATAAGCAGATTCTAACAGTCTCTTTGTTTCTATTCCATTGAGCTGTGAGGTGATAACATTCACTCCCTGTTTCACAGAGGACTAACAGCCCATTCGGGTGAACACCAGCGTCTTACAACATATTAAGCAAATGCATGTATTGACCTTTTGTAGTTTCTTTCCCTCATGCTTTCTTTGGGCTCCCATTAGAGCATTCTACTTAAAATGGGAAGCTTGGTGGGGCGCCTGGGTGGCTCAGTAGGTTAAGCGTCCAACTTCAGCTCAGGTCACGATCTCACAGTCCGTGAGTTCGAGCCCCGCATCGGGCTCTGGGCTGATGGCTCGGAGCCTGGAGCCTGCTTCCGATTCTGTGTCTCCCTCTCTCTCTGCCCCTCCCCGTTCATGCTCTGTCTCTCTCTGTCTCAAAAATAAATTTAAAAAACGTTAAAAAAATAAAATAAAATAAAATAAAATGGGAAGCTTGGTTTCAAGCTTCACCACCTTCCAGACTTGCTGTAATGTAAGGCTGTGAGTTTGCCACTGCAGTGAGAGCTCATCTTTCCCCAGGCAAAAAGCCCAAAGCCGCACCACGAGGGCTCCCAGAACACACCATCGGGGATTGCCTTCAACCCTCTCGGCCACAAACATGCCATCCTAGGCAAGTCCCTGCATTGAAGGAAAACAAATCTCTTTGCATTGTTTTCCTTCACATACAGCACATAGCTGAATAGCAAGCTGGAAGGAAGAATTCTGGATTTGCTAATCCTATGCAACATGACGATGGATCCAAATTCAACAAATTAATAACATTAATATAACATCTGTTGCATACTCAACATGTACCAGGTTTCACGCTTGATGCTCTATACAAGTAATGAGAATTTGAAGAGTCTCTGCTTGTTCTGTTTTGCTTTGTTTCATTTTGTTTTCTTTCGGGGGGGTGGGGGGGAGAGTGCTCGCTTGGTTTTTCTGCCACAACGGTTCCATTAGGATCTACTGGGCTCCCCCATACCGATGAAGTGGTAGAAAATCTTACCCAGATCTCAGACTTACCTCTTAACTTCCTTAACAGCAACCTGTCTCAGGCTGGTTCTCAAAGACAGACCCTGTCCTTTTCACATTGCAATTGTAGACTCACTTTAAAACCAAAGCTCTCAGCTCTGCAGGCTGGATTTGAGATTCCAGCAGCTGAAGGTGAGGGGCCCTGGTCTGCCCTCACTGAGTTGCTCCTCACTCTTCCTTGTGCTTTGCCCACAGGTGGCCTAGGATCAGAGGGAAAGGAAGACAAGAGACAGGTTTCCCCCTACGATGGCCCCACAGTGTGGCTCCTTTAGGGAGGAGGACACCATCTCCTCCTCCTTCCCATTAAAGAGGAAACTCTGTTCTCTACTTCTCTGGGGGTGGCCTCTGTGGCAGATATTCAGTTCCAGATCTATCAAGGGACATCTGTAGGTCTTCAAGGTGCCACACGGGCCTCCACTGCACAACTCCTAGCCTGGAAGACCCTCCTCAGACACCCCTTCTGCCCTCCTTAAGGCATCTACCCGTCAGGGCAGCCCACTGGGGGGATTCAAGTAGGAAGGCGCAAGTGTAACCACTTTCTTGGGAAAACTGATAAGGGAACAGAATAGGACCATTAGTGGAAAAACTGGTGAAATAGGAAAAAAGTCTAGAGTTTAGTTAATAGTAATGTACCAGTGTTGGTTTCTTAGTTTTGGTAAACGTACCATGGTAATAGAAGTTGGTAACAGTAAGGGAAACTGAAACAGTAAGGGAAACAACACAAGAATGTTGTTATCTTTGAAACTTCTCTTACCTAAAATTATTCTAAAATTTAAAATGTTATTTTTAAAAGTTAAAGTGAAAAGTCTTCAAAGATAATGCAGGGGCACCTAGGTGGCCCAGTTGGTTAAGCATCCGACTCCTTAGTTCAGTTCAGGTCATGATCTCACAGTTCGTGAGATCACTTAGGATTCTCCCCCTGTCTCCCTTTCTCTCTGCCCCTTCCCTTGCTCATGCATGTGTGCTCACTTGCGCGCGCTCTCTCTCTCTCAAAATAAATTTTAAAAAAACACTTAAGAAGATAACACATACATTCTTAAATATATTATTCCCTCTAAAATACATAAATGTGCATTCATTACCTATTTTTAGAAATAAAGCTAAGATAATTTCTTTAAATATGGATCCAGTGAATTGCACTTTGCAGTTTTCTTATATAAACTAAACCCAGATGATAATTAGTCATCTCTAATTTTCAATTTCAGTTTCTTTAAAAAGACATCGTAATTTAAAGGGCTTGGAAAGTATTCTGATGACAATGCTCTTCTACATTTTTTTCCCAATCTTTTATAGCTAACATGTTACATTAAATAAGATTCATTTTCAACATTCATTAGAATTTATAAATATATACAAAAATAGAGATTGTTATAACAAATGTTCATGGACCCATTACTTGGCTCAACAATTGTCAATATCTTGCCAATACTCATACATGCTTTTTCCAAAATACTTTAAAGCAGATCCCAGTCATTTGTTTTGCTACCCATATGTATGGAGTATCTCCAAGTAATAAGGGGGTTTCTTTTATATAACCACCATGCCTTCATCACAAACAACAAAATTAACTATAATGCCAGATCACCTAATACTCACTCCCTGATCCTGGAGGAGATGGGGGAGGGCAGAACTGAGAACTACCAGGGGGAGAAGTTTTTGAGAAAACACTCAGATCCCTAGATCCTTCTCCACTTCATGCTGCTGGGGAAATCCTTTCTGGATGAGATCTGGAGGTTTAAACTCTCTAAATTATGGTCTAGGGTCTTGAGAACACCAGGTGCAGATACTTTTGACCATTAAAGAGGAAATTCTGTTTAATATTTTAGCTGCAAGGAAAAACACTTAGCAAATGAGTAATTTTCTTTTTTTTTTTAATTTTTTTTTAACGTTTATTTATTTTTGAGGCAGAGAGAGACAGCATGAACAGGGGAGGGGCAGAGAGAGAAGGGGACACAGAATCTGAAACAAGCTCCAGGCTCTGAGCTGTCAGCACAGAGCCCAACGCGGGGTTCAAACTCAGGGACCGTGAGATCATGACCTGAGCCGAAGTCGGACGCTTAACCGACTGAGCCACCCAGGCACCCCAGCAAATGATTAATTTTCAACTAGCTGTTCTTCAAATGAAAAGATCTATGATTTTTTGCTTATGACCATGTGACCCAAAACACAGATGGTATCACTGTGGTTATGTATGGCTTTGGCTCCTTGCTATGAAGTTCAGGGAATTTAAGTTATTCCTTATGTCTATATGGGAAGTACCTTTGATGTGAGCATAAACTCTGACTTGCATCAACTAATACTTAATCTTTGGAGAAATAGGCTTATGGTTCTTGCCCACTCACATCATTCCTTTGCCTGAAATCCTAATATTGCTGCCTTTATACCTAGCAATATTTGTAAAGTTAACATTGTTTGAATCAAGCTCAAGACCCATTCCTTCATGGTATTTATTACTTTCCAACCATAAATATCTGTTCATCTCCTTCCTTCTAGCACCCACCCATCTGTATAACAGGTATGTACACATGTATGATGATATATATATTTATAGGTATCCCTTAATTTTATTGTGTCTGAGATTATTCCCTAACTGTTCCATGCATGTTCTTTGGTCCTCTGTCAAAGTGCAAAGTGCTTGAATGCAGGGATCACGTTCCACACATGTGGTTTTTCCCACCATGTTTGGCACAGCTCTAAGCTCACATTATACCAAATGTTTCACAAAATACAGTGTGTGAATTCCCTCCCTCAGAATCACCAAGGGTGTTGCTTAAAAAGCAGATTATGAAGTTCTAGAGATGGAGAGTGGTGATGGCTGCACAACAATGTGAATGCACAGTACAGAGCCATACACTTAGAAATGGTTAAAATGGTAAATTTTACATTATGCATATGACCACAATAAAATTTACATTTTTAAAAAGCAGATTATTAGGCCCAATGGATCAATGAATAAGAACCTGAAGGAATGATACCTGAGAAATCACATTTTCATAGTTCTTCCCCAGGTATTTCCTTCTATTTTTTTAAGTGTATTTATTTTGAGAGAGAGAAAGAGCATGAGTGGGGAAGGGGTAGAGAGAAAGGGAGAGAGAATCCCAAGCAGGCTCCACAGTGTCAGCACAGAGCCCGACACCAGGTTCAATCTCACAAACTGCAAGATCATGATCTGAGCCAAAATCAAGAGTCAAACGCTTTACCAACTGAGCCACCTAGGCACCCCTCTTTTTTTAAAATATTTTAAGTAATTTCTACACCCAACGTGGGGCTCAGACTACAAGCCTAAGATCAAGAAATGCACATTCCACTGACTAAGCCACTCAGGCACCCCCCACTTTAGGTATTTCTTATGCAATCTGGCTTCAAAAGCATCACATTAGATAGCCAATAAATAACAATAGTTTTCTTGTGTAATTGATTAATGGGAAATTAAATCTACATTTAGACTATATCTAATGCTGATTTACAAGGTCAAGTGGCTCAGTAGGCTTAGTAAAGACCCAAGCCAAAAAGTCTACCTCTACCACCTAGAAATATTAACTCTTTATAAGCCCTTTTCCTTAAAAAAAAATCTTTTATAATAAAAGTTTCCTGTATTCTTATACTCTATATGAAAGTTTCACGAAGTATTTTCTACTTCATGAAGAGTTCATGAGAAATCATGGAAGAAGTGTAAACTCTATAAAATAAAAATGTGACATAAATTGTCAGCAGCATGACTACAGGTACCTGACATGCCCCTGCATGATTTTGGTCAAGTTCATCAACTTTCACACATTCCAGTGAAATGTTCTCAATGGGAGCAAAGCCATTCAAAGGCTCACTTATCACTCAAATTGCTATCATGAGTGCCACATGAGCAGTAGTTTGTCGAATTGAATGATCTAAGCAGAGGTTTGCTGAATTGAATGATTCAAGGTTTTCTGAATATGCTTGATGGAGATTGACTACTGTATCAAACCTAGCATCTACTTTAAATGATTGAAGACCCTGAAACAGTGCTGAGACCATATTATTCTCCGTCAAGCATATAGTCAAGGCAGGATTCCATATGGTTAACCTTCCACTAGGCTTAACTACTTCCAACCGCCAAGGAGACCAATCTCTGTCAATGTGTGGCTGTAGGAAATGACCTCAGACTACATCTGAAGATGGCTGGTATCCCAGAATTCCCAATCAAAAGCTTTCAAAAGTAACATGGGAAAATAGTGTGAAACTCTGGGCCAGGCTGCCACTGAGGGTGCAGCTGTAGACAGAATGAAAAATATCGTTCTGGAAAGCAAAATGATGAGACTATTCAAAACATATAACTGAATAGAGTTACTTGACATGCATGATAAAGTCAGTGTAGGAACGGAAGATAAATTGCAGAGGTGTGAGTTGGAGGAACTAGGTGACAGCAGTACCATCTATAGACCCAAGGAAGTGAACAAAAGGTGAGGGCTTAGGTATAAAAATAATAAGCTTATTTAGAAACAGAAAGTAGAATGATGGCTGCCAGGGGCTGGGGGAGAGGGAAAAGACGAGTTGTCCAACGTGTATTGAGCTTCATATTTGCAAGATGAAAAAGTTCCAGAGATCTATTGCACAACAACGTACATATATCTAACACTATGTATTGTACGCTTGAAGATGGTTCAGATGGGGGGCGCCTGGGTGGCATAGTTGGTTAAGGGTCGTCGGTTAAGTATCCAACTCTTGGTTTCAGCTCAGGTCATGATCTTATGGTTCATGAGTTTGAGCCCCACATTGGGCTCTATGCTGACAGTGTGGAACCCACTTGGGATTCTCTCTCTCACCTTCTCTCTCTGCCCCTCCCCTGCTCCTTCTCGCTCTCTCTCTCAAAACAAATAAATAAACTTTAAAAATAAGATGGTTAAGATGGTAAATTTCATGTTATGTGTTTCTCACCACAATAAAAAAATAAGTATTGGGGCGCCTGGGTGGCGCAGTCGGTTAAGCGTCCGACTTCAGCCAGGTCACGATCTCGCGGTCCGTGAGTTCGAGCCCCGCGTCAGGCTCTGGGCTGATGGCTCAGAGCCTGGACCCTGTTTCCGATTCTGTGTCTCCCTATCTCTCTGCCCCTCCCCCGTTCATGCTCTGTCTCTCTCTGTCCCAAAAATAAATAAAAACGTTGAAAAAAAAAAATTTTAAAAAAAAAAAAAAAAAATAAGTATTATATAGATTGACTTAGAGACAAGATATTGCCGTTCCTCACATACCACAATTCAGTATCCAACAGGTTGATCTTAACTGCATAATATACTCTGAAAAAAATAGATGATTTTATATCATTGTAAACACTTAGGGAAATAAATTCATCCATCCACAGATATACTGAGCATCCATAGAGGTGTGACATACTTAGTGACATTAGATATATAATGTTTGATGTATAATAATTTTCCCAATAAACACTTAAAAGACCATAATTTTAAAAGTCATATTTTACCATTTGTCTGGCTAAAATTATAACTTGTTCTGGGCAAATGTGTTAAGTTGGCCTGAAATGAGAAGTCACTCTCAACTAACTCTCTCAACCACATCATTTCCCTTTGAAACAGATGTCTTGGTTGAAAAATATTCATGACTATGTTTCAAGTATGGTCAAGCACTAAACGAAAACTATTTGTGAGGTAAGAATATAGTAATAGCCTATGCTCTTATACCACTGCTCGCTAAATTTAAATCCTTTGCTTTAAAAACCTCATGTTGGGGCACCTAGGTGCTCAATCAGTTAAGCATATGATTCTTGATTTGGCTCAGGTAAGGATCACAGAGTCATGGGATTGAGCCCCACGTCAGGCTCCGCACTGACAGCACAGAGCCTATGTGGTATATCTTCTCTCAATCTCTCTCTCTCTCTCTCCCTCTCTCTCTCCCTCTCCCTCTCCCTCTCCCTCTCTCTCCCTCTGTCAAAATAAATAAACTTTTAAAAAATAATAAATAAATAAATACCTCAATGTCAATAAAATAACAAAAAAGGTAATAATAGTAGAATATATCATTTTTTGACCACTTATTAAGCCTGGCAACAATTCTTCAATGTAAGTATGTTACAGATTTACCCTATTTTACAGGAGGAAACTGAGGTTCAGAGGAATTGAATGACTTAATCAACTCTTACAGCCTAGAGGCAATAGATCCTAAACTGAAACCAGATCTGCCTAACTTCAAAGTCTGTTTTCCTTGCATTTCCCAGCCCTGCTTAGATAGAAGTCAAAACCCTCAGAATCAGGCATGGTGGATTAGGGTAAGTATGAAATAATTTTAATATTCTTTGGTTATATCTATAAAACAGTCATTTAAAATTGAAAACATTTTAAACAATAGCTCAGAAATTATAGACATAGCATTCTTACAATTGACTAAATAGCATACTATCCATGTAGGTCTATCTTCACCACACTTAGTAGCAAATAGAACACTTGAGAACGAACAAATTATTCTCACATGTGTTGACCACATTGATTCCCCCATTACTTTAATCCAATGGGTACCACTTTTGATCATGCACCCCGATGGTTAAAAAAAAAAAAAACCACATACCCTACATAGTGCAGGCTCTCTATTGTTATATAGTGAACCACTCCCAAACTTAGTGCCTTAAAACAATCACCATATTATTATATTTCTGGTTTTGTTGGTCCTGAATTAGGATGGGTCTCAGTGGGTAAGTCTTCTGTTTCTTTGACTAGGGTCTTTCAGCGAGCCTATTAATGACTCAGCCAGGCTGCTCTAAAGGATATAAAACCACTTTGCTCATAAGCCTGGTACCTTGAAAGGGGCAGCTGTAAAGTTAGGTTTAGCCAGGTGCCACTCTCTCCATGAGATCTCAGAGTCTTTCCACATGGTCATGGTCTCCCCAGCAGGGTAATCCCACTTCTTACATGATCACGCAGGACTTCATGGGCAAGCGTTCTCTGTACAATGGAAGTAGAAGCTGCCAGTATCTTAAGGATGGGGCACAGAAGCTGATATAGTGTTACTTTTCTGATATTCTATTGATCAGAACAGTCAAAGAGCCAGCACAGATTCAAGAGAAGGGATATAAATCCCTACCTTTCAATGGGAGGAGTATCATAAAATTTGAGGCCAACTTAACTTGCTATTCCATATTATAATATAGACATGTACTACTGAACTAATAAGAATGAACATTGCAAAACACACACGAAATGGAAAATCTTCAGGTAAAAATCAAATACATAAATGAATAGGCTAATATTTTCTTTCCATGATCTTTGGATCATCTTGCATATCTCCTAAGGGAACTTATTCTCATTTTGGAGTCTCCTACCATACCTTTCGGCATCTGCATTCATTAATTCAGCAAATACATACAAAAAGAGCACTTATATGCAATAGCCATTGTATTAGACCCTGATGAACAAACATGGATTAACCCTCCCAAAAAAATTACAACCCAAAGAGACAATAAGCAAATAATTACCATTTAAAGTAAGAAATGTGATCATGGAAGAATGTATTATGGGTCATGGGAGCATGAGAGGCCTTGACAATTTGACCTAGAAACAAAACACAAGAGACTCTTAGTGATATGAGTAGACACTGGTCTCTTACAACAAACTATGGGTTGATGGAGGGATGTGAGAGTTGGGATAGATGAGTGATGGGGGGGTACTAAGGAGGGTACTTGTTATGATGAGCACTGGGTAATATATGTAAGTGATAAATCACAAATTCTATTCCTCAAATCAATATTGCACTGTATGTTAACTAAAATGTAAATTTTAAAAAAGGAGAAAGAAATAAAATTTACATTTAAATATTATAAATAAGTTAATTAATTAATTATTCCTATTTATAGAGCGCTTAACAGATTATGAAATCTCTTACATGCATTAGCTCATTAAATAACCAAAGTATTAAAAACCATTTGTAGAATAAGAAAATCGGGATTTTCTGTATTTCTAATACTGTCATAAGACATTCCTCAACACATCATGTATTTCCCTGTTCATCTGGATGTTTTTGATATGTACAGACACACCCAAAACCATTGACAGAGTTAGGGGTGGGGGATATAAACTATTTCCTTCCTGTTCATGTGTACAATTAGGCCTGAAGTCATACCATCTTTATTTTCTGAATCTGCTGATAACAAAACCTGACAAAATGGAGTTTGACTGCAGCATAACAGGGAGAGGTAGAGTATTATTACCATCATCAGCCTGTAGTTACTGAGCAATTACAGCAGTCAAGACACAGTGTAGCTATAGACACAATGAAATTCTTGATAGAGTTAAATGGCAGAAGGAATTATCAAGAATGGTCCCTGAAGAGCTTTTAGAGCAACTTAAATAAAGCATCTGTCCAAAGTGATTTAGGTGGAGTCCACCTAGAAGCACAAGTGAAATGCATGGTGTTTCAGGACACCATCCTTCTCTCTAGTTCTATTATATTTATACCAAGTGAGATCAAATTGTTGACATTAAGATCTGTAGGGGACTTGAGAGATGATCATTCCAACTTTCTCATTTTATGCTAAGGAGACCAAGGCCCATGCAGGTGAATCAACTTGCCCAAAGACACATGGCCCTGATTATCAGATTTTCTGACACTTACTAGTTTCTCCATTTCCACCATCAACTACCCCTAGCTGAACTGAATATAAGACTTTGAAATGATGCTAAGGCACTTAGATTCCAAAAAGAGTCTTTATACCTGAGCAGAGTTTAGCACATATAACAGTCATATATCAGGTCTTATAAGACCCTCATAAAATACCATGGAATGTGCCTCCTAAGGAAGCCTAAGTCCAGTGTTATTAGAAACAAGCATCATCTTAAATCTTATAAATAGAGTGAATAACAGAATCTAAACAAATGTGCAGTAAGGTATAGTGTTTCCTTCTCTGATAAGATCCTAACAAATGTCTTCACATTCTCATTTCGTTTACGGATTTCATGAGTGACGGATCAGTATACAGACACCAAGAGTCTACATACATACACACACACACACACACACACACACACACACACACACACACACACAGCTGGAAACCATTAAAAACCTTTTAGCTCATTAAATTTATTCAAATGTGATTTAGGAAATTTATAAATAGGAACTACTAAGCTATAAATTTATAGCAATGGCTATAAAATTTACCTACAAATGTATCTCAAAAGCAGTTTGAGGGAAAACAGAAAAAGTGAATTACATGAAACAATTACTTTGATGGTTGTTTTCAATGTTTTTCACCATTCAACCATGTGCTTATTTGTTTTTTACATGGTAAGTATTTTAGATACAATTTGAGGTCAATAAAACACCAATATTTATGAAACAATATTTATAAAAAGGCAGAGAACTTCCAGGCTTTTTTTTAAGATTAATTATTTTTCAGCTTATTTTTAATGCTTTTAGAATATTTTCACCTGACTTTTCTGACTTTCTAACCAGTGTTAGCCAATGTAATTTTGCCTGGTGTTTCTTTTTCTCTTTGCCTAGCTTCCCATTTAAACCACTAAGCTATTCTGTGTTTGTTGCCTCTGGAAAGGAATTTAAAAAAGAAAACATAGGAGGAAAGGAGTTTCTTATTGATTTTTGAGTTTTGAAAGTCTATGGCTTAGGAGAGAAAAAACACATGGCAGGAGTAAAACATTTAGTAGAAAATACAAAGAGATCTCCAACCATTCCCAACTCCCTTCCACTACCAATCCTCATACAGATACCAGACTGGAGGCAGGTGAGAGAGGTAGTTGGAGCCCAGAAAGATAATACTGGAAAAGTAGAGCAGAATCAGAATACTCCAGGCTCCAATGGAACAAGCATCATTCTTCACCAGCCCCCCATCCCACCCACGCTCTGCATATTATCCTTCCTGTGGGCATTCAACCAGAGCTTTCCTACAGCTGCAGCCAACAGAAACAGCACCTGTATGTACTCCAAGATTTTATTTGGTCCCCATCTGACATACCCTTTGTGAACAACCTCTTGCATCAATCAAGCACATTTGTAATTTCCAGCAGATCCTGGAAACATGATGAAGGTGTAAAAGGGAAAGTCGTCCTTCCACTTGGATGTGAAAGAGGCTGAATGGAACCAGCTCAAGATTTTTCTCTCTTAACCAGGACCATAAAATATAAATATTAAGATACCTAAGATATTAAGGGTTTTACCATGTTCTAAGGAAGAATATCTTAGTTATCTTAGGATTCTTTTATTTTTTGAAGATTCTAGTATGGATTACCAAGGAGAGAAGGGTTTGGGGAAGAATTTTTTGCCACTGGTTCTCAATAATTTCTCAACATTGTTATACTATTGATGTTATATAACTAAAAAGAATATCAGTGAGGCAAAAAAAAAAACCTTATTTAGGCCCTAATTCAACGTTCCCTTCCCACCAAACTACTATAAAAACCTGCAAAATATCCGTTATTGAAAATGGAAGATCATGGGGCGCCTGGGTGGCGCAGTCGGTTAAGCGTCCGACTTCAGCCAGGTCACGATCTCGCGGTCCGTGAGTTCGAGCCCCGCGTCGGGCTCTGGGCTGATGGCTCAGAGCCTGGAGCCTGTTTCCGATTCTGTGTCTCCCTCTCTCTCTGCCCCTCCCCCGTTCATGCTCTGTCTCTCTCTGTCCCAAAAATAAATAAACGTTGAAAAAAAAAAAAAAAGTCAGAACCATGTCCCAGGCTAAAGGCCGTATCCTAAAACTAAAGATGAAATCAAAATAGACTCATATCAACAAAGCCTAAAGTGAAGACTAGACAGGATCAGCATGATCCAGCCAATAATTTAGCTACAGGGTAAAACAAGAATCAATACTCTTCAGAGAAATAGAATCCAGAATCTCTACGGCGTATCATTTACGATGTCTAGTATACGACCAAAACTTATGAGACATGTGGAAAAGCAGAAAAAATTGACTCATAATTAAAATATAAAATAGTCAATAAAAGCAGATTCATATATGTTCAATATATTTGAATTAGCAGACAAGACTTTTAATATAATTATTAAGATATTTTTAAATTTACATAAAAAGATACATATAATAAATAAAAATATGGGTAATTCCAGGATGGATAGATAAAGAAACAGTACATATGAGCCAAATGAAATCCTAAAACTTGGGGCGCCTGGGTGGCTCAGTCGGTTAAGCGTCCGACTTCAGCTCAGGTCATGATCTCGCGGTCTGTGAGTTCGAGCCCCGCATCGGGCTCTGTGCTGACCACTCAGAGCCTGGGGCCTGTTTTGGATTCTGTGTCTCCCTCTCTCCCTGACCCTCCCCCATTCATGCTCTGTCTCAAAAATAAGTAAACGTTAAAAAAAATTTAAAAAAAAAAAAAGAAATCCTAAAACTTAAAAAAAAATCTGAAATAAAATATTCGCTGCATGAAGAGAAGATTCATACTATAAGAGAAAGGGTCAGTGAACCTGATAAATAGACATAGAAACTATCAAAACTTAAACATAAAGATAAAAAATAATGAATAGAGCATCAGTGATCTGTGGAACAAAATAAAGCAGACTAATATATGTGTAATTGAAGTTCCAGAAAGAGAGAGAGAGAACGTAACAAAAAACAATTTAAGTAATGTGTGTTTAATTTTTTCAAATTTTAATAAAAATGCCAACTCATATATATAATAAGCTCAGTAAACCCAAAATATGGTAAACACTAAGCAGCCGACTTCGGCTCAGGTCATGATCTCGCGGTCCGTGAGTTCGAGCCCCGCGTCGGGCTCTGGGCTGACAGCCCAGAGCCTGGAGCCCGTTTCAGATTCTGTGTCTCCCTCTCTCTGACCCTCCCCCATTCATGCTCTCTCTCTGTCTCAAAAATAAACGTTAAAAAAATTTTTTTAAACAAAATATGGTAAACACACACACAGAAAAACTCACATGAGCCATATCATGGTCAAACTGTTGAAAACAAAGATAAAAAAAAAAAAAAAACCTAAAAGAAGTCATAAAAAAAAGGCACACTGCTTACATATAGAGAAATAACAACATACATTACAACTTCTCATCAGAAATAATAGAAGCCAGAGGCAATAACATATTTTTAAAGTGTTGGGGAAAAAATGCTAACTGATAACTATAGCTAACAACAACAACAAAAATCCTTCAAAACTGAAGATTAAACAAAAATATTTTCAGATCAGTTGAAAGCAAAGAGAATTCCTTACTAGCAGATAAACTCTGTAAGAAATGCTAAACAAAGTACATGAGACCAAAGTGAAATATTATGATATGGAAATACCAGAATAGAATAATTCAGAACTGGAAATTGTAGCAATATTTGCTAAATACATTTTCTTAACTTTTTGAAAGACAAAGGACTGTTTTAAAAGCAAAAATAATGACATCATAGATTAATAATATATGAGCACATAAAATATACAAGTTCTAGAGGAGGTAACTTGAATTACACTATTATAAATTTCTTATACAAGTACTATAACATATTTATTCAAATTAAACTGATAAGTTAAGGACACTTGTTGTAATTCCTAATCAGTAAAACATAACCCTAATGGGTTTAGCAAAAACGTACATTGAATGATTAGAATCAAACACTAAAAACACTCAAGTAACCCAAAACAAGAAACAAAAAAAGTACATGGACCAAATGGAAAACAGGACAAATTCAAATATGTCACTAACTATATTAAATATAAATGTATTAAACACTCCAATTAAAGGCAGATAATATGAGATCGGATTTTTTAAAGTAACACTCAACTATATACTGTTTACAAATAATGCACTTTAAATGTAAAGACATGTTGAAAGCAAAATAATAGAAAAACACATCACGGAAACCCTAAACAAGAAATCCGCTGTGGCTCCATTACGATCAAACAAAACAGACTCCAAGGCAAGGAGTACTAACAGAGATGGAGGAACATTTCATAATCATAAAAGAACCATTTTATCAACAAAGACATCACTCCTAAATATATATGCATCAAATAACAGAGCAAAATTTAATAAAACTAAAGCAAGAAATATACAAATCTATTTTTACATAGGTGATTACAATAAGCCTACTGAAAGCTTAACTGTTTACACTTACTAATAAGGTCTCCCAGCTTCTATGAGGTTTTGATGCCAAAGTTGCCATAGCTTCTTATTATACAAGTAAAAGACTACATACACATTTACAGGAGGAGAACATGAAAATAGAAACAAAGGATATAGTCTACTCATTGCTTAGACAGAGGCAGTAACCTTTCTGTAAAAAGTCTCTATTGATCTCATACAGATATAGCCTCTGACAACTTTATCATGAAAAAAAAAAGGGTTAAAAATACCCCTGGTTTTATTTCTTAGAACAAAACCTATGTTATTTTTCACCAATTCCTAAATATCATCACTATTTGAATAGGAGACTCAGCATAAAACGTTTTTTTAATCACCCTTCTTTACCTTCTTTCCAGAATTGAACACACAATCACCACTGCTTTATACTAACACATTATATCTTGTTCTTAATTTGGAATAATGTATCTTTCAACCCCATTTATTTTATATGACTGCTAAAAACAGTCATAATTTTATATGATTGTTAAAAATGATCAATATCACCAAAGTAATTATGAGAGGCAAATAGCTTAAACATAAAACTAATGTACCCAGACCCCCCCAGGTTAGTTATTATGTAAATTCACCAATTCTTTTTCTTCTTGTATAATTACTTTCAGACATGTGCATGAAGATGATTAAAAATAAGTAAAGACTGCAGTTGTGAAACTGATTCATATGTTCTACTTTTCAGTATCATTAAATACTTCTTCATCTCTCTAAAGCTGGCATTGTGACAGATGGCAAAAGGACCAGCCCAAGACAAAACTCTTAAAGCTCATCTTTCTAACCTCTTTCCCCCATTTGCGGCAGTCCTTTGTACTTTTCCTTCTCCTTCAGAGCCCCAAAGTCTTCCAGAAACATTTTGTTTGATGTTACCACATGTCAGCCTCACAAGAGGAAAGCAATGTTCTGTAGGCTGAGTCCTGGGGACACAGAGCATCCACTTTCCATTCAGGGTAGGGGATCTAGGGAATGGTTACACTTGCCGCTCAAAATTATACTTTTTTAAAGATTTTGTGTCAAGCTCATTCTAAACACGTCCACGGAGAAATGAACTCCAGTTCTCTGGCTATGTGCCAGCTATATGACTATGACAAGTTATTTAGTGCATCATCTGTAAAATGATAATACCTGATCTAATTCACTAGTGTTTGATTGAAGCCAGTAGGAGTTAAATGCTTAATCAAGAGGAAAACATCATGCAATGTAAATATTGTATTACACAGCAAAGGAAATTCTAAAATCCTATTACTTGAGAAGCTTAAGGTGATAGGTGTATAGCTATATACCCTTCAACAACCATTAAGATATTTTTCTGAGCCTTCTCTTTGTTCAGTTTGGTATAATAAAAGGAATATGAACTGCAGAGTCAGCCAGACTGAGTTTGAATCCCAATTCTTACTAAGCCAAATTGTCATATTGTAAAACAAGAAAAATAATCCCAAACTTCCAAAGTTGTTCCAATGATGACATAAGTTCATGTGTCTAACTTGTCTAGCTTAAGGTCTGACATATAGAACATTCTTAATAAGTAATGTCTTCCAATAGTATTTTCATTTATTCTGTTTCACCAACTTCAGAGTAAGTAAAACTAAGGATTGTATTATAGTCTTCTTTAAAACATCTGAGTCTTAGACTTTTTTAAATAGCCCTCCAGAACCTGGACAATTGCCAAGACCACAATTGGCACAAAAATAAATTCTAGGGGAAAAATCAATGGAAAAAGGAGAAAGAAGAAAGACATTGATCTAGAACATGAATTTGTTGTAAGGTAATGGTAACTAGAATGTGAAGACTTGAGGATAAAAACTGAGGCAAAAGGAAGAAAAAGAGTCCAGAAGATTCCTTTTTGGTTCTAATTTTCTTTTTAAAAAATGTAACGTGGTTGGGGCGCTTGGGTGTCTCGGTTAAGTGACCGACTTCAGCTCAGGTCATGATCTTGTGGTTCGTGGGTTGGAGCCCTGTGTCAAGCTCTGCATCGGGCTCTGTGCTGACAGCTCAGAGCCTGGAGCCTGCTTCAGATTCTGTGTCTCTCTGCCCCTCTCCCACTCTGTCTCTCTTTCAGAAATAAATAAACATTTTAAAAAATGCAACTGAAAGCATAATTTCTTGCTAGTCTCCTTGTATTGTTGTTGATATAGGCATTTAACATCTTCACCTCGGCCTGATACTTTGTTTAAAAAATGTAAGGCTAATTGTCTGGTTAAAACATAACAGACTTAGAAAAAATTCCCCATGCTCTCTCTAAATCAATCTCTTATTTCCATTGCCTGAGGCAGAATCTGAGTTAGATAAAACCTGGGGCTGCCCCAAGGTGATATTTCTTACCTTGCCAAAGTAAAAGTTTCATCAGGAAGGAGATGCATCAGCATGTTGACTCTCTAGCTAGCCATTTAGCATCATGGAGTATTCTTTTTTTTAATTTTTCTTAAGGTTTATTTATTATTGAGAGACAGAGAGACACAGAGTGTGAGCAGGGGAAGGGTAGAGAGAGGGGGAGACACAGAATCTGAAGTAGGCTCCAGGCTCCAAGCTGTCAGCACAAAGCCCGATGCGGGGCTCGAACTCACAAACTGTGAGATCATGACCTGAGCCGAAGTCGGACGCTTAACCGACTGAGCCACCCAGGTGCCCCAGCGTCATGGAGTATTCTGAGTGATGTCCAGAAAAATTATTCTTCTTGAATGAATGCACAAGCCTGCACACCACAATGCCAAAACAACTCACTAAAAACTAAAACCACAAAATTGACAAAATTGGTTTTTTGGTATACTAAAGGACATACCTGCCACCCAAAATAAATAATCGCTCAACTGAATTCAACTACCTTCTAACAAATTAATTAGACACATTAATTTTATACATAGAAGCACTCTTGGTAAACTTCAAAGAAGGCAATAGAAATCCTATAAATTCCTTAAAACATATATTTCAGGTTCTTGTGTCGCTAAGTTTACATCGGTCCCCCATAAAGCCACAAAGTGGTTTGTCAGAACAATATGAGTTTCCTAGAAATTACTGACATGACTCTCTGGATATTTCAAGTTAATGATTTTGAAGCTTAGATTATCCTGATTATTCAAAAATGCATTTTGGTTTTTAAAAAAATGCAGAAGTTCATCCTAACATCCAGCTCAAATTCATCTTCTTGTGATCTATTTTATCCCCTCTGTGGGAAAACAAGGAAATGCTGTTTCTAACATCTTTTACTGGAAGGATCACTTTTTATACAATATCAGATATCTAAGAAAGTAGCCAATTGATGCATTTTCCGGTTACTTACAACAGGTAAAATATTCAATTTAAGCTGACTTCACAAGATTCTAAAAATATCTACTTTTTCCCAGAATTCTTTATGCAGGAATGTCCATACAATCTACTATGGTCTGATCTCTAGGGTACTAGAAAAAAACAGTGATACAAAAATGTCTTCAACTGCATGACTACAGTTGTATTCTGCAGCTTAAGAAATTCCTCAAAAGTGGGGTGCCAGAGTGGTTTAGTCGGTAAGCGTCTGACTTCGGCTCAGGTCATGATCTCACAGTTCGTGAGTTTGAGCCCTGCATCAGGCTCTGTGCTGACAGCTCTGAGCCTGGAGCCTGCTTCAGATTCTGTGTGTGTGTGTGTGTGTCTCTCTCTCTCTGTGCTCCTCTCCCGTTCACACTCTATCTCAAAAAATAAATTAAAAAAAAAATTTTTTTAAATTCCTAAAAGGCGAATGCCTTTAGAGATATAATTTTTTTAATTAGTGATTTCAAAATTTACCATGCCTTAGGACTCCTGAGTGGCTCAATTAGTTGAGCGTCCGACTTCGGCTCAGGTCATGATCTCACAGTTCACGAGTTCTAGCCCCTCGTGGGGCTCTGTGCTGACAGCTTAGAGCCTAGAGCCTGTTTCAGATTCTATGTCTCCTTCTGTCTGCCCCTCCCCGACTTACACTCTCTCACTCTGTCTCAAAAATAAACAAACATTAAAAAAAGTTTACCGTGCTTTATATATACCTGGGAAATTTCCAAGATATCCTGATGGAATGAGGATGGGAATCTATGTTTTTAACAAGCCTCTCAAATGACTGTAATGCAGATTGCTATGGACTGCATTCTGAGAAACAAAACATGGTGTAATTGGAATATGGTTCCATTCTTGCTAGTTGGGGGATAGATGGGGGAAAAAAAGAGAGCAAGTACAGAGCCTCTGTGTTCCTACACAGAGGAGAGAGATGGAGCCAATACGGCTGGAAAACAACTCAGAATGCAGAGTCTGGAAGAATAAATAAGACAAATGTTACCTGCTTCACAAGCTTGCCTAGTGCCAACTGCGTGCACAAATGGAGACCATGTCAAAATTCCAAGAGGTTGACCCTTAAAGTTCTGATACTATCTCTCATACCACACCGTTCATTACAAATTTGAAAACTGGGATATCTTAAATGTCAAACAATTTGGCACTCAAATATAAAGCTCTGCAAATAAAACTCCAGAATTTATAATAGGTTAGCTATTTAAATTAGAGTTTAGCACTCTGTACCTTTGGAATCCTAAGAAGGCTTTTTATTTATGAAGAAAAATAGAGATAAACAGAAGAACCAAAGTGGTGGCCAAGAAAGTTTGCAAGTAAGATTTGTTTATGGAAGAGGCCAAATCTGCCTAACTTATTGTCCTCCAAACACGACAATATTTATAGCACTATTCACGTTTGCAACTAATAAAAATGACCTAAAAAGCATCCTGCACAAAACCTTGAATTAACGTGAAGTTATCAGTGAAAAGCAAAGTGTAAATGAGTTAAGAAATTCAGGATTAGACAACAACGCCAACAACACCTGGAACTCAAATATTTTGTCCCTTCTATGGGTGGTTTTAGAAATATCTGTGCTTTGTACACATAGAGATACCATAGATCTTCTGCAGGTAATTGTGAATGATTGCCAAAGTAAAGCATAAATTCAGGGGAAGCTTAGGCTGGTAGAAAGCAAGGACTGTAAATCCGAACTTCCTGACAACAAAGGTTGAGTTCTCAGCCATTGTATTTCATAAAAAATTTTATAAAGAAAGGAAGTTATTTTTAAAGTTTCTTTATTAATTAAATACTTTAAAGTATTACAAGAACACAGTAACTCTGTAGTCTAACAACTTTCTTAACCCAAAATACAAAATCAGAGAGATAATATGAATCCCAAACAGCCAATTCAGGAATTATTGTATTTTTTTTTTCTATCAAAGACAAACATATGCAGGTGCCTGGGTGGCTCAGTTGATTAAGCACCCAACTCTTGATTTTGGCTCAGGTCATAATCTCATGGTTGTGAGATCAAGCCCCTCGTATGGCTCCATGCTGAGTGTGGAGCTAGTTTAAGATTCTCTCTGTCCATTTCCCTCTGTCCCTCCCTCACTCGTGTGTGCACTCTCTCTCTCTCTCAAAAAAAAACAAAAAAAGATGACAAATGTACGCTGAAACAGCTGTGTCTAGAAACTAAACATGCCAAGGGTCAGCTTCAGGAGTTATCAAGCCACAGCAATAATATCTATTAGTGTGTCACTTGTTATCAGCAGCATTGAAGTTTCTAAAGCAAAAATTAAAATAGCTACTATTTATCAAGCACTTACTATTTGCCAAAGGAAGTACTAAGAGTTTGATAGGATTTAACTACCTTAATCTTTACAACATCCCTAGAAGAAGGAAGGGACCATTATCTTCTTTTTCCATATGAGGATACTGAGCCTCTGAAGGTTTAAGTACACCTGGTCAGGCACACAGCTAGATTCATATTTTTATTGTACGTATATACAATCATGCTTCCTCAGTGTAGAGAAGCGAAGAGTTACAAGCTTCACAAGTCTTTTAAGTAAATGCTCGGGAGGAAGAGGGGGAGGGCAACAAAAATGACAATAAATAAACTCGCCAACAACTAAAAGCTGCATCTATCCCTAACAAACATTAAAATGTGAAATAAAATGTGTGCATCCTCAAATAAAGAACAGTGGCCATCTTCCTCATTCATTGAAGATTTTGATACCTTGCTAAAGTATTTAACTCATGCCCAGCCATCATCCTGGATGATTTCATTGTCCATATGGAAGCTCCCATGACTTCATTGTCACACAACCTCTTGCTCCCCAGGGACCTCCTCCTTCATGGGTCTTCAGCCATTTGCATGGTCATCCCCATAATAGCTTCCCTTCCAAAATCACTAACTCGAATATACCACTCTGATCTCACCTCTTCCCATGTAGTTGCTCCTACGTCAACCTCCAAGGCATTGACGCCTCTGCTTCTCCCAATCCCTAAACCCTCTTTTTATTTCACTTCCCTCCTTACCTTGTTTAGATTACATTGCACATCCCTTTGATAATACCCTTGAGATGATCCTGAGTACTCTGGTTCTCTGTCTTTTCATTGCATTCATCTGACCAAATTCCAACCCTGGATGGACACAATTACCCACTTTACCTACACCTGGCCCCAAGCATCTGAATGCTGCTGGACAAGTTCTATGACAAGGGGGACTAATTCATAATCACCCAACTCAAAACAACCTCAGCTCTACCCTCCAATCCTATGATGCTAAACTTCATATATCCATTTTTATTTTTCAAATTTTTTAACGTGTATTTATTCAGCTTGAGAGACAGAGAGACAGAGCAAGTAGGGGAGGGGCAAAGAGAGAGAGAGAGAGAGAGAGAGAGAGAGAGAGAGAGACAGAGAGAGAGAGAGAGAGAGAGAGAGAATCCCAAGCAGGCTCCTTGCTGCCAGCACAGAGCCAGACGTGGGGCTCGAATTCATAAACCGTGAGATCACAACTTGAGCTGAAATCTAGACTCAGACGTTTAACTGACTGAGTCACCCAGTTGGCTCTCATATATCCACTTTTTTATTTCTTTGCTCACCTCAAACCTCTAGAATCTCTCTCCTCAAACTCTCCCTCTACTTTCCATATTTGACTCTCCTACCTTATAGAGAAATCAAAAGCCACCAGGCAAGGACTCACTCATCCTATCCTCCCAATAGCAAATATACAAACCAGCTACATCTGCCCTCATTCTATCATTCTTTTTCCAGCCCCCATCCCTGCATCAATTTAATTCCATGCCCACTTCCCACTTTCTCAGGAACTCCACATAATAATCTGTTTTCTCCTTTATATATTCAACCTCCTTCCTCCCCAACCAGATTTCCACCCCCACAATGGCTTTCAAACACTTTCTATTCTCTCCCATTAAAGAAAACTCACTTGGACTATTATTCTTCCTCCCTAGCCCCAGATTTTATTTTTTTTTTATTCCTCTTCAAAGCCAAACTCTCCCAAAATAATTGTAAATAATCTCTGTCTCTATTTCATCATCTCCCACCCACTCCTCAACCTACCCCATCCAGCTTCTATTCCCATTACACCACAGAAACAGTTCCACATGTAACTTTTTATTGAATCCTTTAATAAGACCACACAAAGTCCATGTAATGTTCTTATCTCCCTGGCCTCCAAGCATGGCTGAACTTTCTCTTCGTTGAAACACTTCATTTTTGACTAATATGACACACTCTTTTGTAGCTCTTCTCCTAACACTATGATCAGGCTTTTCCATCTTCTTTTTAAGTTTATTTATTTCTTTTGAGAGAGACAGAGAGAGTGGGGAAGGACCATAAAGAGAGGGATAGAGAGAACCTCAAGCAGGCTCCACAATGTCAGCGCAGAGCCTGACACAGGGCTGGAACTCACCAACCATGAGATCATGACCTGAGCAGCAATCAAGAGTCTGACACTCAACTGACTGAGTCACCAAGGTACCACTCACCCCCATCTTCTTTTTAGATTCTGACTTATCTCCCTGTCCAAAACACAAAACAAAAACAGAAAACGAAAAAACAAAACAAACAAACAAACAAAAAATATATATGTAACAGATTTCTTGAAGGATAGTTCCCAGGCCTTCCCCTTTCACTCTACATTTTCTCTCTGGGTGATCTCATTCATGTGCATGGCCTTAATGACCACCTGTATGCATGCAGATGATTCACTATTTTCTTTCTTCCCACCCCCAGAAAACTACTCTGAATTCCATATTGTATGTCCAACTGCCAACCAGACAGCCACACTTGAGTGTCTCAAAAGCACCTCAGACAACTTTTTCAAAATGAAGACATGATACATTCTCAATGTTTGTTGAGTGAATGCTCAAAAATGGCAATACCTGTACAAAATTCTATCTGTGCAGGAGAAATGAACCCAGGAGAAAGAGCAAGTTGCAAGAATCAACTGTTAAAGCAAATCTCTGGGTGCAGAGAGGGATTGTACACTAAACTGATGGAGGTATACCTATCTCAATTTAATGAGAGCAACAAGCCGATCATAAATATGATGAGGTGAGGTTAAGGGGAAATGAATGACTGAAAAAGTGACTGAGTTTAGAGAAAACAACAGTGTCCAACTAAAGATGGAAAAACTTACTGACATTTATCAGCTGATAATCAAGAGTGAACTTCTAATTAATATTAATCGACTGATATTGACATCCCATACATTGATTTAAAATTATTTTCATAGTGTTTCACCTTCTAAAAATCAATACAGCTTCCTCCTTTCCTTTCTCTAATATTTGTTGGAGGTGGCCAGCAGGGTTTGGAGCCAAGGAAGGAAGGCAGCCAGGGAAGGTGATTATCCCTGCCAGGGTCAAGAGTTTGTTTCCATGCAGGGGAATTGATCCAAACAGTGAATATGCTGAGAAAACTGGGAGTAAGGTGTTTCCCTGTCAAAGAGGGAAGTTATAAATATGGAAAAGAATAGTCTAGAATAAACCCCCTGTTATTGGATTAGAATTGGAAGTATCAAAGCAAACTCATGGTTTTCAATATATATACGGAAAGATATAGAAATAAATATAGATGCAAATATATATATTTCTTATATTATATATGTATATATAGACATATTCTGATGCATGTCTTAGTTTAAAAACTACTGACCCACTGATCCACACAACACACACACACACATAATTTATCAGTAGATCTGCAGTTTATAAACTTAACTGTACTATATCATCAAAATCACCTAGGTGGCTTGTTAAAACACAAATTTCTCGGCCTTACCACCAGAGTTTCTGTTTCAGTAGAGCTGGGGTGGAGCCTGATAATATGCACCTCTAACAAGTTCCTAGGTGATGCTGATCGTGCTGGTCTAGGAACCACACTTTGAAAACCACCAAATGAATACACACACACACACACACAGGATGCGTATGCATATATATACATGTATCTCCAAGTTCCATCCTCTAAGAAGACAACAAGGAGTGACATCCCAGTAGTAATAAGCATGTCATGTGTCTGATATCCTGGTTTTAAAGACCATTCTCCAGCAAAATGTACCAGGGCTCCTTGAAGAAATGGCTGGTTCCAGGTCTGAGTTAGGAGAATACAAGATGCTTCTGGAACATCTTTTTGTAAAAGAAAGTAAGGAAGCACTCTAAGAAGCACTCAAAAGGACAGAAACCCACCTGTAAGGAGCTCCCACTAGCCAGATACAGGATAATGTAAGCATCAAAATAAATAATGATAATGACAGATTATAATACGTTGAATAAAATAGAAAGTCATAAAAAATATATTGATATAGTTCTCCCTGATAGAATCTGGATTAATAACACTTATTAACAAGTACAGCTTATGAATGAACTTTACAGTGGAGAAACCTGAAAGACCCTGTCTCCTAAAATGGTGCAGAATACAAGATCCTATCTAAATTGTTCCTGACAAAAACACATAATCTCACACTCATGAGGAAATATCAGATAAAACCAAATGAGGGACATTCTATGAGGTCACTGACCCAAAAAGTCAAAACCATGATAGATAAGAAAAGACTATGGAGCTGTTCCAAACTGAAGACGAAGGAGGCATTATAGCTAAATGGAATGTGTAATCCTAAATTGGATCCTGGACATTATTAAGACAAGTGGAAAAATTTGAATGGGTTTGGTGAATTAGATAATAGCAATGTATCAGTGCAACTGGTAATTTTGATGTCTGTGCTATGGACAGTCTTTGTTTGTAGGAAATACACGCTAAATACGCTGAAGTATTTAGAAGTAACAGGCAGCAACCTTTCAAATGGTTTAAGGAAAAGGGTAGTAATGGTACGTATGTAGAGCAAGAATGATAAAGCAAAGTGGTAAAAATGGCAACAGTTGAGAATCTTAATGAGGGGCATCTTTCTGTAAGTTTGAACTATTTTTTAAAAAATTAAAACAGCCCATAAAATTGATACGAATAGAAACGTCAACCTCCAGGAGTGCCTGGGTGGCTCAGTCAGTTAAGCATCTGACTTCAGCTCAGGTCATGATGTCATAGTTTGTGAGCCCCAGCCCCGCGTCAGGCTCTGTGCTGACAGCTCAGAGCCGGGAGCCTGCTTGGGATTCTGTGTCTCCCTCTCTCTCTGCCCCTCCCCCACTCATGCTCGTTTTCTCTCTCTCTCCCTCTCTCTCAACAATAAATGAACATTAAAAAAAAGAAAAGAAAAAAAGAAATGTCAGCCTCCAGTTCACTCCAAGTTAAATGGTCCTATTCTTGACCTGATTGTGTTGAAAGCCACTTTTAATGACAGAATAGAGTTGGTGTGTGACCTTAACGTGTCTTAGGAAGCATGAATTCTAAGCAGAATCCTGACGCAAACCTAATTTCTTTTGGGTTGCTGTTGTTTCACGTATTTTTCTTTTAATTTTTTCTTTCTTTATTTTTTTTATTTGAGTATAGTTGACACACACTCTTACATAAACTTGATTTCTTATTAATCACGGATGGAGCTCTTCCTACCTAGATTTATTTTCAGGCAGAGCAGTAATGGTATTATTGTCATTAACATTTAAATGCTTATCCTTTCCAACTGTGAATCATAATTTGGAAGAAATTTTTCTTTCACACATTTTCCCACTTATTAACAGTTTTGTTCTGTAGCCGAATATGAAACATGTTACATACAGATGGAAGTCATTTTCACTGTGGGCAGAGAAAGCACCTAACCTTCTCTCATTTTTAGCAATATTATCATTAAGATTTTTCTTCCCCTTTGAGGAGAAATAAATGTGTTTCTGAAAAACAACCAAAAAAATACATATGCTGCCAGCTCTTGTAAATCTTGATGATTTGCTAGAGTTTTCTCCTAATCATGTAGACAAATTTGTTCATTCTGCTTGCCAAAATAAAGGTTTATTATGACTTGTAATGTAGTAACTTTCCTCAAAAAAAAACTTTACAGCCTTGCCCAACTATATATCTTTATGCACCAAGCAAAACACAAATCACAGTCTTGGGAGTCACTGGGTAGAGATGTTAACACACTGGGTCACAGATGCAATTGACTTAAATTTTTTTTTGATCTGCCTTTTAGATCCTGCCCTCTTATACTCATCTATCTGTAGATCACTTTTATATAAATTTCAAATTAGATATACTGAAGAATAAAATATGCATATATGAAATTCTAGTTCACTGGAATAGTGTCTCAACTGGGAGTATTTCTTTTTGGCATTGTTATTGTTATTATTCTTAAGCTGGTTACACCTAATGGATACTGAAGCTTCTCTGTCCTTTGAATATTCTGCTCCTTCTGGGTCCCCAGTCTCAGCAAAATTTTTTAACCGGTTGCCAATAAAGAAACTTGGAAGTCATATACATTTTCTTCCTCCTCCCCCATGGTCATGTCATGAAATGCTAATTACTGTTGATCTGTTGATTACTGAGCTTTCTCATCCAGACCCTCCTCTTTATTCCCACTTGGAATTTGGACCTGATTTGGTTCAGATGCTCATCATCTGGGATCTGCATTAGTCACATGTCGCACCTCCGTGCCGGCTGTCTGCCCGCCCTCCACACTGGTGTCAGATTTGCAGTGTTCCATTGGTCACCTCAGTGCCTTACTTAAAGGTTTGAAGAATTCCCTTTCCCCACAAACTGCACACTCCCTTACCTGATTTAATCTTATTTTCATTTCCCTCTCCAATCCTGGCTCTTGCTATATATAAAACCTTAAAGCCCTATCATTTATACCCTATGACTTCAGCTATAGTGAACAGCTTGCCTTTTCCTGAACATGCCCTCCTTCCATGCCTATGTTAGTCTCTCTGCAATGATACCTTTACTCTTTGTCTTAATTCCAGCTGCTATGATAAAACACCATAAATGGGGTACACACACACACACACACACACACCCCAGAAATTTATTTCTCACAGTTCTAGAGGCTGGAGGTCTGAGATCAGGGTACCAACACATTTGGGTTCTGGTGAGAACCCTATTCAGGGCTGCATACTGCTATCTTATTGTCTCCTCACATGGCAAGACAAGGCTGAGAGAGCTCTCTGAGATCCCTTTTAATAAGGAACTAATCCCATTCATGAGGGCCCTACCCTCATGAACCAGTTAGCTCCCAAATGCCCCACTTCCTAATATCATCACATTGGGAGTTAGGATTTCAATACATGTATTTTGGAGCAGACACAAACATTCAAGCCATCCCACCCTTCATCACCAACCCCAGTCCACTTAGTTTTGTATTACCTCATTTAGTCTTCTTTATCGCACCTAGAAAGTAACATTGTCTTAGCATCACTTTTTAATCCCTAACACCTGTAAAAGTACCTGGCATCTAGTAGTCATTCAACACGGACATGCCAAATCAATAAATTCTGGATCTCCAAGTCCAAGCTAAGTGTTTTCTAAGTGACACTAGTACCACTTGGGAACATAGAGAGTGGCCATATTGGAGGCACTAGAGATGTTCAACCAAGGTAACAACAGAACTCAGCCAGGAGTCAGGACACTCAAGGAAAACAGCTGAGAAGTTTCAACTCAGGAATAGAAACCCAGAAATAGTAGTTTCTTCTGACTTTGCCAGGCAGAAAACCGAACAAGAAAGCAAGTAAGATACAAGCAAAGGACAGAAGCCAAGGGATTGCACCAACATAGGAGGATGGCCTAGACCAACACCAAACATGGGACAAAGCTGAGAACTATTTATAGCCAAGAACCAGGAAACTGCTGGAAGGAGTTGTCCAGGGGCAGCTGAGGAGACAGAGAACCTAAGGATAAAGACTTCTTTTGAGGTGGTGACTCAGAGCAATCAATCCTACGCAACATCTTGGCTCAAAAACCCTTCACCTCTGTGTAGCCGGGAGGCTAAATTGCCTTCAATATGAGCATCTTCACCCTTGGAAACTCTTCATCCTTGAAGTTTTATTTATAATTTTTTAGAACAATTTTATCCAGTACCATGTCTGGTGCATGAGTTGGATGACCAAGTTCAGAGATGCTCTTTGGGGTCAGACACAAGGTGTGATTACAAAGTAATGAGATTGATTTTCCTCTGTGACTTTGGCACTAAGGGAACACCAAAAGAAAAGTCTCCAAAAATCACTGAAGCATTTTAAGATTTAGAACCACATTACAGAATGAACAGTCTCCTAAGGTGACTTCTTCCAATTGGGACAGAATATATTTGGATTCACATCTCATTGTGTTTGCTTAAATATCAGTCACATTACCTTTCTCCAGCATGTACAGTGTAGAACATAAGGTCCACTGATGTTGGGCAAAATGTTTCTGTGGCTTATTAGTTTAGGAAATAATGAGTTAAAGAAAGTCTTTTTCCTGGAGTTATTTTCCGAGTCTTTTACATGCACACATGTGCATATTTCCTATATGCTTAGCATGTTCTGTTGATGATCTAACACTTCACAGAGCATCTCATAGGACTGGGGTGAGTCCTATGGTGAAGAGCTTCTGTAGGCAGTGATCACATTCTAAGTTTTATATGAATCATTTCCCAAAGTACCAAGTCAAAATTTGGAAGCAACTTTACAAAAATTATATAATGCATTTCTCTGTGCTTTATTTCCTTATCTTAAAAAAAAAATGGAAGAGGGGCACCTGGGTGGCTCAGATGGTTAAGCGTCTGACTTCGGTTCAGGTCATGATCTGACGGTCAGTGAGTTCAAGCCCCACATCGGGCTCTGTGCTGACAGGTTGGAGCCTGGAGCCTGCTTCGGATTCTGTGTCTCCCTCTCTCTCTGCCCCTCCCCCACTCGTGCTCTGTCTCTCTCTGTCTCTCAAAAATAAATAAATGTTTTTAAAAATTAAACAGAATAGGGGCGCCTGGGTGGCGCAGTCGGTTAAGCGTCCGACTTCAGCCAGGTCACGATCTAGCGGTCCGTGAGTTCGAGCCCCGCGTCAGGCTCTGGGCTGATGGCTCGGAGCCTGGAGCCTGTTTCCGATTCTGTGTCTCCCTCTCTCTCTGCCCCTCCCCCGTTCATGCTCTGTCTGTCTCTGTCCCAAAAATAAATAAACGTTGAAAAAAAAAATTAAAAAAAAAAAATTAAACAGAATAGTTATACCAGCTTCATTGACTTATAGTTAAATGCACTAATACATGCCAGGCACAGTACTTGGCATTCACTACATACTTGATAAATGTTAGCTATGTTTACTTTTCCTGATGCTAAGGAGAGCAGAAAACTGAAACTTAGGCTCTGAGTGAGAAAGTAACATCTAAGCAACTAAGAAGGTGCAGAGAATACCCACGTAAGCGAAAGAGAAAAAACATGGAGGACTACATACAAGAATAGAAAGGGAAAGGCAAAGCGCTCAATCCTGTTCCCTGCCTGGATTCAAAACTACTTCACCAAATTACCTTCAATATGAGCAACTTCAGTCTTGGAGACTTCTTATTCAAAGCAAAGGCTGAGGCATGGGTTATTTTTCAGGTGGTTGAGGAAAGTATAGTTCATGAATTCTCTAACTTTTCTAAGCAGAGCATGCGGACTATAAAGTCATAGTCAGGAACCATCTGTAAAGTACAAGCTGAGAGGAGGCAAGGAAAAGGCCCCAGCCAACCAGACAAGCCCAGGATCCTGTCATTATGAATTAAATTCCTGCTCATCATTAGAAACATTTCTTCAAGTTCATACACAGCTTCCTTTGACATGTTCCAGAGAAAGCAGAGTATGAAGCCTGCATCTGATATGAAAGAGACTAAGTAAGAACAAGAGGCAGAGAGGTGGAAGCCTGGGTCGTTTTCCACCCAGAAGGAAAGCTCCATGTAGAGCTGTGGGCATCCAGCCGACCACAGAAGAGCACTGCGTGTGTGGGGCATGCGGAAGTGGAAAGAATGAAAGGGAAGATGAAGTGGCTAAAAGACGAGTGGTGAATGGGCTGAGGTCTCTATCAACCACTCTTTCGACACCCAAGCTTCATTCAGTTGACCTGCCTGAAATCCCTTCTTCACTCATCTTCATGCATGTCCTTATCAAGCTTTATGAGCTAATCTTACAATGTAGGAATATCATTCTTTGACCAAAGGTCTGAGAAGAATAAGCCACTGCTAAGACTTTCAAATAAGCCTTTTAGCCCATCTATTGAACTCTATAAAAGCCATTAACAGTTTGCTTTCACGAATGCCTAATCTGTGTTTTGTGTACCTTACCTCACCCAACAAAAGAAGATATATTATTATATCCACTTATCGGTCAGGAAACAAGATCAGACAGGTTAGGTGAGCCTGATGAGTCTGATATTACCCAGTTAGAAAATAACAGAGCTGAGAATGAAGCCCAAATGTTTGTGACAAATCCAGAATTCATTCTATTAATGGACAAGCCCACGGTTTCCCTAATTTTTCCTGGGCCATAATATGCCGAGAAACATAGGCTGAGTACTTACTATCACGAAGTGCTGTACAAAGTTTTGCCTTGTAGAGGAAACAGAGTAGAAGTCTCATTGGGGAGATAAGCCATACACCCATAAGAAGATTGCTGTACGAATTCAAACCATTAATTATTAATGACTGCATCCATTACCTGTCACAACACTAATGCTGCACAAACCACACCAAAACACAACGATTCAAAACAGTCTTTAGATAGCTCACAGGTGTGCTGGTCAGTCCCAGCTGGGCTGGGCTGACAGCTGCATTCCAGGATGTCTCCTCTGAGATGACTGGGGCCACCAGAACCCCCTTCATGCACCGTCCTCCAGCAATTCTCATGGAGGCTGCAGCGGGTGGGGGACAGACAATCAAGACAGACTGCAAAAACACATTATGTGCTTTTTCAACCCTCTGGGAACATTCCATCCGCGAGAGCCAGTCACACGACTGAGCTCAGAGGGAAGGTGGAGAAATGGACTCCAGGTCTGTGGTGAAGGGTGTGCAATGTCATGTAGCAAAGGACACAGATACAAAGTGGGTAAAGAACTGAGGCCAGTAGTGCAACCAATCCATCACAAGAGTCAGTGATAAACTATAACGGAATGTCTGGGCATTTTCAGTGTGCAGGGCTCTATTCTAAGCATCTCACACAGTCTCAAATGATCATCAAGGCTATTCTACAAGTTAGGGATTGCTACCCCATTTTTTTTTTTTTATTTTTTTTTCAACGTTTTTATTTATTTTTGGGACAGAGAGAGACAGAGCATGAACGGGGGAGGGGCAGAGAGAGAGGGAGACACAGAATCGGAAACAGGCTCCAGGCTCCGAGCCATCAGCCCAGAGCCTGACGCGGGGCTCGAACTCATGGACCGCGAGATCGTGACCTGGCTGAAGTCGGACGCTCAACCGACTGCGCCACCCAGGCGCCCCGCTACCCCATTTTAGAGAAGAGGAAACCGAGGCTTGGGGAGCTTAATATAGGTAGCCACGTTAATTATGTAGCAGTAAATGGCAGAGCCTAACTCAAACACTGACATATCTGACTCCAATACATATTTTTTTCAAGTTAGGCTCTAGTGAAAATTATTTCAAAGAACAATAAAAGACTGCTTTAAAATTAAAAATAGATTTGAGGGGCGCCTGGGTGGCTCAGTCAGTTAAGCCTCCAACTTCGGCTCAGGTCAGGATCTTGCGGTTGACGTGTTCAAGCCCCACATCAGGCTCTGTGTTGACAGCTCAGAGCCTGGAGCCTGCTTCAGATTCTGTGTCTCCCTCTCTCTCTCTCTCTCTGCCCCTCCCCTGCTTGTGTGCTCGCTCGCTCTCTCTCTCTCTCTCTCTCTCTCTCTCTCCCAAAATTAAACAAACATTTAAAAACATTATTTTAAATAGGTTTGAAAGACAATGAAATTTTGTATAAATTTCAATCATAAGCTCCACATTTCAAAAAGATACTTCACAGTTATCCTTTAAAAACATTTGATCAATAGATCTAGTCATTGAACACTTCTGCTGGATGTACATACATCATCTTATTTGCAAAACTCTTAATGAGGATTCACGAAAACAATGGTAAAGCTAACATAAATATCAGTCCTTTTTTTTGTCTTTTGCCTGGAAGCTAGAGACTACTTTAAATTTTATGTTCTTGGCAAATGATTAGAAAGCGGTTGAGAAAATGTGCTCTGGTATCGTTTTACATGTACGAGTTCAACAAGATATTACAATTTCTCTTTCTAAGCAAGAGTAAAGCTTCACAAGTGATTAGAACACCATCGCATTGAATTTAGAAAACCATAAGTGGGACAGCCACAAACCATGCCATTTGCCAACACAGTCCATTACATTTTGTTCATTACTGCAGTGCATTTATTACCAAGAGTAATAAATCACTGAGCAGCACGGGAAAATCTGGCCTCTGAAACAGATGCAGTGGCAAGATTCAGCACAAGCTTTGATCAAGACAATCTCCACAGCTAAGGAACTGTAACTCACTTTGGCAAGAGTATACTTCGATTTCCTTTCCACTCTTTTGTTCCGTACAGCTCCTAACTGTGATTGTATCACCTGGGTTTGTGTTAGTCCTCCAGTCTACCCACCAACAGGCTGGGAGGTGGGAAGAAGAAAATCCAAAGAGTCATGAATTACTGGCCTCATAAGGGGTGCTGGATCTAGGAGGGGGCAGCCAGGACTTTCAGAAAGGGAGTCTGGCATTGGTTCCCTGGTTGGACATCTGCTTAGGCAGCAGACTGGTTGATAAGCCGAGCATTTTAGATAACAGGACAGGGACAAATCTGCTACAGAGCAACGAGCACTCCCAAGGTTTAGCAGGACAAACAAGGAAGACGAGCATCCCACGGCAGAGTGGGCACATCAGAGGTGTCAGCTTCAACAGTCTGGTCAGCACTCCACCCCAGAGGGCTGGGCATCGGCAGAAAGCACCTACAGAAGAGACCACTAGCCTTTGGGGCTGGACAACCCACAGCCGGATTCACAAAATCTCACTAAATCCTCCAAAGGACTCACACATCTGCCCTGAGAGAGACTGCATTTTGACATTTGCCACACAGACAGTATTCAGCCAATACCCAATACAAGACTGCAGTCCCCTAACTGGTTAAGTAAGCAAAAAAATGTCAGGTTGTTTTTTTTTTTTTTTCCTTTTTCTCCCTCCATCTCCAACCAGAGGAGCTAGACCCACAGTAGAGGGAGGAGGACAGAGTGTGCAAGAGGTGACCAGGCTCCCTCTCCCCTTCGCCAGTCCTTCAGAACCAAGCCTGGTCCACGCCAGGAGGGGAGGAGACCAGCGGTTAAATTGTACTGAGATCATTTTAAATTGGCCTAGACTGGACTAAAGTTGCTAATAACTGAAAGTGGCTGGAAAGCTATGGGATAAGCCTGAAATGTCACAGAAGGATGGGAAAAGGAGATTGAGCGGAGTACGGCTTAAGGCAGTGATTAGAGAAAAGTGGAACAATTTTATCCCCCTTCCCTTCCTAAATCAGACTTTTCAATAAGTCGGTTACTCTTATCTGGGTCTCAATTTTCTCTTCTGAATATTGGAATCTTTCCAGTTCTAACATTCTCTTAAGAGCCAGGCTCTCTACATGAGCAGATTTTCATGTGAAACAGGATATTCTAATTCTTTATGCAATGGGTAAAATGGTCACGTCCATCTTCCAATTCAGGTTCTGCTGTAGCCAACAAAACCACCAAAATTAATATTCAAAACCATCAGAAATGAGTCATGAACATTCAGCAATGTTTACATCATCATGGACCACATACCCTTTAGGAGTGTGAGGCACTAATCCAGGTGTCAAAACATGATTAACTTTGGTCCTACCTTAGAATAAAATTAAGTTTCTTAGTTTCTTTTTTCCCGCAATTCAAGCCAACATATGTAGTTAGGCTTCTGACAGTTGCTTAACAGGTACAGTGACAGTTTACAATATTCTGTTTAAGTAGCTAATAATGCTTCCTGTGTTGAGTTTTCCTTTTGGGGGTGTTTTCAGCTTTCCATAGGAGGCAATAATAAGTCATTGGTCTCCCATTAATAATTAACAAATCACTTGATGATTTCATTTGTGACTATTTCTGCCTTTATTAAACAGCGGCAACAGAAATTTTGTTCTGGGTTCTAATGGAATCCCTTTACCGGTGAGAGTGTACAGCTTTTTTTTGTAAAAGTCTAGCTAATCAACAACGAATCAAGTACATACATTCATGGTTGTGATTAAAAGGAATCCCCATATTAAATTACTTTATAAAAACCATCCCTAGTTTATCTCCTTTTCTATAAATTCTACTTCCCATTCATTAGAGGATTAAGTTCAGCTGATTTTTTTTTTGAATGCTCTATTATTTATTGAGCTAAGAAGCACCAGCACCTCAGCTGTAAAGGAAATTGTTCTGGAATCAGGGGTCCCCACCCCCCCACCCCACCCCACCCCCCCCCACCCCCGCTGCTGCAGGCTCCAGGGTACATGAAATAAAGCACGCTGGAAGGAGAATCTTGCATTGTGTTTGCTTTCCCAAACCTGAAGCCTAAGAACTGAGGAGAAGTTTGTGGTTGTTTGGAAGACAGAGGTCTTTTTTAGCAGGTCAGTCTTGAAGCAAAAAACAATTGAAGGCAGTGGCCTTAATGAGATAGAAAAAGTCATTTAATAGATCAGGCTCACGTAAGAGTAAGTGTCAGAGCATTACACGGGCTGTCTCATGGAGGAACTCATAGAGCTTGGGGATAAACAGGCCATTGTTTTCACTCAGTTATAGGCAGGCAGTATACAGTGTGGTGTAAAACCACCCAATTTGTACAGCGATCTAGATTTTTCTTCCTTAAAAATCTAACCTAAATTATACTTTTTATATAAGTGGACCTTGATTTACTTTCTACCATTTAAGCAAGCGATAATAGAAAGACTCTCGGGACATTTTCACTGAATGAACAACTCACCCAGCCCTAGGACCTGGGCCCAGAAACTTTGCAATAGTAATTGGAAAAGAAAAGATCTGTTTCTCGCCTACTGGAGCTAGTGAGAGCCAGACTCACATGTGCTTACTCCCAGCACTTTCAGGGAAGAATTCTCTTAACCCTCAAAGGTCAACTCAATCAAGAAATCCATACAGCTCAGTGAGGTCAAACATTTTCCAAACATATAGCTATGATAGATAAAATACAAAAAAAAAAAAAAGAGAGAGAGAGAGAGAGAGAGAGAGAGACATATGCATGGTACTAAGCCCATTACTGAAGAAGAGTTCAGTATGGTAAGGGATTACGAAAATACTCTGGCTCAGTTGGTTAAGCATCTGACATCAGCCCAGGTCACGATCTCACAGTCTGTGAGTTTGAGCCCCGCATTGGACTCTGCTGACAGCTCAGAGCCTGGAGCCTGCTTCAGATTCTGTGTCTCCCTCTCTCTGCCCCTCCTCCACTCACACTGTGTGTCTCTTTCTCTCAAAAATAAATAAACACTAAAAAAAATTTTTTTTAATTTATTTTTAAATAAAAAAAAAACCAGTAGGTAAGGTTAAGCCGTTTGGAGTCAGGTGGACAGAGAAGCAGGAAAAAGGGATACTGTGAACACAGAGAAAACCAAGGGGACACCATCACCTTAAAAGTAAAATTATGAATGAGCAAGGCAACACCAGAGATCCTGAAGATCAGCACAGCTCCCGGATGTCCACTAACGTTCGAGACAGCTGCTTCCAGGACTTCGTGGTTAGACCAGCAGTCACCACTTGGGGTCACCCTTTGGCTTTGAATCTGCGAGAACCCCATTAGGTGACCCTCTAGCTACAATTTTGGGAGATGGGATTCTTGCCAGACTACCTCAGAGTCAATGGACAAGTCGGCCTCTTCCCACTGCCCAATGTAGAATGCTTCCATGCCATGACCATCCATCTCTACCAAAACGTGTGCTCTCTAAGTACGATAGACCAGTCTTCCAGGGATGCCTGACTGGCTCAGACAGTAGAGCATGGGATTCTTGGTCTCAGGGTGATAAGTTTGAGCCCCATGTTGTGTGCAGAGTTAACTTTTTTAAAAATGCAAGTTAACTTAAAAAAAACAATAAAACCAATTTTCCAAAGTTTTTCATTGATTTTTCAAAGTGAAACACACACACACACAAATAAGCAATAACCCATCATTCAATACGGGTGAGGTATATAGAGTGTCACATCTAATTCGGGTGAAAGCCACACATCAGTGGTATTCGGCTTGAGTGCCAAGAAAATGGAATCAAGTTTTAGAGCTTGAAAGGACATCCTTATTTTTGTGGGTGAGAAGCCCACATTCCACAGGAGTAGAGGGTCAGCCATGGTGTTGCTGCAGAAGTAGAACCAGAAATATGGTTTATGCGCCACTCACCCCTGAATCCCTGCCGCCATTTCAGGCTGGTACCACCTGTTCACAGGTTACATCAACCACTTGTTGGCTGAGACGTCAGCCTTTTAAGCAACTTCACCCCTGCCCTGCAGCATGTCCTAAAAGTCACGCTATGGGGCCACGCTCTCCTCTTTCCATGTCCCACAGTCACATTTCCTTAAGACTGTAGATCGGTGCCCATACGCTGAGAGATGAAGGGGCATATCTGATTTCAGCCCTTATTCCTGGTCTGCCCTCACCAGATTTTTCACAACTTTATGATTTAGCAATATCTTCACAAATTTTTCTTTCACTATACTTCATCTTGACTCTTGGATTCAATGAATATAAATATTTTTCCTGATTAGTCTGTTATTCCGCATGACAGTGGGTCTCCCCGAGTCATCTCAAGTTAATACTTTTCCCAGACTGACCCTGACCTGGGCTTGTCCACCTGATTTTCCTGGTGTAGTATTTTTTGTTGGCACCCCACCCAGGTCACCCAGGTATACCCAGGTATACCTGATATCATCTGATATATCTGTACTGGGCTGATATACCCATCCTAGCTGCTGACAGTATTAGAAACTTAATAGCTCACTGTTGTTCTCTGAATAATTACCCAGAAATAAGAGCCCCTTCACCTAACGGTGAAAGGGAAAGGAGAGGGGGCCAATCCAAAGCCAGTGACTGACTGATTCAGTGAGTGAGTAAGACCACTCTATCTACTTTGAGGAGGGACGATTGTGGCGTGTGACTTGATTTATTCTCTTGACCCTCTCCCCTGCCATGACCATGCCAAGACTAGACTTTGCCTTAGACCACATCTTCATTGGGGTCCTTCTCCTTCCTATCCTGTTCTCCTTCCTCACCCACAGGTTCTTTCATGAAGGGCTCTTCCTCATTAAATCACTTGTTTCCAAATCCCATCTAGAACCCTGCATCTGTGGAACTCAGCTGAAGTACCTGACCTTGCAGGTTAGCTGCAGGCAGGGCCCACACCTCATGGAGTGAGCCTGGGAGGGATTCAGATTCAACTCCATTCTGGGATTTACCAGCTACCCAAAAGCAGCCAAATTATTTAATCTTTGTAAGCTTCAATTTCTTCCTCTCTAGAAGGGGATACTAGTAAAGAATTGTTGTGAAAATTAAAAGTTATAACGTTGCAGAAAAAATAAAAACAAATAAAAGCAAATAAAGTCATCAGGTTAACTAAAAGTTCCTTGGCTAGTGTTTGACACATTTCCTCTACTATGTTAATGTAAGTAATAATAGGAGCTAATATATATTGGACATTTACTATGTTCCAAGTTCTGTGTTTACCATATTACAATTCATTATTTTATTTCATCCTCACATCAACCCTCTGAGATAATTCTGCTCTTACCCCCACATTACAGATAAAGAAACTGAGACCATGAGTTGACCCAAGTGTACATTTTGTAAACAGCAGAGCTCAGATTTGAACCCAAGTAGGATAACTCCAAAAGGTGGGCTGCCCTTTGCCATCAGTAGCTATACTTCTGCTTTCTGGTGGCCACATCTTCCCTCTCTCTTCCCTGTACTTCCGCTCCCTTATGACACCCCCACATCTGCAGCACCCACATGCTCTTGGTCATCATCCTCCAACAAAGCTCAACTCTCTTGTACTCTGTTGTGCGTTAGCTGACTCTGATGGTCCCAGGCTCCCAGCTGGTATATGACTCAAGACAATGGCTTTTTGTACATACCGAGCTCAGACAACCTTCGTGCTTTAAGCTTATCCTTCAATGAAATTGCCACAAGAAGCGCATAATGTCATAATCTCAGGCATCTTGGTGGGTCAGTAGGAAAAAATATTTGTGTGCAGCAAGTTTATTCCCAATATCCCATAAATCCTCCCACATTGGTGACGGCCACCTTCTGTCTGTAAAACATTCAGAGCTGAACACTTGTCTCAGAGAGATTCCGCACCTGATCACTGGGGGATCAATTTCCTATTAGCCCTGCTGAACAGCTCCCGTTCAGTCATCACCACCATCACAAACATTATATATTCTTACTTTTTATTTAGGCAGAAAACAAGTTCTTATTTCTGAAATGCCCCAGGGACATCTGCAAAAGGGAAAAAAGAGAGAGACAGAGGCAGAGAGAGAGAGAAAATAAGGATTAGATACTATCCCCTTTCCTAAGATGCCTTATTTTATTTTAGACCACGGGCATGATTATCTAGATTATGCTTAAGCAGCAAAGCTTCCTTCTTTTGTGTTTCCTTGCAGACTTTTGCATTACGTAGAGGGAAGAAAGGTTAAGAAAAAGTTCCTCTGAACAAATGAGCCTTCAGATGAAACTTTTCATTAGGCACACAGCTCATTGAATCTAATCGGAGAGATTCAAATGAGGGTCACACTTGACCTCAGCCCTCCTCCACTGAGATGGAGGGTGGGAGCTCAGCCTGGCCTTCAATTTCTGAATGTCAATTAGAGCAGAAACATCCAGAAGACATGCTTACCTGGATTATGCATAATGAAATGGGGCCTTTAAGTCTTTTTCTTTTTTCCTTTTTATCCCCACACGGAACACAGTTAAGTTTCCCTAATAATCAGAAGATATGCTGAGAATTCAAAAAAAAGCATTATAGGATCACATTTCAGATATCATGGCTAAAAATCACTGTGAATAGGCCCGAAAACAAGAGACACAGAGTGAAACAAAAGAAATCAGATAATAAAAGTTAATCAGCTCCTCACTTTAGATCAATCACTTAAAAAAAAAAAAAAAGTGGGTATAAAACAACATAAATATAATATTATCTCATTTGGGTTAAAAACTGCATTTATATACATTTGCAATTTTTAAAGATGTGGGAATGTATAAAATGTTACAGTGGTTATCTCTGAGTGGTAGTGATATGTTATAGGTTGAATCATAGTGTTCCCCAAAGAAATATGTTGAAGTCTTAACCCCCAATACATCAGAATGTGATCATATTTGGAAATGGGGCCATTGAGGATGTAATTAGTTAAGAAGTCATACTGGAGCAGGATGGGGCCTTAGTCCAATATAAAGCTGTCTTTATAAGAAGAAAGAGGCACAGAGGAGAGACCGCCACGTGAAGACATGGACACATAGGGAAAAACATCATGTAATGATGAAAGCAGAGATCACAGGGGGGTAGCTGCAAGCCGGCAAGTGCCACAGATCAGCAACAGCCACCAGAAGCCAGAAGAAGCAAAGAAAGATTCTCCCGTACAGGTTTCAGTGGAACACCTTGCCCCCACCTGGATTTGGGGCTTGTAGCCTCCAGAACTGTACGAAAATAAATGTCTATTGTTGTAAGCCACCCAATGTGTGGCAGCCCTAGGAAACTAACAATCATACTTCTCAAACTTTTGCTTATCCTTACTTTCAACAAAGCACATATATTAATTTTGTAATTTTTTTTAATTTTTTTTAACATTTTATTTATTTTTGAGACAGAGAGAGTGCATGAACAGGGGAGGGTCAGAGAAAGAGGGAGACACAGAATCTGAAACAGGCTCCAGGCTCTGAGCTGTCAGCACAGAGCCTGATGAAGGGCTCGAACCCACGGACCGCGAGATCATGACCTGAGCCGAAGTCGGACGCTTAACCGACTGAGCCACCCAGGCACCCCATAATTTTGTAATTTTAAAAGGTCATTGTAATAGAAGAAAGAAGGAATGGAAAGGAAGGAAGGAAGGAAGGAAGGAAGGAAGGAAGGAAGGAAGGAAGGAAGGAAGGAAGGAAGGAAGGAAGGAAGGAAGGAAACGAGGGAGGGAGAGAAGGAGGGAAGGAAGGAAGGAAGGAAGGAAAGAAGGAAGGAAGGAAAGAAGGAAGGAAGGAAAGAAGGAAGGAAGGAAAGAAAGAAGGAAGATGGTGGGACTGATTTTTGTAATTGTTAATTAACCACCCTGGATGGTGCTGTGGGGCCATATCGAATAAAAGAATAAGAAAAGCGATGGCTATTCACAGAAACACTGAAATGTCAGCAACCCAGTCCCTCTCTTTATGTCCCTCAGTCACTCCATCCGCTGGAACATAATTGTGTCTTAGGCTCTATTAAATTCCTCCAGCTGCTACCCAAGTGCCCCCTAATTTGCTACTTTCATACCCTGTACGTCCATCAAGTAAGCCCTATCCATTTTCAGATCTGTTGCCCCTGGGCCTTGCTCTGTGTATGACATTCTCTTACTTATTCATTCATCAATCATTTATTGAACATGACTCTGGGCCTGGCAATGGAAAGGAGATGTAAAAATAAATGAGAAACACCCTTGCCCACACAATTCACAGTCTAGAGCAGAAAGACAAGAAATGGAAAGCTAGTTGGAGTGTAGGTATTGCCCCAATATGGACAGGCTTACAGGTATCAGGGGAGATGTATTCAGTGAGAATATAGATTAAAGCCCCCTTACCCAGACTTGGAAGGGGGTGGGAACTAGGGAAGGAGCCTAACTTTGAAGCACAGGTAAGAACCAGTCCAACAAAAAGAGGAGAGGGACTTTGCAAACAAAGGAGGAAGCAGTGTTGTGTTGATTCAGAATGTGAGAGGCCCACAGTAACTTTGGAGAAAGCTTGGAGATCAATTGGGCAATGGTGAGTGGAGCCAGGGGCCCATGGTCCACAGAGGGTCTGAAATGGCAAGATAAGAGCTTGAACTTAACTCTGTGTGCTAGGAGGAAATAGTACAGAAGACTAGCAGGGAAGGAATATATGATCAGAGTCCCAGTTTAGAAAGATTACCCTGGGAATGGTGTGGCAAGTTGTTTGCAAACAGCAAAAGTGGGGACAGATGGAATCATTGGACGGTGCGAGGGAGGAATGCCTGGGTGACACTAGGGATGAGGGGAGAGGACGGGCTGGAGAAGCCACACGAAGCACAGTGGTTGAGAAAGGCAAGTGCTGGAGCACATTGCAGGTGCAAATCCTAGTCCTGTCATTTACTTGTGGCAGTAAACTGAGCAAAGTTCTTTAACCTCTTTGTGCCTCAGTGCTTTCACCTATCAAATGAGAACAATATAAGATTTACCTCATTAGGTTGTGATGAGTACTAGACATGTCTAATGCTGAGAAATTGTGTGGCATGTATTACATACCCGTAAATGTTTTTCTTCACACACACACACCCGCTTATGCATATGAGTCAACAGGCTTGGTGATATATGTGGAAATGGGGGTGAGGGAATAACACGAACGCAATTCTAAGTTTCAGCATAGGCACTGGTGTTTACCTGCCCTACTTCACTTTGAAGTTCACTTCATTCAGGTCTTAGACGTGACTTCCTCTCAGAAGTCCTCCTGACTGCTCAGGTCTGATTTAATCCTCGGACGTACTCCCCTAGCACCACGCACCGCCTGTCACAGCACTGACCACATGGGGCTGCAATAGCTCTTTCCCCCGTCTGAATGCTCCACTGGTTTATTCAGCTCTCCGTGAAGACAGGGACCAACTCCATCCTGTATATCATGGCGTTCCCAGTGCCTGGCTAGTACCAGCGTTTAGTATAATCATGAGTGTATGAGTGAGTTATTCATTTATTACTTAATCCAGATGAAGAGGAGAAGACAGTGGAGTCACATTTGAACCTGTCCAGTTTGAGGTGCCTATAGGATATTCAACTGGAACCGTCTCATCGGCGATTGGATACGGGTGTGAACCTCAAGAGCATAGATCTAGACTGCAGATAGACCATCTGCATTAGCAGCCTCTACAAGGGAAACAGAATAATGAGAGGGCCTAGGAGGAAGCAGTAGACATATTGGAAGAGATCGATGGGTTGGTCTCCACCCCGTTGCCCTCTAACTGTTGCCATGACATTTAACAAACTACAAACTCTTTCTAGAGATGGAAATCTCTTGGAGCCCGTCGAAAAACACCATGTAGGTAGCCCTATACTCTACTTCTACATTAGCCCATCTCTGGTGGCTAACATTGACTGAGTGCTTACCATGCACTGAATATTATTCCAAATGCTTAACTTGTATTTTCTCATTTAATCCTCCCAACAAAATGAGTAAGCAGGTCTAATCATCACCCTCATTTCACAGATGTAAAAATTAAGGCACTGAGAGCCAGTCTATTGTAGCTTCCTCTGAAACATTAATGGTAACTCTCCAGGTGTATTCAAAAAACAAATTGTCTAATTGCTAGAGCCAACTGGCCAGCAGACGAGAAATTTTCCCAAATTGAGACCCATGTGGTTTATGTAAAAGGTCTGAGGATTTTATCCATTAAAAACAAGGCCCTTTCCCGCCTTAACAGAAATGCCTCCTCTTGACTTTGCTCACTGGCAATGCTTCCTGGCACTCACCTCCTGGCAGCTGATTGAACACATTAAATCAGCCCACAGAATAAGTCAAACTCTATTAGTCACTCTGTAAAAATGCTAAGTCTATTTATTTATTATGAGTTATTCACAAACATCAAGACTAGACTCTATAATTTAATACCACCTGCAATGATTCCTGAAAGTGGCAATATTTTAACACTACGATCTGATTAATTGACCTGTTCAAACAGAGCTCCGAGTCAAGCGTGACTTCCCTTTGACAGAAGTGTATTCATCTTCACCTCAAAGCCAGCCTTCTCAACTCATCAGGGGAGAACAAAACAGCTCATCAAAGGGAATCAATTAAAATCATCTGAAATAATCCGTACCTTCCACTAAAGAAATATTTATAAGTTCCTAATACTTCCTTTTTTATAAAAAAAAAATACAAGGAAGTACATACTTTATGATTTCAATTATATAATATTTGAAAAGGCAAAAATGTAATATTTGGTGTCAAAAGACGGGACAATGGTTTTCTTCAGTGGCCAAGGTGGGGACACCCAATACCTGGGATGGAGCATAAGAAGAGCCTCTAAGGAGCTGGGCGTGTTCCAGGTGATGGTTTCATGCCTGCAGTCACTTTGTGAAAGTCCATCATACGAGTACTTTATTTAAACATGATATATCTCGGGGTGCCTGGGTGGCTCAGTTGGATAAGCGTCCGACGTCGGCTTGGGTCATGATCTCGCGGTTTGTGGGTTCAAGCCCCACATCGGGCTCTGTGCTGACAGCTCAGAGCCTGGATCCTGCTTGGATTCTGTGTCTCCCCTGCCTCTGTCCCTCCCATGCTCATGCTCTGTCTCTCAATAATAAATAAATGTTAAAAAAAAAAAAAAAAAAACATGATATATCTCACTAAAATGTTTGCCAAAAATTAAGAAAGAAAAAGGAGTAATTCATACCTGGGCAGCAACATCAGCCAGAGATTGTTTGTTTTTTCAGAGAGAGAGAGACAGACAGAGTGCGAGCAGGGGAGGGGCAGAGGGAGAGGGAGACACAGAATTTTGAAGCAAGCCCGAGGCTCTGAGCTGTCAGCACAGAGCCTGATAAGGCCCATGAGCCATGAGATCATGACCTGAGCCAAAGTCGGACATTTAACCAACGGAGCTTCCCAGGCGCCCCAGCCAGAGGTCTAACTGAAAATGATACTATCCCAACTCTCCCACCTCCTAGGTGCATTTGATGAGCAAATCGCATTCATGAGCCTTGATTTGCTCACTCATAAAACAACAGTACCTATCTCACAGTTGGGTTAATAAGTACCACATATTTTAAAATGTATATATATTACACATATAAATAATGTGTGTGTGTGTGTGTATATATATATATATATATATACATATATACACACAATCTGTCAGTTTGTAACTTGCTATGCAAATTCAGCATCATTACTATTATTATAATTATTACACAACCCTTACCTCCAACAATGATGCCCTCCACTCTTCCTGACAAAGCCTAAACACCACTCTTCCAAAAAGGACTTTTAATTCCTGTTTGGGTTATCCACGTAATAGTAAGAGGCTTAAACTAATTAGATACCACAATTGTGCTGTTGTTTGTGAATCCTGAAATCCCCTTGTCTATGAATTTCCAGGCAGGGCCTGCCTTTTTCCTGGATGAGTTAGCAGACCCCTTGCACAGGAGCCATCCAGACCTTTTCCTCAAGCCCCTGAACTAACATTCAAAAGTGAGTATTCCTTTGACTGACAATAGAGAATACTGTCCATAATGCAATTATTTGGAAGAGAGAATCCAGTTGACTATTCTTAGCCATGAACACCTTTTTCCTTCAATTACTAACTTTTCCAGCCACGTATCAGGGAAGCAGGCCACTGATGAAGGAAAACTGGAAAGGCAGTTTTATATCTCTAGAAGATCGAGATGCTTCACTGCTGTGTACTGGATGGGTAGGGACCAATACCTTGTCCCTTTCATTCTTAACTCACCAGTCAGCAGGGACTCACATCCGGTCCTGATAGAGTACACTGTGAACTACCAGGATAGTTTCCCAGCAGAAAAAAAATCACATAGTTAATGTGACATAAGTCAGTTCTCTTCCAAGGTGTCTCCAGGAAGGTCCCAGGTGATGCCAATGCACCTGGTGTAAGGCCAGCACTTTGTGAAACACTGATGACTTTAAGGGTATATAAATGTGTCTGGCACGAATGATTCTGGAAGATTTTGAATTCATTTGGCATGGATGAATCTTGGAGATACTGGTAGGATCTGAGCCTCCATTTTGAAAAAAAAAACAATAAACAGTTTCCATAAGTGCCCTATGGCATTCCCAGGCCCTGGGAGAAAGACTCAAAATAGCTAAAAACAGACATAAGCCTGAGGTGGACTCTAAAATGGTAAGGAATTCGACTGCAAGAAGAAAGTATTATGGATAGTAATACTTGTACTGCGTGAGTCTCCCACTTACCCTTTATGTCGATATAGCAGAATCAAATGAGTCTCACTACCAAATCGGAGGTGAGGGGGAGGAGTGGGAAAGGCATTCTACGAATTCAATGTTTACTAGACCAGGCTGGCTTAACACATGCATCTCACACAGTGGAAGCATCGATACTCAAAATCCAGACTCCTCTTCATTAAACTCTAATAGGAAGGTAGCTCAGCCTTGGGACTAGAAATGCTCAAAGGGCTAAAAGTCGTTCTGGCTGGACAATGCCAAGGTGTGCTGGTAAGACTCCCCTTTTCCTGTATTTTCACAGACCACTACCTTCAGATTCATTCTTTTTAATGAGTTTAATGAGTTAATGCAGTAAAATAGTTTACATTCAGCAACATCCATTCCACAAGTGATTATGACTACGTGGCCGTTGCGGAGGGCACTGTTGAAGAAAACCAGTCAGCTCTCAACCCTCACTGGGCTGAAGGGTTTCATGGCCAAGTAAGTATGGTAAATATCACATACTAAATCCCCTCATTAGAGTGTCAAAGTGCTCAACAGGAGTAAATAAATGCATTCATTCTCTTTTACCTTTGTGGCTCAAACTCATTGGATACTTTTATCGTGGCATACCCATTAAGTCTTCTAGAACCCTGAGAAGCAGTGATATAGATTAAAATGGCACCAAGAACTCGGGAAAATAAGAGAGTGGTAAAGACAGAAACAATCAGAAAGGCTTAGAGGAAATGAGGCTTGCCTGGAGAATTTGGTTCTTGTTATCAGACAAGTTTGCCCTCAAGTATTGAAGATGAGTTTTAGTCTCTGGTCTGCTAAATATTCCAATACAAACAAGCTTGGAATTTAGCTGGTTCCTCAAGGACATGCTTAACCCAAACTCACCCGTATTACAGAGTGACCATTTCTATCTCTTGGACCTACAGTGAAGCAGGAATCTGAAGAAGGAGGCTTGCCAAGGAGCAGGGAGAGATTCTGCAAATAAATGTCACCTATTTCATGATTTCATCTAAACCTGGCCCGGTGACCAGTGAGGCAGCCACTCACACACAGGATCCCAGAAGCTGACATACCTCCCACCACACCTAAGATGCAGAAAACAACTTTTTCATCTGGAAAAATCTAGTTGATTATTGCAAATATGCTGATGAGTCTCATAAAAGGAAAGAGCTATTCATTCACTGAGAAGAGGTAGTTTCTTACTTAAGGGCAATTCCATGATCCCTCATTTTTCTTCTTAAGAGTTTTTCTACTTAACAAAGACCTTAAACACTACTTAGCCTGGTGTTTACGAAACTTTGATTGCAACCACTATGAGTGAAATCAATTCAGTAAGTTTTAACCAATACTTTTCTCTAAATGAGATAGAATGGAATAGATTAGAAAATATCAGGCATCAGATAGAGCAAGAGTAATTTTTTTGCAAAATTTTTATGTTTACGTATCTATTCATACATGCATATATGTATACGGGGTAATAACATAACACACATGCCTTACTGTCAGTTGTTACTGGAAATATTTAAAAGCTGGTGATGTAGTCTCATGCCCCCATTGTATGCATGAGTACATTGAAGCCCAGAGACGTACAGCAACTTGCCCAAAGACACACAGCTAGTTAGTGCCAAAACTACACTTAAACTCTAGCAACTCTGAATCTTTGCTCAGTGTTCTTGGCACTGAGCCAACTAATTTTGTTAAAAAAAAAAAAAAAAAAAAAAACACATTCCTGACTAGAAGACTTGTTTAAAGATGTATTTTCAATAACTGTTCGTTGTCTTAAACAAAACTCTAAGCAAAACAGTAATGTTGCCCTTTGCTGAGATCTATGCCAGACAGAAATGGAGCCTGAGGCAAAACCTGAAGGTGTTTAATTTTTTACCTTGTAAACTTCCTCACTAAATATGACAGAAGGGAACATAGCCAGAAGCACTATAAAATTCCTATTAAACAATGTATCTCTTAAATAGGTACTGCTTACAAAATAAACCATACTGTCCCATTTTCTCCTTTATGATCTAATTTTCTTGTCAGCAGAGCTTAGGTATTTTTTCCTGAAGAAGAAAAAGATTACTTCAGCTGCAATAGTGACCTTACCCCCCAACCAACGAGAGCTTGTTATAAATAATCACAATGTGATCCTCAAGGTTGATAATAGCCTTTAAACTGCACGGCATACTCTCAAGGGATTTGGGTCAGGAAAAAAAAAAGCCTGAAAACACAGCATTTTCAATTAAACTACATACTGGCAAAAGTTGGTAAAGAGGAATAAAATGGATGTGGGTTTTCTTTGTTTTCGTATCTTTTTCTTCTTCTTTTGATCTTTTACAAATAACTATGCAAGGGACTTCAAGCTACTTAAATTGAACTCTGAGGCCGCAAAAAAATACATTTATGCTCATGTTTCTGAAGAGAATTCTCTAAAACAATAACTGGCACGTAGGAAATACATGCTGACAGGTGTTTCAAAGACAACTTTATTTTTGTTTTGTTCTTTCCTCCAGGGCGACTTTGGGAGCCATCATTTCTCTTGAAAGACTTCTCCCCCTGAGGTGTCCCACATATATGCTATAATAATAAAATGAAACAGACACAATTTGAAATGTATGTAAGAGAGAAGGTGGACAGAAGAGATGTTATAGGATCTCGTGGCATTGGCCTGAGTGATGGGGAGACTTTCCACTGAAATGCCCTAGTCCTCTGAGTTCATGTTATGTCCAGAGGAAGAGGAACTACCCACCTAAGTATCTCTCCTAGACCTGGTTTGTGGGCCCACCCAGCAACTGGGTTAACTAATAATAAAAATGACGTTGTAAAACTCATTCGTTAGGCCCTGACACAGCTCCAAGAAAGGCAGGTCCTGCCTTACCAACATACATCTCCCATGTGTTTGCTTTTTAATTCAGTTACTTGCTACTAGGATCTCATTTTCCCATTAAAAAAAAAAAAAAAAAAAACAGGGGCAACCGGGTGGCTCAGTCAGTTAAGCATCCGACTTTGGCTCAGGTCATGATCTCACATCTTGTGGGTTCGAGATCCGCATCAGGCTCCCTGTTGACAGCTCAGAGCCTGCAGCCTGCTTTGGATTCTGTGTCTCCCTCTCTCTGCCCCTCCCCCACTTACACTCTGTCTCTCTCAAAAATAAATGAACATTAAAAAAAAATTTTTTTAATTCTTAAAAAAAAAAAAAACAGTGCAGTGGGGGAGCCTGCGTGGCTCAGTAGGTTTAGCCTCCAACTCTTGTTTTTGGCTCAGATACTGATCTCATGGTTTCATGAGTTAGAGCACAGAGCTTGCTTGGGATTCTCCCTCTCCCTCTCTCTCTTCCCCGCCCCCACTCGGACTGTCTCTCTCTCTCTCAAATAAACTTTAAAAACCTGCAGTGTTCATAATAATAATCATTGTAATTATAACTAGTATCTGTTAAATACTTTATTTGTGCCCATCATTGTCCTAACTGATAAAGTAGATAAATGTAAATTCTAAGAAGGCAAAGGTTTTTTTTTTAATATTTATTTATTTTTGAGAGGGAGAACAAGCTGGGGGGTGGGGGGACCAGGGACAGAGGATCCAAAGAAGATCACTGTGCTGACACCAGAAAGCCCGATGCAGGGCTTGAACTCACAAACTGTGAGATCATGACCTGAACCCAAGGGGGACGCTTAACCCACTGAGTCACCTAGGCGCCCCAAAGAAGGCAAATATTTTTGTCAACTTGGGGTTCACTGCTTTATCTCTGCCACTTTAAATAGTTTGTGAAAAGTAAGACATAGAAAGGTCTTTTGTCCAAGATCAAACAGGTGAGAAGAGGCAAAGCCCAGATGTTGTAAAATGAATCTACAATACATATGTAATGGTTCATAATGTTATTCATTTTGGCAACTTGCTACCAGTTATTTCTACATGCTGTGTTTTTCAGAACATTTTTTAATAATACTTGTTTTTTTCTAATTTAAGAGTCCTTGTCACTGAAAATTTTCTAAATTCTGAAGGTATAACAGAAGATTAAAAAATTGTATCCCACTAATTGACAGATAATCACTGTTAACATTTTGGAGTGTTTTAAGATCTAGGATAAATTTCTATGAATGTAATTACTAGATGAAAGGATATGACCTAAAAAATATGCAGTCTGGGTTTGGAATGGATATGACAGAGCATTCTACCCACATAAAAGGAGCAGAGGTAACCCTGGCCTGTGATGATGGAGAAGGTGTGTCATTGCCAATAATTTGCTAAATGCACATTAGTTACACTATTATAACAAGATATTATAATTATATGACAACATAATGTTACAATATTATAATATGTTCTGTCTTATATAAGTAAAGTTACTCTCCTTGTAGTTGGAATTCACTCTTTCAACAACCATTCATGTGTAGAAACCATTTTTTTAAGATTATTTATAATGGGAAAACTTTATTAACAAATTTAAATACCATGGAAATGCTTTTCCAAGCTCTTGCTTAAACGGACTGGAAAGATCTGATACATCTGCTGACGCTAGAGGCCACCCTCCTGACTCCAGACCCAATATTCTTCCCACTGTGTTCCTTTATTTTTGTAGAGGATCCATTAGTACACAGGTTAGGGCACTTGGGAATGGGGCCCAGTTACATTTTGATGGGTTTCAAAGAAGTCAAAAATAAGGACTAGAGCTCTGAGATGACAGAGTGACCAGAAAACATGGCAAAGGCCTGGGAAAGGCCAGGGCAATGAGGAAAGCAGGACGGAGAAGGGAGAAGGATGTTGCTCTAAGTGCCGATTGCCCTAAGCAGAGTCCTGAGGATGCACAGCCAATGAGTAGGAAGCTAAGGGCAACTTTCAAAGGCAGAGATTAACACCCATCCAAAACGTTCTACCTTCCATGACCCGCCTAACCAAGAGGAACTAAAATTGGATGGCCACATAACTGTGTTCAAGTTACAGGGAAGTTGAATCATTACAGAGAGAGGCACTGAAATAAAGGCAACGCATGGGAATGCTCAACACCAGATGGCCTGGGACAGAATCAGACCAGTGGCCTCTCATTTTCTTTATTTTTCACCACAACCAGGAAAGCAATTCGAGCATATGCTTCCAATATAGGTACTTTAGTTATAACACATGCACATGCGTCACGTAGTCTTATATTACAAATACTACAAACCATATGCAAAAAAATAGAGGTTTTTAACGAGATGAAATTAATTGAAAAATAAATGTTAATGTTCTTTTCCCACCCATCCATGGATCTCACACATCCTGGACTAACTGCACTCTCCTATTTGGTAAGTTGACTAAGGCAGTCCACGCTTTTAACGATGGTGCCTTCTTTCTGATTCAACCCATCTTTGCTCATGACAGCACCTGAAGTTTATTTTTTTCCTGTTCACAATCTAATCTAGATTTTTCTTCACACAATAGTCAACAAAAGACAGAATACTCAATATGCTCGTTTTGAGTAATAATACTCGATAAAAGACCGATGATACTCACTATTGCTCATTTTGAGTCATGTTACTCAAAATGCTATGCAGGGTGTCACATCACAATCTCATTTCATGCCATTCCCAAAAGCCAGAAGAGATTGAGAAACTCTCCTTTTACAAATCAAATGAATAAGTAATCAGCAGCAGATATTAATAGACAATTCAAAAAGAAATAGAAATAGTCCATCAAATCATGAGAATAGCTGAAACAATCCTGATAAAGAACAAAGGTGAAAGGCTCATATTTTCCATCTTCAAAACTTACTACAAAGCTACAATAATCAAGACAGTGGGGGCTCCTGGCTGACTCAGTCTATACAGTGTGCAACTCTTATTCATGGGGTCGTGAGTTTGAGCCCTACGTTGGGTGTAGAGATTACTTAAACAAACAAACAAAAAAAGACAATATGGTACTGGCATACATATCGATGCAATAGGATTGAGTGTCCAGAAATAAACCCATATACTTATAGTCCACTAACTTTCAACAAGGGTGCTGAGAAAACTCAGTGAGGAAAAAATACGCTTTCCAATAAATAGTGCTGAGATGACTGGATATTCACACCTCAAAGAATGAAGTCATACCCCTCCCTCACACCACATATGAAAATTAACTCAAACTGGATCAGTCTTTTTATTATTATTATTTGAGAGAGAGAGAGAGAGAGAGAGAGAGAAAGAGAGAGAATCTTAAGGAGACTCCATGCTCAGTGTGGAGCCCAATGCAGGCTCAACATGACCCTGGGATCATGACCTAAGCTGAAATCAAGAGTCAGACACTCAACCAACTGAGCCACCCACATGCCCCAAACTGGATCAGTCTTAAATGTAAGAACTAAAACTATAGAACTCTTAGAAATCATGAAAAGATATTTAAAATCACTAATAATCAAAAAATAAAAATTCTAATAATCAGAAACTGTTTCACCTCCCTAATTGATGAAAGATATTCTGAAGACCAGTACAGGCTAAGTTTGGAGGAAAAAGTACCCTGATGTACTTTGATGATTACGTCAATTAGCACCTTCTGGAAAGAAGTTTGGTAATATGAATCAATGTTAGAATGCACATACAGTATGACTCAGTAATTCCACTCAAAGGAAATTATCCTTTAAGAAATCTGATACAGATACACAGTTGTATGTTCAAAAATGCTCTTCTAAGCATTGCAAAGAAGAGCAGAAAACTGGAAGTATAAATATATAAATTTATATAAATATATAATAAATGTCCATCAGTTAGGGTTTGGTAAAAACGTACACAATGAAATAATAAGCAGCCATTAAATTGTTGATAGGTACATGTATTTATTGACATGGAAAGACAGGGACAATTTATTATTAAGGTATAAAAGAAAGTAGGCATCCCCTAGGTTGGATGGGGAATACAGAAAAGGGAAATTAACACCCAAAAAGAATACCGATTGTGCTAAAGCTAAATTTTGTGCTCCTCTCCACTTTTTCATAGGTCAGACCTGGCTGTATACTTCCTTCCACATGCTAAAACTTGATGTTTCTCTTATAAATATTTCCATGAAGTACATCACGCACTCCAAACAGCTTCCTGACCGGAAACAACTTGGACATTGGAAATGACAATTATAGACTAATTTAACAATTCTGGGTGGGCTGACAGATATTGAGAAACCTGGACGCATCATTAGACAGCACCCTTCAATTGCTCTAACCAAGGCAAGAGTTTCCAATCTTTGCATAATTACGATTGATAACCCTGAGTTACTGGATAATCCCCAAAATTTCTAAATCCTCTTATGAAAAAGAAACAATAACAGCCAACATTCACAACTAATTAGTGGTAATCCTTTGTAATATAAAACTTATGGAATCCTTCCATATTCATTCTTAGTTAGAACCCTCTAGAGAAAGGACCTGTCTGACCCACGGACGTATTTATTCCTCCCAACAAGTTCTCTGGGGACAGGCATCTGTCAACACAACTTAAAACCAACCCACCCAAAATGGAGCAAAAGTCAATAGCTTTGCTTCCCATTTCCTTCAAGAGAATGCTTACAGCATTAAAGATGAGAAATCAACTGTTTTATCACTTGTCAACTGCTTGAGCCATATTTCATAACAATTGTAGTCACACCTCTAATAGCCACAAAAAAAAGTCCCTAGACACACTACCTCATGCAGAAGTCCACAGGATCAAGCAGCTGATAAAGCCCCAGAGTGAGAAAATGCTGAGGACCCAGTCACGCCTCAAAAACTTCCCTTCCCTCCCAGGTCTCAGGCTACAGCACACATCCCATAAACTATCCACGCATCACCAAGCCAAAAGGAGATTGACATTCCAGAAAATCAGTCAAGTGTATATTCAGTTTCACTTCTGAAATGCTCAGTGAAATATGGCTGTTAGTCCTTAAAATTAAAAACAACAACAGCAAACAGGCTTGGGTAAAGTAAATGATTCCAACAAGTGTCACGTCTCCAAGTGTTAGCTATTTCCCAAGGAGGAAGAAAGGGACTATTTGCCATGTAATTCCAAGAATCACTAATGAAGAAACTTTAACTTTCTATTCTGTCCCATTCATGAGAAATCTCGTGCTTCTAACATATGGCTAATGCTGGCTCAATTATCTTCAAAGATTTAACCCCATTATATTTTCTCTTTTTCTGTATTCTGTCCTTCCACATTCTTGTCCCCAACTCCATTTTTGAAAGCCTGTGGGATATTGGGTATGGTTTTTGTTGTTGTTGTTGTTGTTGTTGTTGTTGATGTATTTTTGAGATGGGGGTAGGAGGGGCAAAGAAAGGGGGAGGGAGAATCGCAAGCAGGCTCCACACTCTCAGTGTGGAGCCTGACATAGGGTTCAACTCACCCACGAGGTGCCCCTTTTAAAGAGGGTCACTACTTAGCTGCTGCAATTAGGAGAGGGAGGTATTTAATGTCACAGGGGAAGTACCTGGGTGGCCACTGGGGACCCATTTTCATCTCTCTGATCAAAAAGTTATTTTTCCTGGGGTGCCCTCCTGGGGTGGCTCAGTCAGTTAAGCTTCCAACTCTTGGTTTCGGCTCAGGTCATGATCTCACAGTTCATGAGTTTGAGTGCCACATCAGACTCTGTGCTGACAGTATGGAGCCTGCTTGCAATTCTCTTTCTCCCTTTCTCTCCGACCCTACCCTGCTGTCGCTGCCTCTGTCTCTCTGAAAATAAATAAATAAGTTTTTTTTAATATTTATTTATTTTTGAGAGAGAGACAAAGACAGAGACAGAGCATGAGTAGGGGAGGGACAGAAAGAGAGAGCCACAGAATCCAAAGCAGGTTCCAGGCTGCGAGCTGTCAGCACAGAACCTGACACAGGGCTCAAACTCAAGAACCATGAGATCATGACCTGAGTCAAAGTTGGATGCTTAGCCAACTGAGCCACCCAGGCACCCCAAGTAAATAAACAAACAAAAAAAAGGAAGTTATTTTTCCTGTCAACAGTGGGAAATCATCATCTTCCCCCGAGCACTAAAGGGTAGATCATAGAAAACATAAGGCCAGATGGCCAAAGCCTTGAGAACAATTGCAATAGAGGATGATAAAGCTACAGGAATAAACAATTATTATCCCATTCTTGGGATAGTAACAGTAATCAAAAAATGACAGTTTTGCTGGAAGTAATAGGCTTCATGATGAATATAGTAAACACTATAAGTAAAATAATTCTTTGCCTCTTCTTAAAAACAAAAACTTAGTATTTTCAGCCAACTAAGGCCGTGATAGAAGCAAGTGAAATCTTGGGATACACCAATATGGAAAACTAACACTATAAAAAAAAATACTTCAGATGATAGGCACGATTTATGTAATGGTAGAAGAGATGTCCACACTAGACAGGAACAGGGCTCCTTCTGTTCACACCCACTCATTTCCTTAAGAGGAAGAATTATGCTAGAACCCTATTATGACACTTTTAATTTGTTGTACATAATTTAAGTGTACAGAATACGTGTGTAGCTTTCATCCCAAAGTATGAGTTCCATCATGATGAATTAATATATCTTCACAAATTTCTGAGTTAAAGACCACCTCCGGAGAGGAAGAAGATATCTGAATATGGCAGACCCAAACAACCACAGCAGGCAGGATTCAAGCGCCTGGCTGGGAAGGCACCAATTATGTAAAGAATGGTACCCTGGAATATCACCTACCTCCTAATGTCACCTTAGCAGGTTTCTGATGTGTCTGGGAGTCCTCTTTGCATTTTGTTTGGTACTTAGATGACAAAGATGTGATTCTTCTAAGCAATCCTTAGAGAAAATGAGTCCTATTTTTTTTTTTTTAAGTTTTTTCTGCTTATATTAACAAGAAAGGTTTCCGGCAGAGTTCTTTGTAGTGACCTAAGAAATTACTCAGTTCACAAGCAGGATTAGCCACTGAGATGAACAGCCTGAGATGTAACAAGATAGTCGAAACTTTTCAATGAAATAGGCATAGTTTTCCCCCCCCCCCTCTCCCTTTTCTTTCCCTCCTCCTCCTCCTCCTCCCCCCCTCCTCCTGCTGTTTCTGCTTCTTGTTGTCTTTTAGTGTTTCCAATGCTTCCTAGTTATTATTATTCAAATATAGCCACAATTTCTAAGCCAAATACTAATTTTTATTATCTGCTATTTTGGATGAACCATGTTACTGCTGCCTTTCTGAAAAGAGATAACCAATCAGCGTTTCCCCCACTTTTTGCAGACGTTTTGCTCAGGTGTCAAATTCTTGCTCTTGCTAAAGGTATCAGTAATTATGCAGATCATTAAATCTTTCACCTAACGAGCTTTTGTGAAATACCATTATGTGCTAGGCACTGGAGGCATAAGGATGAAAAAAGCAAAACCCCTGCCCTCCAAAAACTCCTAGAGGAAAAATCAAAGACACAGACTGCAGTGTAGAAACATAAGTACCACAACAGAGATAGGAACAAAAGCCACGAGAACACGAAGGACTTGCCGCTTTGGGTGGTTTTTCCAATGTGGTTTACCAGTTGTCAATAATATTTTGGGGCCATATTTCTATGAGAAATATTTCTATGCCATTGCTCAGTGTTCTGCAGGAATGTGTCCACTTTCCCTCGTCAGGGTTTTACTGCCATAGAGGATTTTACAGGCTCAAATCAAGCATAATACCACCATTACTATTCATCAGGCTAAAGGGTCATTTGTCTTGGATTCATCTTTAGGTGTCTTCTCTGCTAATTCAAGCTCAAAGTGGAGTCTTTGGCTTCAGAGGGATGTGAAGCAATTGAGTTATATATGAGTTGGTAGATGAATAAAAAGAAGTCATTCTACATCGTAGACTTACAGAAATTATAATGAAATGGGAAAAAGAAATGAGGAGGGTGGTCAAGAGCTCCTTCAGAAATTTATTAATAACATGCCCAAAACCACTATCTGTGCAATCATGTCTCCATTTATGCATTATATGCCATCTCAAAAATTGGACCGTGAATCAACATTTGAGTCAAATTCTATTTCAAATGTATCTCGCAGCAATTTAAAGAAATAATTTAGTAAATTTCCTTGTAAAGCAGAAACTGTTTTACAATGTGAATAATCACTCCCTTATTTTATGTCTTGTAAGCTGGAGTTTTGTCAAAGTTTGCTTAATACAAAGCAAACTGCACCTTATAATTTATGTGAAAAGAAGTAGTATAGGGGCACCTGGGTGGCTCAGTCGGTTAAGCATCCCACTTTGGCTCAGGTCATGATCTCATGGTCTGTGGGTTTGAGCCCTGCATCAGGCTCTGTGCTGACAGCTCGCAGCCTGGAGCCTGCTTTGGATTCTGTGTCTCCCTCTCTGCTTGCCCCTCCCCTGCTTGTGCTCTACCTCTCTCTCTCTCAAAAATAAATAAACATCAAAAAAAATTGTTTAAAGAAGAAGAAGGATAAAGCAAATGGCAGTACACCGGCAGACATTATGTCCAGATGCATTCTAGTCACTAGGTTCATGAGATCAGTTGTTCTGCTTTTGGATAACTTGCACTGGGTAGACCAGTATCCCAGCAAATAGGCAGAATAAGAAAGGGGAGGCTCTGCTCTAAAACACCCTGGTTAAAACAGAGAGAGAGAAAGATCTAAGCACTTCTCAAAGTTTAACGCACACATGAGTCACCTGGAATTTTTTTTTTTTAATGCCATTCTGATTCAGGAGATCTGGGGTAAGGCACAGAAGTTCTGCATTTCTAACAAGTTCCCAGGTGAGGTCAGGGCTGCTGGTCCGTGGACCACATTCACCTAGCGAGAATCTAAGCTAAGTTCCTAAAATAGATGGTTAGAAGCATATCTTGTACTATGCAGTTTATCAGCAACTTGAACATCCAGGCACAATGTCTTTGAGGTGTTCAAACGATATCAGTAAGGGGAAAAGCCTGAGGGAAAAAGGAAACTCCCCAAGACAGTATTTCCTGTTCCTCACGTCTCCTTCCATTGGGGCACTCCCATCCAGTCTTTCACTTGGGGAAGGATGGTGGAGGGGTTCTGTGTGGCACAAGGAGTCAGCTACCCTAACATTTTCAGCAGATTGTTTGTATTTGCTAACAGCAATGAAAAGGCGGGACATCCTGGAGATGGTCAAAGTTTTTAGCTCGGATTTCAGGCAATATTGTTCCACCGAACCACCCTATGGGCTCACTCTCAACAAAATTAGTGTGATGCCTTTACTCTGGCTCTCTTCGTCTCTTGAGATGTCCTGAGATATATAAAGGTCTTCCTTTGAACTAAGGCAAAGGGAGTACATAAGCCCCAGAACACCTCTGGGCTCTGAGCACTGTATCAACTTTGAAACTGTGAGACAATAGTTCAATATTTTTAGAAGCACGTGTTTACTGAAAAATTATAGATAGGACATTGCACCAATTTGTTAAAAGCCATGGCCCACATAAAGGTATATAAAGAACTTATCAGAGCCTCAGAAAACCAAAATTTCTATACTATGGTTTTCTCAACAGCCAAACAGAAATTCATAATACGATGGACCTCGCATCGCTATTATAAGGTCTCCATTTCTGTGTGGTTTAGAAAGCTCCCTAAAGCCACAAATCAGCCATAACATTCACCAGGATTTAATTTCCTGTTCAGTAGAAGCGAATTGGCAAAAAGGACACTCAAAATCAAAATAGTACCACCTAGAATTTGCAGACAGCTCTTCTTTGAGCTGAAAAAAAGGCTTGAAATAGAAATACATCAGTATACCAGAACTGTTGTTTCAAAGATACATCAGACAAAAGCAAGATATGACAGCAACGATTCTTGCAAGATGGCATGCCGTGCCAATTAATTCTACATTCATTTCTTCTTAAAATCACCAATGTGATGTATGTCTTATGCTTCAAAGGAAATCCAGCATAACATGAAACAATTTCTATTGCTAACTACCTTTTCCATGTCCATAAAACCACTATTAGTGAATGTATAAACCACTATAAAATATGCATATTCACTTAGGATAGATATCAATATTATCTTTACTAATACACCCTGTAGATGTTTATAAATACTAAAGATACACAGAGAAGGATCAGGAACATAATTTTTATGTCACCTTTATTACTAACGCAGTCCTTATTGTCGAATGTAACCTGTGTTTTAATAGATACGACATATCTGCCCTCTGGTGGAAAGATGGAATTAGTATTTCAGGCCTTACTCTTCTGCTTCCATTATCAGAAATTGGCCTGCAACTAGAGGAATATCTTTACTGAAGTAGCAGAAGAGCGTGATCCCAACCTGGCGATGTTGAAAGGACACACCTGGGGATGTCTTTCAGAGCAGATGAATCAGTTCTGCAGAGACCGTGGCATGAGAAATGGAGAAGCCCTGGGCAAGAGGTCATCCTGTGGGAAGATGACAGGCCCCTATGCTGGGTGCCATGACCAAGGTATCCTTCACTCAGACCGTCCTCTGGCCTGAGGAGCTCAAATTTTATGTCAGGGTTTTATAAAGCGAAGAGCCACTTATAAAACTGAAAGATCCATTTTCATTTTTATTTCAAGAAGCAGAAGGTAGCACTGCCTCAGTACCAAGAGGGTGTGACACAAGGCTGGGGAAAGGATGTCACCTCACTTTGTGTGTCAACACAGCATGGCACTGTCACATGAAGGGAGCCGGGCATCAAATGGCTTCAGCAGTAGCAGAGCTTTAGCACAAGGCCTGTTTTGGGGTCAGCCCAACTCTGGGGGCATTGGCAGATGGAACTAACAGCGTCCCTAAGAGCCTCGGCAGAAAATGTCAGGACATACTGTCAAAGAAAAGGGACGTGAGAATGCTTTCCTTGCAGGGTCTGAAAGCATTCTTTTTATGAGCAACTTGAGATAGTCTTGGAAGACCCTAGAAAAAAATGGCTGTTGAAGATCCTGAAATTGGAGACCAGGAAAGAGCCAGAAGAAAGAGTATCTTTTTAAGCTCAAGTGGATGTGATCCGATAAGGTATGTCACATCAGTCTCGTACACCATCAGGAACCTTTAGACAATGTCATAGAATTATGCCATGTAAATATTGGTGTTGTTAAAACAGCAACAGTCCTGATGAATGAAGACAGATCAAGAGCCAAGGAAACAGAAGAATACTGGAGAAACTATTGTGGTTAAGAATGGAACAGCCCAGACTCCGTGGAGATTAAACCCTAGATCTTCAGTGATCTAAATGTCAAATATACAAGGAACCTGCCAGCATCTCAGTGCATTTCACTCCTCCCGCTGCTGGAATTCACATGTCATGAGTATATTTCAATAGGGCTCTTCCTTCAGGTATCTGATCTCTCCCTTCTCCAAACTCTTCATCACCATTCCTGTGACACTTGTCCCATAAATTTTCACCCGCAAATCTTTCCATGCCTCTTTTAGGTGCCATTTCCTCCACAGGGCCTGGCACTGAGTAAGAGACCAATAAGTTCTAAACAAACTATTTTTATGAGTGAAGGTTTTTCTAAAGCAGAGAGGGCAAAACTTTTGAAAAACTCACACAGAAATCTGACTTGGCCTTCACTTCTCCTGCCGTTTCCATTTCTTCCTTCAGAGTGAATACGACATCGGGAATATCCCAGGAATGGGACACATCAAAATCCCAGGATGCCGAAATTCTCACCCATAATTCCTGCCTTATCCACGTTTTCTAAAATAAGCATAAATTCCACTTATGACATCAAAATCGAAAAGCAATGGGACGCCTGGGTGGCTCAGTTGGTTAAGTGTCCCACTCTTGATTTCGGCTCAGCTCATCCGGCTCCATGCTGACAGCAGAGATTCTCTCTCTGCCCCTCCCCCTGCTACCTCACTCGCTTGTTCTCTCTCTCTCTCAATAAATAAATCAACTTCATTTTTTTTAAACAGCAAAAATATTTCAAATTTTCTCACCTTAATTCTATTTCCCCAAACCACTTCCATCTACTTTTTTAGGACCACCACCCTCCCAGTCACCCAGTGTCAACGCCTCGAATTTTCCTGGTTTCTTCCTGTCCCCATTCCTCGCCTTCCAAATGCAAATGGTCTCCAGTTTCATTTGGGTTTTGCCCCATCATCACACTGACATGGCCGTTCGGTCCTCCACACAAATTGTTAGAAGTGCCACGGCCACATTCACACTCACTCCCTTTTCCTCACTGAACATGTCCTCCCACCTCCTCTCACCCCCCACATCCTCCTCATCTTCTGAGGCCTGCATCAGGGGCGCCCCTCTTCAGGGATTCTCTCTGTGAACCCCCAACTTCACAGTGATGACTTTCTCTTCTGAAACTAGGACATCTGTGGCCCCCGTGACACATCTGACAGTCTTCATTAGTGTGACTGTCGGTCCAGGTTTCCGTGCAACTGTCCTGGTTCACACTTATGTTCCTGATGAAATACCTAATAGCATCCCTTTTCCCAGTCAAAAACATCCCAGTCTGGATGATAAAATGAGATCACCCTACTTCTCAAACCCACCTTTGCAAAAATGTCCTTAGCAGATAGTAAACGTCTCAGTGATGAGAACTTTATCACATTCTTCTGCACCCATCTGCACACATCGCACATTTGCCCACAGGAGTGGCTCAAATAGTATTTCAAGATCAACTGCTCTTATTATCTTTGACAATGGTCTACATATGCTTACCTTGCTTATAAACAGGCTACCCAACAGATAATTTTATGGGGAATTACCTATCCTACTCCCCACCACCCTCCCCTACACACACACAGGGTCTGGCCAGAGTACTCATCCAAACTCCTTCCAGGAACACCCATCTTTTATCCTGCTCTTCATTCCAGGCAGGGGGGCCAGGAGCAAGGTTCCCTTGTGCCTTGTAGAGCCTAGAACTGCACGTAAGTGCTCTGACGAGGGACTGTTTTTTTTTTTTTTTTTAACATTTATTCATTTTTGAGAGAGAGAGAGAGAGAGAGCGCGCGAGCAGGGGACGGGCAGAGAGACAGGGAGACACAGAATTGGAAGCAGGCTCCAGGCTCCGAGCTGTCAGCACAGAGCCCAAAGCAGGGCTTGAACTCATGAACTGCGAGATCATGACCTGAGCCGAAGTCGGACGCTTAACCAACTGAGCCACCCAGGTGTCCCATGACTAGGGGCTGTTCTGACATAAAATTGTAACAGTTTGTCATCAATGATACTCATTTCTTCTTTTAGAACATCCACCACCCCCTTCATTCACAAAAGAATTAATGAGCATTTGCTATGTCCCAAATACTATGCAAGGTGCTATGGACTCAAAACGCAAGCAGACAGCCCTTCCCTGTAAGAACTTAGAATTTGGTGACAAAGAAAGGCACCCAAATGGGACACTGAATAACTCATGCTATTAAGAAATGGATCATGTGCTAGAAGAACACACAGCACAGAGTGCCTGTTTCTGATTGGTCTACCTGCGTGAGTTGGGGAAGGTTTCACAGAAGTGACATTTGAGCTGAGTGACTAAATAGGAAGAAACGGTACACCCAGAAGATAATTGCAAGAGACATGCCCTAGAAACAGGAACTAATTAAGTGTGCGGTAAGCATGACAGGCAAGAGAGCTGGATGTGGAGGGGGAAAGGACAGTAAATATGGCTGGAAACACAGACTGGAGCCAGCCAGAGCATCAGATAACATGTTGGGAGTTTGGGGCTTTATCTCATGGACAAAGAGAAACCAGCAAAGGTTTAGGAAGCTGGAGAATGGTGTGGCTAGATTTATGCTTTGGAAAGCGTGTCCATGCAGAGAGCTCCAAAATTCACATGCACGAGGTTATGGACCGCTTTCCTGTAAGGACAGTTTGGATCCCAAAGCTACGTTTGCAGAGTATATATATCATTTATACTTAGTGCAGAGTAAACATATCATTTATACATCCAGAGGATGACTGGATATGAGCAGTAGTTTAATGGAGATTATGAAGAAGTCAAAGTCTTCTCCACCAAATAAGTATTCATTCTACTCAATGGTACACTTCATACCCGCTCTCTATTACTGACTGGATGTTGAGGGGAAAGAAATGGTGATGCAAAAGGTAGGGGGCAGGAGGAGATTGCCAGAAAGAAAGAAAAGCTTCTAGCTTGGGCTATAGTGACGCCACTTACAAAGTTAGAGAACATAGGAGACCCAGATTTGGGGAGGTATAATGATGAGCTTGGTTTGGAACATGCTACATGAGAAGTGAGGGTAGGAGTTCCAGATGGCGGACTCTAACAGGTTATAGACCTATCAGTGTTAGAAATCAGGGAAAGATTTGTTCTGGAGCTAAAGATTGGGGTGTTTTCAGCATATAGCACTCATCGGAACTGTGGGAAAGAGGAAGGATATCAAAACGAAATTCTTCTCATTGTAGGAGAGGCATAATTAAGGCAAGCCGGACAGGAGGACATCCATCGTGTCAACGTTGATCTGTTGGCAGTGTCTGCGTGGAGCCACCGAGGAAGATTCTAGGGCCACATTTGGGGTGTCAGGATGGACTCACGAGGTTGTTAGTGCAGGAAGAGAAGGTCTAGATATAGCATCTAGACCATCGCAGATTTAGGAAGTTGTGAGACGCATCAGTGCAAAAGAACAGCAAGAAAGCACATCAGAAGGAAATGTTCAACAGGGGCAAGTACCTCAGGAGAACAGATAGAATCAAGGGCTGGACAAGGGAGGTGGAATTTGGACTGTCTCCGTGATGTAGAAGGTGGAGAAATAAACGGGAGGAGTTGAAATTACCTCAGTGAGAAGAAACTGAACCTCAAGAAATCCCCAGTCTTTCTTTACACTCCTGCAATGTCTGCCCAGGCTTCTCAACCAACATTCTCCACCCCCACGTACCATTTCAGGGAGTGTTGTGCCTTTTCTCACCCTCTCCTCCCCACCACACACACACACACACACACACACACACAGTGCCCTAAAGCTTAACTATCCTTGGATGACATGATGAATGAGATTGGGACTTTTCAGATGGGAAAGACAAAGGCCAAAAGGACATATGTATCCAGAAGGACACATGCATGCGCGCTCTTTCATTAACAAAGTAAATAAACAGGGGTGCCTGGGTGGCTCAGTCAGTTGGGCGTCCGACTTCAGCTCAGGTCATGATCTCGTGGTCTGTGAGTTCGAGCCCCACGTCGGGCTCTATGCTGACAGCTCAGAGCCTGGAGCCCTGCTTTGGATTCTGTGTCTTCTGCTCTCCTCTGCCCCTCCCCCCCCAAAAAATAAACATTAAAAAAATTTTAAAATAGAAAAAAGAAGTAAATATATAAAAGGGAGGGAAAGTGAGGTGAAAGAGCAGCCGGCCTCTGCCCACCTGGGATGACGCTTTGAAAGGACAGCGGGAGGGGGCAGCCCTCTAGGTTCCAGCGGAACAGGTTGAAATGCCACCACTGTGAAAACAGTCCTAAATTTCAGATTAGATCTGCCTTTGATTGCAAATGTTTAAACTTAGGTTAAGGAAAAGGGGCCATCAAGGGGATTCTTCTGGAGCCCGGCTCGGCAGGAAGTAACAGGACTGTTCCCTCATTGGAATGAGAAAGGGACGAAAGGGACGGAGCTGGGATTGAAACCTCTCTCAGTTCCTCCTCCAGCCGAGCTTTAGCCATTGTTTAACGCATGCACTGACCCCTAGAGGCTCTCCCTTTCGTTCAGAATGTGCTAGGCGCTTGGCCCAGGGGAAGATAAGTAAAATAAGGGAAAACGTTGCTTTGTCTTCTTAAAATCAAAAGCGGTGTGGAGAGTAGGGGGAAAGAGAAAAACAGGATCTCACTGCCAAGTGCCATCAATTAAAATCACCTTAATAGTAGCAAACTTCATCAGCGAGCTTCTCATGCCTCAAGCTCTGGCCGTTAAGCGGGCTGCGGTATTAGACAGATTGGAAACAAGTGCTTGCATTTTAAACGTGCATCTTTGATTTCCTGCCCCATGTGGCAGCTGGACCCTAGGCCAGCTGCCAACCAATCCAGTCCCCTCCCAGGACGGGGAGGCGGCGGAAGTTGAGTTCCTGCTTGGAGGACCCCGCGGCCTGGATTGCTGAACTGGCTGGCATTGCTTCTCCCCTAAATCGTCCGCTTCCTTTCTATCTGAAAGAGGGAAGTTGAGTCACGCTCAGTAACCACCAGAGCTGTCATGGGGACCCGCTGCTATCACTACCCCAGGGTGGGGGAAAACCGTGGTGTGATCAAGCTCTCCCCAAGAGTCTTAAGCACACACTTCTGGCGACTGAAATTTTGATTTTAACGTGCAGACCACCCAGGGAATCTGTCCCCGTACAGAGGGAGAAGAAAGGAAATCAAACACACAGAACAGTGGGCGAGCGGAGATTCCCAGCCTGCAAGTCTGACGGTGGGGGACATGGTTGATTCTGAGGGTATGTTCTAAGGTTGCAGTAAGGGATCAATTGAGAGCAGACAGTCCAAGTCAATCAGTCCAAAAGGGGCTGGGATATGTGCTCTAAAATTCAGATGATCCACAGTTTGGGTCAGGAAACCTATAAAGTGTCACAAATAGGGACAGAGGAGAAATGTAAGGGCCTTTGGAACAATAGCTCTAAAACAATGGCTCAATCCCTCTCTAAAAACACAGTATAAAAACTTTTTAATCCTTGAAGCACCTCAGATCTATCTAAGGGGACCTGCCTTTCCAGGACTTCTGTGATTTTATTTCTTTTTGAAAGTTTACTTGATTTCAAAAGAGACAGCCAGCGTGAGTGGACAAGAGGTAGAGAAAAAGGGAGATAATACCAAGCAGGCTCCATGCTGTCAGCACAGAGCCTGATGTGGGGCTCGAACCCACGAAACCATGAGATCATGACCTGAACCAAAACCAAGACTCAGACCATCAACCGACTGAGCCACCCGGGCGCCCCTAGACATCTGTGTTTTAAAGTGGTTTTGGTTTGCACCTGGCCATACATCTGGGCTCAGGGCCACCTGATTGGAACTGAACTGTGCCCCCAGTGGAAATGCCAGCTGCCCTGGAGAAATGGCTGGGATAAGTGGAGAAGTAACACTGGTGTCCAGTTCCCTGATTGTCTTGCTCTGAGCATGTAAGAGTTCAGATGAGACTCCCAATCAATATTTCTCTGGGCAGTAACAGTCTCACCCACAAGACAGCTACTCCAAAGCTCCTTTCCTCAGCAGCGATAATCATTAACACCTCAAACAAAACCAGCCTCTCTAGGGCACGCACCTGAGAAGAGGCGGAATTTATTGAAAAGTGGTGAGCTGAGAAATACAATCTCAGGTAAATCTCTTTATCCCTGTGAACTCTGGAAGAAGGATTTTAAGCCTGTATATACATAGGTAGGGGTTTTTTTCCTTTTAAAAATGAGTAACTAGGAGGGTTGGGGAGAATGAGGTGGGGGGAGGCACGATTTCTAATTTAGACACTTGATTTGATACCAAAAATAAAAACATGCAATGTGGTTAAACAACCATGTCTTGTGGCTAACCCAGTTGCCAGTTTCATGAAAATTACAGTTGTGCCTTCAACACTGTCCCAGACACTATCCATTTGGCATTTCAGGCTGTCTTTAACTACTGATAATTCAGTAACTGAGTTGGGCAGTGATCTGACTTGACAGGTGAGTTGGCTGAAATAATTGGATTGAACAATTCCCACAGATCAGGAAGGCCTCAAGCATCTTTCACCCATTAGGAGCTCATGCAATGGATTCAAGAGCATCATAGTTTTCACAAAAGTTTCCAGCTTCCCACTGCAGTTGTCACTCAGGAAGTATGCCAAAGTGAAGCAAAAGAAATACCTAAATACACAACCGTTTATCACATGTACCACCTTACAATTGGCAACCTTTAGTCTGAGGCTTCTGCTTTCATTTACAAGGGAATCCTGATCCAGTCTGTCCTAATGCACACAGGACTACCTTGTACCTTCAGAGGATCTCCTTTTCCCCACAAAATACCTGCGTTTCAAAAAATTATCAGAGCAAACACTGCTACCAAGTTGTGAGACTTCATAGTAACATCTATAATCTATGAAAAAACTGGGCGAACACAAATCTGCCCAAATGACACAAAGATTGATTTATACTTTCTTTTTCACTTTCATTTTGTTCATTAAGCACATTTGTCCAAGGGAATGAGACCTGGCTTATTGTCCCATGGGGTTGGAAGGTATAAAGAAAGTAGAAATAAGGCAAGCCAAGTACGGGCGTAAAAGCAGGTACCCGCCAGCTAACTCCCGTTTCCAACTCAACCCAAGACCTCGACTTCTCGTTTCATTGAGTCTTTCAGCCTGGAAAATGATAGAAGGTTCTTGTTCTTTCTCAACCTCGGGAGTTTTCTGGGTGAAATTCGAAATCGGGCCCATAGGTAGAGGACAAGGGGGGACCGCAGGCAGGCCACACCAGATCGGGAGGTAGTAGTCTTGAAAAGCACAAGAACTTAGGTACGAGGTGGGTCTTGGGAGCCCCAAGACCATCAGGTCCCTGCACCGCCTCTTAGAACCATAAAAGTTTACACGGAGGCCTCACCTGGGTTCTGTCACCAAGTACCGCATTCAGGCATTCAGACCGTCTCAGCAACACCTTACCTTCTCAAGTCTGCATCTGGAAATGACTGCTCTTGAAATGTACGCCCCAAGGATAAGGGCAAGGGGAGGAGCCTCCCATTGCCCGGGTCCAGCTGGAGGGTCACCGGAGGTTACGCACTCTCAGTGACCTCCAACAGTTTCATTTAAGAAAGGTCAATGACAACGCTATTGTTCCTCCGAAGCCTACAGAAGAGTAAAACTTCTGTTGAGAATGTCTTCCTTTTCCCTCAAAATGCTGGGTCCATATAGAACGACTATGATGTGGTAGAAAGCCTGCTAGAGTTTTAAAGATTACTATTTCTATTGTTAAAGTGATAACCGATTGTTATTCAATTTAGGAGCATTACCAACTGCCCAGGCGTCAGAGTCAAACAATTTAACTTAAATGAGGTATTAGTAGTTGCTTGAATGTGTGATCGCTTTGAAATGTCCTTCCAACGTAGTTTTGGGGGAAAAATGTCAAGGGTTGTGAAGAGAATTAATTCTCCTGGATCAAATACTAAGACTCGTAAACCTCTTGTGTAAGAAGAGGAAAAGGAGAGTTAGTTGGCAGTAGTAGTTATCCCTCTTAAACCAGGCTCTGCCAGGTGCTCATTTTACAATCTTAAATTACTTTGTGCATCTTTGTTTCCCTCATCTGTAATGACTACCTTCCTTGTAGAGTTCCTGGGAGGATTAACTGAGTTCGTATGTGTGGAACACTTCAGAGCGTGCGTTCTTTTTTTTTTTTTTTTTTTTTTTTTAATTTTTGTTTATTATTGAGAGACAGAGCATGAGCATGAGCATGGGAGGGGCAGAGAGAGGGGGAGACACGGAATCCAAAGCAGGCTCCAGGCTCGGAGCCGTCAGCACAGAGCCCGACGCGGGCTCGAACGCAACGACCGTGAGATCATGACCTGATCCGAAGTCGGACGCTTAACCGACTGAGCCACCCAGGCGCCCCAGAGTGGCATATTCTAAGGACTGTGCAATGCTATCTATGTGTGTGCTGAATACAAACACCGTGATGAAGACCGCTTGTTATTTATGAGGAAATATTCGGAGATGAACAACACCATTTACATCAGCCATATCGATCCTAATATTTTTTTGCACTACAAACCCTTCAAGGGTCTGATGGAAGCATACTCATGATGCATGACAGTAAGCTTTGGCGTACAATTTCAGCACGTTTCTGGGTCCAAAGGAGTCCATGGGCTCTAGGTAAGAAGCCTTGTGGGGTTCCTGGGTGGCTTAGTCAGTTAAGCGTCCGACTTCAGCCTAGGTCATGATCTCACGGTTCGTGGGCTCGAGCCCCGTGTCGGGCTCTGCGCTGACAGCTCAGAGCCTGGAGCCTGCTTCGGATTCTGTGCCTCCCTCTCTCTCTGCTCTTCCCCCACTCGTGCTCTCTCTGTCTCTCTCTCTCAAAAATAAACATTAAAAATTTTTTTTAAAAAAAGAACATATTTAGCCTCAGACATATAGAGAGGGAAGAGGAGAGGCCCCAAGAGGAATCAGACCTGCTAGCCACTCCATCTGGACTTCCAGCCTCCACAACTGTGGGAAAGTAAACTGTTGCCCAAGCCCCCCCTCCAGGGCGATGGCCCTTGGCTCTGGCGGCCCTGGCAAACCAACACACAGGGTGGTAGAAACCGTGAGAACAACGGACCAAGCTCCACCAGAGCTGAAAGGGTTGCAAAAAAAAAAAAAAAAAAAAAAAAAAAAAAAGAGGAAGGACACTTATTTCTTACACTTTGATGTGTGGGATATCGCAAAGAAGTGAAGAAAAACAGTCACAATCCTGAATTCTGCTGAGCCTTATTTCAAAGTACCACCTCTTTTGAAATTCTTCAACTGTCACCACGTGAGACCCTATGAGCGCGTCTAAACGAGGCGGCAATAAATACAAAGCTTTCAGATCCAGATGAATTGAATTAGAATGGAAAGAGCGAGAAAGACTTAAGAGGCAACTGCTTACACGCAGAACGACACAGATGCAGGTAGGGCTGGGGCAGGGCCGGGAGAAGCGGGGGTGGAGGGCTGTGGCAGTCCCCTGTCAAAAACAGCAGTCAGCTTTGTCCGGAGAGCAGAGACTACATCTCCCTGGGCAATTCTTACGCCGTCGCCTTTCGTAATCGAGGGTAACGGCTGGGGCTGCTTCTGCGGGCGGCTAGGACACGAATGTTAACACCAAATGCTGGTTCTGGGAAAACAGAGCCACCCCTGCTGGTTTTTCTGTCTCTTAGAACGGGTCCTGAAATGCGGCGCTGCACGCTGCGGTAACGACTGATGAGAGGGAAGAGGAGAAAGCAGAGGGTGAGGCGGGGGCAAGGCAGCCTCGCCGTGCAACGAGTTCCCTTCCCGAGCCTCGGCAAGAATCACATCCCAGCTCTGGGAAAGAATCAGGACAGGATTCCCAGTGTATGGGAAACAGAACCTCGGAAGGCCTGTTTAGAAACTCAGCGCTGACTTTCAACACCTGCTTCGAGGAGCACTTTTCGTCTTGAGTATTTCCGTGGACGTTGATGAAGGAGCCGGCAATGCTTGTCTTAAATTTTTGTGAATAAAAGCAATTCAGAAACGCGCCTGCATACTTTTATTCTATTTTTAGGAAGAACGCGACATCCAGGACATCATATTACATTGATGACTTATTCCCAAGGGTACAGAAAGTGTCCCATTTACCCTGCCTGGGTCATTACCTCAGCCTGGCCCATCCGAACTGGAGCTATCCTGAAGGTAATGAGGTTGCCTCTCCAACCAAAGGCTAGGAAAAGGGAAGCATTAAAGAAATAAAGCATGCCATTTAAGCGAAGATGCAACATGCTGAAGAAGCAGTATTTTCTAAAATAGCTAAATGTGGTTTCTTTCAACATGAGACTAGTGCCCCTATTTCCCTTTAGACTTTGACACAAGCTTTTTCTTTACATTTTTCTTTATCATTCGGTTTTTATATTTATATATATATAAATTTATATAGATATATAAATATATTATTATATATAACATTTATCTTATATATAATATCCCATTTCTTCTCTATTTACTCTCATTCTCTCTCCCTTTCTCTTCTCTCTCCCTCCCTCTTCTCTCTCTTCTCTCTCCCTCTCTCCCTCTCTCCTCATCTCTTCTCTCCCTCTCTCTTCTATCCCTCCTCTCCCTACCTGTCTCCCTCTCTCTCTTCTCTCCCTCTGTCTCCTCTCCCTCTGCTCTTTCCCTTCTCCGCCGTCTTCTCTTTCCTTTCTTGTTCTTTCCTCCTTCCTCTCCCGGTTCCTCTGCTTCCCTCCGCCTCCCCCCGTTCCACTTGTTCGCGTCATGTTACTTCTCTCAGGTTCTGGGGGTGTTCCACCAGAATGTGGTCAAAAAGGTTGCTCTCTCATGTTCTGGAATCGTGGTGGTCCTTCAGGCTGTTCTTTCTGTGAATGTTCTTTTTGTCCATACAGCCACAAGGGAGATGGTGAAGATGGCGTCCTGCACGCACTTTGGAGCCTGGGTTCTGCCCTGGCTCTGATGTCCACCTGCTGAGCGGTCTTGCTGAGGGGGCTCTATGATTCAGCTTTCTCATCTGCAAAATGGGGATAGTAGTATCTCTCTTGCAGGGGTATTGTGAGTCTAGAACGTAATGAGGTATATGTCTGGCATTATTGTTTATTAAAGAAATTCCTTTTTTTAATTCTTTTAAATATTTTTTTAAATTTTTTATGTTTATTTATTTTTGAGAGAGAGAGAGAGAGAGACAGCACAAGTGGGGGAGGGGCAGAGAGAGAGGGAGACACAGAATCCAAGCAGGCTCCAGGCTCTGAGCTGTCAGCACAGACCCCGACACGGGGCTCAAACTCACGAACCATGAGACCATGACCTGAACCGAAGTCAGACGCTCAACCCACTGAGCCACCCAGGCGCCCCTGGCATTATTGTTTATAAGGAGTTATCCTCTGGAGGTTCTCCAACTCAGTAAGAACTGCTATGCTTTCTCATGGAAATAAGCATGGATTGTAGTAGGAAACAAAGGAACACCTATCCTGGAAGTGTTTGATCTGTGTCCCTTCTCTCTGCACTAGCGGGAAGTTAAGACAGAGTGGGGCCTCTGCCCGGTCACTGCAGAGATCAAATCCCTTTTCTCATGTGACACTTTAATGAAGTGACCACAAGAGTGACCCTGGGTTTATGCCCCATGGGTCCTTTCCTCTTGTCATCTGTATGTTTACACACAGATCTGATCGTAGTTGGGTCGTTTGAAAGCACAACCGTGGGGCAAACTGTTTGCTATTTACTAGGTTTGCTAGTCCACCCGGCTGATTTTCTTTTTCTTTTTTAAGTTTATTTATTTTGACAGAGAGAGAGACAGCGAGCAGGGGAGGGGCAGAGAGAGGGAGAGAGATGATCCCAGGCAGGCTCCACACTGTCAGCACAAAGCCCGACGTGGGCTTGAACTCACTGTGCTGACCTGAGCCAAAACCAAGAGTCGGATGCTTAACCGAATAAGCCACCCAGGTGCACCAGCCTGCTGATTTTCTATTCTTTAACATCACCATAAAAGACGAAGTCAGATGTCAGCATTTTTTTTTCTTCAGGAATTAGCCAAAATCTGTCACCAATACCATCCAACAAAACAAAGTAATTAGCCACCAAGGAAGGAAAGAAATTGAAAACTGAAACGTACAATACGGAAGATGCTACAATAACATAAGTTCCCCATTTTGGAACATAAGTTCCAAAGCAACACTGACCAAGATATACCTGGGAAGTCTGCCTCTTCACAAAGCTTCAGAGGAAGGCTCATGCACTGATAAATGAGAAGGAAGGAAGAAAGAAAGAAAGAAAGAAAGAAAGAAGAAAGAAAGAAGAAAGAGAAAGAAAAAAGAAAAAGGAAGGAAGGAGAAAGAAAGGAGGGAAGGAAGAGAGAGAGAGGGAAAGAGAAAGAGAAAGAAAGAAAGAAAGAAAGAAAGAAAGAAAGAAAGAAAGAAAGAAAGAAAGAAAGAAAGGAAAGGAAAAAAAAAAGAAAAAAGAAAGGCAACACACCCTTTTCCAGACAGATCAGCTGGATCTATTCTGTACGTCAGCAGTATGGTGATGTTACAGCCAGAGAACTCTCCTATCCATATTTATTTAATGCTAGGATAGCCAAAGAAATTCTGATCACTAAGGATGAAATAGCTTAGTGTCTTTCATGAAAGACAAGAAAAAGATCATTCAAAATGCTTGATAAAGAGATATTGGAGCACCTGGGTGGCTCAGTCAGGCCTTTAACTCTCCATTTCGGCTCAGGTCAGGATCTCGCGGCTCATGAGTTGAAGCCCCATGTTGGGCTCCGTGCTGACAGCAGGGAGACTGCTTGGGACCCTGTCTGTCCCCCTCTCTCTGCCCCTCCCCATTCATGTGTGCACTCTCTTTCTCAAAGTAAATAAATAAACTTAAAAAAAAAGAGAGATGTTAAAATGAATATCAGGATTAAGTTATGAATCCATAAGAACAAGAATAAGATTGGGGTGTCTGGGTAGCTCAGTTGGTTCAGTGTCCAACTTTGGCTCAGGTCATGATCTCACAGTTTGTGAGTTCAAGCCCTGCGTGGGGCTCTGTGCTGACAGCTCAGAGCCTGGAGCCTGCTTTGGATTCTCTGTCTCCCTCCCTCTCTGCCCCTCCCCCCTCCCACTCGTGCTCTCTCAAAAATAAACATGAAAAAAAAATTTTTTAAGAAGATCATTAAGATTACATGATAGCATTTTCCTCTTCCACAAAGATTGTGATTACCATGCAAACAGCATTTCCACATTACATTGGATTAGGCCAGAGGACAAAGATGATGTCTAACTCCTGTGTTGCATTTGGAGACTAGTTGGTATTTTCATTATCGTACCCAGCACAACCCTGAGCATATATTAAGGTGAATGAATGCAACTCTCTGAAGCAAAATACAGAAAGATTAAAAACAGAGCAATTGCCTCATATGTGTGTCTGACTTATCTTGAATTTAGAACTTCACTAAGCACAGAATGTGAGACTACCCTTTTGTTTAATCCTCTCAACAATAAACAAATCCTTTAAGATGTGTTAAGACAGTCAAGTTTTGATATTGAAACAGTGGGGTAATACCCCTTGACAGATGAATAGGTAACAATGGATAAACAAACATCCATAGCAATAATTGAATGGCCCTCCAATACATGATTTATACCAATCCCACAAAGCCATATACTGCAGGATTCCATCCATACAATATTCTGGAAAGACAAACACTACAGAGAATGGAAAACAGATCGGTGGCTGACAAGGGATTATGGTAGGGAAGGGGGTCATAACCAAGGGGGTAGCGTAAGGGAATTTGGGAGGGTGGTGGTGACAGAACTTTCCCCTATCAAATATAGTGGTGGACATAGAACTACTCATCTGTCAATACTCATAGGCCTATACTTCAAAAAGACTGAATTTTAGTGCATATGATTTTAAAAATAAATATTTTTTTAAAAATCCCAGAATGGTATGGAATCATTCAGGCATGAAGGAGCACTTTAGAATTTTCTACCTACCCCACCCCATTCACCTCTGGTGAGTGACATTTACCTGACGGGCAAAATAAAATACTCAGATATCTCCATAAAGCCTTTTTTTAAAAAGTCTCTCTCGGGGCACCTGGGTGGCTCAGTTGGTTGAGCGTCTGACTTCGGCTCAGGTCATGATCTCAAGGTTCGTGAGTTCAAGCCCCACGTCGGGCTCTGTGCGGGCAGCTTGGAGCCTGGAGCCTGCCTCGGATTCTGTGTCTCCCTCTTTCTCTCTGCCCCTCCCCAGCTTGTACTCTGTCTCTTCCTCTCTCAAAAATAAATAAACATTAAAAAATTTTTTTTATAAAAAAAAAGTCTCTCTCTTCACACCAACGTCTTGGCACCATGGACATCGGGGGTGCTGTTCCATGCATTGTAGGATTTGAAGCAGCGTCCCTGTCCTCTACTCACTTGATGTCAACAGCAAGTGCACCCTCTTCCTTCTTTGTGAGAACCAAACATGGCTCAACACTGCCACATGTCCCAGTAGAGGGAGCGGGGGAGGCGGACAAAATTACCCCAGACTGAGAACCACCGATTTCGACTCATGTTTAGAATTACTTTATAGAATTGTATATGCCGAACTATGATAGGAGATTTAGAGTTTTGGGGGGTAATTTTGACTATTTATGTTTTCACCTTCTTTGATGACTTTCAAACCTCAGGCCCCCCCAGATATGATAACTCTATTGTAGAAATAATGCGTGTCAAGACTCCTGTTCTCCTGTCCTATAGACTCAGGAGCTGGTTTATCCCTTTCACTAGAGTCATAAGCTTAGAACCAAAAATGTTCTAATATGATGTAGATAAAAGGGTGGATTTTTTAAAGGTCTAAAAAGTATTAAATTAAAGGTAGGAAAGACCTATGACTTTGTAATTGCTGCAATAATTATTATTGCTAAAGTTTAATGGAGATGATTGCTTTTCCTTTCCAGGAGGTAAAATGTTGGCAAGATTACTCAGTCTGTGGCCTTGTTGTTTATTCTTATACCATATTTTTGCTCCAGATTAAGAAAAAAGGAAGCAATTATTTCTCAATTAGCTTATACAGTTCGTGAAGAAAGAGCAGCAGAGAGATTCTCTTGCTTATCTTATGGGATGAATGCAAAGAAATATTCCTGTGTAGTAGGAAGAGGAGAGTTGAAAAATGAGGCCGGGGGCACCTGGGGGGCTCAGTCGGTTAAGCGTCCGACTCTTGATTTCAGCTCAGGTCGTGATCTCAGTTTCATGGTTTCGAGCCCCACATAGTGGGCTCTGTACTGGCAGTGCAGAGCCTGCTTGGGATTCTCTCTCTGCCCCTCCCAACTCACACAGTCTCTGTCTCTCTCAAAATAAACTTAAAAAAAAAAAGAAAAGGAAAAGAAGGCTTTAGTGGAATGGCATTATATGCTAATTGCCCTTTAAGTATGATCATTCTAAAATGCCTAAATATTAACCTGATTATCAACCAAATTTTGCTGAGGGTCGTGGTAATAACTAAGGTAGAATCTGCTACCAAAACACTTGCCACAAAGTGTATGGTAAAGAATTTGGCCTTGACCAGAAAAGACTAACCACGGCCTTCAGCTTGTGGGAGGTAACACTGTATGTCATACTTGATAAGAGTGTCTCTATCTTAACTAAGGGTTTTAGCCCGGAGTGTCCACAGGTAAGCTGCGTAGACCAAGGACAAGAATGTCATCTGAGGAATTCAGACCTCGTCCAAAAGGATAGAAACCCACTGTAAATATGACTCGGAACACCGGGTAATCTAAGAGGCATTTGAGAAAGGTCTGGCAGCACTACTTAAAATGGCACAGAGCTGGAGAAGCTGGTGGCAGGGAGAGCAGATAGAAGCCACTGTAGTAACCCAGACAGGGTTCACAAAAGCCTGCACGTGAGTAGCACAAGAAAAATGATACTGAGAAAGAAAACTTGACAAAACTCCTGGTGACTATTAGTACTCAAAGTGAAGTCTAAATTTGGGCATGTACCAGTTAGCAATAGCTTTAAAGAGAGAGGAGAGAGAGAGAGAGAGAGAGAGAGACATTCATTGTATGTTGGTGTTGTTGATTTAGCAAACAGCCCAGGGGAGGTATTAACAGAGCTAGTCCAAGAATTTAACATTGACCTTGAGAATCTGGGCTCTTCCTGATTTGCCAATCCATCCCCCTTGCAGTGTTGCTTTTTCACCTTCACATTTGTCTCTTCAAGGTCACGTGATGGCTGCTGAAGATCTAAGCATCACATCTTATTTAGGAACTTAAAGGTGGCATCGGCACAGCTGTGAATAGCCATCAGGTTAACCAGCCTTCTGTACCTGCTACAGATGGTTAAATAAGGAAATGGAAAAGAGAAGACGTTCCCTTTTCTATTTGACTATTTGAGGATATGATCTAAGTTTAGGAGTAGACATCTGAATTAACAAGAGAACTCTAAGCAGACATGTTTGTGAGAGTATAAATTTCTTCATTGTCACATTTATCTCTTCCCCAAATTCCTCTGTATTCAGGTAGGGATCTCCTTGAGTGGTCTGAATTATCTCCATTCTTTAGCATTCTCCCTTTATTTCCTTTTGCCTCTTTGCTGGTCTTGAAGGATATGGCAGTGGAGGCTATGGGATTTCATTAAAAAAAAAAAAAATTAGAAGAACAAAGATTGCGACTACTCCCTGAATGAATTTAAAGTTCCAGGAAAGCTGAATGTGTTTTGACTCCCCGAGTCACTGTGTTTCCCCAGTGCTAAGTGTTTTCCGTGTCAGGTGACTAATCAATCCCTTTTCACAGCAGCGTGGGGAAAACTAAAATCTAGTTTGTGCCAAGGCAGCACCACAGTTTTTAAAAATAACTGTGATAGCTATACGGTTGTGGTTTTCTCATTTATAACATTATACTGAGTGTTTTGGGGGACGGAGGGGAGGGAAAGAGAAGGTTTTCAAAGAAGGCATTCATTCCCACCATGAACAGCATTTTCCACCATGTCGCTGCGGTATCTTTCTCATTGAGTTTCCAAACGTTTCTATTTTCACACAACTAGCTATTGTTGGGTCCCAGGCCTTCAGCAAGTCATGCTGTGATCAACAAGGTACTCTGACCCCTCGCCATCAACCTCTCCCACCCTCACACACAAAACTCCTTGCTTTTTCTCTCCTGATCCCGGGAGTATCTGTCCAGTCAACAAAATTCAGGCTAACTCCTCAAAAGCAGGTTCTAATCCCCCCCAAAATTCTCTAGGGTTTTTTTTGTTTTGTTTTGTTTTTAGAGAAGGGGCTGCTACCATTTGTGAAATACATACCATATACCAGGCACTATGATATATATTCTCTATTGAGAGCTTTATGGAAGCTATGGATACCCCCGGAGAAGGGCATGTTATCACAAATAGGGGATGTTATCACATCCAATGGCAAGAGGAGGTTCCTTGAACCCCAGATAAGGAGCCTTGCACCGGGGTAGTGGTCTCAAAACTCTTTTAATTTAGAAACCCTTTCAGAAACAAAAGCATATATCCCAATTATTTATGGAATTTACTTATAAATTACCTACATGTACTGCTCTACTAATATGTGTATCATAAAACACTCAAAAATTTAGATCTTAAAAGGATAAGATGCGAGCACTTATCAAAAGGCCAGAGTTTTTCCCACGGCTGGTCAATGCTTTTATGCATGCCCAAGTCACATGTGTAGATACACCCCACTTCAAACCCCTTCCCCAGGACCTGTGCCCATTGCATCTTGCTGCTGGACGTCTCACAGCATCTTGTTCATGAAGCAAAAAGCTGAAAGTAGTACAGCAGGAAGAAAACGCTAACAGCCCCCTGCAGATCAAAATAACTCCCAACATTCTGACTAGGAAACTGCACCTGTTCCCACCTCTTGTAAAAGAGAAGTAATCCTGGTAAAGACTGCTCAGCAGAAGAGATCACTGGAAAAGCTTTGACTACTCCCACATAAAAGAAGCAGGTTTCCTATTAAAAAAAAAAAAAATCACTCTGCCCTATATAAGCTTTCAGGCCACAGTCACGCTGTACTTAATAAACCATACCGTGTTGTTCTCTGTCACAGAAAGAAATGCAGCTTGAAACCCAAGTGGGGAAGGGCATCGGAAGGTTGCATGGCATTCTAGAAACAGAAGACCTCTGCATTCAAATTCCCACCGCTGCACCTTTCTGGCTTGAGTAAGTCATTTAACCTGCTTCTTAGGCTCCTCGGCTCTTACATGGGGACAGCATGTGCATATTTCATAGCTTAAATGTAAGTTAAAATTCAAACATGACATTAACGGGGGTGAAAATGTTCTATAAATTATGAAATGCTGTATAAATGAAATAACTTTTGTCCTCCTGCTATCAAAACAAAAGCCAAGTGATTGACAGAGTGACACATGCCCTTCTAGAGAAATCAGTGTGTAAATTTTCAAAGTTCACCGCAGACCCTTTGAGACATGCAGATTGGTAGCTCACTACCCCAATTCCCAATCCCCCAGCTACTCCTAGCTAATCCTGTGTAAGTGCCTGATGGAACTGCCTTCATGGAATTAGAATTTCGGTGGAGGCCATTCACTGGAGTAGATTTTGTAGAGAGGTCACATCTGCATCCCAGGAGTGAAGGCAGGCAGGACAACGAAGCAATGTTAGCCCGGGCAGAGGCTTGGAAGCTATGGCCTCACAATGTGTAGTTGGCCTCCCTCTGATTCTGTGGAGAAGCTTTCAGCCCTTCTGCTCAGTAGACATACCCGCGGCACACGACTAAGCAAATGTCTTCGCAAATGGGAGTAGTGTCACTGAGTAAGCTCTGAAAGCTTTGGGGCCCTAAACCCCATCTAAAGCCCCTTGCGTCCAGGAAACACAGGCCAGAGATGTGTTTCATGGATTAAGTCATTGAAGATGACTTACACAAACATTTTTAAAGCTTCAAAATTTATTGCTGTACACTTTTCGCATAGCATTGACTATGGAAATACTAATAGTGCAAATATTTATTTTGGACTTTGTAGCATTTGAGATCACAAAGCTTTTTGATATCTTTTGCAATCATTTACGAAGATCTCTATTACTCAACTTATCTTTCAAATTCAAACAAGTACTCTTATATTCAGCGAGATTACATAATGCTCTCAAGATCTCTCTTCTAGAACAAAAGAAATACACTGGAAGCCACCAGGGGCATTCCTTTCCTTGATAATACATTCGTCTCGCAACACTTTTTCAACTGCAAGGCTCTTTGTTCATTTACAGATTCATTCCAATAAATATTTATTGACAAAACTGCTATGTGCTGGACACTGTGCTAGGCTCTGGGGACATTAAGATGAAAAGAGGCAATCTCTGCTTTCACGGTGCTTACAGTCTAAAAGTGGAAACAGACATGCAAACAAATTTACAATACAGTAAAGTGCTTCCGTGGAGGTATTTACAGAGTGCAGGGGGAACCTGGAAGAGGGAAGAACATCTTGCTGGAGAAATCAGGGACAGCTTCACAGAGGAGGTAGCCACTGAGCTGAGACTTGACCAGTAACCAGGAATTTGCCATGTAGACAGGCAGGCAAAGGGAATGACAGGTGCAAAGACACAGAGGCCCAAGGGGCACTCAGAAGGACCAAGTAATGTGGTTTTTCTTGAGCTGAAGGTGATAAGAGGGGCAGGATGACCTAGACAAATAGGCAGGGATCAGATCATGGAGAGCCTTTTGATCATTCATCCATTTATTCAACAAACATTTAATAAGTGCTTACTATGTACCAGGCACTAGGCTAAATGCTGGGGTTGTACCAGGGAACAAGACAGATACATCCTCGCTCTCGTGGAGCTTACATTCTAGTAAAGAGATAGACAAAAAGTCAACAAATAAATACAGATTGAGAAGATTTCTACAAAGGAAATAAACAGAGTGCTGAGGCAGAAAACGAATATTACAGGGGCGGAGAGTAGTTACAGTTATTAGAAAATGCCTCTTGGAAGTGACATAAAACTGACACCTGCAGGGGTTATGACAAAGGCATGCTCCGACAGGAGCGTTCACTATGCACCAGGCACTGTGCTAAATGCTTTATAAACAGTAGCTCATTTAGTCCTCACGACGACTCTATGAGGTAGTATTATTCCTATTTCACGGAGGAGGAACAGGGCTCAAGGAGATTAAGTCACCTGACGAGTCACACAAATGGCAAAAACCAAGGTTCAGACACAGGTTCTCTTCATTTCAAAGTGCTCACTCTTAAAAATTCTTAAAATAATTCTTAAAAATTACATGGAGAAGTGAGAAACTTCGAGTAGGGAAATGATACAGTCACATTTGAGGACCATTCTGATGACCATATGGAGGAGGAGGGATGGAGACAGAAGGAGGGAAGGAGGGAGGGAGGGAGAAAGAAGCCACTCAAAGTCCAGAGGAGAGGAAAGGAGTTGCATGAAGGCAGTGGTTGCGGGAATGAAGAGGTATGGGTGTGAGAAGGGCATTTGATAGTTCTAACAGGACTGACAGGACATTGGAAGCAAGGGAACAGGGACCACTCAAGGGCACCTGCTTTGAGCAATTGAATGGGATGATTTGCTTCTACCCTTGTTAGGGGATGCAGGACGGTGGTAGATTTGGGGAATAAGATAATGAATGTTTAATTCTGGACATGTTATCCTGTGGATATCTTGGGAAGACCTGGACTTATAAGATGGTCGCCAGTTGGACATCATGTAATGGCTTTCATACCTTGTTCTCTACCTGAGCAAAGTATATAAGAACAAAAATCAAAGTTTTATACGTGTGTACATTGTGTTTTTGCTTTTACCAAAACTGTTTATAAAAGCATGTATATCTTGGTTGGATAGCTTTGTAAAAAGAACATATGATCACCAAGGTGAAGTTACCCCAAGCTTAACTACAGAAGAGAAATCATGGACTTGGGGCGGGGGAACCTAAGAAAAGCCTTTGGACATCCATTCTAAGTAGCTACACCAGTTCTTGAAAAGATATCAATGTTGACTTCCCACGGCCACCTTGTTTGGGGCAGTTTGATGGGCCCAGAGGAGGCATCCTTGGCCAGTAGTCTGCCCAGAGTCTGCCAAGTATCCAGGCTCATTTGCCAGTAAGAATGCTCTGAGGAAGCTGGTGGCGTAAGGGACAGAAATCAAAGCTGACTATAAATCAGGAATTCCAAGAAGGTGTTACTTATATAGTTTGGCATAAGGTCCAGAGAGACAGCAGCCCAAACCTAGCCAGTTGTATTGCTTTGACTATTATTCCTCCCTTCCTCAGGAACTGGAAGGGTGCTGGAGGTAGTGGTAATAAAAGGTACAGGTGACACTTATATGGAACTGGTCACACCATGGACCACATCATTTCTTGGTCTAATTTTAAAAGAACTCAGAGTGAAGAAGTACATAAACCCTCCCTGTAGAAAGCTATTATTTCCCAAAATATCTTCAAATTTGCTTACAACCACTCCCTCCTTTTCCTTGGCATCAGATTAACTTAAGTATGTTTTTGCTTTTTAAACTCATTTAATAATGCTGTGCCAGTTGTAGTAAATAGGTATCGAAGAATTTAAGTGGTAATGAAGTTACACTTGAGAGTTTCAACAACAACAACAACAAAATAATACTGTGGAGGCCAGGGACTGATTAGTAAAGTATTACAATCTGGCTCATTAAACAACTCTGCCTGGAAAGTTGCCTCTCTCTGGAGCAAAGGGTCTAACCTGCACCTGTTAACTCAGTAAGCCAGCAGACATGAGAAAACACTAACTGTTCTAGAAAAAACAACATCCAGTTGGGCTTCCAGTACCATCCAAAGGGTACCTGTGTACCTAACTCACGCCCAAGGGAAGGAAATGCTTTATTTTTATAAAACTAACAAAAGTACTAGTCACAGGCAAGAAAAAAAAAAAAAAAAAAAAAAAACCCTGACACATGCTAGATGGCAACTGAGAATTCAGGGGAAAGCAACACAGTTTTCACGCTATTCGGAGGCGTATTGCAAATGCATGAACTATTCTCTACCACCTCCATTTGAAACCTAAGGCCCAGGGATCACAGCTGACTGTAAATCAGGAATCCCAAGGGGGCGGGGGAGGCTATTTATTATGTGTGCTCTTTTAACAGAAAGAATTCCAATCAGTCTGTGAATATAATCATTTATTTGTCTTTACAGTGATGATGGAAGAATGTACAGGTGTCCTCTTTCAATAAAGTATAAAAATCTGTTTATATACAGTGAAGTCACAATAATCTTTAATTGGGAGATTTATTTGGTACTACTGATCGGTTCATATTAAAACGGGGGGAAAACAAATATTTCACGTAAGTGCTACATTTCCAGTAGATTGCACCTGGCATCAAAAGCTCAGCTTCAACTTAAGCGTCCTCCTTGATATTACAAAAGTCTAATTTTAAGTCCTAGGACTCAAAATAAACATCATTTTTTGAATAATAGATATATACATCAAAAATACATCTAAAAAGGCATTGGTTAGTGCTATTAAAAAGCTGTATGTGCTCGGGTATGTTTTTTTTCTTACAGGCAAAACCCAGTGGAAACGCTTTTGTTCAATTCTAGAAATTTGCTCTTGGGGAACGTTGGTCGAAAGTTACCTGTAAGGAAAAACAAACAAATTTAAGTAATTCAATGATTTCTCAGGTGAGGTCAGCAGAACTTGAAAAAGTAGTTAGAGGCTAAACTTCACGTACAACCACATTTTTAAAGTCTTGTTAACATTTCATTACAGCACTTTGTACATAAAAAATGTTCAACATATCCTCTCATTGTTTCAAGTGCTTTAACAATAACTTTATACTCCTTTTATTTTCAAAAGAGTCATATGTACAGCTTTGTATGCTAACACAAATACTATCTATAATTAATTGAATCCATATAAAAACAGAAATCATAGGGCATACAAATTTTAAAAAAAAAGACTGTATTAAATACAGCCAAATCCAAACAATTTTGAGAAAATTTAGAAAAACTACTAACTGATTTACTTTACTTCAGAGCATTTACAGATGACAGATATGCACTGAAGTTTTATTATTATTTCACCTCGGTGAAACAGTACTGTGCAATGGCAGAGTTTATATATGTGATCCCGTATCTCAGATGTAGCTACATATTTTAAAACCTTTGCTTTTATGGTTTTCTTCTTGTTGCATTCACTCCTAAAACTGAGATAATCTGGGGACTCCTCTATGATTGTAAAATTTTAACAGTTCTCAACCTGTTATGGATATATATACATATATATCAAATAGGAGCACCTGGGTGGCTCAGTCAGCATCCGACTTCAGCTCAAGTCATGATCTCATGGTTCATGGGTTCGAGCCCCACATCAGGCTCTGTGCTGACAGCTCAGAGCCTGGAGCCTCCTTCGGATTCTGTGTCTCCCTCTCTCTCTGCCCCTCCCCTGCCTGCACTCTGTCTCTCCTGTCTCTCAAAAATGAATAAACATTAAAAAACTTTTTAAATAAAAATAAAACAAATAAATAAAGGCCCACTTTGCTAATAAGGAACATCAGAAAGAACCGTGGCATGGTGGGTGACAGACCCAAGCGGAACTGCGTGTTACAGGCTCCATCTCTTACGAGCCATGTGAAGTCGGCCATGACCTACCCTTTGATCAAGCCAAGCCCTACCTATTCTACAGATTATTACGAACACCTTATTACATTATGTGGCAGTGCTCTGGTTTATGAAACACATTAGGTGCAGAGAGGACTAAATGAGTGAATTAGGTACATTTAATTCTGAGAACTAAGAAGTACTTCTAATTCTTCCACAACCTTTGAGTCTAATGGCCTGGTCTCATAATACCATTCCCCAGTTAAGGATGTGATACCCATACTCTGAATCTCTCTGTACCCAACATACCAAAACAATGGCTACTTTAGGTATATATTAAAATTCTAATCACTCAATATTAATTAGTTTGTTCCCACCATTAACCACATTTGTGCCAGGCAATGGGCAATGCTGGCATTCATTCATTCATTCATTCATTTATTTACTTATAACGCTTATTCATTTTTGAGAGAGAGAGAGAGTGTGTGTGTCAGAGCGGTCAGCACAGAGCCTAACAGGGGCCCGAACACACAAACCGCGAGATCATGACCTGAGCTGAAGTCAGACACTTAACCTACTGAGCCATCCAGGACCCCAATGCTGGCTCTTACATGAACAAAGTGCCTAGTCCCTAAAACCCACGCTTGCTTACATAAATCAGGGTACTGCCTTGATACCCATTTGCAAAGTGATCTGCGATGTAAACAAGGGTCTAATGAAACCTCAGTTAGTAGACCCCTGATTAAATTGTCTTCAGGACAAAGTCTGAAAAACAACAAATGCTAAAAGGCTCTGAAGAGGAGGGCTCTCCTAGAGTCCCTTTTGATGCAATCCAGGCACAACCATTCCAATGCCCACACTGCGCTCCAGAGACAGCATGGCTGAAGCCTTCAGACAGAAGAAACATACTTCAGACTTTTCCTCTGAAGGACTTACACAGACCAAGCACACTCATCAAAGCCCATAAAACACATCCCGGCCAGAGTGGAAAACAAGATTCAATACCAACATGGCGTCTTCCTGTCCTCAATAAGGGAGAAAAAAAAAAAGACTTAAAATAGCACTGAACTGGATTCCCATGGTTCTGTGTGTTCAGGAAACTGTCACCAAATGGAGATGCTATCACTGAATACATAATGTGAGGCACTATAATTATTACACGATTTCTGTATCACTGTGGCATGAGCCGCTCCCTGGGTTACGGCAAAGGCACTGATGGGAAGGGAAGGTTGTGTGAACCATTGACTCAGCGTCCCTGCACACAATACCCTGTCTGTGCCTGTACCAAACAGGCCTCTGGCCATCCCTCGGCGGCTCAAGTGAAAAACCTGGAGTCGTCCCCATCACTTCCAATCAGTCACCTGGTCAAGCTGATTCTATCTCCAAATACATCTCAAACGGACCTCTGCTCTTCCTCTTTCTCTGCACCCACTGCCAACATTCCTGTGAAGCCACCATCTCTCTCGCTGCCAGGCTACAACAGCCTCCTCACTGGCCACCCCGCGTCCAGGCTGTCCCTGCTCTAATCCTCTCTTTCACACGGCAGCCAAAAGGAACTTGCACAGAAGCACATCTGACCATGTTCCTCAGCCTTCAGTGGATTCCCATTTGCTTTAATGTTAAAGCTGGAAACCCTTAACAACAACCCATCAGCATAAGATTCGCCTCCACACATTCTCCCAGTGCTCCCCAGACCTACTGTAAAGGCACCGACTTCTCCTTGCTGTTTCTTTTCATGGGAACACTTTTATCCCGAACTCTGGCCTACTGCTGCTTGCCCTTGAGGCTCAACATAAATGTCACCTCCTCACAGAGGCTTTGTTGACCCTTCACACCACATTAGCTCCCCTGCCATCAGCTCCCCCAGTACTTTTGCTTTTCCTTTGTAGCACTGATCACAGTTGGTAATTATGGAATGTGGTGAGCGTCTGGTTAGTACAACTGTATGGCACGTTCCGTGAGCAGAGGGACCGTGTGATTGTGGCCACCACTGTGTCTCCAGAACTAGCACCAAAAGCAAGAATGACTAAGCGGGGCCAAGTGTGGGTCCATAGACTGAAAGGGATGGGGGAGGACAGATTCAAAAACATCTAGGAGTTAGAATTCTAACTCACTGTTTGTTCTCTCTCTCTTTCTCTCTCTCTCCCCACAATGCCTCAGTTTTGGCTTCAAAAGACATAAATAAGTCACTGGCTCATGGGGGACAGAAAGTAAGACAAGGTCTGCCGAAACCAAGCAGGATGGCAGTTGGGAAGCAAGATGCCACATTAACCCCTGGAGCCTGGACCACAGCCACTTAAAGAGAAAATATATCCACCAGGACAGAACCTATGACACTCATGTGAGCTCACGACAGGGTCAAAGTTTGTATGTTGTAAGGTAAATTATTTATTATCCTTTAAAATGTCCTTCTGAGTCTCTCTGCATCAAGTCTATGCTAGAGAAAACCTACTTTAGGGCCCTAATTTTCAAGAGCGGACAACAGGGGCGCCTGGGTGACTGACTCAGTTCGTTAAGCATCTGACTTCAGCTCAGGTCATGATCTCGTGGTGTGAGTTCCAGCCCACATCAAGCTCTGTGCTGACAGCTCAGAGCCTGGAGCCTGCTTCAGAGTCTGTTTCCCTCTGTCTCTGCCCCTCCCCTGCTCGCATTCGTTCTCCCTCTCCCTCTCTCTCTCAAAAATAAAAAATAAAAAAAAAAGGGAGGGGGGGAACAACAGACCCCAGAAAGATAGTGTGGCAGGGATGACCGCCACCTTCACCACCTGCGACCGCTCTCCTTTCTTCCACCTGGCATTACAAGAGGAGGTTAGACTCCTTGCAAGTGGCTTCAGAGCTGTGAGTGTCTTCACATCATTAGGACAAAAGGGTGATTCTTAAACACAGAAGAGGCCGAACGGCGCCTGCTCACCCCTGCGGGGGAGCGTCTATACTTTGCTGAGGCAGGCCACAAAGGGCAAAAGCAAGAAAATTAACCATCTTCAGGTGCAAGCCCCTCCCCCTCTGCTCTCAGTTTACCTGATCATATTCTTAGGCTTCATCTCCACTGTCCATTTCGATATCCATTTCTTCCGTATCAGCAGCTCGTGACAAGATGTCTGCCATCAGTGCTTCTTCCAATTTTTTGCGTACTTGTTGTACTCGCTCTTCCTGTTTCCTTTAAAAAAAAAAAAAAAAGTAAAATCACACTGATGATCTGGCAAGTACTGGAACCATGCAGCTGCTACTACAGTTTATGTTTAGTTTATCAAAATCACGAAAACTCCCGACAGTACATTTCCTTCTCCTTAACTTTGCAAAACTTTCTCCTACACCCACAAAGCCAAATTGCACAGGAGGCGGGCCTTGCCAAAAAGAGGAAACTTCAGACAGGCAGGTATCCCACATCTCGCTGAGAATTCCTGGCAGGAGTGGATTTATTGCAGTGACCTCTTCTTCAATTTCAAAACTTTCAAGTATGTGAAGATTTGGGGCTGTTGCTATAAGGGAGATTAGAAATAACTTGAAAGCAGGGATAAAAGAAAAGTTATATGGGAAATAAAGAAGGGGAAGAGATTTGTTCAACAAAGCACAGAGGAAGATGGAGGAAATGGGGGCACGATGGAGTGCCACATTCTGTCTTTGTTAGGGGCCAGCCCGTCGGAGCTCTTCCCTGGGTTCCCAGTCCTACTGACAGCAGGCCATCACAAAGAAGCCAAGACCAAGGAGAAAAGCTGAACAGCATCTCAACTGAGATGAGCTGAGAGGTTAAGAACATGCCACAAGTTTCTCTGTGTCTTGGGGATTGCAGTGGGACCTCAAAAGTGAAAGTTAATAGCGCCAAGTCATAAAAAGAGGTTCTGAACCATTTGGTGGGAAACAAAGCCCGGGAAGAAAGTCTACTGGTATGTACTTTGTGTCTAGAAGTCAGACTAAATTTCAGAGTAGCTCCGTGACAGTGCAAGAGAGGGATTCCTAAAACAGCTCTCCTGAGCAAAGACGGTAAGTAGCAATTCACATCCAGAACCCAGCGAAGAGGCCACGGCTGGAGAGAGAAGGGGGAACCCTAGGAAGGAAGAGGTTCAGGAAACCCAAGACAGGGAAAGAAGTAGAGCCACAAGTGGGGTGCTGGCCTTGACTCGAGAGCGGGACAGATCGCGTCTTGAGGCCAGAGGAAAGGTGGTTAGGACAGATGTAGACTGGGACATGGAACAGCTCAGTGACAAGTAAGAGACACAACAAGCAATACTGAGGACTCTACAGTGGGGGCTGGGGGGGGGTGATTTTTCTCTGTCGATATTGAGGAAAACGAAGTGCAGCACTGCCTCAAACCTGGGAAAGTGGTGGGGCGACATTCTGGAAGAGCACGTGAAGCTTCCCTGAGGACGTGCCTCTTGCGTCCTCAGCTAGTTGTAAAGCTGCATGTGCTGTGCTGTATCCCAGCCTGCACGTTTCTTGATCTCCTGAGACTATATCCCAAGTGAGAAGCTAACATAAAACTCTACAGCCACAAAAACTTTAGATGTCCTCTTTACTGCAGTCAAAAAAACAGCGCAAAGAGTTAAAAAGTACAGGCTTCCACTTTATACATGAATTTTCACAAAGAGGAAGGCTGTCACTGAGTAAGCCTCTGCCATGTTAAGAAACTGGAGTTGAACAGATTTTCATGTAGTTGGAGCAGGGTCAAGAAGAAACATTGTTTATTTCTTACATAGTCAGCCTCGCCTTGGGCTCCCTGACTCAAGGTTTATGACAAATGGCATATCAGTCTCATCGGCAATCTCTCACTCCTAGTAACTGAGTATGAGAATCTGCACAAGTGTCCCAGAGTAATCCCATTAGGAAGAAAACAGAGCAAATCTAATGTTTGCCATCGATTCTCTTTTGTCTTGAACGTTCCTTCCCATACTTATGTAAGCTGAAATAAAGCATCTGCATCTGCCCATGGTGGTAGGCAGAATTGCAACAGTCCCTGCCCCTGGAGAGACTCCCTGTGCAGTTCCCTCCCCTTCAGGGAAGGCAGAACTTGTGAATGGGCTGGGATGTCCCTCCGTGATTAGGCTACTGATCAATGGGACCTTGAGTTAATCAAAAGAGATTATCCCAGAGGGCCTCACCTCATAAGAACTCTTACAAGAGGCTGCGCCCTTTTTGAAAGAAATTGGGAGAGAAAATGTGGAGGGAACCTCAGAGCAAGGAACTGTGAATAGCCTCACCCCACATCCAACAAGACACCAGGGGCCCCAGTCCTACAACTACAAGAAAATGGATTCTGCAAAAATCACAGGACCTTGAAAGAAGATACTAGAAGGGAATGCAGTGCAACTGACACTTTGGTTTCCGCCCTGAAAGACCCTGGGCAGAGAATCGACTTGTATATCAGGCCCAGGCCTCCAGCCTACAGAACTGTGAGCTATAAATGGGTGGTGTTTTAGGCTGCTAAGTTTGTGAGGACTTGTTACTTATATTAAAATAACATCCAAGGATTAAAATGTTATCGAATATGCTGAAAAAAATATATACTTAATGTTTAGATCTTTAAAATTTTTTTTAAGGTTTATTCATTTCTCAGAGACAGAGAGACAGAGCATGAGCGGGGGAGGGGCAGAGAGGGGGAGAGACACAGAATCCGAAGCAGGCTCCAGGCTCTGAGCTGTCTGCACAGAGCCTGATGCAGGGCTCGAACTCATGGACTGCGAGATCATGACCTGAGCCGAAGTCGGACGCTTAACCGACTGAGCCACCCAGGTGCCCCAAAGGTTTAGATCTTTAACTGAAGGTCTAATATAAACAGAATATTGGCAGGGCACCAGGACAGCTCAGTCGGTTGAGTGTCTTGACTTCGGATCAGGTCATGATCTCACGGTTTGTGAGTTCCAGCCCCATATCAGCTCATTCCTGTCAGCGAGGAGCCTGCTTCAGATCTTCTGTCTCCACCCACTCTCTGCCCCCCCACCCCCCTCAAAAAAAAAAAAAAAAAAGCATTAAAAACAATTAAACAGAATATTGGCTGCACAATTAGAGAAAGGGTAATAATTCCATTTGCAATAATTTTGAACCTGTATTAATTCAACAAGAAATGTGTGCATAATAATTTGTTATGACAATTAAATCAAATGGATAATTTGTTAAACAAGTTTACCCTAAAAGGAAATCATGGAGATCTGGCTTTGAGACAGTCTGCTCTACTATCAAAAGATCTACTGTTGAAGGCATCAGCATTCCCATGACATCACCCAGAGGCCCTCAGTCTACGCCCACAGTGACCTGGCAGAATCCCTACTGATTTACCCGGTATTCATTCCAAGACAGGTAAGAACCTGTCTCCAGGGTAATTTCCTTCCTCAAGGGTAAGAATAATCCAAAGGGCAAGTCACTTCCTCCTCTTGAATTACATTTTGTTTTTCTTAAAAAATAAAGCTGATCAGGGTTGCCTGGGTGGCTCAGTCGGTTAAGTGGCCGACTTCGGCTCAGATCATGATCTCACGGTCCGTGAGTTCGAGCCCCACGTCGGGCTCTGTGCTGACAGCTCAGAGCCTGGAGCCTGTTTCAGATTCTGTGTCTCCCTCTCTCTGACTCTCCCCTGTTCATGCTCTGTCTCTCTCTGTCTCAAAAATAAATAAATGTTAAAAAAAATTAAAAAAAAAAATAAAGCTGATCAATTAAATTCCATGCAATCAATGCATGTGAATGCAACTTTGAGTCATTTTACATCTTTTACATCTTTGCAAAAGGAACTACTTTAAAACCTAGCAAGTGCTTTACAATTACAAACCTAGGTAGACGCACGCATTTAAAAACATTTTCATGCCACCTTTTCATGGATTTAGAAAAAAAATACAAATATAAACATTTTAAATTCTATGATTCAAAACTGCCATCTGCTGGTTTTGTCTAGGAATAATACTCTAATAAAACTTTCTGATTTAACATTCAGAGGATAGAAATGGTGAAAGATATGCATTGTCCTATTTTTAAAGAAAATACAGTGCACTACAATCTCATTATAAGGCAATGATATTCCAGTTCATAAATCCCATATAACAATTTCTTTCTGCTCTGAATATCTGGAATAGTTTGCTTCTTTTGAGCAATGGTTTGCTCATACATTCTGGGCATTATCAATCTGAATTGTACATTTTCTTTTCACTATTTGCTGCTAAAAACTAACTTGTGGAACAGTCCTGGAGTAAAAGAGGTTAAGAAATGAAGCTCGTGTCCTCTCCTTACCCCAGGCTCTGTTTTACCACTTTATGCTTTACCCTTTGCTTGATATTTGCCATTTGCTTCTCACCGAGCTTGTGTGTGTGTGTGTGTGTGTGTGTGTGTGTGTGTGTGTGTGTGGCCACCTTAAATCTTTACCTGAAACAAGATGAAGCAGAAATGAATAAATCTCTAAACTAAGCCTAAGAGAGTAAACAGAATCAAGATAAGCAAACTGACCTTTGAAAGCACAAGTCAGCTTAAAGCAGCATAGTTACAATTTGTTTTAAAGAAGACACTGGTTTGCAGACAAACCAATGCAAAAAGCAATCACAAAAGGCATCACTGAATGAAAGGGGTTCTTTACAGCAGAAAGGCAGAACCCCAAAATGCAAAAGACACTGCAGTAACAATGTGTAGAGAGTACAACTGATGTGTCCTTCAGACATGACCGTGATACTTCCAGCTTTTTTCAAGCATGTATTTGTTTTAAATGTCCTATATCCCCTTCCATTAGTTTCACAAAAGAGTTATTTTTTTTTTTAATTTTTTTTTTTTCAACGTTTATTTATTTTTGGGACAGAGAGAGACAGAGCATGAACGGGGGAGGGGCAGAGAGAGAGGGAGACACAGAATCGGAAACAGGCTCCAGGCTCTGAGCCATCAGCCCAGAGCCTGACGCGGGGCTCGAACTCAGGGACCGCGAGATCGTGACCTGGCTGAAGTCGGACGCTTAACCGACTGCGCCACCCAGGCGCCCCCACAAAAGAGTTATTTAAAAAAAAAAAAAAGTGTAACTTTCTGATCGATTCGTCATCACTTAACCAGATGTGCCACGGAAACTAGGAGGCAGTATAAAGTTTATCAAATAGGAGTTATATTATAACTGCCTTACCTAATGTCTTCATCTGTGACAATGAAAGCCTTGCAGAGGGGTTGAGATGTGTTCAGCCAAACAGCGGGGTTCTTTTCCACAGCAGGGGAGACCTGCCCTGTGATTGGCGCAGAGCTTGTGTGCAAAGCGCTGGCAACAGCAGATAAAAGGGTCTCGTCATTACTACCTGGACCAACTCCTGCGATCAGAAATACATACTGGTTAAAGGGACTTCCACATGTGCTAAGCAAATCTTACATAACCTAAAACAACTGACATTTTTATGCTTGTTTGGGATCATATATTTAAAAGGATGATATCGTATCTACTGAACAGTTATCATATACCAGAGAATTAACATTCCAAAAAAAAAAAAGTAACAAAATGGTCGAGCATTTTAATAAAACTTTAACACAACTTCAAAATACATTCTCCAAGGTACTAAACTGTTTAAAGTTGGCTACGTTTCTTCAAGCAGGGTCAATTATTTTAATGATCTAAATCCCTTCTAAAGTCACATCATATTTGAGTTTCCCTATTAATGCATCCCTCGAGTCCTACAATAGTTACTCCTGTAGGTTTCAATATTAATTTCTGGCAATATCTCAACACTTTTCTTTTGTTTGGGACTTAAAGCCAACGCAAGCATGCTGTACCTGCAGCTCTCACATCCTTTTCAAATACCTAACAAAATATCCAAGTTAACCAATTAATAATAACCAATAATAACCAATTAATATTAACCAATTAATAATTGCACACCGTGACTACCTACACTACCTACACCATGACTGGCACCAGGACCGCATTTAAATGCACTGCTTAGAGTCCTAAACTTATGAAACCAGTGAAAGCAATAATTTCCAAGAAAAGAGAGGGATGCGATAATGTTCTAGCCATGAATTATGACAATTTTTGAGCAACCCACACTAGATCAACATTTGGAAGCTGAAGTTCTAATACTTGAAAAATAACGCTCCTCTGGAATGGAATTAACATGGGATATGACAGGCACACTAGTTAACTGATTTCTATACCCCGCAGACCCCACTTGCTGCTGTTACTGGGCCAAAGTGCCTCAGTTCCCACTACATGCAGCAGCAGTCTGTGCAGGGAGAGACAGAAGAGTTATTAGCTGTTCTTCTGTTAAGAGGAAGAGTGAAAGAGCAAGCATTGAAGCCAGATGCTGCTTTGAGCAGGAAGCTTGAGAAATTCTGCCACTCGGCTGCATTTGGTTCTAAAAGCAGCACATGGGTCGATTTATACGGTGAACCTAAAGCCAAAATTCTTACACAGAAAAAAATCGGAAACATCCCTGCAACACTGTACAAGCTCTTCAAGTACATTCTCCCTGGGTTTACACCAACACAAGAGGGACATCATCCAGAAAGGCACACAATCCCCCAAAGTAAAGACCCTGTCTCAATCATTTCTGACTCCCACAGCATCTAACACAGAGCCTGGCACATAGTAGGTACTGCTCAACTGAATTTGGATAATACCTTGAAGACCTTTAGGTAGTTCCATGGTTTTTATAATTTGTTCTGTTACATCTGATGCACTAAGTCCTTGTAGCCTCTTCTCCCAGAAAAGCTGTAAGGCAAAACATCACTGTTAATAGACATTCTTGGACCAAGAAAGTAGCGCATCGATGCTGCTGAATGATGAAACTGAAATCATTTCAAGAGTTTCCTAATTTCCCCACTTTTGTCCTTACATATACTAAATGATACTCCAAATATGAATTATTTCAACATGTCATAATTCTTTAAAATGATATTAATCAAAATTTTCTTATTTATGCAATCTATTCACTTGTTACAGTATTATAGATTTTTATATGCTATGTATTATATATAGGACTTCATAAGGTAACTTCCAAAGAATGTAACTTGAATTATTAAAGATTTCATTTGGTATGAAAATTTAATGTTATAATTTATCAGGGAAAGAAAACAAATTATATTATAAATACCCCTTTATTCAATATCATTAGGGAAAGAGCTCCTCCACCTGTGTGATTCTTCCCCAAAACTGAAGTTTAGTATTTAAGGGGTCAAGAGCCAGTTTTTATGAAAACTTTTCTAAAATGTTTTGTATACTTCCTTGCTTTTTGAGCAGGGTGTCACGTTCATGGGTGACTTTCTCCCTGTTGCAGAGAGCCCAGATCACCTGAGTCACTTAGTGGCCCCATGCCATCATTCTGGACATGAGTCAGCACACTGAAGGCTCCTCATACTCCATGGGGCCACTGAGGTATGCAATTGCTTATTCAAACACTAAATGGTCCAAGACAGTTCTGCTGTTTGGTTTTCATATCCTTTCTGTACTTCATTTTCTCTCCTAGTTAGCTATTACTTCTCAATAATGTCATTCATTTGTTCAACATGTATTTACTGAGCTCCAACTACGTGCTGCCCTGTGGATGCGTCAGTAGATGAGATACACTGGGTCTCTGTCCTCAAGACTTACATCTTTTCTAGTCTGTTTCTTATTCACTGTAGCCAAAAAAACAAAACAAAACAAAACCAAAAACAAAACAAAACAAAAAACAGATAAAGGAATTCCTTAGGACTCTGTATATTTGTCTTTAATCCCAGATACCTGGTGCTTGTCAAAAGTAGGTACTGAAAAAACACTGGTACTAAAAAAAATATTGAATGCCTGAATATGGGAATAAAGGACTCAGAATGAGGATCCTGAGGGGCACACAAACCCAAGTTGAAACCCCAGTTCTAGATGTCTAAACCTTCAACTGCCTCTTCTGTAAAATGTGACAGTAATGAGAACCATGTAAGATTAATATGGGGATTAAACAGGGCAATGTATGTAAAGTACCTGTCATGGGGAGTCGGCACAAGGTTTATCATATTTACTTTTAGCAAATTTTGACCACTCTGAGGGCTTATATTCTGACTTCTAGATATATGAGAAGTATCAGGTAACTGCCCTCCAGACAAATGCAAGATACAATAAAAATCTCTTTATGGCAGAAGAGTTATACGCTGGATCTCTAATAACCTCACTGCTAGCACCAAGAGTAACCTGCAATAGAATGCTTCACTCTCCTCTGAAGACGGCTGGTATATGGTAACAACTCCTTACATCTCCCTATAAATTATGTCATCAGCAGAATATGTGGTCAACGTATATGAGGACATGAATGCATTAATTATCATGGGTGAAAAATAGTTAGGTGAAGGTAATAATTGATAAATGTGATAAATGTCCCAAAAAAACCCCACCTGCTATTCTCTTTTTGTGGGAAATAATATTATCTATGCATTGATTATCACAACTATGGGAAGAAAAAAAAAAACAAGGAAAACAAAAGCCAGTCAATTCCTAATGAAAGAGGAAAAGTATTCAGAGGAATCAGTGAGTATGATATTAGCAAGCACCTTTAAAATAAGATAACTTAATTTGCAAAATAAATCAACACTACCAAAAAACAAAGTATAGATATTATGTACAGATATGATTACTAATATTTTACATACTAACATTTTACATAAAATTCCATTGCTAGATATCAAAAGTTCAATTTTTTTACATTCTATAATTTTTAATTCTTAATTTTTAAATTCCTATTAACTGAAAGGAAAACGATATAAAATTTAGAAAGGAAAGTCTTGCAAAATAAACCTTGGACTGAGAAACGAAGTGTATGGATCTGGATTACAAGTCCTGGTATCACCACATGCCATCTCACAGCCCTCAACTAAGTCTGAAGTTGAATATGATATGCACCGATGACCTCTGTATAAATGAAATGCTTATGCCGTGAAAATGGAGGCACATGGATTTACGTAGGTGGATGTGTGTAGGTGACTGTGTATTTCTGCCCCCACTCGCGCTCCCCAGAGGAGGTGGGGGATATGGGAGAAGGAAAAAAAGGCTGGTTTGATAAAACAAAACATACACTGGGTGTAGGTCACCACTGCCCTGCGCTCCATCCTTTCCACCACTCATTCAACACTATCAGCTCACCTAATTTTTGAGAGAACTGAAACAGTCTTCATGAGATAAATGTCTGTTTACAAATCCGTATGTTCCTGGGGCGCCTAGGTGGCTCAATCGGTTGAGCAACCGACTTCGGCTCAGGTCATGATATCACAGTTTGTGGGTTCGAGCCCCGCATCAGGCTCTGTGGTGACAGCTCAGAGCCTGGAGCCTGTTTCTGATTCTGTGTCTCCCTCTCTCTATGCCCCTCCCCCACTCATGCTCTGTCTCTCTCTGTCTCAGAAATAAAAAAACTTACAAATCTTTATGTTCCTAACTCATGTTCCCTACATTAATTTTCTCAGGCCCCTACCTGTTTTGTTTGTTTGTTTTAGGGTTGGGAACTTCTTTACATTTGAAAATATTTCTTAAAATGACATAGGCATCATGCTAAGTGAAAGAAGCTAGTCATTTACATGCTGTGTGATTCAATTTATAGGACATTCTGAGGAAAAAAAACCTATAGGGAGGTTGCCAGGGTTTAGGGGTGGAGGGAGGGTCTGACTACAAAGGGTCAGCACAAGGGAATTCTTTGGGTACTGGAATTGTACCCTCTGTTTTTATCCAGCTGCTAGAATTACCATTTTCTTTACTTTTCAAGCCAGTTCCTCAAGGAATGACTGATACGTACTACCTCCATCCCCCATTTCCACTTGACTACCCTCATCCCATTCCCCATGAATTTTCACCAAATTTGCTCTTGGAGGCAGTCAGCTCCTGTCACCAAATTCAACGACCTCTTCTCTTTCTCTCTGGTCATTTTATAACCCTGCATATGCTGTGGAGAGGTACAGCGAACGGAGAAATCTTCCTCTGCCTAACTTTAAAATTTTCTGATCTGCTCATTTATGAATTCTATGTTTTCATTAGGTGACAAATTGTGGCCATCTGGAGTTCTTATTACATTACTTCTCCAGCTATTAGAAGGCTAAAGGCAAAAACACTGAAATGATGAGTCTCCTTAAATGTGTAAGGAGTCTCCCTCTGTGACAGCGATCCCGTCTCTTCCACCACACCTTCATAAGCACTATTGCTTTCATGAATCCTAACCTACCCACTGAAAATCTGATTTCACCTGCCAAATCAATGATATTCTCAGTGTAACCTTGTTGCCTGAGGCCAAATAATCAATGTAATACTTTTAAGGAGCAGTGATTTAATATTTGGAGAAACTCCCAAAACGTGCTTTCACCCTCAGTTATTATATCCCTTTCTAAGTCCCCACTACTTAGACCCTCCAGGTGCCTCTAACACCTTTTCTTTATCACCCTCCAGCATATAAGAAAACTGGAGAGAGCCCATGTGTGCATGATGTCATATGGCCAACAGTCTGGGCAATGCCTGATCCAGTAGACTAGCCGATGGAGAAGCGAGGCTGGGGATTAAAAGCCATCTAAAACCACAAAAGTGTCTAAAATGTCAGCGACAGGGGCAGTGCAGCTTTGGAGGAACTCCCTCCCTGGAAAATGGAGTTCACGTCCACAGCTTTGTTCCTCACATGAAGATGCATGTAATTCTATCTTGGAGTCCCAAGGGACAAACAGGATCGTGTTATGCAAGCTGTTTCTTTAGTGAGATGATCAAATCTGTTTTCTGAAAGTAAACCAACCCAGAATACAACTGCAGCATTTTCTTCTCTTAACTGCTGTGGATTTAACTGGGACTTTGGGAAATTTGTTCAACTGGCCTTACAGAGGATATCCAAAAGAGAGGATGAGGAAGAAACTGGGATAGCAAAGCAGCTCCCCACAACCACACACAAACACACCATCCCTATTCTGATGCAGTAGGAACTCAGGCTAGTCATGTTTATTAGTACTGTCCTCTATCACCCTGAACTTGATCATGTGTACCATGAAGGAATCTGTGCTCTTCTGGGGAAGTCAGAACAACACGGTTTACCGGAAAAAAGTAATTAGAGGATCTCTCCAGATTCAACAAATATTCTTTTAGTGCCCATTATACACAAAGTATTTTGTCAGGTACTGAGGATAGTTATTAGGATAACTGGTAATCACTGCCCTCCAGGAGCTTACTGCTTGTTGGGAAACGAGCAAAACTCTACAAGATAGACTGTGATACCCGCAACAAAGAAGATACGAAATGAACTTCAATTTGGGAGAATCCAGGAAGGCTTTTAGAAAGAGGTATCTCTTGATTTAAAAAAAAAAAAAAAAAAAAAAAAAATGTGTAAGAATTCTACACAGGAGGAAAGACTACTCCAAACAAGGAAATCACTTAAGCAAAGGCAAGGCGGTGAGACAGGGAGTATGCCACTATTTCTAAATGTTCTTATACAGAAGAATAACCAGAGTGGCTTGTTTTAAATCTATATTCCAAGGTCTCAGCCCTAAAGATTCTGTTCAGTAGGTCTGGGGTTATAGGGCTTGCTTGGTTTCCTTCCTTCCTTCCTTCCTTCCTTCCTTCCTTCCTTCCTTCCTTCCTTCCTTCCTTCCCTCCCTCCCTCCCTCCTTCCCTCCCTCCCTTCTTCCTTCCTTCTTTCTTTCTTTCTTCTTTCTTTCTTTCTTTCTTTCTTTCTTTCTTTCTTTCTTCTTCTCTCTCCTCTCTTTCCTTTCTCTTTCTTTCTTTCTCTCTCCTCTCTTTCCTTTTCTTTCTTTCTTTCTTTCTTTCTCTCTCTCTCTCTCTCTCTTTCTCTCTTTCTTTCTTTCTTTTACAAGTGTCTTAGGTGATTTTGATGCAGGTCCAGGGATCTCAGTTTGAGAAAAGCTGGTTTGGTCTGTGTTGAAAGAATGGTGGTACAAACATAATGCTGGTGTATACTGACCACCAAGATCTCCGAGTTTTATTCCTGATTATACCAGAAAGTAAAAAATATATTATTCTATTCTGTTCTTGCAGAGGACTGGAGGAAGATATTTGCCTTTCTCTTTTCCATTGTAGGAAGACATGTGTCAACGTATATTTAAGAGTATACCAAATTGTTCAGGTGTAAATAGGGAAAGGGCTGACCTAAAGTTCTTTTGGTGCCCAGTCATATTCTCTTGGTGGAATAAGAGAAGGAGAAAGAGGACAACTAACACTTATCCACCAAGCCCTTTCCACAGGCCCGGCACTGCGCTCAGTGCTTTATGTGCAGAAATCCTATGAATCTTTCCTACAGCATTTTGAAGAAGACATTATTAGTCCCATGTACAGTCACTTACCAAAGGTTATGTAACTAGTCAGTGGTGCAGTTGGAATTGAAACTCAAGTCAGGGTGATTAAACAGCCCTGATCTTAACAATAAAAGCTCTGGAAGAGCATTTCCATATTTGGCTCTGTGTTAGATCATAAGGTAACAGGCCTCAGACCCTTCCATTCATGAAATCAAAGGCTGACAAAAGTTCAATACATATGAAGAGACGTATCAAGTTGCTCTTAGTTCATCTGCCTGTTAAGTCATACTGGGTAAGTCGTCAATTGCAGGCAATCTGTGCTGATGCCTGCCCCCTCCTCATGCAGAATTAAGAGGCCCACACTTGAACTAGATTTAGATTAAAGCCAGCATAGAATTTTAAGAAGATATCAAATCATAATTCAGTGTAGCTTATATGATAAAAAACAAAGAATTGATATAATATATATTCTCTGTGAGCTTTCTTAGAATTAATTGCAAGTATCAACCCCATTGAATATCAAATTTTTATTTGGTAAATAGAAATTAAAGTCTGAGAACCCCTACTCCAAGAAAACATTTTCAGGTAAATCCCACTAACAATAGTGGTAACAGGTATTTCATAAAACAGGAGAGAGGGTGTGATTTACTATAAGCATACATAACAGAAGGCTTTTGAATTTTTTCTATAAGAACACTGTTTTAGGTTCATTATATTAATATCTATTTCTCATGAAACATTGAAAAGCACGTAGACCAAATATACCACTATTATTTTCATCCACCATTGTATTTAATTTGAAAAACACTGATGTGTCTGTGTCGTGTTCATAAAAAATTCACTGACAAAAAGAAATTGACCTTCTATCTATACTCATAACATCAACTTGACAACTTGACAGGCAAGTCAGAGGGCAGAAGATTTAACTTCTGAGTAGCAGAGTGAATGTCAGTGGGCTTGTGTTCAAACCCTTGCTTTGTCATTTACTAGCTTTCCAAAGTTAAACCACTCAACCTGTCTCAGTATCAGTTTCCAACTCTATGGAAAAGGACAATAAAAAACAATCTCAAAGGGTTATAGAAACTAAATGAGGAGGTTTCACAAACACCTGAACGTGCTAGTACAGAGCAAGTATCATTTTCCCACAAGTCTTTCAGCACACTGATCATACATACAGTGGCATTCAATAAGCAGTTGGTCATCTTATTACAATTAACAAACATAAACAGATCAGAAATTAATCAACTCTGAAAGGTGAGTATTCATACATGAACACTGAGCACATGCACATGAATCTGCCCTTCCCTCCCAGATTTTCAGCTGGGGTTTTCTTGCTACAAAAATCTTACAACTCCTCCTTTTCCTCTTCTCATCCAAGCCAGACTGCCTCTCACTTAGACCAAAGCTGGTTGGGAGAGCTCTGGTGAGCAGGACCAGCCACATTATTTGCAGGACCCAGTACAAAATGAAACTCTAAGGTCCCTTGTTCAAAAAGTATTAAGAATTTCACGATAGCAATGAGGCTAAACCCATGCAGTACAAAAGAGCCTTCCCTTAACCCCTTGTTAAAATAACCCAAGGATCTTTCATCCCTCCTGCCACTCCTCATTTGGAGGACCGTGAAAGGATCACTGCCAAGGCTCCTCCCAGTTGAGCAGTAGGAGTGAAGAAGGAGGGAAGCCCAGGCAGTGAAGAAACCACATTGGGGAAGAACGGACAGAGCCTCGAGAAGGATCACAATTTTGTTCTATTTAAAGTCCAGCAAATAACATGGGTAGCTTTTAATTAAGATTTCCTGAAACTGTAATTTTCTTGTTATTTTTACTCCATCTATTTCCATGTTGTGATGATACTAAAGCCCTTAGAAAAACCTCAAAAGGTCTCTGAGCTTATTTCAAGAATAGAAGGTAGGAGAGAATCAGGGAACCCAGACTACATTTCTGTCCTGCCGTTAAGCAAGAAGAGAAAGGGGGTGGGGGGTGGGGGGCGGGGGGGACTTGAAGCAGGAACAATGGTTTAAAGTAGTGTCTCAGTCTTGGCCGTATTAACATTTTGGGTTGGATAATTCTTTGTTGTGGATGTTCAACAGCATCCCTGGCCTATATCTGCTATATACCAGCAGCACCACCCCAGCTGTGACAACCAAAGGTGTCTCTACACATTGCCAAATTTCCCTGAGTACGGGGAGGTGGGGAGGTGGGGAGGTGGGGAGGCAGGGGGTGGGGAGGGGAGACGGTACAAAACCGGATCTGGTTGAGAACCTCTAGTCCAGACAAAGACAAGGAGGGCAGGGTGGGAGGCTTTCAATGCGAGGGGCCCAAACCTCCTAGCTGCACAGAAAGAAGAGCCCTCCAGTGGCACATGCTATGACTGCAGTCAGCTCCTTTCTCAACTTCCAAGAGTCCCAGCTTCTCACTCCTGGACCTTGTAAGAACCACCCTACATGGCCTAGAGCTTGGTGCTTCTCTCATCACTGCCAGATGAGGGTGTGAGTAAGATAAAGCAGAAGTGGGAGAAACCTTTCTTAAGAGGTGAAATTTACGGCTCTTCAAGATAGAAACATGGTTATAAACAGTGATTATTTTTAATAATTCAGACACACCTAAGATTAAATGGTCTTTATAGGCTGGTCTGGGATGTTAGAACCATTTAGAATATATGATTTCTGCTGGACGATGTTAGAGTTCCAAACAACCGAAACATGACACTTTACATCCCAACTCGTAAGTTAGATAGAGTCTGTCCGTACAGATTTTAGAAGGAGTTCTCTGCTATTACCAAAGGATGAGAGACCATATGCACGTGCAACTCTGCCACTGACTACAGAGAAAGGCACATCTCTGTTCAGAATGATTTTAGGTATTCAAGTATAGATAAAGCAACAAAACAGAATGAAAGGTTGATCTTGACCATGTTAATTTCCATAAGATCTTTATGGGTAGCTATAGGTAGGGCCTGGGCAATTCTAAACTAACAGCCATCTCCCCACAGTGAGCCACACAAAAACTTATAACTGATTTTAGCCCTCACATACTGTTTCAAAATGCATCCTCCCTTAACTTTTGAAATTATATCTCCACTAAAAAAATAAACAAATTGATTATATAGAAACACACTGAAATTTCAATAATGAAACTAAGCAAAGTTCAACTAAAACTCCCATATATCTGAACTCCTATTTCTCATTGTGTATTTTAAACATATACCACAAGCTGAACGTTAGTTCCCATGCCGAGAAGCTGTAACAGACTCTGTGCCAAGCTTAAGGGCCCTTCCACAGTAGATCCCCTCTGGGCCATTTACCTTCCTTGACTTTTCTCCTGTCTCAGAGGAATAAGCACCCTGCTACCTTTCTAAGATTATCCCTACACAGGGCTCTTGGTCCTACCTTCTGCCTTCTCCTGACCTTGCCCCATCAATTTGCCCAACTTCTCCTCCCACATTTCCCATTTTCCCTCTTCCTCTCCTTGGGCTTCTTCTGAAGAGACAGATACACTCCAACACTGATAACCTAAAAATGCCCTTGTGCACACTTCTCCCTCAGACCAGCTCCAACTTCCTCTTTCTACTAGGAGGGAAACTTTCCCTCTGATTTCTCCACCTTCCATCCATTCTCTTCCTTTTAGACTCTACTCCTATTTTTATGTTAACACTGACCTGCCCAAGGTCAGTAGCCTTGTAATTACCAAATCCAATTCCTAATTCAAGCCTCTTTTACCCTGCTTCACTGTTGAATCACTTGCTGCAGAAGACTTACGAAACTCTGCCTTTTATGATGGTTCTCTTTACATTTCTGTATTTTCTATTACTATTAAGCAACAAATTAAAATTTCTAATGGTAATTAATAGTCAAAGAAATAAGACTATGAGCATTTTTTTCCTAACAAAAACAAATCTTTAAAGTACATAAATGTGATAGATACACCTTGTAAAGTGTCTGAGGACAAGTGGCACCTAGGTGGCTCGGTCTGTTAAGTCTCTGACTTCGGCTCAGGGCATGATCTCATGGTTTGCGAGTTTGCATCTGAGAACCTGGAGCCTTCTTCGGATTCTGTGTCTCCCTCTCTCTCCGTCCCTCTCCCACTTGCGCTGTCTCTCTCTCTCTCTCTCTCAAAAGTAAATAAACATTAAAAATAAATAAATAAGTAAAATGTCCGAGGACCAAAGTGCTCGGACACTTTGTAAAATAGAAGAACCAAAAAATGACCTTCAACATCTCACCATTTTAAAGAGTGTTAACCTGCAGAATCTTTCTCTCTATCAAGAGCATGATGTTAGACACAGAGTTGGCACTCAAATGTTTTAGGGATGAATTTGTGGCTAAGTAGGAGTACATGGTAACAGAAAGACACTGGTTTGAGAGTTGAATGTTTTAGTCCTGACTCAACTATTAAACAGATGTGCTGTCTTAGGCAAGTCATTTAACCTCTTTGGATGTATTTTCGCTAGTAAAATAGAATTACCAGTAACAGTCTTAACCATCTCAGAAGGTCATCAAAACACTGATGATACATGAGTAAATTCTTTGAAAATATAAAATATTTATTGAATTTTTCATTTTCTAATGTTAGGATTTCATAAATTCAATGAATATTTGATTCACTTTTCTAAGGCTTTTGCTAACTCTAATCAAAGAACAAAGGACCTTGTCATGTATTTGTAGACTAAAGCAAAAACCCAGAAAATGTGCACTTTATATTCACTGACTCATGAAAAGCTAAATATGCAAGACACTGGGTTAGGGCTATACAGAGGAATGATGTTTCCTGCCCAGAAGGAATTCACTGGCCAGTTTATAAAGTGCTCTATTTCAAATCAACCCCATATGATATCTGAGTTGTCTAGTTCTGGTCAGCAAAAACAACTTAACTTAAATACCATGGCCTGCAAACATCAAAAGCCAAATCCAAGCTACCTTCTTATTTTGTGAGAGTGGCCCAGGAAGAAAGGGTAAGACCATGACCAGAAAATTACTATGTAAATCAAGGAAAAGCTCGATTCATGTGGCTGTGTAAAAGATAACAATTTGGGCTCAAGAGGCTGGAAAAACAAAGCAAATAGCAAAACTCAGAGTTGAGGGGGATGCAGGTGTGGTACATCTGCTGTAGCCACTTGTCCAAATTTTGTCAGGAGTGCTATCGAACTTACACAAGGTGGGCATGTAATGCTTGTCAAAATATTATGAAGTCTTAGACTACCAAATGTGAAAATTATGAAATGCACAAATTCCTAGAAAAACATATTCTCAAAACTGATACAAGAAGAAATGAAAATGTGAATATTTATCCATGTACCTATCAAATAAATTGAATCTGTAATTTCAAGCTTTCCTATTTAAAAAAAAAAAAAAAAAGGCTGAGATGCCTCACAATTAATTCTTCCAAACATATAAAGAAAAGTACCAATTTTATACAAACTCTTCCAGGGAAGGTTAAAAGAAGGATCACCTCCCAGCTTATTTTATAAAGCCAGCAAAACCTTGATACTGAAGACTGAAAAGAAAATTATGAGAAAACACAAGCCAATCTCTCTAATGAATATAAATGCAAAAAATTCTAACCCACGTAACAACAAATCTAAACAGCAATAACAATGATAGTACATCATGACCATATTAGCTTAATCCAGAAATTCAAGGCTTGTGTAACATTCAAAAAACCTCAACCAATGCAATCCACCACATAAACTAATTACTATAATTCATGATATTAACAGAAAAGAATAAAAACCATTTCAGCACTTAACTAGATAGAGAAAAGAATTTGATAAAATTCAATACCCATTTATGAAAGATAGCCTCAGTAAACTAGGAATAGAAGTGAATTTCCTTAATCTGACAAAGGGTATTTACCCAAAACAACCCTACAGCAAGTATACTTAACAGAGAAACATTAAAAACATTCCCTGGTAACACAATGAGACAGGGATACGTGTTATCACTCTTATTCAAGATCATATTGGAAGTCCTAGCCAGTGAAATAAGACAAAAAACAAACAAACAAACAAACAAACGTTTAAGGGTCAGCAGGGAATAAATAAAACTCTCATTTGCAGATGACCATGTTTCTTCATGTATAAAGTTGAAGAGACTCGATTACTTAGTAAGTGAATTTAGAAAGATAAATCATTACAATGTGCAAAATCAGCTTATTTCTACATATTAGCAACAGACAACTAGAAAATTAAAGAAATTAACGTAATCACTTAGAGTAGTATCAAAATACACCAAATATCTAGAAATCATTTAAAAATATGTAAGATCTGGGGCACCTGGGGAGCTCAGTCAGTTAAGCATCCGACTTCGGCTCAGGTCATGATCTCTCAATTCGTGAGTTCGAGTCCCATGCCGGGCTCTGTGCTGACAGCTCGGAGCCCGGAGACTGCTTAGGATTCTGCATCTCCCTCTCTCTCTGCCCCTCCCCTGCTGGTACTCTGTCTCTCAAAAATAGATACACGTTAAAAAAAAAAAAAAAAAAAAAAGAGACTGGACAAGGTAAGTCTAAAACGTATGTAGAAATGCAATGAGCCAAAACTAACCAAGATAATCCTGAACCAAGACTAACAAAGCTGCAAATGCATACGACCAAGTATCAAGAATTCTTATGAAACTATAATAATGACGACAGTGAGGTACTGGAAAAGAAAAGACAGACCAATGAAAAAGAACTGAGTGTAGAAATTGACTCACATGTACACAGACCAAAAATAGAACTGGGAGTCCAAAAACTTTCATAAGACTTTTACACATTTGCATTTCAACAATGCAGAGCAATGAAAAATAATGGACTTTTCAGTCAATGATGCTGGGTCAAACCAGACTGCATCCAAGCAGAATAAAGTTATTTCTAACGTGCAGATTCTCAAAACCTTTACCTCCCACTATATTTTATGAGAAAGGTACTGGAGGATTAGTTACAGCAGAAGGTATATATTAAGACAGAGGAAGACAGAAATCCAGAAAATTCCAACGCAGAAGTGCAGCAAAGGAAATCCCCGGGGCTGCAGCTACATGGCAGGACCAGAGAACAAATTCAGCCCACGTGGGGTAGAGGGGACTCAGGAAAAACACAGCAAGGAATGCCATGGATTTCAGCATAAGAAAAATATGATTGATGGACATGTGGCAGAAGTACTGATGCATTAGAGACGATGAACTATAAAGAAACCTAGCATACAATTCTTAAGATTAACAACAAATTATGAAAGCGTTCAGATGATGACTGGGCATTATCTGCCCTACCCATGAATATTTCCAGTCATAATAATGTAAACCCTGACTATTTAACCTATTTAACTAAAAACATGATACACTATGTTGGGAACACGAGAGCAGAGAGAGAGAACTAGGTACTCATCTACCACCATGAGCTACCCGCTTCAATTATTTCCATATTCCTGTCAGTGACAACATTCTCCCAGTTACCTAAATTCTGAGACTTTTTTTTAAATTTTTTATTTTACTTTTGAAAGACAGAGAGAGAGAGAGCGCGCACGCGCAAGTGAGGGAGGGGCAGAGAGAGAGAGAGAGAGACGGACAGACAGACAGACACACAGAATCTGAAGCAGGCTCCAGGCTCCGAGTCGTCAGCACAGAACCCGACGCAGGGCTCAAACCCACAAACAGTGAGATCACGACCTGAGCCCAAGTAGATGCCCAACCAACTGAGCCATCCAGGCGCCCCTCTGAGACTCTTCTCATAAGCACCGCTGAACAGTCAACAAATTTCATCCATTACTTTATGACCAGCATGAAGCAGATCTTATCATTTGTGCCCTAATTTCCTATAGCTTCTTGGTGTTTTCCTAGCCTTAAGTCATTCTTTATATTACATACAAGAACCAAATTAAGACCTCTGTCTAGAATGTTCTCCTCCATACTTCTCTGCTTTTGAAGACCATATGTGTTTTTTTTCACTGCACTTATCATACCATGGTACATTATGTACATATTTGTTTGTCTCTCTTCCTATTACAGTAGAAGGTAAGATCCATGAGATCAGGGGCTGTTATTTTGTTCACTGAAGTATCCCTACTACTTGGGTAAGGGCCTGGCACAGGTTGAAGGCTCAATTAAAGATTTTTTAATTTAAAAAAATTCACTAATTAATTCATTGAGTCAACAAATGCATATTAAATACTGACATAATGGAGATATTGTGGATAAAGTGATGAGTAACTAATACAGTTAGATCAGAAAAGGAGAAGGGAGAGATGCTAAGGAGGATCTCTAAACCCAGACTTGATCAGTTAGAGGTTTTCGGAACAGGTAAAGTGATATCTAAGTTCACACTTGAGGGAGGAGTAGAATATAGATAATTAAATGTAGGAAAGAAAGCAGGATGAAATATGACCAGGGGATGCAGGGGCAGGAGGCGGCCATGAAGTGGAGTGAATCAATAGCATGTTCAAAAATCTGCAAAAACTTTCATGTGATTCACATGTAGAACAAGAAAAGAAAGTGAAGCCAAAAAGATAAGCAAAAGCCAAATCATGAAGGACTTTGTAAGTCATGTTAGGTGTTTTGACTTTGTACATCATACTTAGGGGTTTTTTCCCTAAAACCTTATAGGAATCATTGAAAGCTTTTGGGAAGAGTAACACTGTCAGATCTTCGTGTCAGGTGGAGTTTCTGGATGCAATATGAAGAATAAATTGAAGAGAATAAGAAGCAAAGAGATGAGACGAAATGACATTTACCTGGTACAGGGATGGAGCAAGTGAATATTCAGGAGACAGAGTCAATTGGACTTGTCGGCTAATCAGAGGTTTAGGGTAAACGATGGGAAGAGTCTAGGATGATACTCAGGTTCTGGCTTAGGCAGCTGAATGGACAGTGGTACTTTCACTAAGATAAACAAAGCACATAGAAGAAAGGGCCGGAGGTGCCTGGGTGGCTCGGTCGGTTAAGCATCCGACTTCGGCTCAGGTCATGATCTTACAATCCGTGAGTTCAAGCCCCGCGTCGGGCTCTGTGCTGACAGCTCGGAGCCTGAAGTCTCCTTCAGATTCTGTGTCTCCCTCTCTCTGACCCTCCCCCATTCAAGCTCTTTCTCTGTCTCAAAAATAAATAAAAATTAAAAAAAAAAAGAAAAAAAGAAAAGAAAGGGCTGGTTAAATAGGATGATGAAGGAGATTACACAAGATGAATCACAAGTGCTGGTAAGACTTGCAAGCAAATAATGTTAGTAGATGGAGAGATACAAACAACTGGAGCTCAGAATGAAGACGTAGAGACTTGGAAATCATTAACATACAGATGACAACAGAAGCCATGAGAATGAATGAAATCATCTGCACAGGCTTTACATACAAAGAAGAATGCACAGTTTTCCCTGGGAAGATGGGTAGAGAAAAAGGAACCTAAGAAGGGGAATAAGAAAAAAAAAAAAAAAAGGGAGGAAAACCAAGAGAGTAGAGCATTACAGAATAAAAGAGTATTTCAGAAGGCAAGGTAGTCACAGTGCCTAGCTAGAGCAGGTTAAGTACTGCAATCTAAGGGTGGAAATTTGTCCATCCAATTTAATGGCGATCATCAGCAGTCTTGATAAGAGACATCCACGGGGCAGTGGGAACAAAAGTCGTGTTTCAGAGATACCAAAACTAAGAGGTAAGGTAGATATTAAATACACACAATTCCAAGAAGTTGTACTGTAAAAGGAAAAAAGAAAACAAATTGCAAAAGGGACACAGAGTAAAATGAATACCTTTTTAAAATGGGGAAGATCGGTGTATACTTAAAAGCTTTTGGGAACAAGCCAGTTTTGCGAGAGAAGTTGCCAGTGAAACATACGTATGACATAATCCATGGAGTGAGATGTCTGAGAAGGTAGGGGGAATGTGTCTGGGGTGTACAGACGCTGGCATTAGCTTTAGGCCACAAGGAGATATGCTCACATTCAGTTCAGAGGGGTAAAAAAAAAAAAAAGCTACTTGTTCAAAATCCTCTAAACATTTCTCATTTGCAAAGTTAAACACAAATGCTCTAGTCTGTTCAACTTCAGAAGTATTCATATAAGTGAAAATTTAAAATGAAATACCATTTTTATACACTGAGCTACCAACAAGAGAAAGCACTGATAATACACAGTGACGATGAAGAAAAGCTAAAACTGGAATGCACATAACTTGTCCACAGACTTTTATTTATTTATTTATTTATTTATTTATTTATTTTTAACACTTATTTATTTTTGACACAGAGAGAGACAGAGCATGAACGGGGGAGGGGCAGAGAGAGAGGGAGACACAGAACCAGAAGCAGGCTCCAGGCTCTGAGCCATCAGCCCAGAGCCCAACGCGGGGCTCGAACTCACGGAACATGAGATCGTGACCTGAGCTGAAGTCGGACGCTTAACTAACTGAGCCACCCAGGCGCCCCGTCCGCAGACTTTTAAATTGGTGCAACCTTTTGGCAATCAACTTGCCAATGTGAGTCAAAACTCACAGACATTCATACTAATTGTATTTCTGGGAATCTAGTCTGATGAAACAATGTAAGATATAGGAAGGATCTTATCTATATAAAGATACTCACTGGAGTACTACCTACAATAGTGAAAAATAAAAATAACAATATGAAAATGATTAAGTAAATCATATGCTAGCATAATACACAGTTGTTGGAATAATATAAATTAATTATAAAGTTATAGCACATAAACTATATAAAACATGGCTAAAATTGTATATAATGGTATGTATAAATATTAAGCATGTGTGTGTTTGTGTGTGTACATATGTACATATATATGCGTGTGTATATATATACATATATATATATATGTATATATATACCCATACACATCATCAAAAGATGCATTAAAAGATTGAAAAAATATAAAAAATGCTGGGGCGCCTGGGTGGCTCAGTCGTTTGAGTGTCAACTTCAGCTCAGGTCATGATCCTGTGGTTCATGGGTTTGAGCCCTGTGTCGGGCTGTGTGCAGATAGCTCAGAACCTGGAGCCAGCTTCGAATTCTGTGTCTCCCTCTCTCTGTCCCTCCCTCACTCACACTCTGTTTCTTTCAAAAATAAACATTAAAAAAAATTAAAATATATATATATATACATATAAAATACTAAAATACTGTAACTGAATTACAAAAAAGGAATGATGAGAATTTTTTTGTCTATCCCAAATATCTTTCTCTTATAAATATAGGAAATTATAACATTTTTAAAATTTGTAAAGATTGGCACTTAAGGAAACGCACTACAACATTTTCAGCTCCCACTACTTCCCATGAAAACCCTGATCTGCAAACAACTTGTCTTTTCATTCCCTGCCCATTCCCACTACAATAGCTTTGCTAACACTACTCTCCCTAGTTGGAATGTCCTCGCCCTCCCATCTGCTTTTCTAAATCCCACTCAATCTGCAACGTCCGGCATATGTCCTGTATCTCTTCTAAAGATTTCCCCAACCACCCTAGCCACAGTAAAATCACCTTCTGGAACACCTATAACATATGTCTGTACTATTTATTTGATCCTTTGTCTACAGCACCTCTCCTCCTACACCACCCAGAATAATGCTTTTAAGTATTTCAGGACAACACGTCATCCACTTCCTCTGCCCAGGAAGCTAATTTTTTTGTCTAGAGAAAAGGAATATAACATCCTCCACGGAACTCTGTGCTTTAGCTTCTCTATTTCTCAATCATAAAAAAACTAAAACAAGTCTATACTAGAAATAACCTTTCAAGGTTACGAAGAAGTAAATGCTCTTAGAATGTCTAGAATGAAGAGTGATTTCCTAGGTTATGGTAACTAAACACTGAAATATTTTACAAACTTTTCATACACAATGTCTTTAAAGTGTATATGTTTTTAAAATTTAACTTCATCTTAAAAGTTTCTTCTAACATATTTTAAAATATCCATTCTTGGTTACTATCAAAGAGCCAAGAGATATTAAATGCTAGCAAGGATGTGGAGGAAAGAGAACACTTGTATACTGCTGGGAATGTAAACTGGCATAGCTACTATGGAAAACAGTATGGAGGTTTCTCAAAAAATTAAAAATACAACTCTCATTTGATCCAGCAATCCCACTTCTTAGTATATATCCAAAGGAAATGAAATTACTGTCTTGAAGAGATATCTGTATTCCCATGTTCACTGCAATATTATTCACAATAGCCAAGACATGGAAACAATCTAAGTGTCTATCAATGGGTGAATGGATAAAGAAATATTATCAGCCATAAAAAAGAAGGAAATACTGCCATTTCTGACAACATGGATGAATCTCAAGGGCATTATACTAAGTGAAGTAAGCCAGGCAGAGAAAGACATATATGATCTTACTTATATGTAGAATCTAAAAAAGCTGAACTATTAGAAACAAAGAGTAGATTGGTGGTGGCCAGGTGTGGGGGTGGATGGGCAGGTGTTGGTCAAAGGGTATGAACTTCCAGTTATAAGAGGAGTAAGTTCTGGGGACCTAATACACAGCATGGTGACTATAGTTAACAATACTGTATTGTATTCTTGAAAGTTGCTAAGAAAGATCTTAAATGTTCTCACCACCACCACCACCACCACCACAACAACAAAAATGGCAATTATGTGAAGTGATGGATGTGTTAACTAACCTTATTGTGGTTATCATTTTGCAATGTATATGTGTATCAAATCATCACGTTGTAGACCTTAAGCTTAGACAATGTTGTGTGTCAATTATATCTCAATAAAGCTGGGAAAAAAGCATTCTAAAAAAAAAAAAAAAAGGCTGACTTCTAGAAGGGAGTAAAAGAAAATTTCATATCTTTTGAAAGAAGAATTAGCAAATAAAAGGAAAAAATCTAGGATCAAATAGAACATTTAAATCCACTTTTTTGCTAATTCTTAAATATTTATTTTTTGGTTAAAAAAAAAAGTGAAGAAATGTAATTAATATTCAAAGACTATCAAAAACACCTCCAGCCTATGAGCATCCTATAATATAATAATTAAAAGGAAGAAGTAATGGCTCAAAAATGAAGTTTCTTTGAGTTGAGGATAAAAGAAAAGGTGAGAGACCAGAAAATATCAAAGATGACAGGATCAAAGAAATGAGAAGGAAACAGAAATGTGAGTTCTTCATATACTGAGGGGAGAAAGCTAGGAAAGACAGCCTTAACAGCAAAATCATAATTATGTCATATTAAAAAGATTTTTGGAGGTGTTTTATATATATGACCAAATAAGAACATTTCAATGATCTTACTATTTGGGATAATAGTCTTATACTTGGTCGAGTTTCCCCACCCCACTCCAGATTTCTGTTTAATCTAAGGGAAAGACAAGCACTTATCAAATATGCTGACAGTATATATATATATATATATATATATATATATATATATATAAATGTCTACTTACCCTATCATAACTAGGTTTTAATTATAGGCAGATATTATTGCTGAATTCCATTTAATGCACTTTTGCTTACATACCCTAATTTGCAATTTTAAAGCTAAGGTATTTTCAAGGAATCAATACACTAGAAATTTATAATTCATATATTTTACAGAAATCAAATCAGACAGCCACACAAAGATGCAGGCATAGGATGTTTGCCACGTAAGACAGAATTATTCATTTCTGTGATTGCATCACATGTAAACTAATCACTTCAAATTATCCAACGGAGAACCTAGTTAAGATCCAAAAATCCAATCCCAGTCCTAGGTCTCTAAGTATTACAATACCACTAGATTGAATACTTTATTAAAAGACTGCGACACGGTTAAGAAACAAAAACATTTATATCTATCTCAAAAACAGAAACCACTCTGTCTAGTTTATTTACTGGATGATCAAAAGAAGTTCTCCAAATGGAATACGTGGCAATTCATACTGCCGATCTAGTTCAACCAGGCTGTGTGAAAGCACAGTGGAAGAATTATTTTTGCCTACATGTTTTATTTTTTTTGTCAACTACCTCCTCAACAATAGTTGATTAGCACATATCTGACATATATACACCAAAATATAACTTAAATCAACATCTTTCCTTTACTAAAAAGCCTGAATCTAAAATGAAATAGTCAGAATGACAGATTATGATTTCTCAAACAATAATATAGAAGTTGTCTCTATTTTCCTACAGTTGCCCAATGCCCTGTCCTTTATTTTGAAATCCCATTAGTGAGACAGTAGTCAAATATTCCCTCAATTCTTATGTTGAAGATAAAGCTGGGGGAAAGACAACTAATGTCTTGGTATAATCAAAAACACCCAGCAAAAACCACCAGGTGATGTGAGGATAAAGTAAGAAACAGTTCAAACTTTTGAGGAAGTAACCTCCTAAATAATTTTAACACTTCTCGTCTATGCAAGCAAAAAGGAAGATAAAATCCTCAAAAGATCTGAGTTGAAAGGGATATAAGATTTGGGGGTGGGGGCAGGGGAAGGAGGTGGGATTTAGCTTTTTTGGTATATTCTTTTCATTTGAGAACAATCTCAGAAACTTTAATAAAAGAGGAAAATGTAAAACTACTCAATGTATCAGTGAATAAGGAGCAACTAACCTGATTATTTCAGCTTTAAAAATCTCCGTTACCAGTGTCCCCTACAGCCAGGTAAACACCCAGTAAATACAATTACTACAGTTGTTAAAATCTGTGACTGAAGTTAGGTACAGAAAAGAATTACTGTTTAAATAATCGTAATTTGCTACTCAATTGGTCTTTAAAATATTTGGGTTTAGAGACTATATTGAGAATGACTTGGCAAAGAAAAGATGAGGATAAAATCCATCTACTACCTATTCTCAATGAGGTAACTCAAATTTCCAATATGAAACTATTATTAATAGTTATTCCACTTCCTTTATCTTTCGAGCTTTTTGAAGCAAACTGTCTTACCCACATATAAACTTTGAAAAATTTCAATTGATAAAAATCTTTACAAGGAAATGATTTAAAAATCACCAAAATGCCAAAGGACAAGACGTTCAAGACTTTAGACAGTATCTAAGAAAGAACATAATCGGGGAATGGCTTTATCAAGGTGGGCAAAGTTCAGAATGGCAGAATTCCTTCCCTGTTGTAATGAGTATACTAACACTACCAGCGGTGTGGTGACTCTCACTGGGTGCAGTAGTAAAACAGAAGGGAAAAGCCTGGCACAGAATGCTGAATGGCCCAAAGAAAACCTAAGTGGTGACAAGAGCCTAAAGGCACATGCAGGTACGCATCTTTTATATTGGATGTGATACACTTACATGGCCCCTGTTGAATCTCTTGGGGACCAACAGTAAAGCAAGTTTAGAACTTCAAATCTTGAGACATCTATAGCAAGATGCTGATCCAATGTGGCTCCAAATATCTTCTGTTTTCCTGGCTCACCTGAAGAGGAAAAAACACTACAGAGGATGTGGGAACTGAATTTCTTTAGGTAGTTTCTTCTAGAGCAACTGTCTGAAAGTTTTGGCCCAATCCTTTATGAAGTCTGGAGATGAGACACTTGAGGGACTAGTGAAAAACAAAATTCAAATGAAAAGGTGGAGTGAGGCATCTAAACGGGGAATATGAGAGCAAAAGATAATCTTCGTAGGTAAATCAGCATTTCTAATCTGTAAGTGGGAGGAGGCAGAGAAAGGAGAGAAAAAATATGCACAGATGTTTCTCCCTCCACTCCCTCACCCCAATTGCTACTAAAAATTCCCGAAGTACCTAAACTTTTTGACCACAATTAGGGAATGAATAAGCAAGGTTACTTGGAAAGGTAAGCATTTTATCAAGTCTCCCTCCCCTGGCTATATGGCATTATTAAACAGCAGGGAGGCCTTTCAGATAATACTTTTTTCCTAAGAACAGATTCTGGTGCCATACAGTTTGAAGCCATAAAGAAAGAGAAATTTATTAAACTGAATTTCTGCAAAAATGGAAGTCACAGGACAATATACCGTATTGACAAAGTTTATTTAATTGTTTTTCAAAAGGGGAGGGATGGCTGTCATATAATAAGAAATCAGAAAAGTAGTTTCTATAAAATTGAAAATATTTTTAAACTAAGCAACACAAACTGCATGCTTCAGCCTCCTAGGAAATATTATCCCTGGAAAGATAATCTAAACTAAGATTAGCAAAAGCAAATCTGATGTACATTACCACACAAAAACACAAAAATGTAGTCCATAATACTAATTTAGATTCATTTTTAATTAACTTTTTTCTTAAAACATTTAACCTAAATATTATTAGACTTATTCTCCAGCATTCATGTAATAGCCTAGGAACATAAAACAATTTTCTTTCCAAATATTTTCCATTTTAACCGGTTTACTTGAACTATGTCTGGTAAAAATACCAGAATTGTCTGACAAATAAGATTGGAGAACCAAGTAGATCCTTACCTGACGTGGCTGCTCGTTCATTCGTTGTGGGTCTGACTTCACTTTATTACTAGGATGATTTGTGACTTTGGTAACTGGTTGTTTGAAAATTGATGCGGTTTGTCTAATTGGCAATGTTGTATTCAAGTCTGGTTTACCCTGTGAATATAAGCATGTTTTTGTTAATAAATATTACATATAAATATAATTTGAATTCTTTATTAATTCATTATCCATTACTTTACGTTTTTATTCAAATTCTAGTTAATTAACAGTGTAATATTAGTTTCAGGTGTAAAATACAGCAATTCACTTCCATACAATAGCTGGTGCTCAATTCACAAGGGCACTCCTTGATCCCCATCACCTATTTAACCCATCCCCCTACTTTTAATCAATCAGTAAATAAAATCTAAGATGTGTTCTAGTGAAGTCAAAACGTGGCACAGAGCTCCTTTTAAGTTCATTTGCAAGGCTCTAACCATGGGGTATACAGGGGCAAGGAAGGTGGGGGGGTACAAAAAGAACAAAATGTGATTTAATCATTGTGGGTTCTGATTCTGGCAAAAAACATATATAAAAGGCCATCTGTATCTGAAGACAACATACCTGATATTTTTTATATAGAAATATACTTGATAAATCTGCAGGATATTCAATGAACTTCTGTGTTTACAACTATCCCCAGATAAAAATTGTTATCAACTTCCAGACTCCAAAACACTGGTTCTCAAACTTCACCACACATGAGAACCACACAGAGGGTTCATTAAAACACAGATTCCTGGGCCTCACTCCTAGAGAGTCTGATTCAGTAGAGATCTGAGGTAGGCCCTGGGAATTTGCATTTCTATTAAGGTCTCAGGTGATGCTGACTGCTCCAGGAAGCACTTGCAGAATGACTACTCTAAAACAAAGATTTGCAAATTGGTTGCAGGAGGATGAAGTTTAACCCATAAATGTATTTCGTTCAGTTTTTAGGGTCTAATAAATGAGCCAACATCTGCAAATATGGAGATATCACATAAAACCCAGATTCTACTTCTCTTTAAAACTCAAAGATCTAGAAATACCAGACTTGATTTGGCCACAAGAGGCCATAATTAATTAGTATAGCTGCTCACAAGAGGTGTCAAGGTTCTCCTTTAGCAAAATTCTTCAACAACTCATATTTGCATTACCTGTCTGAGGCCTATAAGTGTTGAGGTTTGTGAACTCTGCTTAAGGAATGTTATCAAGGCCTAGAAAGGTAAGCATCAAAATAAAGTGACAATTATCACAATTACAGTAGGATTTGGACCCACTACTAAATATGTCTCCATCACCACCCTCTCCACCTTCGTTCCCTCCACCCCTTCTTCTCTGTATGTATTTGTCATTCCTTTATCTTATTCAATTTTCCCCCAATGTATGTGCTTACCTTTAGGAGATACAGTCTTCTTTTTTATTTAGTTGTTGTTGTTTTTTTTTTAAGCAATCTCTACACCCAACTTGGGGCTCTAACCCACAACCCCAAGACGAAGAATCACCTGCTCTTCCAACTGAGCCAGCCAGGTGCCCCGAGACATACTCATCTTAAATAAGACTATTCCTTAGGTATTTAGCTTTCTTATCTTTGTAGATATATTTTCAAAAACTTTGATTTAAAAGTGAGCAAATTTGACTGACAGGCTGCAAAATTACCACTTAGAATGCCATCTTTAAAAGTGTGAAGCCTAGGAAGGTATATTTTTAAAAGCTCTCCTAGTAATTCTGTGATGCACAGAAGGTTTGGACACCTCTGATTTATGACATCTAGAGCATTCTGAGGCCATAAGTGAAGCCACCCAAACTATGAAATAGTCAATATTTTATCCTAAAGAAGCTCACGGAGAACTTTTCCTGTCACTAGTTATAACTAGTATAGATCACTAAACAATACCCTGTTTGGTTTTTCATGTTTTCATTCTTTAATAAAGAACGATGTGCTCAGCTGGTATTAGAACAAGATGGCATCAATGGACACAGAAATACGTTGCAACTGTTTGTATGCACAAACAGTGGAGCCTCTTAAGATTCCCCTTGTTACAAAGGATGACTAGAGACGGCAGGGACTATTTCTAAATGAATCCTGAATCCACAAAGACTGGAAGGAAGCATGAAACATATAAAACTATTGGTTCTACAATGGGAAGGTTGTTGTTGTTTTTTTCATTAACATGTTTTTGGTGTAATAAGTAAAAATTAGAAGAAAAAGCTGGCTACAAATATTCAATACGCAATTCCCATTGACTGATGAGGTAGTGCATTCCTCACTGGGAGTAAGAGATTTTTCAAGAGTATGCTGTATTACTTCTCTCTTGATCTTACTTTGGTTTTTATTATGTTTTCTCCTTTTACCCGGCTTGAAAGCTCAGAAGACAGAATTTTTCACTAATGAATTTTGTATTCCAAAACAGTAGCATGTAATCTGAAAAACTGGACTAACTGGTTTTCCCAGAAACTGTCACAAAAACAGTAAATTTTATTACCACTCTCACCTGAAGAGTGCCAAAGAGTCACTGTTTATGCCCAGCTGTGTGTCTGAATCCTTCTAAATAACTACCAATCTGCCATAAACTTAAGAATTATAAAGCAAACACTGGTTTTGGTTTTTGTTTTGAGAGAGAGAGACAGACAAACAGAGAATCCAAGCAGGCTCCATGCTCAACGCGAGCACGACACGCGGCTCAATCACACGAACCTGGGATCAAGACATGAGTGGACATCAAGAGTCAGACACTTAACAGACTGAGCCACCCAGGTGCCCCAAGCAAACACTTTTTTTTAATGGGACAAGATTAAGGCTACTCTTATAATTGTAATCTTCCCTTTCAGCATACGAAAAAGTAAAGCAGAAGTTTCTTATATCACAAAATTAAACTTGCAAACACACATTCTAATTATTAGAAAAAGTTTCCAACCTTGATTAATCTCAGTATACAGGCTAACCCTCAAACCAAAATTTAATGTATTTTATAATAATGTGTGTATTAGGGTGGAAATACTCAAATAACTCAAGTAATTTTTGAGACTATTCTTTCCTCTGAGGTGCTGGAAGGAATACAAAAACAAATCTTTTTAATTTTTAAAAAAATGTTTACTTCATCCCTTTCCAATAAGTATCTCTGAAAGGATCTTTGTACATTCAGAAAGAACACACAATAAAAATTAATTTTTAAAAAATCAGCGACAGGGAGAAAACAAATTTCCTTTTGAAAAGATTAATAGTGATCAATACTAGAGCTGAGCATCAAAAGTGGATCTGAAATTTTTAGGATCCCGGGTGAAAAGAGAAACATTAAATTATATAGATATCAGGTCAGAGAGAAGGAAGTATACCAATTAATAAGGGAAACAAAGCTGTCCTAGTATTAAATCTAGAAAAAAAAATTAGAGACACTAACATCACAACAAAACTAAGCAAATTTCAAATGCTTTTTCTTTTTCAGTGGCCTTCCATAAAAGCCAAGAATATAAAATTTAAAGGAAACTTGGTGAAGGTGATTCTTAAAGGGACTAAGCACCCGTGTGATCTAATTACCATGTCGCCTTTTGGTTGGTCTAACTTGACTGAGCCTAGAAAAGAGGATAATTAAAGAGGTGGAGGAAGAGCATGTGTTCTATAAACGGGTGATTTTCAAACATTTTTGCATTCCTACCAGCTAAAAAATTTTTGAAAATATGTATCTCACCTACATTTCAAAGCTGACATCAAGACTATTTCAAACTGTAAGTAATTGCAAAGAATGCACTTACTACCATTTTAAGTACTGACACTTTAATAAACCTATCACTTTACAATGTACTAACAATCTAAATATATTCACCATCAACCACTTATACATGAACAAACTTTTCAGTAAGTACACATTTTGTTTCACTCCTTTTTCTCTTTGAGCTAATAATTCCATTCCCAAAGTTATTTCCTCTTTTAAACTTGAAAACCTTTAGTTGATTATATATATGTCATGAGATTATTTTTTTTTACTTTTTGTGACCATAAAGTACTTAGTGATTAAAAAATGTCTTTTGCTTTACTACATCACTAGTATATAACTGCCCCTAAATAGTAAATTACATGTTAATGAGTAAGATAAAAGTTAGATGCATTAAAGAAGACAATTTTTTATTAAAAAAAAAAAACCTCAGGGCACCTGGGTGGTTCAGTCGGTTGAGTGTCCAACTTCGGCTCAGGTCATGATCTTGCAGTTCATGGGTTCGAACCCTGCGTTGGGCTCTATGCTGACAGCTCAGAGCCTGGAGCCTGCTTCTGATTCTGTGTCTCCCTCTCTCTCTGTCCCTCCCCAGCTCATGCTCTGTCTCTCCGCCTCTCAAAAATAAATAAACGTTAAAAAAATTTTTTTTTTTTTTAATAACTTCATGGGCTGGGACAGATGCTAGAATAGGCCCAAGATTTAGTACCAATTCCATTCCTATCCTTCATTTTTTGTAGATGTAACAGCAAGAAACCCTATTTGCATAAATGAGTAAATAGAATGAGTTTTCTTCTCAGTCAATTCTTTGAACTTCTTTTGAGTTATGTGTCAAAATATCGCATAGTGAACCATCAAAAATTTTTAATAATCGAAGTCTACATAAAGTGCTCTGTAAATTTTAGACAAAGAACTTTACTGACAGAAAGTCTTGACTGTTACCAAGTAATTCATTTTCTCGGCATCGACACCAGTATTTCAAATTATTCCTTTACTGGAGATCAAACATTTTGCACCATGGTAATACGACAGGGCTAGTAAAAAGTATGCTCTTCTGTAAAATGGGAGAAGGTGGACTACAAAAGGGCAACTGGGGAAAAAAGAGTTTGTACCTCCATCCCGGGGCACGCTCAGGTCAACTACACGAAAGAGTATACTTCTAGAAGTTAAGAATATAGAAACACTCCTTTAAAACCATGCGTGTTGTGTGTACTATGGAAGCCTTTACACAGCATAGTTTTGAACAGCAGGAACTTATATATTCTAAATACCACTTTTTCCAGCCTAGCTTTGAAATAAAACTGAATGACAGTTCAAAATTGTACATATTCTATGACAAGAACCAAAAGGACTCATTTCACCTTTAAAATCCTTGCAAATTTTGCACTTTTAAAAATTAGCCATGTTTTAATGTAAAAAAATGTTGCTCTACCTACCCAAAATGCTCAAATAAAACTGATACTTCCAAGTTTCATTCATCATTTTAATTCCATGGCTTTCCATATAGTACATGCCCCAAGAAATACTCATGCCCCAATTTGAGAACTTTGTTTTTCTGGGATCACTTTCCTCATCTGTAAATGAGGATGATAACAATAACCATTCATAAGATTCTTACAAAGATCACACAAGATAATGCATGTATAATGCTGCTTTCATCCAGTCATTGAACAAATACTGAGTGCCTACTACGTGCCAGGCACTGACTGTATGCTGGGTATACAGTTATCATCAAAACACAAAAATCCCTGCCTCAGAGCTTACGTTCTGGGAGAAGACAACAAAATAGCTGTAGGTTTTATGGCCACATTGGTATGTCAATTCTGAATAAATACCTGCTCTTTCTATTATTAGCATTAATGTGTTTTTGAGCATGCTACTGAAAATTAGGAACTTAAACCTATTAAGCTTTTTCAGGAGAAAAGCCATTCCCTGGTTCACAAAGAGGGGAGCCTGAGAGGTACATTTAGAGAAAACCAAGAATATCATCAAAAAAATAATTTCATTTTGTTCCAGAATATGTACAGTAGCCTATACTTTGTGCCTTTCCACAAAATCAAAAGCCAATAATGCAAACTGCTTTACAATCTTTGATTTCGTTTAACTGGTATATAATTCACACACCATAAAATTCACCATTTTTAAGTGTACAATTCAGTGGGTTTTTAAAAAATACATTCACAAAGTTCTGCAAACTTCATAGGCTTTTACAAAAAATAAAGAAAAAATATCTGGGATCTACGATTTTGTACTGAAAATCCACTTAGTATAATTTGCAAGAGCAAGATTCTTTTTTAAGGAGATCAATGAGATATTAAAAAGAGGAGACAGACTACATTTTGAGCTCATTAAAAAGGACTTATACTTGTAGTTAATTGAAGAGGTGGAGGACTGAAATTCATCACTGAAAACAAGTTTTGAGGAGTTCTACTTGAAAAATAACTTCTTGCAGTTTTAGTTAATATGAGGTCATTAAAGAACTTACAACAAAAGACAGAAATGAGTTTCAACCAAATACTGAAGAGCAGCTCTACTCAAACTAGGCCACGTACTGTGTGGAATTCATTATCTCCTTTACATCTGGGTTGGCACTAACTGTATACACATCCTTGGGAGAATGGTGGAGATAGTCACACAAATCATTTGCTGTAGGGCTTAATTCTCTTACCGACTTACAGTCTACAATGTCAGGGAACTCTTCAGGGCCTATAAAACTCAGTGAAATAGACCTCAATTGCCAACAAAAAAAACTGGGCATCCAAAATAAATCTTGCCAAAGCCACAGCATAGGCTACTATGACTCCAAATCTACCTTCATTATTAGCATGAAATCCAAGCCCAGCCCTCTCAAAAGGTTCTATCATATTTGGATAGATCTGAAGGCACTAACTTACAACATAAACCTAATATCATACTGAAGAGACTATTCTCATCAGTAAGTCTATTTGCTAACATGTAAAGTTCTTCTGTTCGCTTTTTGCTCCCTAGCAATCTTTATCCAATCAATATCTAAATACAGATGACCCTTGAATAATGTGGGAGTGAGGGGCACCTAACTGCCACACAGTCGAAAATACACATATATATATACATATATAACATATATATATATATATATATATATATATACACACACACATATATATAATTTTGACTTCCCCAAAACTTTACTACTTATGGCCTGTGACCAGAGGTCCTATGGATAACATAAACAGTTGATTAATACATGTTTTCTATGTTGTATGTATTACATACTGTATTCTTACAACAAAGTAAGCTAAAGAAAATGTTATTAAGAAAATCATAAGGAAAAGAAAATACATGTATAGTATTGCACTGTATTTATCAAAGAAAAGTCTGCATATAAGTGGACCTGTACAGTCCAACCTGTGTTTAAGGATCAATTGTATCTGCTCAAATTAGCCAAAAAAATGGATCAATGTTGTTAACTGATACCTTATCTTCATTTATTAGCTAAAGGTTATTAATTAGCAAAAGATAAATAGGTACCTATTATTAAGGACGTTCCTGCAATGAGAAAATTAGAAGTGCTTTAAACAAGAGAATACTAAACAGTTCTAGGACTAAAGAGGCCTTTGCTCTGATCCTTTCCTCCTTTATTCACTCATTAAACAAACACTGTCCACGTCACCATCATTCCTGCCTGAATGAGCACTGGCCCCTGACTCCCACTTCTGCACTTCTACATTTTCCACACAGCAGCCAAAGCAATCCTATTGCTCCCTATCTGGAGTCCGAAAATAGCATTCCATACCATTCCTTATGCCAGCTTGACAAGCCGTGATTAGGTTGTCTGCTGCCTTGACCTCACCTAGGATGCCTTCCCCTCTCTCACTAAACTCCAGCCACAGTGGCCTACTCTGCTCTCACAGGCTTAATGTATCCTGCCTTAGGGATTTTGCACTGGCTACTCCCTTTACATGGTATGCTTTTCCTTGTGGTTTTTGTATAGCTCACTCTTAATCATTCAGATCTCAGCTGCAAAATCCTCCTCTTGGAGAAAACTTCCCTGATTGCTCAGCCTGAACAGCCACCCAGTCAGTCTCAACCACTGTTAATTAATTCACAGTACAGCACTTGATATTTAAACTGTGTATTAGTTTGTCATACCACTAGAATTAAAGTTCCATGAGCACAGAAACTTCCTTTACCATATTTTTCAGAGTCTGCGATAATGCCTAAGCATATAATGTGCTAAAAGTTTTCTGTGGAATAAATGGATGCATAAAATGTCTGTTACACGTAAAATCTTATGTTACGCAGACCTGAGCCTTCAATAGTCTCATTTTCTGCTTTAAACTCAAAGGTGCTAAACAGGTAGAAAATACTATCATTCATTGCTATCTACAACGTCCATCTCAAAATTATTATGCAAAGAATGAAGTCACCTGGGGCACCCAGGTGGCTCAGTTGATTAAGCTTCTGACTTCAGCTCAGGATATGATCCTGCGGTGAGTTCAGGCCCCGCACTGGGTTCCCTGCTGTCAGCACGGAGCCCAGTGTGGATCCTCTGTCCCCCTGTCTTTCTGCCCCGCCCCCACTTGTTCTCTTTCTCTCTCTCAAAAGTAAACATTAAAAAAATTTTTTAAGAATAAAATTATCTATATTATCTGCCTTGAAATCATCAATGTAAGAGAAATGGCCCCTAGACTTACTCCATCTATTACTATTTAAATTATGCTTATAGGTGGGATGTGGCCAGTGTCTTCCTGAGTCACAAAGTCAGCCCAGAGTCCAGACCATAATGTTTCAACTGTGTACTCTGCTCTAACAATTACCAAAATTAATACCACCACATATTACATTCCTCAGTAATAACCAGTCAAGTCTCTCAGATCATACACTATCACCCACCACTCGTCCCCGTAATATTCTGCACACCCACTCATCTACCCCACGGTTCAGTGGCTTTCAAACTTTTTTGACCCATCCCAGACCCAATCCTCATAGCATACACTCTTGAATGACGGGCCACTTTCCTATATCCTCAATATTTTCTCTAAACGTTCTCTCCAGTTCCTGCATTCACTGACTTGGCCATCCTTTGATGGCCTCAAGTCCTCTCACATGAAACTTCTCTTTCCCTCCCTCTCCTCCCACCCTTCCTACGTCTCTCCCTCTCTACTGCATATCTAAGGGCCAAGAGGTGGCATAGGTTTTCTCCTTTCTCCCATTTTTCTCAAATAATTTCTCCACTTTTGATCCTTCAAAAACACTAGTTCCTTTGAAGTTCATATATCTGGCTATACTACCCTCTACCCCTGCTCCCTTTCTCCTTCATTCACTAGACTTTAGCTTCCATTTCAGTCTTCTTCTCCATCCCAACTCTTGTCCTCATTCTGGGAGACCTCAAAAACCATGTGGATAACTACCCAATATCCTGAGTCCTTTGACCTATTATTCCTCTGCCCAACCTCACTCACCTAACATTATAGTCACAGGCTTGTCTACACTAGTAACTACACCATCTCCAGTATCTCAATCAAGCATCCAAGTCTCCCAATTCCTACTTCCTATCCTTGCAGCTCACTTTCTCAGAACTGCCCTCTGCATTCTTTGACTCCCATCCATTGACTCTCTTGGTTTCTCACTGCTCTTTAACCCCTTTCACATTCCTCCCTACACAGTACAGGTTTCATGGTAGTGGTGGTGGTGGTTGTTGTTGTTGTTGTTCTTCTTCTTCTTCTTCTTCTTCTTCTTCTTCTTCTTCTTCTTCATCATCATCATCCTGCGAATGTGCTTGTTTGATGTCTGTGATTTTTCCACTTTGCTACAGACCCTATTATTAAACTTTTCAAAGTCTTTAAGGTGGGAGTTTAACCAAATCATCTCTTTCACCTACCATCTAGTGATTCTCTTCTCTATCCAAAAAAAATTACCAAAAGATTTGTCCATCTTAATTTTATCTCTCACTCACTTTTAACTCTGTCCAACCTGGCTTCTGTTGCCACTGAAAATCAAGGTTATTAATTTACCTTCATATTGCCAAATTCAAGGGAAATTTCTGTTTCCCTCCACTCAACCCATCATAGGCATCAATACAACTGACCACTCACTCTTCTTTTTGAAACATTCTCCTCTCCCATGTCTCTCCTACCGTACTAGCCATTCTTTCTCAATTCACTTTGCTGATTCCTTCTGCTGTAACCAAGTTTTAGTTATTGGATTTGCTCAGAGCTTGGTTCTGGATCTTTTTGTCTGGGCAATCTCTTTTAGTCCCATTACTTGGAATACTGCCTAAGTGCTAATGACTTTCCAGGTGAGACCTCACAATTTGGCATAGCAACTGCATATGTGACATCTCCATCCGGATGTTTAATAAGCACCTCAAACCTTGCATGTTCAAAATTTATTTTATTGACCCATACAAATTATTTCCTAAGGTGATCGCAGTGAATGGTAACCCAATCCACCCACTCATCTAAAAAAGAAGGTCTCACACTTGAGTCTTTTCTGTCATCTTCCATACCCAATCATTAGCAAATCCTGTAAATTCTACATTCAAAACAGATCTAAAAACTGTCTGCTTCTCTCCACCACCACGTGTCTAGGCCATCATCATTTATCAACAGACTACTAGAATAACTACTTGCTCTCTACTTCCACTTTTGTCCATTTCATTTCAAATTAGCAGAAACTGGACTCAACAGTGGCCTACACTTAAGGGAGATGCCAGTAATCCCTTATAAGAACTTCAAGGCCTAGCAATGCTAATTTATCACCTATGATCTGCTCACTGCCCCTCTTCACTCCCAACTATATCCACTAGAAAGATACCAGAAGAAACTCCATGCCAACAAGTGCTTAATACACTGACGAAGAGGACACTAGCATCTTTGGGAAAGATTTTAGTTACTTTCTCTATAAGACCAGGAATAAAGAATTAGAGGTCTCTGTTTTCAGTGTGGATGGAGAGATTCTACAAAGAACCCAAGGGGCAGTTCTTACCATATAGTATGCTCTATCAGGAGCTGGTAATCAGAATGATCCTACCACAGGAGTCCTGAGGACATAAATAAGTCAGTCCTGAGGACATAAATAAGTCAGTCCACTACAGGACTACTTTCAATAACTGAAAAATCCCCAATTTCTTCAACAAAGTCCTAACTTGAGATAGAGCAAGTGAGTTGGTCCCTCATATCTTCTGCCAAGGCTTTGCTTCTTCTCTTGCTTCTAAACAGTGGTTATTAGCTTTGTCAGCTACATTTTCCTTTAGAATTTGATAAATAGACTCTCTCCTCACAAAAAATGCATAACAGAAAATGCTGCACTTAGTTCAAAGGTTCCTGGAGGGCCTCCTGAAGCATGGACTCTTAGACTGGACACCTGCCTCTCTACTGGTTCTCTCTTGGCCACTTTTATCCATTAAAAGAAAAATAACAATAATGATAGTGTTCCTTGGTCATGCATTCTCTTCTGAATATTTTCCTCTCCTCTACCTCTCATTCAATCTCCATAAAAGTAATCTAAGCATTTTTATGGTTAGAGGTGTAAAAATATATACTGTACATACATGTTTGTAAATGCACAGAAGTTCTGGAAGGACACATGACAAAACTAACAGCAGTTTCCTCTCAGGAAGAGGACTGCACATGAGAGGCTGTAGAGGGAGGGAGGCTTTTTTTATCGACTATCCTTTCCCCCTGTGTACAAATTACCCAATCAAATAATAAATCAAAACTGTAAAACCTTTAAAACAGCAGGATACATTTTGCTTCTAATTTCTCATTTCCCAGAAACTTTCTGGCATTCTAAGAAAGACTTCTGGTCCCTCACAACTGGTCACCAGATGCCTTCTAACTTGGAAATCCAATGGATACTACAAAGTAAATTTTCTTTCCTAGGCTTTTATAACACAATTTCTTGATTCTCCTACTACTTTTCTGGAAGTTCCTTCTTACTCTCCATGAAACTAATTTATTCATTTATTCACTACCAATGGTGTGACAAGGTAATTTTCTTCTATTTGCCCCTTTGTTAGGCTATCCTAGTAAGTTATGACAAACCCCAATGACAGGAGTTCTCAAAGCATGACCTGGGAGTTCCTGGGGCTGCACCAGATCCTTTCAGAAGTCCAAGTAACAAAACTATTGCAACTTAGTCTTCCTCACCCCATCCCCAAACTTGATCTTCTTCCCCTATTCTTTATCGACCTCCACCCCAGTGACTCAAGCCAGAACTGTAGCATGCATCAATGGTTCTGTCTCTCTACAATCATCAGTACTTAAATGTACTTATATCTCTTGATTGACTCTAACACCTTTCCATACCTCCTGCTACAGCATTAGTTCAAGCCATCATTACTTTTCTAGACTACAACAGCCTAAACCACTATCCCTACTTCCAGTTTCATCTTTTCCCAAATTCATTCTCCCCCTGTACCCATTCTGTCCAGTACCCAATCTGATTCCCACCATCACCACCTGTTCACTTGTGCTTCTCAAACTGCAGATACTGCCCCCAAGATGTATTAGCTCTCTACAAGAATTTTTATTATTTTGTTGAGGATAAGTAAAACAAGCACATTCTAGATCATTTGGTTACATACCTAGGATACAGCCATACAGAATCCAAGGTCATGTTGATAAAATCACAAGCACACTACCATAAACCAACATAATTCATGAAAAATGAATAATGGCAAACTCACACAATTGATTCCACTCAAGACAATCTAATGTTGTTTATTTCCAAATTATCAAATTTGTGTGACTAGAGAAATGTGATGAAAGAACTGAGTCTTTCCAAGGTAAGCACACCCAGCCAACCTAAAAAGTAACTTGTTCTATACCATATTCACATTGTAAGCATTTTATAAAAATACATCATATGGCACATTCATGTTGGGGAACTTGGACTTTATTAGTTTTGTTGCTTTAATTTATACACATTTTAGTGTTAAGAGCTAGAACCACAGGAATTCAGTTTAATATTCACACATCTGAAACACTGAAGTAAAAGGAATTTCTAGCAACAAAACCCAACTACTGGAGTTCCCAAAACATATTTTGTGCACAGAACCACTGTGCTCTTTTTATCCAATCCTAGTTTTTCCAATTACTTTTTCAAAGAAACTTACCCTTTCAAGAACTAAAAATCAGTTATTCAGTCTCACTAGCCATATTCCAACTACTCACTGGCCAGCCACATGTGGCTAGTGGCTACGACATTTCCATCATTACCTAACTGTAACTTCTCCCTTTGAGTAAGCATTGAGAAAGCTATTCCTCCCTTCAAACTCTGTTTTGATGACTTCCAAATCTTCGTTTAGTCTTTTTCTATTAACTTAATGGAGTGTCTTCAGCAACCACTTGATAGCTCTACTTTATCAGCTAGAAAGACAGAACTAGTGACTGGAAAAAATTATGGTAGTACCAAATCAGTAAGGTACAATGTAATAGGCAATGGAAAAGATTTTCAGGGTAAGGTTAAGATTGTGATTGAGACAAGCAAGAATAGGTACTGCAAAAATAGTAGTAAATACAAAAGACAATGCCCACTCCACTGTACCCACTCATCCTAAAATGATTACCACTTTGCAAAGATCTTCAAAAGATATCTTCCCAACCATACCTGAAGTATTAGCACTCAGTAAACGCACTTTTGATATGGAAAATATATTAAGATCTCAGTATATAATCGGTCATTATGAACTGCAATTTAACCTGTTTCAAAGTTTATTTTGTTAATAACATTTCAAATTCTTTCAAGGGTTTTTAAAAACCTCAAAAACAACACAATTAATAACATACTTCAGCCAAGTTTATAACTATACAGCAAAACTACCTAACATTCCTGTTTACTAATTTAAATTTCCCAGCATTCTCTATACCATATTATTTTTTAAAAAGACGTAATACATTATTAGCCACAAATACACTTTCTGCTTTATAGAGATATTCAGTGTTGGCATGACTCCAAAAGAAAGCCTATTTTTAAAACTGCAAAAGTCAATTTTCTGAATGCTTAATTAAAAAGAAAATCAGGTGCAAAAGTAAGACTATGCCCCCCAAAATTCAAAGAGAAACTTCAGAAAACAATGACAATGAAAGGTAGTTCCAAAATAATGTACGGCATATTAATTTATTCAATGTTTATGACCACTATAAACTTCCGGAATGAGGTGAATATTAAATCAAATAAACATGAAGCAAACATTTATTAAAAGTACCTACCGTGTGCTAGGCTTTGGACTACCTATACAAAAAAAAAAAAAAAAAAGAAAAGAAAAAGAAAGAAAAAGACAGTCCCTGCCCTCATGGAGCTCACAGTCTAGTTGAAGCAGACAAACAATCACAAATACAATGGCAAAGCACCAGGGAGGCATTATGGAAGAAGGGACTGGTCCTGCCTGATGAATGCAGGGGCGGGCTTCACAGAGGTGGAGACAATGGAGCTGGGCCTTGGATGAGCAGGAGTTCACCAGATGGAGGGGAAGGGGGGAAGCGCATTCCAAGCAGAGGAAACAGCACATGCGCAAGCAGAATCTCGAAAGCACATGCCATGGTGCAGGAGGATGAGCAGTCCAGCGCAGCTAGAGCATAAAGGTGCACACAAACTAAAGAGACGAATTAGTTTTTGGTTTTTAGTGAATCGTAACTATCAGGTATAAATCTTCATATTACACTTACTGTAGCTTAACTGTGATTCTGATAACAATAGGGCAGTTTGAAAATATTCCATTCATTTCACAAATATTTGAGCCCTTTTGACAGGTACCCAGCAATGTGGTTAGAGTTGTTTTTGTTTTTTTAAAGCAGTTTTAGAAAAATAAATCTTAATATTCCTCTGTACATTCAAGCGGCAAAATTAACCCAGAATAAAGGTTCTCTTAAGCTGAATCACAGAGCTTCACCTATACACACTACACTCACTTTCGGTAATCTGAGCTCCCTGTACTACCACTATCTTTTTTACCCTTAACACTTTTGTAACTATCAACCCAAAGTAACCCCACAATTAAGCAATAGAGAAAGCAATTTCAGCTTTCCCTTCCCATTCTGCCTATCTAAACATGGTACTTGACAATGCCCCTATGGACATCAATGCATGGTGACCAATGCAACAGATGAGGAATGCACTCTGACCCCCATACCAATTTTTGGAAATTAAACTATTATAAACAAACTATTCGGCTGAATTCTGAATAAAGAGAGCTACGAAGCAGAGACCCATAGCCTTTCAGGAAAAGTAAAAAGGTACAGAGGAAGAGATCTTCGGTCAAAGAGTTTCCCACACTGGCCACCAAGCAACACTGTTCACCGAGGAAGCTTGGAGCTTAGGAGGGTGCGATGCGGAAAAGAAAGGAACTCACATGGGTCAAACACTTTATTAGGGTTTTCATATTAATTCCTATTTACTCCTCGCAGTAATGCTAAGGGAAAGAGTGCACTACCTTACTTTCACAAATGAGAAATCTGAGGCCATGCGAAGTTAAAAGAGTCACCCCATGACTGCCTGAGCTAATAAGTGGCAGAGCCTGCCTGGTTCCAAAGCCTGTCTCATTCTACACACCGCCTCGGGGTTCTTACAGTGAATGCTAGACTCCCAAGTGACATGCGACTGACTGTAGCAAGGTTATATATACCCTGGAAGAAAAGCCCTTGCTTTTCCCACCACTATGTTCACAGTCAGTGTGAGACGATAGTGGTGGCAATACACATACATGTATCTCTGAAGTTTAGAGGAAGAAAAATTGTGACAAAATGGTTACGTAAGATTAGCCGCCCTTGGGGCAGGGGTGGGGAGGGAAGCTTTCTTAGCAAAGATATTGGATGCTGTAATGCAATTAAATTAGCATAATAACTCAAACTCTACTTGTTTAAATTCCTACACAATAAACCATCAAACAAGCAGCTCAATAAAAATAAGAGCTAATGGAAAGAAATCCAATCATCCTATCCGGATGAGAATATTATTGCTACAAGTCCTTCTCCTCCTCATCATCAAAAGTCAAAATAAAAACTACCCTTTCTCAAATCCTAATCCCAAAAATTGATAGGTAAGCATAAACTATGTGGTAAGGATACTTGCCACATTAAAATTTTGCCTCTCTTTGGGCAACAGCAACTATTTTAAGGAAAAAAAAAATGAGACAATTAACATCAACACAGAAATCTTTTGTAAAAAGTCCCAATGGGCCAAAAATGTGATGTTTGAGAGATACTGAAATATTGTTTTCAACTGTGCACAATTAATTTACTTCTGCAAAGTACTGCCAACTACCATAAATTAATCAGATTTATAAGTCAAAATGCTTTGCCAGGGCAGGGTAGACTAAGACATTCAGACACAGCCAAAATTCTAGTGACATAATTACAATGTAAGATACTTTGTGGAAAGCTTTTGAAATAGGATACACATGCTCTAAGTAAATTAACCAACCTTATTTTGATTGAGAGGATCATTCCGCAGTCTCTGTTTGTTCTTCTGTAATTTACTAGGCATCATCTTTCCAGTTCTGAAGTCAAAACTGCTGAGGTCAACAGTATTTCCCAGGTACCTTGCCAACTGAGGTTTGCTTCTGAACTTCTTACCACTTGGACTAGAAGAAAGATAACATCAATTGTACAAAAGATAACAGTATTTAGATCTCCACGCATCTTCTTTTCTCTCCCAATATGTTTATTTTTTTCAAAGAAATGGTAAAGTTTTAAAGGAACTTCACAACTTCCCTGTAAGAAGAGACAACGCTTCATCTAGTGTCACACTCCACTAGGTACACCGCTGGAGTAACATCTGCAGATGTTACTGCAGATTATCCCACTGGTCACTCACTCCAGAGCCACTGTCAGAATCCGGGTACAAACTGCATGCAGAGCACAATACACATGCCACAAAGGTCTTCAACATTACAAACTACTTCCAAACTGACTTTTGAAATGCTTTTTCTTGTAAGTATTACATATACACAATGTCAGCAGTAATCAGAACTTCAGAACACATTCTTCTGAAGTCAACAATCCTTGTTAAAAACACACATACAAAAAAACAAACAAACAAAAAAGCAGAAAACACTTGGAATCCATATACCCTTTGGGCTACCCATCTGAACTCACAACATTAAAATAGAAAAAAAAATACTGAATTCTGATAGTATTTAAATGCTCCCTAAAAGGAGGAAACTGAGGCAAACATTTGCAAATGGTGTGAACATTGTTGACATGAACTTTTTTACCCAAACTCCTACCTTGGAGAAGCTTATCAAGAATAACTTCTCAGGTCGCCTGGGTGGCTCAGTCGGTTAAGCATCCAACTCTTGATTTGGGCTCAGGTCATGATCTCACAGTTCATGAGTTCAAGCCTCACATAGGGCTTGCACTGTCAGCACAGAGCCCGTTTGGGATTCTCTCTCTCCTTCTACCCCGCCCGCCCTCTCTCTCTCTCTCAAAATAAACTAAAAAAAAAAAAAAAAAAAGATAACTTCTCCTAAGAAAATATTATCAAAGCTGGAAAATTATAAAAGTGCCAAAATTATATAGAAAGCTAAACTAAACTAGTGTTTCCTAAAAAAGTTTTTTGCTGTGTGGCATTGATCTAGAAGAAAAATTTTATAGGAAAAATGCCCCAGTTTTACCTAATAAATTTTCTGAGCCAAACGTGCTAAAATCAACTATTAAAGTCAGCATAGACAGGTTACCAGAAGAGAACTGTAAGAATTCTAAATTATTTCTCAAAAAAAGCCAACATGTCCTATTTAGAACTTAACCTTGTACTAACGGACCACAATAAAAGAAAAATAATTGAAAAGGAAAACAAAAGGGAATTTTGTGTGGGAAACCAAGCTACAAAATACTGCCCTGGAAGAGCAAAACTTTTCTCTGGGTCAAATCCAAACCAGCACGCCGCACTTTGTCACAAATTCTGTGCCACCACTCACTTCAAGACAAATGAAGATCATATCGGCATTTTTTTTCCGACAATCACAGAATTCAAGTATTCTTGAAACACAATTCAAGTTATAAAATTCAGTCTACAGATGGAGGTAACAACCAGTAACAACTAGGACATAACGGAGTAGAACAAACTCAGACAACAACTAGAACACAGGAAAGGAAAGAATACAGGATTACACAGAAGTAAACCTCCACTCTCATTCTAACCAGATTTCCAAATATGCTCAGTATGACAAACAAACCGCACATAATCCTCAAGATGGTTCAAAACTTGAGCCATCTCTGCCCACCACAAACTTGCACCCCAAACCCCATCTCATATCGTCCTCTGTTGTGGCCCCACTGCCGTCCACCCAGCGCCTAATCCACCAAACTAGAAAGCCACTTGACGATGCTTCGGTGCCTCACCCCTCAGCCACACATCTGACACCAAGTGCTAAATGTTCAGGCTCCTCAATGCTGACAAAAATAGCTTCATCTCCCCCAGGAACACATCAAAGACCTTCCATTTGTTTATGGTTATTTTCAAAAATCCGTTTCTCCACCAGCCTTGGTACCCCACGTTCCAAACTCAGTGTCACCAGAAATACGCCATGTACCTTTGACTTTTAGCCATGTCTTTCCAGATGGAAGCATGAACATAGGCAATATCCTGCCTGTCGTAAGATTATTAAAGCCTCCAAGCCCAAGTAAAATGTCACCTCTTCTGTGAAGCTGTGATTCTCCAAACCCAGTTAGAAATAAATCTACTATATCTCTGCAATTCTACTTCATTACAAAAATCTCTATGTATTTCCTTGATGATTCAAACAACCAGAAATTGCAATGCCATTTTTTAAAACTCTCAAACATGAATTAACATATATGCACACTGAACAAAGTAACTTTCTCACAACAAAATACTTTATCAGTTGAATAGTAAAGAACATAAGTTTCATTTGCAGACACAATAAAATGGTAAGTTCTTTTTTTTTTTTTCAACTTTTTTTTAATTTATTTTTGGGACAGAGAGAGACAGAGCATGAACGGGGGAGGGGCAGAGAGAGAGGGAGACACAGAATCGGAAACAGGCTCCAGGCTCTGAGCCATCAGCCCAGAGCCTGACGCGGAGCTCGAACTCACGGACCGCGAGATCGTGACCTGGCTGAAGTCGGACGCTTAACCGACAGCGCCACCCAGGCGCCCCTAAAATGGTAAGTTCTATACTTATGTAAGTTATATTGCATGGACTCTTAAAATCGAACCAGAAAATATTTTCATGATTAATCTATTACACTACATAAGAAATAACGAATTAAAGACCCAAATTAATTTGAAAACTTGGTAAAGATTATTCCATTATGTCACTTATACAACTACAATGAAGATTAAGCTAGAATAGCCATTTAGTCCTTATAATCAGAAATTCCAGTTACGGTCAACAAGATTCTGATAACCTATTTGATATACCTCAAATATGAATAAAAACCTCTCTACAAAATTATAGTTCTCAATCAGACTTCCATCTAATAAGACATCTTATTAGTGCAGTAAAAGCTGAGCTTAAAGTGGACTTAGTTTCAACAGACTAATGCTCCAGAAAATGAAAATACTAAGGTAGTAACTTCTACCAATAAGATAAGCACTATTATTTTTAAGGATACAGCTTACAGACAAACAGAAAATCATTTTTTAAGAAATCAATTTACTAAATTCACAAATTAGCCCTGCAATGAGTAGTTTCTTATGAAACGGTGGAAATGCCAACTATCTACTGCAGTTGAACACATACTAGAGCGTCAGTATAACATCACTCTAGAACAAAACTCATTAGAAATCAGTTTTAGACACTGCTCCCCAAATTAAGGAAATCTAACTACGTAAGAACTCAAGTAATGTGACTGCATAGCTTATAATCTAGATTAGCAATTTAATATGGTTTAAATAGTTCCTATGTCTACTGATTTTAAAAATCAAATGGAAACTGTGAGAAAGGCCTGACATATTCTACCGATAAACTAAATTAGCAATGAAGAAAGTGGAAATCAAGTCTTAGCTATGAACATATCCAAAAAAGGTAGACTATTAACTGGTACTCTATCGGTTATTCATACAAATCACTATCCCCAGTCATAAAGACGGAATTCTATGCGGCATCTACGCGGGATAGCTACAAGTACTGGTCATACACACGGCTGCCTTCAGAACAGTGGTACAAGCCGTTCTCTGTAACTGCTATAGCTTGTGCTTATTAGTGTTTTAGGGAAGTCAACCTGGCTGCCCCAGGAGATTATAAACCAGGGACCTTCCTCTGCACAAGATGAAGGCAAGCATATAGAAAGGCAAAGGCCGAGGGAATGGTTAAGTAAGAATTCTTCCCATCAGGTACAGAAATATGTGGATAGCACCGACATGACCCTGAAAGTGGTGGAGGAAATAATGCTAGATGAACAAAAAAACTACCCAGAATGACTAAGTCATCATCGGTCTGCCCTCTAAGATGGCTGCAGTAAGTAGGTCGCAATCTCACACACCAGGGATTAGCATGACTAAGCTTTTATTCTAAAAGCAGCAAACTATAACCTAGGAACATTCTAGTAGACTAGTGAAGGATATTAGTCATTTTCAGCTTTCTCTAACCAAAGCGATTACTTCTAATCCCAGTAATGAAATACTAATATTTCACTTTCAACCACACAAAAAAATTCCCTACCAACTGTCCCCTAGATATGCCCACCCAGAACCAACTTGTGGTCTCACCTTTAACTTCTCCTACCCTCCAAATACCCTAAATAATGATTAAATGAAAATCAAAGATGTGAGAGTTTTAATTTCAGATGAGGACATTTCATCTATGCCTTTGCTAGCTTTCATTTTAATTAAACTGTTTAAAGCACCTACGTGTAACACCGCCTTAGAGGTTTCTAACTACAGATTATCAAAAAGAAACAAATTTTATTAGCATCTGACCTTCCACTCTAAAAAAATTTCATTGAGATAACAGAAACTACTTTAATTCTGGTCACCTTAGTTTAGTGATATTCCCATTTTATCGCTCTGTATACTCACCTGTGATCATCATTCCCTGAGCTACCTGACGATAGCACACCCTGCCAGTCTCCACAGAAAAAGCAACTCTTCTGAAGACCTGCTCCTGGCCTGTGCAACTGCACCCTGAAAACACTCCTCTGGTGGAGCAGAACATATGTTTTCATGTTACTTTGGTAGCATGGATCATCATGATGTTCAGCCGAACAGGATGAGGAGCCCAGAGTCTGAGCAAACACCAGTATACCTCCGAACCAGTTTCTAACAGGATGAACTGTGGAAGTGGCAGTAATCAGAGCACAATAAGGAGAGCTGGCCTATGAGCGACAAGGAGCACTGTGGACAGCAGATGGTCAGCTACACGGCTGAAGAGCATGTTCTGGAGGAGGGCATCACTCTCCAACAGCACTTTGTGAGGCATGAGAAAAACCTACATACTAAAAATTCCCTAAGCTACAGCCCTGGAAAAGTTTGAGATCAAAAAACAATCAACTTTGTTTTATACCTCTTTAAATGTTAAAGCTTATTTGTTAGTTACAGAGCAAGTACCGAAAGAAAAAGACTTCTCTGACTTTAACAACTGTCTCCACAAGTCAAATTTTGGTTGAGACTAAGATCTGAAATCAAAATTATCTTGTACTTCGGTACAAAATATATGATCAGAAAACTGTCAAATCAATTAATTCAAATAACGTATACCATTGTTTCAAAGCTGTATGACATACACACAGAGAAATCTACCTACAAGTCAGCTCCCAATCCCCCTTTATTAGTTCCTTTCCTCCCACCTTTACATGCGGGCCTTTCCTAAAGTGAACCATCTTCAGCCCTCGTCTGCAGTTTGTCCCCAGTACATTTTATCTACTTGTCTTGTCTTGTCTTACTTATGTCTCCCATCAGGTACTACTAAATCCAGTTCCTTTCTTTGAATCTATCCTTCCTTTCCATTGCCATTGCCCAAATCAAGTCTTTATCACCTTGGGTCTGAATCACCAGGACAGGCTAACTGACTTTCTACTTGCTGGTCTCTGCATTCTAAACTACCCAAATTACTCTTCCTAAACACCACTCTGAACATAGTTTCAGCTGAAAAGCCTTCAATGACTTTAACCCATTAGCAAAAGGATACCAAATATCTTAGCTCTGCATTTAAGATCCTTTTTCATCTAACCTCCTCTGAACCTGTCAACCCTACTTTCCACTCCTCTTACTCAATGACCTCTGCTCCAACCATGTTAGTTTATTCACTGTTCGAAACAGGCTGAATGGTTCCCTCTTAGGCCTTTTGCAAATCATACCTGTTACCCAATCCATAATGCAGGACTCCAACCCCGATCCTCAAGGGCCCAGAAATACCAATCCACATTATATCTCTTCCATAAAAAGCCTTCCTTCCCAGAATGAAGCAGTGGAAGGTTTCTTTCCTCTGAACCATATAGCAATTACTGCCAGTATCAGGTAAATAATCACAAACTGCCTGTTGGCATCTCTTGTATTCTGGCTTTGAAATACTGAGTTCTACGTGGTTATAAAACTTCTACAAGTTTAAATCTTATCTTCACAAGCAGCATACTCAAGTAGTTATTTATGAATGAAATGATATGATGTCAGATTTGCTTCCAAATAATAAGGTTGAGTCAAGGTAGTACATTGGGGGATGGAAGAAATAAGATTAACAACTGCTGAATTGAGTACTTGGTAGTTTTTTTATATGATCCTACTTTTACATATATGTTTGAAAATTTCTATAATAAAATGTTTAAAACAAACATTAAAGTATACAAGCTGAATATATCCCCTGAAAATTTCAAAGTAATTTTTTAAAAATATGAAGTTTGGGCAAGTAAATGTGAGCATTAAAGAACTTCCTTAGCAGTTGAGGGACAGGTAGAGAATTATTTTTAAAGTATCATTAAGGGAAAAAAAATTATTTACAGTTTGGCTGCTGGTAAAATGTGACAACATTGCACCTTTTCCCTTGGCATAAATGTTTAAGGAATCACCAACGCAATCTTAAGTGGTATAAAAGACCTTAAGTATAATTTGAATTCTGTACCAATCATTCTCATTCCATAAACTAGCATTTATGTAACAAACAACATGCAAACAGTATATTACTGATAGCAAATTCTATTATGTCTATATCAGAGCTAGAAAAAAATAAAAGCCAGGGTGATCCACTACCTAATCTCATCCCACTGCCTAAAGGTGAGAAAGAAAAAAGGAAAAAACACTGGTTATTTTGGTTGAATTGAGGACTGGACACTGTTATGGAAATGTCAGAAATTAAATACATCTGGGAATTATTTCAAAATATGATGGGAAAAGGGAGTTGAATATTGATGAAACAAGCTTGGCCAGGAGTTCATAATTATTAAAACTGGTTGATGAGCCCATAGGAGCTTCATTACACTTTTCTAACAATTTTTGCTCTTGCACATTTGAATTTTTCCATAATAAAAAAATTAGATAAGTATACCCCCCCCCCAAAAAAAGACTATATTTTGAAAAAAGAGGTAGGGGGCCTCTGGAATAGGCCTTTTTAAAGAAACGCATACATCACAGCATACATGTTAAAAATAATTTTAAGACATTCATCCTTGCTTTAATCTATGGATTCTTCCAGGCACACAGGGGTGCCTGAGTGGCTCAGTCAGTTGAGCGTCCAACTTCAGCTCAGGTCATGATCTCATGGTTCATGAGTTTGAGCCCTGTGTCGGGCTCTGTGCTAACAGCTCAGAGCCTGGAGCCTGCTTCAGATTCTGTGTCTCCCTCTCTGCCCCTTCCCTGCTCATGCGCTTGCTCTCGCTCTCTCTCAAAAATAAGTAAACATTAAAAACAAATTTTTAAAAAGAACATATACACCTATATACACAGAGAATGGAAGGCAATATGTCAAAATATTAACACTGATTCTCTTTAGGACTACAAAGCTGATTGTCATTACTCTCTCTACACTCCTATATTTTCCCAATTTCCACACTGAGCATGGGTCACTCTTCTAATCAGGGGAAAAAATAAAATATTTCTAAAAACCCTGATGAACATGCCCTAATCACATTTCAAAATTAAAATACTGTAAATCTCCACATGATTAACAACTGTTTACACTAGTTAATTAAGCGAAGGGAAAGAAACTACCATTTTATTGATCTGCTGACCATCTACTACATGCCAAATGCCTTACACGTACTTTCATTTTACCTAAAAAAATTCCACGAGGTAAACTTCTTACCTTTGATTTACAGTTGAGGGATCAGAGGCTTATATTATGGAAGCTTATAAATCTGTCCAAGTTAAAATAGTAAAGCAAGATGCAAGACTCAAGTCCCAAGTATCTGACTCAGTAGTTTCCATTCTTATTCTAAACCAGTGCAACACAAGTGTGGTCTACAGACAGACTTACTGGTCTTCAAATAAGTACAGAAGGGGAGAGAAAGCAGTTAGGAACTGACTAGTAAGTTTATGACTGTAGGATCTAAGAGTATAAAGTTGCAACATGTATTCTGTATAACCACTTTTACATTATATTTATTTTTTATCATAAACTACTTCTTACCAGATACTATAACAAATAACTTTACAGTTATGGCACAAAGAAATAATATATTAGTTAACAGTAGATAGAAATATGTTATCCTCCCCAGATGATACAAAAGCAATTTTTGATGGTAGATGTTTAAAGCAAAGGATAAAAGGATTTTTTAATATGAAAATTGTAATCAAAAGTCCTACTACAGATTCCTTCAGGTCTAAAAATCTGTATGGAATACACACACAAACACTAAACACACACAAATCTAAAGAAAAATAAGAACATTTACTTCAGCTATTCACTATCTGCATACCTGGTATGGTACAAGACAGGACGCTGGCTATAGCAGGAGACACAAGACCACCTCTATAGTGCAGGCCTATTTACAGCCAACACTAACCAGTTTTTTAGATCATTTAATAGAAATGTGTTAACTATTTGCTTCATTCAACAAGCAATTCTTAAGAGCTTTCCGTATAGCAGGGACTATGGTGGATACTGGAGATTCAAGAATGAATCAGACTCAGCCACTCACCTTGAGGAGGTTCAGAATCTGGTGTTTGAGACTGCCAACGATTACAGCACATGTGGTAAAGGTTAACACAATTATGCTCAAAATGCCATAGGACTTGCCCGTTTCCACTACAGGCCTCTGGGAAAGGCTTTTTTAAAGAGAGGCACACATCACTGCATACATGTTGAAAATAATTTTATAACATTCACACTTTCTTTCATCTATGAATTCGTCCAGCATAAAAAGAACACCAAGATATATTTCAAAAATCTTCTTCCACATGTTTGTAAATAACTCATAATCATTCCTGATTGAATGATTGAACAAAGTGTTCAATTTCAAAATTTAAATTTGAGTATTTACCATTATTTACATTCAACTTATGTAATCAAGTTCCCAAACAAGTTTGAATTTATAAGACAAGGCAAAAATCAGAAGATCCATAGATATTACTAAAATTTCACTCTATTCCATACTTTTATTCTTCCTTGTGAAGTTTTAGTTTTTAGAAGTTCTGATAAAGTTAAGCAAAACTTCATTTTACAATTTGCCTCGTCATTTCTTAGTGGAAATGGCAAATAGCCATAAAAGACCAATAAACAAGGACTGCAAAGGGTATTAATACCCCAAGTCAAAAAGTAAACCCATGAAATAAGAGCTGGTGATTTATTTCTAATTCATCACACAGGTCTGAAAAGACCTCAAACACAGGAAAAAATTTATGAATTTCTATTAGTCCCACTATGAAATCTAACACACACACACACACACACACACACACACACAAAAGTATCACTTCCTTTGCAAATCACCAGCTTCTGCTCGATTAATTAAAACTGCACTAAAAAATAAAAATAAAACTGCACTACGAAGATTAAATTATGACTCTATATCTCACAAATGAAATTCTAAAGCAATTTGAAAAAAAATTATCAATTTCTGTTGGACACTATTTCTAGAATATATGTGTATCAGTTCCTTTCGAGCTATGTATTTCCTCTACTACAGGTATTGTGGGTGTTTTGGCAGGTGAGACTTTGCATATCAGATTTGAAAAATCAGATGTAGGACAGATGGCAATGTTGTACCCTAACAAAAATTCCCCTAGCACAGCACAGAAAGCTGGGATGGTACGACTGAGAGAGAATTATCGGAGCACAATTTCCACCACAGCCATGTGTCTTTTCTTTCCAGATCCAGGCTTCAATCAGTCTATTTCAAGAGAAAAGGCTAAAAGCAAGTCAAACTTGCAATTATGCAATAAGCACTTCGTAATAAACCTTGCGTTTCATTCCTTTCTCCAACTAAAGAGATTTTTTTGATTGGTCTGCAGCGCACATTTCAATCGTACCTCAACTGAAAGAAGCACATGAGCTTTTTGGAGGAAACACATAAAACTATCTCGAGCTACATTTAGACTGCAAGTTACAATTTGATTTCTTCTAGTTTTTTTCATTGTTTATTTATTTATTTATTTTGAGAGAGAGACAAACAGAGGATACCAGGAAGGGTCCGTGCTGTCAGCACAGAGCCCTGACGTGGGACCGATCCCATGAACCATGAGATCATGACCTGAGCCAAAATCAAGTTAAGTCGGATGCTTAACTGACTGAGCCACCCAGGCACCCCTGATTTCTTCTAATTTAAGTAAAAGCTTTTAAAACGAAGATGACCTATAGCTTGCTCCGTAGGGAACACACTGCCTATCTGAGTATCTGAGAAACAACATGGTCAATCCTAAATTAAACATATATCAAAAGAGCAAGCAAGAAAGAAGGGGGAAACATTTCTGAACCAAATGATCACTTCTATTACCCAGAATAAAACTCCTTTAATTATGTTAATTTACCACAATTTTTCAATTTCTTTTCTCTCCATTACATAGAGCTGGAAGATCATCTTTTGGTACAATGGCTTCACTACCAAATAGGATTTAAAACTTAACCTTTGTCAAAAAAAAAAATAAAATAACATTTACCCTTTGTCGACTTAAAGGTGCAAATATAATAGTAACTAACTACATTGTTTTAGCAGCCCACCCAGCTCCATAAAGCAGATTAAGTATGAGATGGTTCAATATTTGAGAATTACAAGTAAGGATTTTCTATGGGAGGCAGCAGAGCAGGGTGGTTAAAAGTTCTGGGGTTAAATCCCCTGCATCTCTGCCCTTACCAGCAGTACAACCTTGAGCATATTACTTAACTTCCCTGTCCCAAGTCCGCATGTGTAAAATGCAGATAATTGTACCTACAGCTAACAGGGTTATAAGGGCCCAATAAGATAATACATGCAATGCATTTAGCAAAATAATACTAATAGCTGCCAAAACTATGAGAGCTGTGACATAGAACACACATAAAATTAAGACACACAACACCCTATACTTAATAAAAAACAAACCTATAGACTCGATGAGATTCAAATGTTGATTTCTCACTTGTGTCTCTGCACTATGAGCATTTTCACTATATCTCTAAACTACTTTCTATCCTTCTATAATATCCTCAACACTCAAGATGAAAATAAGAAACTGGAAAATGCTTGGACTTAATAAAATACCCCAACCAATTTCATCCCAGCACACCACCAGGTAATATAAAGCAATAGCTAAGAAAGTCATTTAAGACTTGTTTCATAAAATTTTAAGCATCACATCAATTGGTAAACACCTATTTAGTATCTAGGTGTACCTAGGGGGAAAGAAGACAGTTATGTGAGAGTGCCACAGGTTCTATAGAAATGAACATACGAGTAATACAGGAGACACCAGGTTTAACCACATGGGGAAGGCCAGAAAGAAGATATTAGGTAGGGGAAAAGCCAATCTACTGAAAGCCAAAGAGACTTAAAATATTTAAGAACTATAACAATGGGGGCGCTGGGGTGGCTCAGTTGGTTGAGCGTCCGACTTCGGCTCAGGTCATGATCTCACGGTTTGTGGGTTTGAGCCCCTCGTCAGGCTCTGTGCTGATAGCTCAGAACCTGGAGCCTGCTTCTGATTCTGTCTCCCTCTCTCTGCCCCTCCCCCGCTCACGCTCTGTGTCTCTCTCAAAAATAAATAAAATTAAAAAAAAATGGGGCCCCTGGGTGGCGCAGTCGGTTGAGCGTCCGACTTCAGCCAGGTCACGATCTCGCGGTCCGTGAGTTCGAGCCCCGCGTCAGGCTCTGGGCTGATGGCTCAGAGCCTGGAGCCTGTTTCTGATTCTGTGTCTCCCTCTCTCTCTGCCCCTCCCCCGTTCATGCTCTGTCTCTCTCTGTCCCAAAAATAAATAAACGTTGAAAAAAAAAAAATTAAAAAAAAAAAAAAAGACTACATGGCAGAGCTCTTTTTTGTTTGCTTTTTTTTTTTTTTTTTTTAAATAAAAAGTCAGAGAGAGAGAGAGAAGGAAAGATCTGACTGAACTCTGACATGCTCAATGATCCAGAACTCAGGCCCTCAAAGCATCCTACCAGCCTTCAGTAACAAGTCAGATATACCTATACATTTTTTTAAACCTATTTGTATCTTCAGCCCATACAACTGGAGTTATTTAATGAATCATTTTCCCTAATTAGTCCTTAAACATATCGATGTATTTATTTTAGTGTATTGAAATTGAATCCTTGTATCACTGCAAGTACAGGTAAAATCATATATGCACTTTACAAACAGACAAACCACAGGACCAGGAAGTGTAAGTGACAGGCTCAAGGTTGCACCAAATGTAAGGGCAGAGTTAGAATACCAACTCCAGACCTCTTTACCCCGTGCTCTGCTGCCTTCCCTAGAGACTTCTACTTTTATCATATCACTCATGATTTTATAGACCTCTGAGTCCTCCTCTTTCCAGATCAAAGTGAAATAAATTCAGTCTCTCTTCTTGCACCTGCTCCCTATTATTATTTTAATTGTTCTCTAGTGCCACTGTATCCTTTTTTCAGAGAAGTGATCAGGTACAAATGCAACATAATTATGATACAAGAATCAAAAATATTTACTATTTTGTTCCCAATATCCAACCACATGGTATTTTATGGCAGAAGCTGTAACAGTTTACGTCCACTCCCAAGTCTTTAACTGAAATTATAACCAAAAGTCTAAAAGCTAACAAGTTTAGACTAGATAAAAATGGCATGAGTTGGCTACTAAAAAGGGTCCTATGCAGAAGAAAATAATATGTCAAAAATATCAGTCAGCAAGCGCAGGGAGCCAAAAACTAGAAATAACAGGAGCCAAGTAGACCAGTGAGAAAATTATTGTTCACATAATGGGTTCATATGATGGCAACAAACTTTTCAGAAACTATTACCAATAGATCCAGCTCTTTATCTAACCACACCTTTTTGTAAAAACACACTTTGTATGATAATGTATGAACTGCCACACACTATCAGTAATCCTGACAGAAGGCATAATTATATTGCTTAACTGGCAACTCAAGGCACGCCTTCCTGTTAGAACTCGGCAGTCTCGGGAACAACCAAAACACCATTCTACCAAAATTTGAGGCTTTCTCGATGAGCTTAATTTCAGCCCAATTAATAAGTGTAAGCCACACCCTATGTTAACAGGCACAGGTCGTTTAAATTCATCTCCCCAGAGGCAGGCTAATTCAGGAGTTAGCATTATTAGAACGTACATGAACAAATGGGTGCAGGTGTTCACACTACCAATGGGAGCATTAACTCTTAACCCACCTATTAACACAGATGGCTGGTGTTTTGTGAGCTACTGGTTTTTAACAGGTGGGGTATATGTGGGGATGCTAATATGCAAAGCTGTGACACTTCGATAGAAAAAGAATGTGTTCACCTTCAGTATGAGTAGGTGCCCTCCATCATTTATCACTGAAAGCGGAAGTCACAGAGTAACTGCTCTGTTACAAAAACCACATCATGCTACCTGTTTCCTACTGCCTCAGAATATAACCTCTCAGCAGGGAATCAAGACTGACTGTTACAATCCTGCCAAATAACTAACATTTTGTAGGTAGTCAATAAACAATTAGATAACATTCCTTCCAACCTTTAACTAAACACATGTGGCACAAATCTGTTCAATGTGTCTTTTCATTTTGTATAAAGTAAAAAGCAAATCATGCTGCACCGTCTAATAAAAAGATTTCAATTTTAGAAAGTAATTATCACTATACTGGTTTCATGATTTGTCGTAAGATGAATTTGTTTGGAGGGGCAGCCGGGTGGCTCAGTCGGTTAAGCATCCGACTTCGGCTCGGGTCACGATCTCACGGTTCATGAGTTCAAGCCCCACATCAGGCTCTCTGCTGTCAGCACAGAGCCTGCTTCAGATCCTGTCACCCTCTCTCTGCCCCTCCCCCACTGGCACGCGCATGCTCTCACTCTCCTCTCTCTCACAGAATAAACAAACTTCAAAAAATACAAGATGAATGTTTGGAAAATTCATCTTAAATTGATTAGATCAGTTTTTCTGCCATAAAATATTTATTGAGTTTGTATGAAAAAGTTAACATTGAAAAATTTACAACACATTTAAAAAAATACTACGACCACAAATCAAAATGAGCACTACAGCAATCTGCGTTCTTGAAATAACTTTTCCAGCTACTGCAAGGAAAACAACAAAAAAACTCCTTGCAATAACCCAAAGTTAGTTTGAACAAATACGTCATCCCAAAACCAAACAAACTGTATCCCAGGAGAAATGCCATAGAGAGTGAAATTCAAAGTTTAAGATGCTCTACTGAGAATAGACTAGTCACCTATCCCTCAAGGAGTTCAATCGCAGACACAGAATATTCTTGTAAAATGTAACTGGCTACAAGACATCAACACATAGTTCACCTAAAGAAGGTAGCATACTACCTGCTTAGAAAGAAAACAAAAGTTGTTAATGGAAGAGTATGCAAGAGCGAACAACTGTGACTAGCACTAAACGAAACCAGTGAACTTGAGAGGAGTTACTGTTCCACAATAACCTTTTGTAAAATTTTTTAATGTTTATTTATTCTTGAGCGATGGAGAGAGACAGAGCGCGAGCAGGGGAGGGGCAGAGAGAGACAAAATTGGAAGCAGGCTTCAGGCTCTGAGCTGTCAGCACAGAGCCCAATGCAGGGCTCGAACCCAAGGACCAGAAGATCATGACCTGAGCCAAAGCAGGACATCCAACCGACTGAGCCACCGAGATGCCCCACCACAATAACCTTTTTAATATTACTGAAGTAAATTTAATATTTAATGATGGGAAAATACAAGATTATCACATCTGAATGTTTAAAAAAAGCTTGCCATTTTATTATTTAAGATTTCAAAATGCGTGGTCTCAGACCAAGTGACAAAATAAGTTCTCATGCAACGCCACTTTCATTTTTTACTTGAACAGGTGAAACAAATTGAAACTATTTTTCCATATATTTGAGCAGCCATCAGGAATATGGTCATATTTACATGTTATACCACTGATGATCACATCGTGTGTACACAAATGTATTTTTAACCTCTCAAGTCTATTTAAGAGTACTCTCAATTCATAAACATTGGAGAGACAGAGATAGCAAAAGAGAGAGACTGCGCACGCGTGTGTATATTCCTCCCTCCCCAACCAGGGGCAATGTATTAACCTACTTGATGAAAGTAAATCCTCCATAACATTATTCCAATGGCTAAATGGCTGACGACAATTGGCTCCAACACCCAAATATATTCCCTGAAAAATGAGTCAATCAGCCCACAAAACAGCCCTCCACACCAGTGAATATGTTTATATTCTCTTCTATAAATGGGATGGTTTATTTTTATAAGCAAATTTGTTGATAAGAAAATTCCAGTGATATCAACAGCCACAGGCACTCTCCTGAGCTTACTGGATCATCCAAAGAAATGGCATGCACAGCAGAACCACAGAATTGCAAGATCACATCAGGGCAAAAACCTGAATCACTCAGACCAAGATTTCTCAACCTGATTTCTCAAACTGGTGACATTTTGGGTCAGATAATTCTTTGTTGTGGGGACCATTCTGTGCATTACAGAATATCCTGCAGCATCCCTGGTCTCTACCCACTACATGCCAGCAGCACACCCTTCCAAGTTATGACAACCAAAAATGTCCCCAGACATTGCCAAACATCCCCTGGGGGACAAATTTTGGTCTCAGAGTCTAACAACATATTACAGTGTTTCAGTTTTCAAAAGTGACTAAGTTCTGCAACACCATGAGAGTTCCAAGAAACTTCAGGCATTCCAAGTGGCTACTTTATACCAAACTTTCCTGGATCTCACAAAGTAACTGAAGCCTTATTACTGTAGATAGCTAATTCTTCCACATGTGCATGATTAAACACTCTTGTGATGATGAATCTGGGAAAGGCTGGGACAGGAGCCAACAGTGACTGGGTTTTATAGTTTCGATGAATTACACCTTCTTTTAACCCTTCTATGGACTAACCATCCTTGCCAGAGAACCTTTTTTTTTCCCACAAACCATTTTCCCCAACAGTGTCAACCTAAGACGCCCTCCTCTGGACTCTCACCATTCAGATACTGTGCCTGACCTGTCACTGTACTGGGGTCAACTCCCACCCAAGGGCTCAGGGACCTTCCACTACCAGGCCAGCCTGTCTGTGCCAGGGCCCTGGGGCCCTGCTCTCATATTGACATCCCATGCCCAGGTCAGCTGTTGACCCTTGACCCCGGCCTGACCCCGCTGCCCCCACCCCGCCCCCAGGGCGGTACCTGAAGTAGTAGACATCGCTCTTGCCGGCACTGAGCCCAGATTTTCGGATCACTTCCTCCTTCTTCCATCCGGGGGGGAGGGCCGGGCAGTCCATCCTCTTCCCGCTCTCCGTGGCCCGGGGTCCCCGGGGCCCCGGCCCCGCGCTCCCCGACGGGAAAGGGACCGGCTCCCGCCGGGGGGCGCCGCCGCCACCGCTGCCGCCGCCGCAGCCGCCGCCGTCGCCGCCAAGGCCGCCGCCGCCACTCGGGGGACGGCCGCGGCCCCGGCCCCGGCCCCGGCCCCGTCCCCGGCCACGGCCCCGGCCCCGGCCACGGCCACAGACGCCGCCGCCCCGGCCCGCCTGCTTCCACCGCCCCCGGCCACGGCCGCCGCCCCGAGCGCCTTCCCTGCGCACGCCGCTCACCGGGGACGGGGCGAGCGCGCTGCCCTGGCCCCCCTGCTCTATGGCGGAGTCGCCGCCAGCGCCGCTGCCGCCCGCCGCGCTCTCCCCCTCCTCCTGCTCCGGGCAGCAGCGGCCTCCCCCCGGGTGCGCGCGCATCCAGCCCCCTCCCCAGCCGGCGCTGCGCTTCTTCCGTAACCGAGCCCTTGGAATCCCGGAGACCCGCCCCGCCCGCAGCGCGGCGCGCGGGGGACGCGCGCAAGCATCATAGAGCGGACGCGCACAGAGCGGCCCTCCCGCTCGGGGCGTGGCTCCAGCCACCGCCTCTTAGGTCCTCCAAGCTCCCGGGGCGGCCATATTGTCTCCGCCTTCTCGAGGGCACGCCCCTGGCCCCACCCGCTCCGCCCCCAGCCGCGCCCTTCCGGCCCCCGCCCGCGCTTGGGTGCGCAGAGCCCGGAAGGCGGGTAGGGCCCGGAGTCTTTTGTGGAGGAATGTCAGAAGGACTGCGGTTGTTTTGTTTCCTGTAGGGTTAACCTCCCTCTCTGTATGATTTTACCTATGTTTGCTCCCCCAATTAATGAATAACAAAATAGTTCGTTTTATATTCACTAACTAGATAATTCATTTAAAAAGGTAATGGATACCCTATACCTTCTTTCCCTCCTCCCTCTACCAAAACTTGCCAGAATGCTCAGATTGAAGAAACGAGTCAAAGTGTTCCATTAGATGAATATTCCTATCCTCCAGAGTCTGGCTTCTGGGTATAGGTCCCGGGATTGGTTATTCTCCTGCAACTTTATAAAGTTATAGGAAGAAAAATGACAACTTGGGACATAATTCCTCTACTTCTACGGGGTTTACCTCTAAATTCTCCTTAAAATGACCAGGATCCCTGAACCCACCTAGGATTTACCATATTTCTAAAGATTTTTTTCATAATTTAAACCTCCTTGTGTAATGGCCTTTGACAATTATCAGTGGCCTTTGGCTTGGTAAATACTCTCATGTTGAAAGACTAACCTAACCCACTATGACAACCCTTTAGGAATCTGTGCGGAATTCATTTGGATCTGCCAACTCATCGTTCAGGATTGGGTTTAAAGAATAGTGCTAAATTGATTAAGAAAACTGATTTAAGGGTGCTTGTGTGGCTCAATCGGTTGGGAGTCCGACTTCGGCTCAGGTCCTGATCTTGTGTTCCATGAGTTTGAGCCCCGCGTTGGGCTCTGCTGACAGCTCAGAGCCTGGAGCCTCCTTCAGATTCTGTGTCTCCTTCTCTCTCTGCCCCTCCCCTGCTCGCACCCTGTCTCTCTCTCTCTCTCTCTCTCTCTCTCTCTCTCTCTCTCTCACACACACACACACAAAACATAAACATTAAAAAAAAATTTTTTTTAATAAAAAAAAAAAGAGGGCGCGTGGGTGGCTCAGTCAGTTGAGCATCCTACTTTGGCTCAGATCATGATCTCGCAGTCAGTGAGTTACAGCCCCACATCCGGCTCTGTGCTGACAGCTCAGAGCCTGGAGCCTGCTTCGGATTCTGTGTCTCCCTCTCTCTCTGGTCCTCCCCCACTAACGCTCTGTCTTTCTCTGTGTCTCAAAGATGAATTAATGTTAAAAAAAAAAAAAATTTTAAAGTAAGAAAACTGATTTAAATTCTAAAGCACATTTTCTATGTGTTGCTTAATATTTATAGAAATGTACTATCAAAATTCAAGATGATATGTGATGAACTGTTTGGAAGACTGAAACATGTAATGCACATTTTATCAGATTGATTATAAATTTCAGTTTTCATACACATAGGACCTAAAAGTTGAAGGCCAAGTCTATAGAAAAAAAAATGATTAATGTAAAATAATAGAAAATCAAAATGTATTTGACTTACCTTTGCAATATATGCGAATAAACACTAACTTGTACACACAAACTTGTCTGTCTCTGAGCTTAACTTTAGATCTCATTTGATGTGTTTTATTTGAGACACACTAAGTTACTGCTTCCTGTAGGAAAATGTTCTAGAAATGTGTCCAGCAAAGAGTTGGAAATTCAAGTCAAACTCTCAGAAGAGTGGTCAGTTCTGGGGGTTGTGTTTTTAGAAGTCATCTTGTGAAAGTCATCTTTGAAGGAAACTCTGCAAGCAAATAAGATCTCCAAGGAAGAACATACATGGTAAAATAAAAATAATAATAATAAATAAATAAAAAGTGGACCAAGAATTAAATCTTAAGGAACACCTACATTTAAGCTCTGGTAAAAGAGTTAAAGTTAGAGAAAAATGCAATCAAAGTTTGGATGACAGACACTCTGTAGAGAAAGGGCTTTGATTTTCCTTTAATTAAAACTAAAGGATAAACATGAGGAAATCTCAGTAAAAATGGTGGTTAAGACAAGAAATGGGAAAATATGTACTTTTGGAAGTTTTTATTTTTCCATGGTGTGTCAAACAAGGCTATATAGATCAAATAATATAATGGACATAAAAGCACATTTGTTTGTTTGTTTGTTTTAAATGTTTATTTTTGAGAGAGAGAAAGAGACAGAATCTGAAGTGGGCTCCAAGCTGATAGCAGCAAGCCCAATGAGGGGCTCAAACTGACAAACCATGAAGATCACGTGAGCTGAAGTCAGACGCTCAACCAACTGACCCACTCAGGCACCCCAAAAACATGTTTAAAGGAATAAATCACTATGAATTCAAGGTTATTGCTTTGACTTCTACTACCAGATGCCATTTAGTAAATCATAGTTTGTTTCCCCTGTTAAGAAAAATCTCATGTAGCTATTTCAAAAGCTATTTTTGATCACATTGGAATTTTTCTGCTGTAATACAATAAAGCAAAGTATAAAAATTTTTTTATTCTCCCACTAAAAGAAGAAAGAAATCTAATTAAGGAAACAATAAATTCTTCCAAGGTCTGGATTGAGACCTTAAAAATATTGAGATTAGATGCTAAATACCTAAGAGATAAATCATATTGTTTTCCTTAAAATATTGGGCAAATAATACACCGCTTATAATTATGGGAAAATGCATTTTATATCACTCCTTGACGAACAGCAACATTGTTTTTCTCAAGCAGTAGAGTTCTGACCAAATTTTCAGTTTTATCCCTCTTAACAGTAGAAGAGGTCTTGATAGTTTTACTTTATGGCAAAAGTGAAAAACAACGAGGGAGAATTATGTGTGAAATCTGGTCCATTAAGCAAACAATAGAGATTTAACCACCTCTGATCTCTGCTTCCCAGGTGTAAAAGCAGGTGCTAAAACACCAACTGTCACCCCTGGAAATCTATCCATTCTTTAAGGTGTTTTCTCCCTTATTGTTTACCTGGAAAAACTGAGGTTAAGCCTTTAAAGAAAAAGTAGTTCCCAAGAAAAACCATGAGAGGTATTACTTTGTGTTTTTATTAAGAAAAATAGAACAAACTCAGTGAATGAAACAAAAAGACCGTTAGGTCTGGCGGGGGGGGGGGCAGCTAATGCCTGTTTTAAGATCTGTATATTTTATTGACAAATATATAACCTACATTTGAATTTATGAGTGTAATAATATACTCAATTAAAAAAAGGATTTGGGGGTACCTGGGTGGCTCAGTCGGTTAAGCGTCGACTTCAGCTCAGGTCCTGATCTCTCAGTTTGTGAGTTCGTAAGCATATTTGGATCAAGAGACTGCGGGGCCAACACTTTCTTCTTTTACAGAGTCTAAGAGGCATGGTCAGAATTTATCAAGACATTAAGTAGGAGTGAGGGCATAGCCAAAGAAACATTTTCCAGCACCAATTAGCAGGTTTTATGATTCACTGAGTCGGCCCATCTACTATTCACCTAATTCCCAGCTAAAATGAAATGCTGCTGGCATGGCGTGTCAGGAGGCCGATTGACACTTTCAAGTACATGTCATATAAATAAAGATTTTTTTAATTGCTTTCCACTTGGAATGACTACAGAGGACTCTTACCCTGCATCATTCAAACTAAAAAGAGAAGAGTTAATTACTTGAAAGGCAAGAGAAAACAAGGAGAGGTAAATTTTGAACCCAAAGAAATTTATATAAGATAGTCTCTGGTGCTTTAAAATTTTTCTGCTTATTGTTACATTAGCCGTAGGTAAGTGGCTAGTGTTAAGTGTTCAGGATTAAGGGATGGAAAGATGCTTATTTGATTTCACCTCCTAAAAATAGAAAACCCAGTACTAGCAGTAGAAAGAAAATGATCTTTAGGTTTCAGAGCCCCGAGGTACCACTTAACACTCCAAACAGTGGTTTTTTTAACCTTAATTCTGGCTGCAAAAACCCATGATCCATGAGAAATAAGGGCTGAATATGTCTGGTGTCCATGAGAGGAGGAGAAGCAGCAACCAAGTAAATAGAAAAATGCATCTTGCCAGGGATTTCATGCTCTAAGTGGCTTTCACGGACGTCTCTAGAAGTAGCAGAGCTGGGACTAGAGCCCAAGTCTCCTGACCCCAAGTTCAGAATTCTGTCTTAGTTGCTTTCAAACTGCTCTATTGTATCTGGCTTCTTCACCCTTGAATTTGCTCCTTTTTTTCCACCTCCACCCCCACCCCGTGCCTTTGACTGACTCCTACTTATCTCTGAGGTCTTACCTTAGACATCACTTCCTCCAAAGAGCCTTTCCTGACCTCCCCCAACGCCTCCATTCCTGAACCCCCTGGGTTGTGTGCTGTGTCCCACACTACCATTAGGTGTTTCCCCCATCCATTCGTTGTAATTAGTTGTTGAATTGTTTTCCCCCTACCAGCCCAGAAAGCTGATCTTCATGTTCACTATGGAATTCCCAGTACAGAGTATTAACAGCTGTTCTAGTTAGAAAATATGATTAGGTTTCCATGTCCCAAGAGACACTTAACAATAAATTTGACTTCATTAAAAGTGAGGCTTAAATTCACTTTACAAACATGTTTGCTTATAAGACAGTTACAACATTTTCTTCAGAGTAGTCTCTTCTACATGAATTGAAAGTAACTTTATTCATCAGTTCCTCAAAAATGTTGTGGAATATGTACCATAAAAGACTTAATCACAAAATGAGTCTTTACTTCTAAACAACCATTTCCTGAATTTGTATATTTACCTCCATTTATTTCTGTTCTTTGACTTTAAATAAGTCAATTCCTAATATTCCCTGAAATTATGTGCATACACATGTATTTCAATGTCTTTTGTTTATTGTGGAATCCTTTACAAAGTTTTCTGAGTATTGCCTTTTTGGCTTTGCTAATTTCTAATTTACCCCTAGTCTGTGGTACTTTTTAGCATAGCTTTATTAAAAAAAAAAAAAAGCTAGTAAATGATGAATCTTGAGAATCTACCCCCCAAAAAAGAGTACACTGTATATACTGTATGTTAACCAACTTAACAATAAATTATATTAAATAAATAAATAAGACTAATAGAGAGTCCATGATTTGGCCTAATGATCCCCTTCTGTAATACTTTCAGACTTTATATCCCAACCCTTCATCTACCTCAAGACTCCCCAACAAGTTCATCACAATTGTACTCTTAATCTTGAGTCCTCGTATTGCTTATTTCCAGGTATCTATTATTATGTCACATATTCTTCTGCACAGCTTAGAAGTCTGCCCTCTGAGGTAGAAGGGGGGGACAGCAGTGATACAGCAACTTTCTCTGTCACCATCTATGAGAGACACATTGGTTGATCTAACCCGACATCCTTTACCAACCTGATTCTCCTGTGTCCACTTTGGCTATAGACTGGAAAATCCAAATACTCTTCCAGTCTAGTTCAGGTAAGAACAAGGGAGAGCTGTGAGTGGCTCTGAAAAAAAAAGGTTTTGCTTCTCTATTAAAACAGAAGAAAACAAAACCATGGTTGGCCTATCCTCTTCCCTTTGTTCCTGCCTTAAACATGGACATGATTCCTGGAGCTGTGGCAACCATTCTAAACTATGAGGCAAAGAACACAAAGATAAAGGGCAAGCACCATAAGAATAGCAGAGTCAGAGGATGGAGAACTTAAATGAACTTCCCAAGCAGCTGAACCGAGTCTTGCAACTATTTATCTCCAGACTCCTGTGTTATGTAGGCAACTAGACCTTTTTTTGAGTTAAGCCCCTGTTGGGTTCTTAGACCACTACAGCAGGAAACATTCTTTACTGAGGTACAATCCCTCCCCTCAATGGATTGTGTATATCTTACTGAAAACCAGGCAGCTCTCAACCTTCAAACCCCTGGGTAAGAGGTTGCAAGAGTAGAGGAGAGAGTCCGAGAGAAGGGGAGAGAGCCAAAGAGCAAAGCAGAAGAGTTGGTAGGCTGTGCCTGTAACAGTAGCAGATCAAGAACTATCTCCCTTTCGTACTCGGATGGAAGGAAATGCATTCCAAGGGATCACTTGTAATTCAGCTCTAAGTTTTCTTGTCTTCTCATTCAACATGCTCTCTCTTGGCAATGTTACCTACTTGCCAGATTTAGCCACAGGAATTGTCCCTGCCCTGTGATGCTAGCATGACTTAGGCACCATTGGTAAGATCATCCTACTGTAAATACCTTATAGCAGGTCTCCAGATGAAAAAGAGAATCACACTTTTTGGCTGCTTTTGAGGTGTTGAGGGGTCCAAAGCTTAGCACCCCATCTATAGCTCTTGAGTAGAGAATCTATTCAATAAATAAGAAAAGGGATAAGAAAGATGTCCAAAATAACTCCTTTCTCACTGAGAAAGTCTAGGCCAGAGGACCTATCATAGTGTGAGAGCTGAATTAGCTTGTTACTGAACCCCAAATTTAATAGACCAAGCTGTCAGCTTAGGACCAGACTATATAATGTGTCTCCCTCCACTCTCCAGGGGGCCAGTCTTTCTCTTCCTCTTTATAAGATGGCCAAGAATAATCAAGAACAAACGGGCTGGGCAGGCAGCAAAATGCCAAGAGGAAAACAGAGAAGGGCTGAGCTGCAAAGATCCTGATCTTTCCCAAATCCCCCATTCATTTGATCTCTGTAGAGAATTGAAGCAAGAGACCAGAAGCGTCTAGGAAAAACAAGACAAAACAAAAACATCTATCTGTTTAAAAACAAGAGTAGAAGAGACATTTCCTCCTAACAGTACCATTTGCAAGTGCTGAAAATTGTCCCTTTAAATGTTATGTTTCAAATTCATACGTGTGTGTGTATGTGTGTGTGTGTGTGTGTGTGTGTGTGTGTGTGTTTCCTGAGAAGTTTGGAAACTATTCAAATGAGTTAACCCTAAACTTAAGAATCATAACTAGATGACAGAATCTTAATGGTGTAATAAGATAGAGGACAAAATACTGCCATAATATTTCTCTAAAGGGAAGCAAGTTTTGATATTCCCCTGGGGTGTATATTGCCCGGGTGGGGAGTGGGGTGAGAATGCAAGGAAAGAAACATCATTTTACTCAGGTCTAGTTTTTGCCTAATCTTGCTTTATCATGGAACAGATGAGATAAGGGAATAATCTCTGAACATACTTTGAAATGTAAGCCATTTGTGACCAGCTTGAGAATGTGAATTTTCTTTGCCAGAGAAATATCACTTAGAATATATGCTATTTAACCATTCAAGATGCACATGAATGGGGGTGTGGGGACTAGGGGGCTGTTGCAGATAGATCTTTCTGCGTGTCCCTTGACGAGACAATAGGATTATAGGCTATAGAGAGAATTAAATTTTTTAATGTTTATTTTTTTTTAAGTCTTTTTTTAACTTTTATTTATTTTTGAGAGACAGAGAGAGACAGAGCATGAGTGGGGGAGGGGCAGAGAGAGAGGGAGACACAGAATCTGAAGCAGGCTCCAGGCTCTGAGGTGTAAGCACAGAGCTTGACAAGGGGCTCAAACCCACGAACCATGAGATCATGACCAGAGCCAAAGTCGGAAGCTTAACCGGCTGAGCCACCTAGGCGTCCCATTGTTTATTTGTTTTTGAGAGAGAGAGAGAGAGAGAGAGAGAGAGAGAGAAACAGCACAAGTGGGGAAGGGGCAGAGAGAGAGGGAAACAGAATCTGAAGCAGGCTCTAGGCTCTGAGCTGTCAGCACAGAGCCCAACATGGGGCTCAAACTCACGGACCCTGAGATCATGACCTGAGTCAAGGCCGGATGCTTCACTGACTCAGCCACCTAGGTGCCCGGAGATGCTACTTTTACCCACTGGTACTTTGGTGTCAGTCTTGTCTGCATAACCAGAGGCAGACCATGCCATATGTCATTCCCACCCCCAATGCCCTGACCATTGACATTTCTTTCTTGTACTAACATTAGACTATTATCACTGGATTCCTCAGCACAGCAGCCTGTCCTTAACTCATTTCCAAATGTTTCCTTTCACTATCATTTCAACCAGACCCTTCCCCATCCCCCATGCTTAGGTTCTCATGCTCCCTTCTCACTGCATCTTAATCAGATAAGATCCTTCAACGATTACATTTCAAATGTTTCACCAGGTTGATCCTACCCTATTTCTTCTTAATAGAAAGATATTATTAAATACTTCAGCACTTATCCCCAAGTTTTCTTCGAGGTGTGTAAATGCCCTGCTTTCTGTGCATTATACTATTTATTTATTCTTTCAAGACAGTCTTAAAATCTTTCCTGTCCATGAGCACAGAGCTTCCAAAAACAGCTTTCTCATATTTTACTCTGTAATGTGGGCAGCCTAGAATCTCTAGGCATTTGGAGAAAGCCCTTAACATAGAAAAACAGGAGCGGAGGGGTGCCTGGGTGGCTCAGTTGGTTAGGCGTCCAACTTGGGCTCAGGTCATGATCTCACAGTTGGTGAGTTCGAGTGTTGGGCTCTGTGCTGACAGCTCAGAGCCTGAATCCTGCTTCGGATTCTGTGTCTCTCTCTCTGCCCTTCCCCCTCTCACACTCTGTCTCTCTGTCTCTCTCAAAAATAAATAAACATAAAAAGAAAAAGAAAAAAATGGGTGGTTTAAGAAGTAACTTTAGGGGGCACCTGGGTGGCTCAGTCGGTTAAGCGTCCGACGTTCAGCTCAGGTCACGATCTCGCGGTCTGTGAGTTTGAGCCCCACGTCGGGCTCTGGGCTGATGGCTCAGAGCCTGGAGCCTGCTTCCGATTCTGTGTCTCCCTCTCTCTCTGCCCCTCCCCCGTTCATGCTCTGTCTCTCTCTCTGTCTCAAAAATAAATAAACGTTTAAAAAAAATAAAAAAAATAAAAAGTAACTTTAGTAGAAACAGAGCAATGAAATGAATTGAATAAACTTTTTTTAAGTTTGTTTATTTATTTTGAGAGAGAGAGGGCATGGGCACACAAGTGAGTGGGGAAGGGGTGGGGGAGAGAATCCCAAGTAGGCTCCATGCTGTCAATAGAGAATGTGGCATGGGGCTTGATCTTGAACCATGAGATCACAACCTGACCTGAAATCAAGAGTCAGTCATCTAACTGACTGAGCGACCCAGGCACCCCCCCTCCTGTTTTTCTTTTTAAAAATCTAATTTTTAAAAATCTAACCCTTTTTAAAAATCTAAGTAATATACTCAGAGATTGACACACTCAGATGTTTCAGGATGAACAAGATGATATTAAGAAGAAACAATCAAAGAACCAGAATAAGCTCTTGTAAATGTAACTATGATTGCAAAATGTTTTTAAAAATCCATACAAGTATTGAAAAATTAAGTTAAGAAAATCGTCCAGAATAATATTGAAAAAAAAACAAACTAGGAGGCCCAACATTTGACCAATAAAAGTTTCATAAATAAAGATAGAAATAGCAAAGAGGACTAAATAATCAAAAATTATATATTTAAGGGGCACCTGGGTGGCTCAGTTGATTAGGCATCTGACTTTGGCTCAGGTCATGATCTCACAGTCAGTGAGTTCAAGCCCCGTGTTGGGCTCTGCTGACAGCTGGGAGCCTGGAGCCTACTTCGGATTCTGTGTCTCCCTCTCTCTCAGCCCCTCCCCTGCTTGTGCTCTGTCTCTCTCTGCTCTCAAAAATGAATAAATGTAAAAAAAAATCTTTTTTAAGTATATATTTAAGAAACTTTCTAGGGCATGAATCTACATACTGATAGGCCCCAGCACAATGGAGAAAAACACAAACTCACCTCTAGATAGAGCCTCATGAGATTTTAGAACATCATAGATAAAAGGTCCTAAAAGCTCCCAGAGAGAAGAAAATCCACATACAGAGCACTGGCAATAAGAATAGCACTGAACTTCTCTGGAGCACCTGGGTGGCTCAGTCAGTTAAGGATCCAACTTCGGCTCAGGTCATGATCCTGTGGTTTGTGGGTTCAGGCTCCAAGTTGGGCTCTGTACTGACAGCTCAAACCCTCGAGAACTGCTTTGGATTCTATGTCTTCCTCTCTCTCTACCCCTCCCCCGCTCACACTCTGTCTCTTTCAAAAGTAAACAGTAAGGGGCGCCTTGGTGACTCAGTCGGTTAAGTGGCCGACTTCAGCTCAGGTCATGATCTCTTGATTCGTGAGTTCGAGCCCCGAGTTGGGCTCTGTGCTGACAGCTCAGAGCCTGGAGCCTGTTTCAGATTCTGTGTCTCCCTCTCTCTGACCCTCCCCTGTTCATGCTCTGTCTCTCACTGTCTCAACAATAAATAAAAGGTTAAAAAAAAATTTTTTTTTTAAAGTAAACATTAAAAAAAAAAAAAGAATACCACTGAACTTCTCAACAACACTAAAAGTTACAAGGAAAAACATGCCTTTAAATTTTTAAAAAATTATTTTAAAAATAGATTTCTAGGGGCACCTGGGTGGCTCAGTCGGTTGAGCATCCGACTTCAGCTCAGGTCATGATCTCACAGTCTGTGGGTTTGAGCCCTGCGTCGGGCTCTGTGCTGACAGCTTGGAGCCTGGAGCCTGCTTCGGATTCTGTGTCTCCCTCTCTCCCTGCCCCTTCCTTGCTTGTGGTCTGTCTCTCTCTGTCTCTCAAAAATAAATAAACGTTAAAAATTAAAAAAATAAATAAATAAAATAAAATAAAAAATAAAAATAGATTTCTATACCTAGTCAAAAACCATTTTTTCATAACTGCAAGATAGGTCTCAAAACACAAATTTCCCAAGGGGTCTTTCCCAGGAAGCCACTGAAGGATGTGCTCTACGGAAACAAGGGAGAACAGCAAGAATGAAAAATATGGAGGACCCAGGGAAGGATTTCAGTAACACAGGAGAGAGGCCAAAGAAAGCCCACGATGATGGGGAAAGGAACTCCTAAGAACTTTGCCACTCAGAGAGCAATATTCCAGGTTGGTGGGAGGGGACAGGTTATATAGGAGGCACATCTCTAGGGGGGAAAAAAGAGGATTGATTATCTATGCTGATGCCTATGCAGAAAATTATATTAAAAACCCGTTGGAGACCGTGGGGGAAAAAACAGTGACAATTACACAGAACACTGAGAGAATTTTGAGAGAGATAAGCAATAACTTCAGGGGCAAAAAGAGAAAGGAAATAGAATCATGGTCATAATACTGTGATATTATGTAATACATAGTAACTTTTTTTGTTGATTTAACCAAAACTGGGGAGGTCAACCTACCCCAGAGGAAGGAGCTAACAAAAGAGAAAATTGTTGCCTCCGAGGAATGGAACTGAAGAATAGAGGTGGGGATGAAACTTCATATTTTCTTTTTATTCTTCTCAGTATTTAATTGTTAGAACCACGTGCATGTATGATTTTGGTAAGAATATAGCCATTTTAAAAAAATTTTTTTTCAACGTTTATTTATTTTTGGGACAGAGAGAGACAGAGCATGAACGGGGGAGGGGCAGAGAGAGAGGGAGACACAGAATGGGAAACAGGCTCCAGGCTCTGAGCCATCAGCCCAGAGCCTGACGCGGGGCTCGAACTCACGGACCGCGAGATCGTGACCTGGCTGAAGTCGGACGCTTAACCGACCGCGCCACCCAGGCGCCCCAGAATATAGCCATTTTTTTTTTAAAGAATATAACCATTTAAAAAATAATGACGTGGCTTCTTTTCAGTACTTCACTTACAATTCCATTGATATTAAGGATAATTACTATTTTTTGTCCTGGAAAATTTACCATTTTCCCCTCCACTTTGTAAATAAGGAAACTAAAGTAGTAAAAGGATAAATTATGCATCAGAGTTTATCTAACTGGTAAATCATAAATTAAAGCGTAGGCTCTTTTAGTTACACATTGTGGTAAACTACAGCTTCACTTCTGTTAACATTTAATTTTAGGTTTTGCACATGGTGATTAATGATTCCCAGTAAGGGCTTTGTATATGTGTAGGTCAATGTTGTCCGTTATATTGTCACTCCTTAAGTTGACATGTTCAGCGTGTAGCTTACTTATCTTCCTTGGGTTCCTAGTGTATAATTTTGAATAACTCTTCATCTTGTTTCTTCGTTAGCCAATCAGTTTCAGAGATTATTCTCAGCTCTCTGAGCTCAAAGAAATTTTTAGCACAGAATGATGGTCCTGAACTGTTCACACTTCACAGTATTGGTTCTCAAGTCTGATTGCTTGGTGTAGGGGGGAGGTAAGTACGAGTTGAAGAACGTGAGGTGTGTCTAGAAAATCAGAGTTCCTGGGGCACCAGGGTGGCTCAGTCAGTTAAGCAACCGGTGACGGACTCTTGATTTCAGGTCAGGTCATCATCCCATGGTTTTGTGACTTCAAGCCCCACTTCAGCATCTGTGCTGACGGCGTGGAGCCTGCCTGGGATTCTCTCTTCCCTCTCTCTCTGCCCCTCCCCCACTCATGCTGTGTCTCTCTTTCTCAAAATAAATAAATAAACATTTAAAAAAATTTTTTTAAATGTTAAAGAAATGTTTTGTTTTGTTTTTAATGTTTATTTATTTTTGAGAAAAAGAGACAGAGCGTGAGGGGGAGAGGGACAGAGAAAGAGGGAGACACAGGATCAGAAGCACGCTCCAGGCTCTGAGCTGTCAGCACAAAACCCGACACGGGGCTCGAACTCACGAACCATGAGATCACGACCTGAGCTGAAGTCGGACGTTCAACCGACTGAGCCACCCAGGCACCCCTTAAAGAAATGTTTTAAAAATGTGTTGGGAAATATTTTTCTTTAAAAGACATATAAACACAAATGTTTACAAACTTTTCTAAACATGTAACTTGTCTATAGTAATTATATATGAAGAAGATACTGCTGAGAATCTAGTTAACAATAAAAAGAAGAGGGGCACCTGGGTGGCTCAGTTGGTTAAGCATCTGACTCTTGGTTTCAGCTCAGGTCATGATCCCACAGTTTCATGAGTTCAAGCCCCACATTGGGCTCTGCGCTGACATCACAGAGCCTGCTTGGGATTCTCTCTTTCTCTCTCTGTCCCTCCCCTGCTCACATAGTCTCTGTCTCTCTCAAAAATAAATAAATAAACTTAAAAAAATAACAATAAAAAGAAGATAGAATTGTATATTGATTTTTTTTTAGCATCTAAACTTAGGTCAGAAGGAAATTATTTTCCAGCGGTATATTTGTTGTGGTTTACACTAAGATAATATTTGAATATCTGTGATGGATTTGCTATAAGCCACTACAACTTGTAGGATACTGTAAATAACTAAATTACTGGTCCTGCCTAATAAATAGCAGTGGAGGATGCACAAGGAAGACCATCCCAAACTAAACTACATTTTAGAGCGAAGTGGAGAACGAATGGACACGTGAAAATATAAGAGAAATTTGTTCTTATTTTAGCAAATACCTGCTGCAAAATTTTCAAAGCCTATTATTATGCAAATCATGATCTATTAAAAGGAAAAAGAATTAAGCAATTAGTGAAACCACAGGAAGGAAACATGATAAACTTTACAGTTTTTTTAAGTTTATTCATTTTTTTTTGAGAGAAAGAGAGAAGAGAGAGAGAGAGAGAGAGAGAGAGAGAGAGAGAGAGACAGAATGAGTAGGGGAGGGGCAGAGAGAGGGAGGGAGAATTCCATGAAGGCTCCATCCCATCAGCACACAGCCCGATGTGGGGCTCTAACTCATATACAGAGAGATCATGACCTGAGCCAAGATCAAGAGTCAGATGCTTAACTCACTGAACTACCTAATCTTTAGCCTCCCTAATCTTTACAGATTAGATGCCCCTAGTCTTTACAGTTTTTAAAATAAATAGAAAAATGGTATGGTTGCCATATAGATTAGAGCCAGTTTTATTTAATATTGCATCCATTTTGGAGAAAAAACAAAATAGATTAAAACATTTTTTTAAAGTTTATTTATTTTTGAGAGAAAGAGTGAGAGAAAACAGAGCATGAGTGGGGAGGAGGGGGAGGCACAGAGAGAGAGGGAGACACAGAATTGGAAGCAGGCTCCAGGCTCTGAGCTGTCAGCACAAAGCCCAATACAGAGCTTGAACCCACAAACTGTGAGATAGATCATGACCTGAGCCAAAGCCGGATGCTTAACTGACTGAGCCACCCAGGGGCCCTAAAAATAGATATTTAAAGTCAGAACTCCATGAGAAGCACTGTAGAGATTCTTCAAATGCATAATTTCTTAAAAGTCCAAGTATATAGTTTCCTGGCTACCTTTTACTATAAAACAATCCCAAACTTCCAGAAAAATTTTAAGAACATTTTCTTCCTCACCATTTGAAAGTAAATTGCTAACATAATGTTCTTTAACCTCAAATACTTTAATGTGTAATTATTACAAACATGGCCATTGGCCTTTATAACAGTCACAATGAAACCATCGAATCGAGAAATTAGCCTGACCCTCATTCAGACCTCATTCGAGTTCTACCGGTTGTTCAACAATGTCTTCTATAGCAGAAGGATCTAGTCCTGATCATAAAACCCATTTGGTTGTCGTGTCTTTTTAGCTTCCTTCAATTGTGTAGCAATTTTCCAGTCTTCCATTGACTTTCATGACCTTGAAGTTTTTGAAGATTCCGGGTTGGTTATTTTGTAACATGTCCTTCAATTTGGGCTCACGTACTGTTTCTTCATGATTAAATTTAGGTAATGTGCATCTTTGGCAGGAACATCACAGAAGTAACACTGTGTTCTTCTCATTACATCCTATCGGCTGACCCAGGATTTCTTTTTGTCCCATTACTGGTGATGTTAACTTTGATCACTTGACTAAGGTGGCCCCTTCTCTGTAAAGTTACATTTTTTAACCTTTGTAATTTATACACATTTAAATATATAAAGTAAACATTTTTAAAGGATAATAAAACACACTTGACTATGTTACAAATCAACTTTTAATTCATTGGAGGCCATTTCAAGTTGGTGGCTTAACTCATCTTTGCATAGAGCTTAGGATGTTGCTTACTATCTCCCTCAGGTTCTTACTATATCATTTTGAATGACTCTTCATATTATTTTTTCTTTAGCTGATCTGAGTTTTCTGAGCTGACCTGACATTACTCTCACTATAGCTCTGAGCTTAAAGAATTTTTAACACTGAATGATAGCTCTGAAATGTTCACAGGATTTATCTGCCTGGTCATAAAGCATCTGCATTTGTTATCTATCGTGGGATAACTAATTACCACACATTTAGCATCTGAAAACAACACACTGTTTATTATCACATGGTTCCCATGGATCAAGGGTCTGGGTACAGACCCTGGGTCCTCCGCTCTTGGGAGGATTCAAGGTGTTGACTGGGGCTGGGGTCTCAATTTGAGGCTTAGGTTTTTGTCCAAACTCACATGGTTGTCAGCAGTATTCATTCCTTGTAGCTATAGAACTCATGCTGGCCTATTTCTTCAAGACTGACGGAAGAATCTCTGGCTTCTGCTTCTGATCTCTAGACCCTCTTCTAAAGGGTTCACTTGGTTAAGTCAGGCCCGTCTATTATGATCTCCTTCTCGATTAACTCAAAGGAAATGAATTAGCAACTTACATTACATCCACAAAATCCCTTCACCTTTGCCATCTGGATCAGATACTTGAACTTCTTGTATTGTTTCACTGGCCATTGAGTTTGTCACTCAGGCTTGACTCAACCTTTTCTTTTTTCAGTTTTAATTTAGAATTTCACATGTCTGAACACATAAAACTGTACAAGTAAAAACACTGTTACAACATGTGTGCATCATTGTGAAATATCGACAAGGCATGGATATGTCTGTTTTGTGTGTGCTTACCACAGAAAAGAGGCTGTACAATAGCAAATAAGTGCATAACACACTGAGTTGTGATACTTTCATATTAAATAATGTTAACACTTATTGTAAACTTTGGGTGCTTCTTGCCTGTCTTTGTGGGTAAGGAATGAATTCAGTGGTTAGATATTGTTAGTAATTCCACTTAGAGGCAAACATTTATTAACATCCTTTCCAGCTTCTGGATTAGTTTAACTGAACAGTATACTCAGTTTCCAATGGGCACTGATTTAAAAAAAAAAAAAGTGCCATTTGCAATTGCCTAGCTGTATGATTCTGGAATTTCTGAAAACTCTATAATCCAAACAAGATAAAGAAATAGATGCTGCAGTTGATATATGACCAACAATCATCCACAAACCTACATGGCAAACCTGTGGTTATTATTCTCTACTTACATTGCACTTATTGATAAGCATTAAAAATGTAATCTTATAAAATAAAGACAGGGTCATAAGTTTCTACTTTTATCTATGGCAGGAGCGATGATTGAGGTGGGGGTTTTGGGTGAGATTTTACTTGATTAAAGAGTCTAAAAGAAAGCCACAAAGAGTTTGAACAAAATAGTAATGGGAAAGCTGGATCTACAGCTAGTTAATGAATTTAGGAAATTCAGAGCTTAATCAAGTAATCATTTAATTCAATGACTCCTTTAATAGGACTTATGGAGTCCTATATAATTTGACCATTTGTTTATCCACCCATGGTAGCAGAACTGCTGATGTCACCTCCTCCAGCAAGACCCCATCACGCTGTCTTACAGAGATGTACAATAGCTCATGGTCTCCTACCACCAATATCTGACTGTATATGCATTTTATCAGACAAGGCCAGTTCTTTCAACTGTCCTCTATAGTTTTAGTTAACTGTATGCTGTGTAAAGCCCACGGCACAATTCTCCAAACACAGTAGATTCCTTGGTATATGCCTCCTAAGTGACTAAGATTTCCTCTCCTGGAATAGGGCTACGAAATGACCTAAATCTAAATGTCCTAAAGTGTTAGGTTTCTCAAGGTGTTTTTCCCCCTAATCTTACTGAAGGGTAATTGAGGTGTAGCAAAGCACACACATTTAGACAGTACGATTTGATCCATCTTAACGGACGCACATACCACAAGCAAGATAATGAACATTTCCATTGGCCTGAAAGGTTTCCTTTGCACCTTAGTAATCCCTCCCTGCCTTTACATCCTTCTACAGAGAACCGCTGATCTGCTTTCTGTCAGTATAGGTTAACATTTTCTAAAATTTTATATATGCATTATCACTGAATTGCTCTTTTTCTGCCTGGCTTCTTTTACTCAACTGTTCATTTTAAGACTCATCTGTGGAATGCTGAACATCAATTATCCATTCCTTTTTACTGATGAATAGTTTTCCAGTGTATGGATGTATCACAGTTTATCTATTCATGACAGATGAACATTTGGGTTGTTTCCAATTTTCAACTCTTTCCAATGAACCGGATAAGAACTTTCATATACAAGTCTTTATGTGGGCATATGTTTTCATTTTCCTAAGGCAGATAGCTAACAATGGAATGACATATGGCAGTGTTATGTTTAACTCTTTAAGAAACTGCCACGTGCATCATTTTACATTCTCATGAACGATGTGTGAGAGTTTCACTTGCTCTGCATCCTGATCTACCCTTGGATATAGACAGTTTTTAGAACCTGAGCTTTTCCAATCGGTGTGTAGTGTTTTTGTTACATTTTCCCAAATGACTAATGATGTTAAGCATCTTTTATGTAAAGTGTTTGTTCAAATCTTTTGCCCATTTTCTTGCCAGGTTGTCCTATGTATTTAAAAAAAATTTTTTTTAAGTAAAAAATGTTTAAACTGAATTAAATTTAATTTTAATTTTAAATTTAATTTTTAAATTTTAAATTGTATTTCTTTATTTTTGAGAAAGAGACAGAGAGAGTGAGCAGGGGAGGAGCAGAGAGAGAGAGGGAGAGAGAATCTCAAGCGGGTTCCACACTGTCAGCATGGCGCCCGATGTGGGGCTGGAACTCACAAATTGTGAGAACATGACCTGAGCTGAAACCAAGAGTTGGACACTTAACCAACTAAGCCATCCAGGTGCCCCTGTATTTTTAATGACTATGTCTGGAAAAGACTTGGCCTTCAAACAACCCATTTCCAAATGTTGAACATTTTGGCTCCGGAAATGATAAGTCAACCATTTTGATATCCATCAATTTTGAGGCAACTGCTACTTTCCTCTCTTTGTAACAAGAATCTGTTCTGTACTGTTTGATCTGGTCATCTAATACATTAGATGTCCTGTACCTCCATATTTATATCTTTCATACCGTGTCGTTGACATTATTTTTGGAGACATGAGCACTAGAATTGGTACAGAAGCGATTGAAAGCCTCCTTACAGTCAACGGGAGAAGGGTATTTCTATCTTGTTTTATGATTATCCTTCCAGGGAGAGCATGTCAACTTAAATTGAAAACGTTTCTCTAACTGTATCAATGAGCTATTACTGATAGAAATCAAAGGGCAGCCTTATAGTTACCCTTAGACTTAGCATTATCCATTAAAAACAAGAGAAGTTGATTAAACAACAAATTAAGCTCTCTTTGCTCACTGCTATCCTCAGGGTAGCTATTTTGGACTCTATAGATAGTGACTGATACAGCTTTACTCTAAATCTTTAATAGCTCTCTCCAAGCTAAGTTGTGTGCATAACTGGACTTTGAAATCAATATTGCCTGATAAAACAAAATACGGATAAAAGAATGGAGTCACACCCAAAATAATAGCGGTTATCTATATTTCCAACTATTGTAGGTGTTAAACATTTGCTCTTAATGTTTTAGTAATGAAAAGAACCTCTGCTCTACTCCCCCAGAGGCAATGTATTTAGTCTCTCTCTCTCTTTTTCTTTATTCATCCTCTCTTTGCTCTTTCCCAAGGCCAGAAGAGGTGTTTAATTAGTGAGGAGGAGTGCCTGACAGTGGTAAGGCCAGGTGGGGTTAACGTGCTGTGGTTCAACCTTTAAAATCCCTCCTGGATCGCCTCCCCTGAGGCGTTGCTGGCTCACTGCATATCCAGGTTCTAATCTGTCAACTGGCAGGTTAGTTGGGCCTCCTGCATGCCCCAACAGGCCTTCTGTGTCTCAAACTAACTTCTTACCCTGCTACTGGGTGGAAAAGTCAGGTTGGCTGTTCACATGGGGCTATTTATCTTCAATTCACTGTGGGTATAGCGATGCAAGGGGTAGAGGGGAGACCTTAGGAGAAAGCTTATTCCTTCAAACCTATTTCACCACTAATAAAGTTGTGAATGAAAACATCTATCTCCTTGGTTCTATTTCTGAGTTAGTAGATTTGGAAGGGATTTGAGCTATGGGCTGTGAGTTTAAAAAAAAAAAGTGGGGGGTGCCTGGGTGGCGCAGTTGGTTAAGTGGCTGACTTCAGCTCAGGTCATGATCTCACTGTCTGTGAGTTTGAGCCCCACGTTGGGCTCTGTGCTGACAGCTCAGAGCCTGGAGCCTGCTTTGGATTCTGTGTCTCCCTCTCTCTCTCTCTGTTCCTCCCCTGCTTGTACTCTATCTCTTTGTCTCTGAAAAATAAATAAATGTTTAAAAAATTTAAAAAAAAAAAGCTTGAATTGACTTATGTAAATGCGTGGCTCTATTCTGTTCCCTTCAAGGAAGCGTTGCCCAGTTCAGAGAACACATACATAATGTGGCTCATGGTGAGCTCTATTTTTTGCCCCACCCTATCTGTCTATACATACCTTCAAGACAAGGCTCTCTTCTCTGGGGCTAATAGGAAAGTATTGAGATACTTTGTAAAAAGGGCTGGGTTAACACAAGCATTTGCTAACACTTGCAGAAAAAAAAAAAAAAGGAAATTATAAGTAAAAGAAACATAAGCACAAGAAAAAGCAACAATAAATTTTAAGGTAGAAAGAAAGGGCTGATTCGAAAGCATTAAATAGAGTTACATCTGAGAACCTGATGTTAATGTGAGAACCTACCTTAGCAGTTTTTCCCAAACAGTGGATAAACGTGACTCAGGGCAAGGTGACCTACTGGATCAGGTATTTCATGCCAGCAAATCTGGTTTGTTGCTAAAGCAGATACAGTTCTACTTTATTGAGTTCAGCACATATGTAATATTTTCATGGCATGCATTTTCTCCTCACACTGTATATCCTTTGCAATGAGGATTGTAGCAATAGTTTGCCCTGGTCGAAAATCAAAGGCTTTCAAATACTCTTGTTTCTGGAAATTTGCCTCAGATATAGAAAAACAGATCAGTAGTAACCTAAAACTGACTTTATCCTTCTCAGTTTAAACTAGTGAGCCAACTAGAGGCACAGACTCAGATGAGGCCATTTGAGAACTCAATAATTTTCATTTTTATTATAAATTTGTTATCCATAAAAATACATGTAAAATCCTGGATCTAGCCATTAAAATTTCAGTGAGGACAGTGGAATAACTCTGGTGCGTGAGATGACAGAAGCCCAATTCTGACAAAAGTTTTGGAGGCCTTCTCAGCTAAGACAATTGTCCTGAACTTTGTACACTGCAGTCTTTTCTCTGATTTGACACCTAGTAATACTTGCTTATTCACTTGAATATGAAGTTGAATTAAATAGGGTACAGAGTGAAGACTTGAATCAGAACAGTCCAAAGATCTTAAATATATAAACTCTGATCCTTGCCACCTTTATCTTTCTTAAATTCTACCAGTGAGATTCTGTTCAAATGGAAGAAGAATAGATTCAGCTCAATGTTCAAGAGGGTATTCTTCCAAAATTCAACACCGTAAACGATCTGTTGCCTATTTCATCCAAAAACTATGTCATTATCCTTTTCAATAATTCCAAGTCTAAATTTTTAGATCAATTTGAATTAAACTTCAGGCAGGACCATTCCACTTTTAACCTGTTGTTCTATGTTAGCATTTTTGTAATGCAATCATTTGGAAATGATCATTGACAGCTTATGTTGTCCTTTTATGGACCCCGAAGCCAGGGCTAATCTGCTTAAGCGTGACATAGATCCTAGTTGTTGATGCTTTTACAAAACCTGCATCTCAGTGGGCAAGAATCATTTCCAGACAGATATTTCAAATAATGTCAAGTAACATTCTAAGTCATCTATAATCCTTGTGCATTTATTTTTGAACGGTTTTGCTCTTTGTAAACTTCTATATTTCCTTATACTCTGCAGAATTGGTGCTTTAAAAGTATTTGGCTCTTGGGATTGTGCTTTTCACAACATCAAAGCATACACTTGAGCAACCTGAGATGTACACCCTGTCTAAGAAGAGTTGGCTAAGATTAAAAAAGCAGTGGTTTAGGAACCAGGAAACCTGGTTCTGTTAAACACCTCAATGCCTGTGAGCAAGTTTTTTATCTTTCTGGTTTTTAGTTTCCTTATCTGTAAAATGACCCAGTTGAATTGGATAATTTCTACGATCGCTCTGAATGGTTGAACTATAGGGTTTTAAAATGTTTGGGTATTTCTTATAGATCCCTTTCATTTTATCCTCAAAGGAATCCCTAAAGTAGACAAGGCAGGTCTTTAGAGGTTAGATAGAGAAGTGTGTATGATTTTAGATGTGGTAACCAGGGTTGTGGAAGTTTGGTGATTGGTAGAGATTACCTATATGACAAATAGCAGGACTGGAATATGAACTCAAGGTCTTTGGATCCTCTCAAATTTCTGTGTAGGTCACAAAAAGACATAAGAGAGAGCATAACTGTTTGGAATCACTAATTATTGATTGAGACTAATTATTGATTGATTAGAGATTGAGAAATTACAGGTGTGCTCTGGGTGGGTAAGTTTGAGGCAGCAGTATGGAGCAAAGTTATCATTCAGTTATGGCCACTCCTTGCCAGAAATATAGAGATAAAGTACAGGGGGCAATTGGGGAACAAAGCCATGAGCAAAGACAAGGAATTGGGAACCCCTCACTGCTCAGCTAAGTAAAATGGGAAAGGTCTTAGAAAGTATTTGAAAAACAAAAGCATATGAAAAACATAAAATATGTACTGTGTTGGAAAGAATTAAAATTTGGGAAGGATATGAACTCAATGGTTAGATTGCAATAAAAAAAGATTTATGAATATAAAATTATATGCCAAAATGAGTGATAGGGTGTAGGGAATACATACTGGAATATTAATGGGGTAAAGGGCATGATGTATGGTTTACCCATCTTCAAAACAAATTTTTTTCTCCCAAAGCTACCAAACTAGCTGATCTTTAAAAATGATTTCCATTCTGGGGGTGCCTGGGTGCTCAGTCTGTTAAGTGTCTGACTCTTGATTTCGGCTCATGGTCATATAATCCCTGAGTCGGCTCTGTGCTGGGCATCGAGCCTGCTTAAGATTCTCTCTCCCTCTCCAGCTTGTGCTTGCATGCATGCTCTACCTCCCTGTATTAAAAAAAAAAAAAAAAGGAATTATTTTAAATATGAATTAATGGGTTTCAATTATTTGGGGGAAGCTGTATTATATCAGAGGTTCACAAACCAGTACCCATGGGCCAAATCCAGCCTACAGATGGTTTTTGTAGGAACCAGAACAAAGAATGGTTTTTACATTTTAAGATGGTTGGGAGAAAAAAGAATATTTTATGACTCACAAAAATATTTTTTTTTTTTTAAAGCTTCTTTTTTTTTTTTTTTTCAACGTTTATTTTATTTTTGGGACAGAGAGAGACAGAGCATGAACGGGGGAGGGGCAGAGAGAGAGGGAGACACAGAATCGGAAACAGGCTCCAGGCTCCGAGCCATCAGCCCAGAGCCTGACGCGGGGCTCGAACTCCCGGACCGCGAGATCGTGACCTGGCTGAAGTCGGACGCTTAACCGACTGCGCCACCCAGGCGCCCCCAAAAATATTTTTTTTTAATTTTTTTAATGTTTATTTGTTTCTGAGACAGAGAGAGACAGAGGACAAGCGGGGGAGGGGCAGAGAGAGAGGGGGACACAGAATCTGAAGCAGGCTCCAGGCTCCGAGCTGCCAGCACAGAGCCCGATGCGGGGCTCGAACTCACGGATCATGAGGTCATGACCTGAGCCGAAGTTGGATGCTCAACCAACTGAGCCACCCAGGCGCCCCAATGACTCACAAAAATATTATGAAATTCAAATTTCGGAGTCCACAGATCAAGTTTGGAATATAGGTACGCCCATTTGTTATATATTGTCTGTGTCTTTGCTTACACAGGCAGAGCTGAATGGTTGTGATAGACACCAGAGAACTTAAGCCTAAAAAGCTTAGATATTTCCTATCTGGTCCTTACAGGAAAAGCTTTACAACTCCTGTGTTATATAAAAAATTGGTGTAGATTATACATTTCAGGAAAACTCAGTGACTTCTGTGCAAATATTCATTTGAAAAGGAAAGTGACCTTTTAGGACAGCAGGATTAATTGGGGCAAGCCCTTTAATTCAATCAGGGGGCAACAATAGGCTGCATTGACTCATTCCTGCATTACAGGTGTAATTTTTGAATTTGGTTGTGATTGGAGAGTTAAGTTTTGCCCCTTCCTATAAATCTTTCCTTTTCCCATTACACACACCCAAAGGAACTTCTACTGTCAACTCTGTGAGTCCCCCAAGGGATATTGGCACTATACAAAGGGCTCTCCCAGAACCCTTTTCTGGGGTGGGAATTCCAGACACTTCCGTAGTACCGTGGAGACTTGAGAGGGTGGCAAATCCTTAGGTAGTGCTCCTTAGATCCCACCTTTTCTGTATAAAGTCGGCTTTAGCTCCACCTCTCCTTTGATTCTCCAGACAGCCAATTTCTGCACAAAGCAGAACAGAAACGTTCTGCTTTCTATTGCTATCTGACACAATTATTCCTGGCTGGGGGGAACATCCTACCCAGTTCCATAAGGATATGGGAGATCAGCAGAGCTTATAGACTGAAAGTATTTGCCGTATTCCTGGTACTTGGCCCCATTCTTGAAGGTGATATGCTAAGCTCCTGTGTGTCTCAAGGTTTCTGTGAAAATCAAAGACTTAATAAATAAGAAAGTGCTTTGTAATGATAATGAAATAATACAAGTGAAAGCATTCCTGAGCTGTGGCAGGCAATATGACTATAATAGTTACTACAGTTATACTAGACGTAATTATCATTCACCTAAAAGCAAGCCAAGGTTAGGTTGAAAAAAAAATCATCAAACCAGTAGTCTTTTTTTTTTTTTTTTTACATTATAAGCACATTACAGATAGTTTAGCTGCCTTAATCCTGATAGATACAACATCCCTTGCTGTTTTCTCTTCCCAGTGACTCATGAAGCATATTCATTTGTTAGGGCTGTCGCAACAAAGTATCACCAACCCGGTGGCTTAAACAACAGAAGTTTATTGTCTCATAGTTCTTGAGGCCAGAAGCCCCAAATCAAAGTGTTACCAGGGTCAGTTTCTTCTGTGGGGGAAGAGTGTGTTCAGGCCTCTCTCCTTGGCTTGACAGATGGCCATCTTCCCCCCGTGTCTCTTCACTCTGTGGGTGTCTGTGTCTAAATTCCCTCTTCTTATAAGGACATCAGTCATATTGGATTAGGATTCACCCTAGCAACCTCATTTTCACTTGACTGTCTCTGTAAAAACCCCATCTCCTATCAAGGTCACATTCTGAGGTACTAAACGTTAGCACTTCAACCTACAACTTTGGGGACTACACAATTCAACCCATAACATGAAGGATGGTTTATTTTGTGAATTTAGGTACAAAATCCTTTCCTTGAAGACCTAATTCTTTGATGACCCATTGATTTTAGTGAAAGATGTTCTCGCTTACTTTCTCAATTTCAAGGCATGTCTCATTTTTACTGCTGAATCTATCTAACCGAAATGGCAAAGAGTAGATAAGCTTGCCCTCCACAACATTTGCAAAGGACGGTAGTGAATTCAAAGACCTACATGTGGAGTTCAGGGATACCCAGCTTGGTGTTCGGTCTTTCAAGATACAGATCTTTCCCCAAGAACTTAGGAACAATATTTGAGAATGAAATTTACCACCTTCTGCAGAGCGTAGAAACTAAGAGACATGTGGCTGTGGCTGGAGTCAGTCTGCTGGCTTAGGTAGAGGATGGTGTAAGCAGAAGTTTCATGGTTGGGTGCTCACCCGTGTCAAAGGGAAAATCAAGAAGACTATTTTTATAAGGAACATATATGTGATAGGATACTAACAAATACAGGATTTCAATGTATTCTGTTAGAGAGCAAACTGGTTAAGAAACCGAAGGCATTGAAGATGACTCTCTTTTTTTTTTCTTTAAATTAAAAAAAATTTTTTTTCTAATATTTATTTATTTTTGAGAGAGACAGAACAGAATGAGAGTGGGTTGGGGCAGAGAGAGAGAGGGAGACACAGAATCGGAAGCAGGCTCCAGGCTCTGAGCTGTCAGCACAGAGCCTGACGCGGGGCTCGAACTCACGAACTGTGAGATCATGACCTGAGCCGAAGCCGGATGCTCAACTGACTGAGCCACCAGGTGCCCCCATTAAATTTTTTTTAATGTTTATTAATTTTTGAAGGAGAGAGACAGGGCGTGAGTGGGCGAGGGGCAGAGAGAGAGTGAGACACAGAATGCAAAGCAGGCTACGGGCTCTGAGCTGTCAGCACAGAGCCCGACCCAGGGCTTGAATTTACGAGCCACCCAGGCTCCCCAAGAAGACTCTTTTTGTGGCTAGAATATCTATAAATCTGAAAATTAGCCTATTTATTTTTAAACATTAAACTAACTTTATTTTCAGTTTTAATAAAAGCATTCCAGCTAAAATGTTAATTGTAGCAGCTGGCCTTTTCCATTGTTCCCTGAATGCACCCCCAACGTTTAAAATATAGTCTTCATTTACATTTGTCTTGTGCTAACATGTGCCGCCGCGCATCTTAATGCAGGCAATTACTGAAAATGTCTTTGATGCAGTAAGACAGGTTCTACCTAATTCTCCTCTTCTGACTCTGCAGGGTTCAATGAAAATCTGGAAGTCAAAAAAAAAAGAAGAAGAAGAAGAAGAAGAGGAAGAGGAAGAAGAATCCCCAAAACCTTTTCATGAAACCTTCCCCAAATTTGTATTCAAGTAGTGACCAATTTAATCGTTAGCTATAGGCCTCCCCTGCTACCAACAATTGCTAAATGATAGCAAAAGCTGTGCAGGAAATTATCAGTGAGGCACATACAAGAAACTCTGAAATAATCCTCAGGAAAGGCTGTAAAATGACTGTTGTCAGCCTCATGCCAGGGACAGTGTGAGGGAGCAAAGGCCAAAATCCGCAGAGTAACCTTTTGCAGTAGCCTGCTTTGCAGCCCATGTCTTTGTTTATTTATGGATGCCTTTCCACTGTGCAAGAGATGGAAGTGTACCTGCTGAGCTTAAATCAACAATAAGAAACGGTGACAGTCACTGGGCTCCAGCTGAACTGAATTACTGGTGCAAGGATTATAATGAGAAGGAAAGAATCTAGCATTTCCTGAACACTCACTGAGTGACTAGGTCAGTGCTTCACCAACTTTAATGTGCACGTAAATCATCCAAGACATCCTCTTAACAAGCATAGTCAGATTCAGCAGGTCTGGGGCAGCGCCTGACATTCTGCATTTTTAACAAGTTCTTAGTGACTGCTAGCTGCTAATCCCCAGATCAATGACGCTGGAGCCTGAGCAAGAGCCTAGATCCTTCATATTTAATACTTTCAATAAACTTAAGAGATAGACATTGAAGGAGAAGTTAAAAAAATTCATAAATGAGGAAACCTGAAATTTGACTGACAGCAAAGTTCTACTGTGAACCAGTACTCGGATAACACCCCACAGGAGCACCGGATGCTTTATTTAATGTTTCAAAATTTGTGTCTCAAATATACCTCATCGTCTGTGACATTTGTCAGAAACTCAGATCCTCAGGCCCACTGCAATCTATTAAATTAGGAGTTCTAGAAAACATGCTTAGGAAAAGGTATTTTAATTGGCATCTGGATTATTCTTGTGATCAGGAAAGTTTGGGAAACAACGATCATTCTGGTCACACTGTAGTTTTGAAAACTCAGATAAGGAGCACTGTTGTTCTTTGTTTATTATATCCTGGGAGAGAACATTGTCAGATCAGGCAAAGAAGGACTCAGAAAGCCCTGTACCGCATTTTGATTTCACGGGTGCAGCCCATGCCTTTGTTGGGAATGAAACTTGTTGGTTTTTGTGATGTAAGGGATAGGTTTAAACCTGTATCTTGTAACACGGTACTAAAGTGTAGTATCTAATTATGTCCGTTTAATTGTAAGGTGAAAGAAACAAGAGGCACAAAGTTTTCCTTTCCTCTTTATCAAGTAAATGATCTTTGTCTACCAATCCAGTTAAAGGGCATCTATATTTTAGAAGAAAAGCCAACTGAATATTTCCCATTTCCAAAGTCCACAATTAAATTTTTTAGTTGGAACTTTCAGTGAGATCAGAGTGAGGTTGGTTATTTATTTTCGCTTTGAAAGAAGGGTAACTTTGTGTCGAGATTACCCTTGATAAATTTTTCACTATAGTTCTGAATGGTAAATAAACGGCCAAAGAAATAGACTTTTGAAAGTAAACACTGAGTTACTTCTTTTAGATCACTGACCTCTTTTCTGGCTCTTAAAAAACACATTATACCGCAATACTATACTTTATTAAAAGGCACTCTAGGATCTTGATATAGTTAATGTACTTATGAAATAAATAATTTGTTAGTTTTATACACTCTGTTCCTAACAGAACCTAATAACTTAATAACTAGAAGACCTTGGATTTTCTCATATATTTCTACATATTGAAGAATACATAAGGCCATTTTCAAATATGACATTTCCTCTTAAAATTCACAGAATCTTTCAAATATGTCAAAGGGCTTGTATTATTGAAATCTCACTATGACACAACTTCACTGAGAGTAGAATTTATTGCAGGCTAGGTCAACCCATATAAAAGTTAGACATTTAGAGGCAGCTCAATCTGCTTTCAAAGCCTACAGTGTGCCAGTTACTTAACTTTTCTGAACCTCCATTTCCTCGTCTGTAAAATAGAGACATTTCCTTCCTGAGTTGGGTATTAGACTGGAGAGAGACAAATGGCCAAGCATGTGCTGGGTGACTACTGAATAGTAATTATAAAACAGTATTATTGCTGAACTGCAAAAAGGACTTCCTTTTAATGATTATCACGCACAAAATGATCTCCAAGAGTGAACTCCCCCAGCAGTTGATTAGCAAAATTCCTAGATATTTACTTCCTCCACTGAGTCATAATGAAGCCAAATGATATCTACATTTTACTTATTCAAATTCAACCACGTGCACTTGACAAGAAAGAAAAAAAAATGGAAAGAGGAAAAAAATTTCCCCCAATTTTAAATTATCTAGGTAATTTAGTCCAATAGCCCACTCAGTGAGCCAATACTCTGGCATAAATAAAAAATGATATAGATCTTTCTCTGAGTTGGTCTTGCTTCCAATGGGTCTCTCAAAGGATGGACATTTTGTGGTGCAAAGCATAATTCTGGTATCCTGAAATGTATGTTTCTGTACAAACTGTTCCTAAAGCATAGGCCAACAACTGTACTTTGCCTGCTGCTCAACTACAAGAACAATGTTCTGTTTCAAAGCTGGAGGGAAAACCAGCTTTATCAGAATTATTGAGAAATAGTAGGTCTGTCTGAAGTAACGACTTCCTGAGGAATTTTCCCATGCAATTAAAAAAAATCCTCTTATTTTGAAATCATTTTAGACTTACAGAAGTTGCAAAAAAGTTACAAAACTAATTCAGAAAGTTGTTGCCTCCCCTTAATTTCTCTAATGTTTAATTTTTTTTAAATATTTATTTTTGGGAGAGAGAGACAGAGCATGAGCGGGGCAGGGGCAGAGAGAGAGGGAGACACAGAATCCTAAGCAGGCTCCAGGCTCTGAGCTGTCAGCACAGAGCCCGATGCAGGGCTTGAACTCACGAACTGTGGGATCATGACCTGAGCTGAAGTCAGACACTTAACTGACTGAGCAACCTAGGCGACCCAGTTTCTCTATTGTTAACAATATAATAACCATAATAAAATGATCAAAAGCAGGAGACATTGGTACAAAACTGTTAACTAAACTACATAGCTTATTCAAACTTTGCCTGTTTTTCCCCCCACTGTCCTTTTTCTGTCCCAGGACATGATCCAAAATCTGAACTTTCATTTATTTGTTATGTTTTCATAGTCTCTTCCAGTCTGTCATATTTCCTCATCTTTCTTAGTCTTTCATTTTGATCTGTGCCTCCATGAAGGTAAAGAAATGCAAAGTGAAGTCAGTATTTTTATAAATGTCTTAAGTAGGAACTGATTTCTTAGGTAATGATGTATAAATCCAAAACCAGGATATTTCCTGCAGTGGATTATTTATTAATTTGTCACTATACAAGTGAATGTAGCAGATGCCATTAAAGGAACAAGCGCTTTTGTCCTTGGGTAGTTACTGCCTTCTAGTAGGAGTCATTTCAGATGCTGACAGAAGAATGTATTGGTAGTATACCGTTTGTCTCTCTTCAGATGAATTGCGTATTCAGCAATTCTGACTTCAGCGTCTCATTACCACTGATTTCTTAATAATCTTTCTGGCTTTTATTCAAAGAAAAATAAGCTAAAACTTATAGACAAGTTAGAATCATCTCGTGTTGGAAACTCTTTTTATGGAGTGATGATTTTAACAGCAGTAATTATCTGTCGGGTGCCAGTATGTTCAAAAATATCCTTCAATTATAAAAATTAAATGGGCATTAACTGAATAGATAGCATCTTTTAAGTAATTTTAAACTATGGTAATAGAAATGGAAAATAATAGTTGAAACTTTGGAGGTTTAAATTTCTGTAAACATAATTCAGAAGACAGTATTTATCAATTTATACACGTTAACTAATAAAAAGGCAAAATGCTCATTGCACTTTTGAATATCAGCGGCAACATATAAGCTTTTCCCTCTAACTTTACTGACATATAACTGCAAATAAAAATTATATTTAGGGTATGCAACATGATGATTTAATATAAGTACACATTGTGAAATGGTTACCACTATCAAGTTAATTAACACATCCATTGCCTCACAGAGTTACCTTTGTGTGTGTGTGTGTGTGTGTGTGTGTGTGTGTTGGGTCTAGAAGACTGTCTTTTTCATTTTTGTGTTCTTTTATTTGTAAAGATTTGAAAAAATATTAAGGTTTATTTAGATTCTGGTTTGTGAGTCTCTATTTTTTAAAATAACCTTTTTATTTTGGTATAAATGTCTGTTTAAATTTTTTTTTTCAACGTTTATTTATTTTTGGGACAGAGAGAGACAGAGCATGAACGGGGGAGAGGCAGAGAGAGAGGGAGACACAGAATCGGAAACAGGCTCGAGGCTCTGAGCCATCAGCCCAGAGCCCGACGCGGGGCTCGAACTCACGGACCGCGAGATCGTGACCTGGCTGAAGTCGGACGCTTAACCGACTGCGCCATCCAGGCGCCCCATAAATGTCTGTTTAAAGAAAAGTTGCAAAAATAATAAAGAGAGCTCTCACCCCTCATCAGTTTCCCCAGCCATTCGCATCTTACATTACCATGGTACTTTGGTCAAAACTAAGAAAACAACATTGATGTATTTACACAAACTTGAGATTTTATTTGGGTTTTGCCAGTTTTCCCATAAATGTCCTCTTTCTGTTCTGGAATCTAAGCCAGGATGCCACGTTGCATTTAGTTGTCAGGTCTCCTTAGTCTCTTTTAACCCATGACAGTTCCTTTTACCTTGTCGTTCTTGACCTTGATACCTTTTATGAATACTAACCAACTGTTTTAAGTCCCTCCATTTGAGTTTGTCTGAGGTTTTCTTACGATTACATTGAAGTTCTTTTGGGCAACAATTCCACAGAAGTGATGCTGCACATCCTATCAGGAGTATATGATACCTACATGATCATTTGGTTGAGGCAGTGACTGCCAGGTTTCTCCACTGTAAATTTACTATTCCCCCCTTTCCATCCTCTGTTCTTTGGAAGGAAGTCACTATCTGTCCTCCAGCAAGAAGAAGAGATTAAGCTCCACCTCCTGGAGGGGTCTTATCTGCATATATTATTTGGAATCTTCTATAAGGAAGATTTATGTATACAGGACTTTTAAAAATCTAACATTATTAAGTTAGCCAATTGATATCAAAATAATGCCATTCATTTACAGCATGCATATTTTTGGTATTTACCAATAAAGCACAAGGCATACTAGGTCCCTGCCCTAATACAATTTACATTCTCGTAGGAGACAGAGATTAAAAACAAGTAAAGGGCAAATAAACAGTTCCATATTTGGGTGTTATAAATGATACTCAGCATGTTGTGAAAGAATGTGCTTCTGGGGGAGGCCATCTGAGAGAGTGCGGTTTGGAAAAGTCAGTTAGAGGTGTCGCTATTTGAACTGAGAACTGGAAAAACAGAACAAGCCAGTTATGTGAAAACATTTTCAAATGATAGGGTGGTCTGGAGGCTGGAGATTGTCCTGTGGTTAATTTAATGTGTTAATTTGACTGGGCCATAGGGTGCCCATATATTTGGTTAAACTTTATTCTGGGTATGTCCATGAGAATGTTTCTCGATGAGATCAACATTTAAATTGATAGAATGAATGAGTGAAGTAGATTGCCTTCCCCAGTGAGGATAGCCTCATCCAATCTGTTGAAGGCCTGAATAGTGCCAAAAGGCTAAGTGAGGAAGAATTTGCTTTCTCTGCCTGAATGTCACAGAGCTGGGACATTGGTCTGCTGCCTTCAGAGTTGGACTCAAACTGGAATTTACACCATTGGCTCTCCTGGTTCTCCGGCCTTTAGGCTCAGACTAGAACAATATCACCAGCTCTCCTGGATCTCCAGCTTGCTGACTGCAGACCAACATATATCCCCAGAATAGAAAGGGGTTTGGTGTGGCCCAAGTGTAAGGAAAAATTATAAACTGCTATGAGAAGAAGTAGAGAAGAAAAGGTCAAGTGTGCCCCAGCGGAGCCTTGAGAAACATGGCAAGAAAGGGGTTTGAATTTTACTCTAAAGGTTGTGGGAAGCCTTTGAAAGGTTCTTAGCAGGAAAATGAAATTATAGATCATCATTGTAGGGCCCACAGTTGGTAAAAGGCAGACGTCAGGCTAAGCCAGGGATGACTGCATGTGGCCTGGACGCGGAGTGCGTTGATGCGTAAGCAGAGGAGTGGAGGGATTTGAGAGCACCTCTGGAAGTAGAACTGACAGGCCTCATTATCATGATGTGCTTTCACAGGGTGTTTTATTAATTTAACAGGATAAAGATAACATTATTACTTAACTTAGGGGTTAGATTTGTCCTAGGGAAGGGTGAGATGAAACTCCTGATGAAGGGCACAAAGATGTATGTACAAGGATGTTTACTGCAGCAAAAAATCAGAAATAAGTGTCCATCAATATGGAATTGTAAAACAATGCAGCCACTAAAAAGAATACAGTATATTTTTATGCATAGAAAATAAATGATGTTCAAGAGATACTAATTGAAAAAACACGGTGCAGAAAGTCTGTACAATATGAGCCCACTCATATAAATTAAAAATGATTATCACTATGTTTATCCTATCCTTAGCATTATAAGAAAATATCTGATCCAATATATCTATATATTGTTAATAGTGGTTAACTCTGTTGACAACGGTTATATCAAAGTGCAGTAGGGATTATGGAGGATTTTTATTTTATACCTTATGTTTTTTGTTTTACTAGAATATGTTAAACAATGGATGAGAATAAAAATGATTTTTTTTTAAATCAGAGGCACAAGCAGTACTTTCAGGATTAATAGGTACTTTAATGAAGTCTTTGAGTCAACTTTAAAAATAAGTCCTATACATATAAATGTCATTTTCCTTTTTGAGTTTATATTAAATTCAAACCAAAAACATGAAGATTATTGATTAAACTAAAATTATTAACATTTCCAAGATGATGCTGAGACCATATTTATTCATTTCCCTCAAATTAACATCAAAAACAAGTAAATGTATGAAGGTTTTTCTAGGTTATTTATTCCGGCAATGCATCTCACAACGGTTTTTGTGGTTTGGTAGAGAAATAGATGCAGAAATATATTTGTGAAATTAAAAAAAAATTTTTTTAACTTGTGATTTATGAAAAGACTATTAAAGCATGGTTATCTCGGAGCATCCAAATTATGGGTTATTATGGGTTATTTCTATTTTCTTATCTCCTTTCTATATTTTCCAAATTCTCCATAATCATGAATACTTTTGCAATCAGAAAAAGGGTTTCTTTTTTAAAAAATGATTACATTAAAGGAGGTGTCTATCGATTTAATACAGTAAACCTGATCTATTTCAATGTGCTTGCATTTTCTATATGACATCCAGTAATTCTCTTTCCCTCAGTGGTTGAAGTTTGCAGACGTTATTTATAAACGAGGACCAAATGACTTGTATTATGATCACATTGGTCCCCATCTCTCTCCAGAATGACAAAGCAAGGTCCACTGAGCACAACCTGACAAGCAATGTTTTAAATGCCATTACTAAAACAACTACACAGGCTTTTCATCAGACTTCTACAGAACCACAAAGAAAGGTCAAAGCAAAGAGAAGCTGTTAGAAGAACGCCAGCCTCATATACCTTCTCATAGCCACAATCACATGGTATGAAGCAAATATTTTTAGGTTACAGAGAGAAAAATTGAAACTGCAGCTTTGGTGTGCAATGGGATGTACAGAATGAGAGAGAGAGAGAGAGAGGAAGGTTTTTTCATGACAATTAAAGTTTTCATGCAAAGGGTTTTGGATCCTGGGATGAAAGTTCAGTAAATACTGGAGGACATGCACATTGTACAACAGCGTGTCATAATTATAGTTTGCTTTCAACCATCTGAAGCCTTTATGTGTTTTCTGGTTTTAGCTTCTAAGCCTTATAAATTATTTCTGACTCATCAGCCTTTCACCCTAGGGGCAACTCACAAGCTCCATAAAAATGTAGATATTTTTCTTAAATCTCTTTTCTAGCAAATGCATTTGTTTTTAGCCTCAGAACGTAAGTTCCCACAATGAAAAGCAACTAAATAATACTTGTCTCCCTCTCTTGCATCCCCCTTTTTCTAGAAACGTCCATTTATAATTAAAAGCACATATCTGAAAATCAATTCTTCATTATGACTGGAAACCTGAAGCTGAGGAGAGAGTTGGGAACAGGATAGTGTAAATGTTACTAGTGGGCCAGAGCGCCCAACCTCGGCCCAACTGACACCTTGGGCTGGCTAGTTCTTTATTGTGAAGGGGTGCCCTGTACATTGTAGGATGTTCAACAATATCCTTGGCCTCTACACACTAGATAGATGTCAGTAGTGCAGAACTCCAATTCCGCAAACATGACCACCACAATATCTCCAAGATATTGCCAAATATCCCTAACAGACAAAATCAATCCCAATTGAGAAACACTGCACTAGGCTAAAAACCTTACAAAACCAAATTCTCTGTGCCTTTGCCAATTCAAATTGTTCTTTTGACCCTATAGTCAATTTCTACATACCTAACTCCCTACCAACATAAAATACAGACACTCACAAACACCTTCACACTCTTTGTGTCAAAGCCCTTGAACATTGTCTAGAGTTTTGCCTTTGAGCTGTATGTGGCCAATTTGGCTAGGAGGAGAGAAACAGGCAGTGGTAACTTTCCCACCCTTCACTGACATGGGCGTTCATGCTTGTCACTTTTAATGTACATAAGTTCATGGTGTCTTGACTTCTGAAGCTTGTAAATGTCCCCAGTTGTGTTTTTTTTTTTTAAATCTGCTAGTCACACTCTATAACCCCAGGCTCCCCATGAATATTATTTCAACCACAGTTTTATTTAATTAAATATGTTTATTCTGCCTTGAAGTTCTCTCACTTTGCACTTAAATATGCAATTGTGATCTAGGCTCAATATGTTTATTTCCTGAAATAATCCTCAATTAGAACCAGCTAATTAAAATAGAGGAAGGGATTTATAGAATAAAAGAAGCACTTCCCAATTCATTCCTCAACAAAGCAACACATATGAGCTCACATAAATTGTATTTTTATGCCTCTTAATACATTTGAGGGATGTTTATTCTCCCTACTTCAAGTTATCTGATGTTTGAAGCACCAGGGAAGACAGAGGGAGTGACTTCCTCTATGGAAGAAACATTATTAACAAATCCTTCTCTATGGAAAACTCTGACAGGTGGATTTACCATTACTAGACTCATAATCTTGAGTAAGCGCCTAGTCTCTGCTGGCCTGTTTCATTTTTGGTAAAATGAGAATGACGATGCCTACCCTCTAGGGCATGTTGAATGAGATCATCTGTTTGAAGCTCTTAGTCCTATGCCCGACATAGAGATGTTTTATTAATGTCATTTCTATGCCACTTCTCTTCTTTGTTCCTAGCACCAGCTAAATAATTTGTGAGGTACAATGCACAAAAAAAATGAGTGCTCCCTTGCTCAATTATTATTAAGAATTTCAAGATGACAACAGCAGAACACTAAACCAAGCACAGGGCCCTTCTAAGCATGGGGCTATCTCTGTATTACTGTAAAAGTTGTACACTCAAAAAGCCAGCCCTGGGGCACCTGGGTGGCTCAGTTGGTTAAACCAACTTCGACTCAGGCAATGATCTCAAGGTCTGTGAGTTGGAGCCCTGCGTAGGGCTCTGTGCTGACAGCTCAGAGCTGGATTCTGTGTCTCCCTCTCTCTCGGCCCCTCCCCGACTAATGCTCTCTCTCAAAAATGAATAAACATTAAAAAAATTAAAAAGCAAATAAATTTTAAAAAGTTAAAAAAAAACACCAGCCCTGCTTGCTCCCTGAGGGTTTTTCACGTTCCATTTATCTATTCTACTAAATTAAAAGCCCCTCTTCAGTTTGACAATTGACAGGGAAATAAATGTAACTAACCAGATAGGGCTTGATTGTGTGTGTTGTTTTTCAATGCTGGCTCACTTTTGCTTAAGCTGTTGAGTGTTACTGAGCCTAGAGCTGTTAAAAAGGAGTTATTTTGATCTGCCATGGCATTTCAGGGGTTTGTATCATTCTCAATATGGGGGAATTAAAAAAAATACCTTTGTTGTCTGTAAGTAATTGGACCCCTGATGATACCCCAAGAGGCACTTAAGGGCCGAAGAGGCACTTAATTGAAAAGCTCTTTATCTACAGTTATAAAACGGTATTCACAAAGAAAGCAGCATAGCTCTAAATATTTTAGATCCTACACTGGAGAGTTTTAGAGAACTGGTCCAGATGTCTAAGGGTAAAATACCCAAAGAGGAAGACTTGGTCTTCAAACCACTGAACCCCAGTTCTGCCCGTTACTCTTTCTTTAAGGATGCATCAGCATGTCCTTTAAAAGGTTTGCAAGGTTCACACATCTTGACAAGTGTCAAGGTTCACTTGTAAGATCGAAATTCTGTTAAAAAAAAAAGGCAAAATGTGTTTGTAAATATATGTATAAGTATGTACGTACACACATAAAAATTTCCAAATTTCCTCTTATGGAAAACACAAACACACACACACACGCAGAGGCACACAAGCGTCTTAACAGAAAGCAAAGACGACTATCATTTATTGAGCACCCCTGTGTGTCAGGTGTTTTACATACATTGGAATACTAAACTATGTTTTCATTCACTTATTTAATCTCTAGACACTCAAGGCAACGGTCCCCCCCAACAGTGGAGAAACCGAAGCTCACAGGAGTTATGCAACCTGCCCAAAGTCAGAAAATTAGCAAGTTTGGAGGCTCTGGTTTGGAAATTTTATCTGATTCCAAAACTTCATGTATCACGATCCTATTCGCTTTAGATGATTAAGAATTCAGGGATCCAATCTGTCAGTGTCTTTGAATCAAACAACGAACAAAATGCAACAATATTTAACATACTTGCTAATCATGTCAGTTCACACGGCCCCCTTGGTCTTACCATAATTGCCACCCTTTCTCTTACCCCCCATCACCACGAATCGTTCAGTGTCTTAAGTGTTACCAGTTTTGCTTGTAACAGTTATCGAGAGAACAGGCTGGCCCCAGTTAAGATAAAAAAAAGTTAAAATTTGTGGCATGGGACTAACTCCGAAGACCTCAAGAAAAAAAAAAAAAAGAGCTGTTTGTGACGGTAATCCCTCACTTCCGGGCTCAACCGGGCGAGAAGCAACCTCAGCACGTGGGACCAAACGATTCCCAGGCCGCGCGTTCCTCCGGGCAACTGGCTGGTCGGCCCGGGCTGCGCAGGCGCCAAGGCCGAAGCGACTGGGGGCGGTCGGCCCCTGGTTTCCCTGGAGACGGGGCGGAAGCGGCCGGAAACTGCGCTGTCGTTGGCCGCGGCAGGATGGAGAAGCTGGGGGTGGAGCCCGAGGAGGAAGCCGGCCGCGACGAGGAAGAGGACGCGGCTAAGGCCATGGACCGGGCGGAGGAGGGGGAGGCAGGCTGCTCGCGCGATGCGCCGGTGCCTGAGGAGCCCGGCGGCGTCCCTTGGTGTAAATGAGAAGGGCGGGGCGGGCGGAGGCCAGGGGAGGCGGCGGCGGCCGTTGGGGCGCGACAGTCCCTGCCTCGCTCTGTTCTTTTCGTTTTCACGGCTTGGTAGAGAGAGCTGCCCTTCGTTACCTGCTGTTTACAGCTAAGGACGGGATCGGCGAATCAGTTTGTTATTCCAGGGTGCATTTGTGATCCCTCAAATAGCCGAAGAGGCGCCGGGGCTGAGTAAGGTTGCAGAAGTAGAGAACCTTGTCGCCCACTTGGCGGAGGTTGGGGCTGTAGCTTGGCTCGGCACCGAAAACGAGGCACATCTGCAGTGGCCATCTCTTCCAGGACCCACTTTCGGCCTCTGGAAACATAAGGGCTCTACCTTGTACTGCCCAACCCCAGGGCCTGAGGCCAAGGCTCTTCCTTGCCCCCTTCTGCGCCCCCGTTTGACTTTTAATTTTTGGAATTAATTTTAGACTCACAGAAGTTGCAGAAGCGGCTTTCCCTATTGTTAATATCTTATGTCACTTATGTTGATATCTAATGTACATATGTCAAAACTGAAAAGTGAACACTGGCATAATACTGTTAAGTACAAACGCTATACAGGGTTTGCCAGTTTTTTCCACTTAGTTTTCTGTTCCAGTATCCAGATCAGAATACCACATTGCACTTAGCCTGCCTCGTTTTTAATTGGTTAAGAGCCGGAATCTCCTCTCTCATCCCCCTCCGCACTCCATGACCTGAGCTACTTCTTCAAATTCAAGAAATATTTACTCATTCTTTTAACTTAGCGAATATTTATTGGTAGTCTGTTATATGCCAGGCCCTGTCCTAGATACTGGGGATTCAGCATTGAACTAGATAATCCTGCCCTCATATGGGTGCCAGATAAAGTCTACTGGAACCCATAGGTCTGGATTCTGCCCTTTTGTATTTAACGATTCTTTTTTTTTTTTTTTTTAATTTAAGAACATGCCACTTAGGATAATTTTTAAGTGGGTTGAAATCAGCATTAAACTTACCTATCCCTTGCGATTTAATCTAAACTTTATTATAAATTTCCAGGTGATAGGATTACCTCTTTCATCTTCCATTATCGATTTTTTCCCTCTCAAAAGTTATTTCTAGCCTGAGAAAAATACAGTGCACAAAGAAATACTAAGTACACAGGACTGAAGACCCTCCTATAGATGGAGTTTCTCTCGTGTCGGTAATTTTTAGATGCTTTGACACATAAATCTAGGAAGAAACTTAAAATCATTCTTCATTCTTCCTTCTCAGTTACCATGTCTTAAGGGACTGCCAATTGCTCAGAGATGATAAGCAGCCTGAATATATTTTTCTATTTCTTTGCATATTGTGCATTGGTTCATGGTCAAGTGGTGCCAGAAGGAGGTTCTTCATCCAGAGTCATAGTGCATGTGGATCTGGATTGCTTTTATGCACAAGTAGAAATGATATCAAATCCGGAACTGAAGGGTAAACCTTTAGGTAATTCTGGACATTGATAATATTTTCATTTTGTATAAGAGTATTAACTATTTATGTTGATTATATTCTGATATATTAGCCATATTAAAGATTTTGGAAGCAGTTCTTAAGGTACTTCATAGGCAGTAAACTTGGCTTCTCTAGTAGGTGTAAAATTTCTAAGCCTCATTTAATAAATGATGAAAATGATGAATTTTACACAAGTAGTGTATATAGCTAACTGAACACATAAACAGAAAGACCATAAGCTGTTAGTCTTTTTCTCAATGGTTAAAATTAAAAAATGTCTTATTACATTCTAATGACATTTTCACCTATCCAACCACCTTTTGATTTTGACTCTTGAACTGTGTAACATGACAAAATAGTTGGATTTTGAACAGAACCCTAAATACTTGAGGCATATAGAGTGTAAAATTTTCCTAAAAATGCAGGTATCTTTTTAAATAAAAGGCAAAGAGGGATTTTATGTGGAGGGTTTACTTGTATATGTTGGCTTGTTTTAGCATTTCTATTGCATGTATGTCTTAAATTGGAAAAGTCATTTAAATTTCCTAAAATTTCTTTTATGCATGTAGTAAGAATTTATCTTTTAGTATAAGCGTAAAGAACAATTCTGGTTCACCAGCTGCTAACCTCTTCTGCCTAGGTTGTGTTTGATAAATCCCAATTCATCCCAGCCTACTTGATTTACTAAGGAAGAACAAAGGGATGACTAGTTTTTGGTGTGCCAATATCAGTCTAGGATTTTTAATCCTGAGGGATTAATCATTCATTCTTAGGGTGTCAAGGAATTAGGATTAGGGGCTATAAAATTTTCTGCTAAAGTCATTTCTGATTAGTAGCAGTGTAACATAAGATGCTATGTAGGTAATGCTTAATAAAAAAGTATAGTATAATTAAGACACAGGGATGAATGATTATCTGGAAGTGAGAAATGTGATGCTGAAAGTTTCTGGGAGAAAGGGAAAGTAGTCTTTCAGTTATACTCAACAAATATGTGACTATTTAACTTGGGCTGGTAACAGATAGTAGTAGTGAGTCCATATAATTTAATTCTGTATTAGGAGACTACTTTTTAAGTTAAGGAACTTACCAGTCTGATTTTTATATAGCTCACTGATGAATCTTAAATCACTACTTTTGACCCAGAGCTTCTATTGTGGAGTATATAATTGGATATGTCACAAATCTTTATATGAAATAACGTTTCTTTGCCTTGTTTATAATGTCAAAGTTTTAGAAACAAATGTCTTACGTTGGTGGAGTGGACATAATCTTTTTTTCTTCTACATGTTTGTGTTTTAATGAACACTACTTTTACAGTGGTAAACAAATGGTCAGCTTGTGTAAAGAGAAAAGTAATTTCAGCAATCTTAAGCCACCACTAGTAAACGAGAATTTGTGTAGTCTGTAGATGGTCATAATTTAGTCATTTTTGATAAGGAGGGGTCCCATTAATGATGCCTCACTGCCTTATCTTTTCTGCAAATTACTCTGGGGAACAGTTTAGTAATTGCAACATTTATTGGGAGGAGATCCTTCATGCTTGTTGTAGGTTGGCACTTATAATAGAACATCGTTTTATAGTCATCGGAAAGTTTTTCTAGCAGAAACCAGTGATTAATTGTATTCAGTTATTTTCATCTGCTTTATTTTTTGGTGAAACATAGCCTAGACCTATATAAAGAGTTAATTCAGTATAAATTAATCTGGTTTCATATTGTCTGAAAAAAAATCCCTAGGAGGATTTTGTTTCTATCTTTTTGCTGAAGACTCCAGACAATATACTGATTTACTTTTAGTTTTTAAATGTTTATTTATTTCGAGAGAGAGAAGAGAGCAGGGTAGGTGCAGAGAGAGAGGGAGAGAGAATCCCAAGCAGGCTCTGTGCTTTTAGCACAGAGTCCAATGCGGGGCTTGATGTCACGATTCTTGAGATTATAACCTGAGCTGAAATCAAGAGTCAGATGCTTAACTGACTGAGCCACCTAGGTGCCCTGAGAATATACTGATTTATGATAATTTTTGTTAATTTTATTTATAGAACCTTGGTGAATGGAGGCTATACTTAAAAAAAATTTTTTTTTAACGTTTATTTATTTTTGAGACAGAGAGAGAGCGTGAACAGGGGAGGCGCAGAGAGAGAGGGAAACACAGAATCTGAAACGGGCACCAGGCTCTGAGGTGTCAGCACAGAGCCAACGCGGGGCTCGAACTCACAGATCATGAGATCATGACCTGAGCCGAAGTCGGACACTTAACCAGCTGAGCCACCCAGGCGCCCCGAGGCTATACTTTTTAACCGAATAGCACTTTTTCGTTTTAATCAGAAAAATTGCATTACAATTTAAAATTATGGAATTAGTAAATAATATATTAAGATTTTCTTTAATCCTGTTCAGTTTTCTCATAAAATATTTACTTTTTATAGGGGTTCAACAGAAATATTTGGTGGTTACCTGCAACTATGAAGCTAGGAAACTTGGAGTTAAGAAACTTATGACTGTCAGAGATGCAAAAGAAAAATGTCCACAGCTGGTATTAGTTAATGGAGAAGACTTGACACGTTACAGAGAGATGTCATATAAGGTTACAGGTACAGATTATGGGCAGTACACTTTCAGCATTAATTTGTATATGGGATGCCCATTCACTACATGAATCTTTTAATACATAAAATGCCATAAATCACTTTCTTTTTTGCTAATAACTTTTATTTTGGCTCTTGCCTGCTTTAAAAAATATAGAAGAGGATGACTTTTTATGTTATGAGTAATCTTGACAGAAAATGTATAGTTGTAAGAAATTTGGAGTCTGTCGTGATTGGTGTTTATAAAAATGCAAGAAAAAATGTAAAGCAAAATTTGGAAATGAGAAAATGGAAAGATATACCAAAGAAAGTAAAATTTTTTTTTAAATTTTAATTAAATTATTTATTTATTTATTTATTTTTTTTTTTAATTTTTTTCAACGTTTTTATTTATTTTTGGGACAGAGAGAGACAGAGCATGAACGGGGGAGGGGCAGAGAGAGAGGGAGACACAGAATCGGAAACAGGCTCCAGGCTCCTTGCCATCAGCCCAGAGCCTGACGCGGGGCTCGAACTCACGGACCGCGAGATCGTGACCTGGCTGAAGTCGGACGCTTAACCGACTGCGCCACCCAGGCGCCCCAAAATTATTTATTTTGAGAGAGAGAGAGAGCACGCGAGCAAGTGCACAAGCAAGGGAGGGGTAGAGAGAGACGGAATCCCAAGCAGGCTCTGTACCATCAGCGCAGAGCCTGATGCGAGGCTTGAACTCACGATCAGTGAGATCATGACCTGAGCCAAGATTAAGAGTCAGATATTTAATCGACTGAGCCACCCAGGTGCCCCTCAAATATTTTTCATTTTAAATTTAAAACCAAGTTTAAATGAATTATGCATATGCTGTACTCTAATGTGCTAATAGTTGGGAGAGGCTTCTGAATGTTTGATTAACATAATTAAACACTGATTTGTTAAGAACTATTAGCAAAAATAATGGGTATCTTATTACTTTTTTCTTGGATTTTATACATATATATATACTAAATACTACAATATAGGCAAATTCCTCCATACTAAGGTTTGGGTTTGAATCTTAGAGTTTTAGTAAATTATAGGAACTGTGAAATATATTTGTACTGGCATACCGCAAATATATGTGATTTAAAAATGTATAAGAACCAGCTGTTTATCTTTTCTGCTGTTGTTTTTGCTTGTTCTTAATTGTAGCAGTTTTCAGATGAATGTGTTAAGTATAATATCCAAAAGCCCTTACAAATATACAAGGAAAAGATACTTCAGAAAAATGGACAAAAGCTATGAATAGGCAATTGACAAAAAGAACAAACCCAATGTCCACAATTATGTGAAAAAAGAATACTCAAATTCATTAGTGGCTCAGGAAATTTGAATTAGTAAGATTATTTTATGTCCATCATACTTGCAAAAAATAAAGAATGTGAGAAAAAGTAGAAACATAAAGTAGTACAGCTTTTAAAGAAGAAATACAGAAATGTTTTTTCAAATTAAAGATACTATGTTTTTTAACCCTGTGATATTACTTCTGGCAATTTATCCAATAGAAATAAAATCATGAGAACATATGTACAAAATATGGTAGCATGGTTTGTAATTGGTAAAAATATGGAACAAAAACAAATGCTCATCAGGATGAGAATGGCAATAGAAACTAAGACTTCTCTATGATGGAATATTATATAGTCGTTAAAAAGAATGCATTGGTGGTATACTATTTGATTCCGAGAGATATTCCTTGTTGAGTAAAAGGTATGTATGTCTATATATAAACAGGAAACGAGGGAAACAAGAGGATATATACTAGGTTTTTAACTTAGTTAACTTCTGGAGAGGAAGTGGCAGTGGTGAAATGGGAGAAAGGGGGAAGAAAGGATAGCTAAGCAGAAAAGACAAGACTAAACTCCGAAAATGTCGCTTGTACATCTACGCAAAATTGTGTGTATATGAATATTAAGATAATTTTTAGTGTACACAGAAGAGGTTATGCATCATTGTGCCTCTTCATGTAACTCTTCCTCATTCTTTTCAATACCTGTGCAGTACTACGTTGTATTTTGTTCTGTACTTACTTAACCTGTCCTTTAGGGATATGAAGACAGTATGTCCCACTTTATTCCTATTGTCCTATTATTAATAGCACCTCCTTTCATTCAGAAAATTTCTTATTTTGGAAGATAAAGTACATGGTTTCCTGATAGTGATAGATTATTAGGCTGTTAACTAACTTTCTGCTCTTCCTAATATATGCTCCAGGAGACTTTTTCATATAGAAATTCTGTCATACTTTTATGGAGATACCCATAGCGTAAGTTCTTAGAGGTAAATTTCTAGATCAAAGGTAAGTTGCACTTAAAATTTTGAACACTGCTGAATGTTGCACTTGAGGTTTTCCTAGCACATTGCTAGTATATATGGATGTTACATATTCTCAAACTGTAAAGATTTTGCCTGATAGGTGAAAAAAATAGTCATTGTTTTGATTTGAATTTTTCTATGACTAAGTTTGAACATCTTTTCATATTTTGGTCATTTATACATATATTTTCTGTGAATAATCTATAGGGCCTGATTTTCATTTGGATTTCTCTTTTTTTTCTAATTGGCCTATATCATTTTTTGGAAGTTAAAGAAATTAGCTCTTTGATACCCATGTATTATAAATGTATTTCCAATTTGCATTTTACCTTTTAAAATTTATTTATGGTGTCAGACTTATCGGTCTTTCCCTTATTACTTTGATGCCACTGTATTTTTTCATCCTTTTAATAATTAAAATGTCATACTGGAAATTTAGTTGGTAAGTCTGACTTTTTATACTGATTCTTAATTTATCAAGTATCTTGAGAGAATTAGACATGCACTAACATTGGGGCACCTGGCTGGCTCAGTCAGTGGAGCATGCGACCCTTGATCTCAGATTTGTGAGTTAAAGCCCCATGTTAGGTGTAGAGATTACTTACAAATAAGATCTTTTAAAAAAATGCATAATATAATAACAAATATTCTGGGGGCACCTGGGTGGCTCAGTTGGTTGCGCGGCCGAATCTTGATTTCAGCTCAGGTCACGATCTCATGATTCATAAGATCCATCCCCACCTCAGCTCTGTGCTGTAAGCATGGAGCCTACTTGGGATTCTGTCTCTCCTTCTCTCTGTCCCTTCCTTGTGTGTGGGTTCTCTCTCTCAAGATAAATAAACTTAAAAAAAAAAATTCTAAGCATGATTTGTGCATTAATAAAAAGTAATTTTGTTAATTTTTCTCATAGTATTTTTTGAGTTGAAGTAGGAACATAGCTTAATAGTCCTATGCTGAATTTATCCCTGACCTATTTATAACGTATCTTATTGTTTCATATTTTTCTAAAATATGTATACGTTTTTGTCTAGATAGTTTTTTCTCTAATTACCAACTCCTGTCTTTGGCCTTACATGTTTAGTAAATGCATCTTATTTATGAAGTTGCCAGCAAAAAACTATTAAGTTCAGAAATGGGATAAGTGATTTATCCCTGTGACCTAATAATAGAACCCATATAATCAATCAATTCAGTGATTCACCAGCTTTGTGCATGATTCTTGTGTTTAATTTGCTTTTCTGCTTAGTATTTAAAACCTTGTCCTTTAGTTTTCTTATGTAGTATATACTTTCGAAAAAATTGCAGAAATTGATGTACGAAATGCAAAAGAATCCTTTTATGTGATCAAAAACATTGTCAGTCTCAGGACAGATAAATAGTTTTCTCTAGGTAGAGTGGAAGTGATTTTTGGTGGTCACTGGATCACATTATCTTTATTAATTGTTTTCTCATGATATTATCAAGTCGGCATCAATAAAATAGAGGTATTTTTAGTATTTATGTAAAAAAGCGATCTGTCTGGAATGACATAGTACTTTTATTTCTGAGCTTTCATATTATAGGACTTTGAGAACCTATGCATTTAAATTTTTTTTTAATGTTTATTTTTGAGAGAGAGAGAGAGAGAGCGAGCAGGGGAGTGGCAGAGAGAGAGGGAGACACAGAATCTGAAGCAGGCTCCAGGCTCTAAGCTGTCAGCACAGAGCCCGACGCGGGGCTCAAACTTATGAACTGTGAGATCATGGCCTGAGCTGAATTTAGATGCTTAACTGATTGAGCCACCCGGGTGTCCTGCTTATGCATTTTTAAATAAGAAGAGGCTAGTAATTTGTATTCTGCCATCCTACTGGTATCAGTAGAGATTCAGAGAGAAGTGAAAATTCTTCTCAGTGATGACAGAGTTATTAGTTTTAATCCTAAAAAGAAGAATTAATTGTCCTTTTGAATTTATTTCAAATCTTGGTTCACTTCAGTTTAGCAAGCATTTGACTTAAGGACAGGGTATTTGCTAGGTGGTGGACATTCAAATACATGTAAGTCATGGTCCATATCTACCCTTGAGGAAAAAGCTGGGGGATGACTGGTCAAAATCTTACATTGTAGTATATTTTGAAAATTAAGTGACTTTTCTTTTTGATTCAGTAATAATTGGAAGTTTTAAATTTTGTCTTTTTAAAACTCTTGTGGAAAATATAGTGGAATATATTATTACTTGTTTCTGCTTTTCTAGGCTGACTGTAATTTATTCTTTGGACCCACTGTTTCAAGATCATAATAAATGATAAGCATTAATATTTAATGTACTACAGGTATAGAAATTTTAGGTATAGGAGATTGAGCTAAATCTATTGCTGTGAGCATCTGCCCAGGGAATGTCATTTTGGACTTACTTTGTTGGAAAATATTGCCTTTACTCAAAATGTGGTACAGAAGAAACTCCCAGTTAACTGAGGACTTTTTAAAAGATATTGTGGAAGGGTGAAATCTTTAACATACCTGATGTATTTTTAAGCATAAAATAGTTACATCTATTTTAGTTATGGCCTTAGTCAACATCGGTGCACCACTATTATTTCAATTTAGAGTTGTTGGAAGAATTTAGTCCAGTTGTTGAGAGACTGGGATTTGATGAAAACTTTGTGGATCTAACAGAGATGGTTGAGAAGAGACGACAGCAGCTTCAAAGTGGTGAACTTTCAGCACTGACTGTGTGGGGTCATGTATATAATGACCAGTGTAAGTCAATTCTTTATTTAGTAACTAAAAATGCCTACATTTCTTAATGTTCATTGAGTTCACTGAGCTTAATGAATGGACTTTATCTTTCTGAAAATTTTATGTCTTTTGTTGGAGGTATAGCCATATTTCAGTGGTCTGTCTAAAATGATTAAAATTAGGTGTTCCATGTTAAGAAGGCAGAAAATGAGGGGCGCCTGGGTGGCGCAGTCGGTTAAGCGTCCGACTTCAGCCAGGTCACGATCTCGCGGTCCGTGAGTTCGGGCCCCGCGTCGGGCTCTGGGCTGATGGCTCGGAGCCTGGAGCCTGTTTCCGATTCTGTGTCTCCCTCTCTCTCTGCCCCTCCCCCGTTCATGCTCTGTCTCTTTCTGTCCCAAAAATGAATAAACGTTGAAAAAAAAAAAAATTAAAAAAGAAGGCAGAAAATGAGATTTTGGTGACCTGTAGCTCAGTGGTCCATGCACTTTTCATTTCTTTGACACAGTTTGTGTGTTATTGTTTTTAAGAGCCATACCTTTTTCAGTTATAAGAACTGCCTTGATAGTATATTTTTTATTCTCCTAAAACTGTCTTTAAGCAAATTTTGAGGTAAACTAAATTTGTCTTTTTGCTTGTTCCTTCTATTCCCCCAGGCATCAAGACACTCAATGTTGCTCTTTGACTTCCTGATTTAACTCCCATGGAAGCTTGTCCAGGCCTACCGGCCATCTTTTGCAAGCTCATATTCAGTCAGTTCGATAATCTTTGCCAGCTGTTAGCAAGAAAGCAGAATGGTCCATCTCCTTCACATATTAAAGTGTGAATGACTGATGGTGTTTCCAGAGATATTTACATTTGAAAATAAGCTTCAATAAGCCCCAGTGAATATTGTAACTCTGCTGGTGACTTCTATATCATGCCACATGGAAGACACACTACTCTGCATTTGTAGATTTGCCCTGACCTTCTTGCCCCTATATCTCGGCATGTGTGTCCTCTTAGTCTAGTTCCCTGCCTCTCTGATAGTAAAGAAAAGGAGGTAGAGCTATAGCTCTCTTCTAGAAGAGAACACGAAGCTTTTCATGTGTCTTTTGTACCTGTGCTCTGTTGTCACTTATAAGGACTGAATAGAATAATTTTTAAAGTAAATTCAGTATTTGTTAGTACATATTACAGAGAGCTAGGCTTTATATCCTAAAAAGAAAATGTAATTCTTCATGAATCCTTCCTTTCAAGATTTTGTTAAAAAATTTTTTCTAACCTACAGAAAAGTTGACAGAATAGTACTGTGAGAACACGTATTATACCATTCCTTATAGATACACTCAGTGCTATTTTGCTACCTTTACTTTATCTTGCTCCCCCTTTATTGATTGATGGTTGATTGATGAGCCATTTAAAAGTAAATTGCAGGTGTCGTGACACTTCATCTGTAAATACTGCTGAGAATAAGGACTGTCTCATATAATTCTAATACCATTTTCACCCCCAAGAAAATTTGTTTCTGTGTAATTTCCCTACACTTTTCATAAAAGATCTCTCAAACTATGTACGGATTCAGAATTGTTTTCAGTAGCACATCTGGTTACTGTGTGTAATGTTTTGATTCAGGTCTTTAAAGCTGTAATCTTAGCTCTCTTATTAATGTAATACTTTTACTTTTATGCTTGCTTACAGTTAAAAATGAGTAAAAGTTTTACTAATATCAGTAAGAATTTTTTTTAATGTTTATTCATTTTTGAGAGAGAGAGAGAGAGAGACAGTGCGAGCAGGGGAGGGGCAGAGAGAGACAGAGGAGACACAGAATCCAAAGCAGGCTCCAGACTTCAGGGTCAGCACAGAGCCCGATGCGGGGCTTGAACTCACAAATGGTGAGATCATGACCTGAGCTGAAGTCGTTCGCTTAACCGACTGAGCCACCCAGGCACCCCTTAATGATTAACAGGTTACGAAACTTGATCTCTCATAGAAAATTCCTACTGATGGGGTGCCTGGGTGGCTCAGTCGCTTAAGCGTCTGACTTGGTTCAGGTCATGATCTCATGAGTTCAAGCCCTGCATCAGGCTCTCCGCTGTCAGCACAGAGCCCGTTCATTTCCTCTGTCTCCCTCTCTCTCTGCCCTTTCTGCACTTTCTCTCTCTGTGTCTCAAAAATAAACAATTAAAAAAACATTTGTTAATCGTTAAGCACTCCCAAGATGCATTCACTATCGCAGTCACTTGGAATTCACTTCTGGTAGTTATTTACTTTACAGAATTCCTATGAAGAACAAAACAGATGAGTTAAATGGCTGGCAGTATGGTGGTGTTGTGAGGGAGGAGATTGGATGTAGGTTAAGCCCTGTGCCTTTTTAAAACTCATTTCTAAAGAAGAAAATTAAGATTTTTTTGTAGTGACTTGTAATGACATTGGCTGTTTTTATAGATGTAAACCTGCATGACATCTTGCACGTCAGACTCCTTGTTGGATCTCAGATTGCAGCAGAGATGCGGGAAGCCATGTATAATCAACTGGGTCTCACTGGCTGTGCTGGAGTGGCTTCTAATAAATTATTGGCAAAATTAGTTTCTGGTGTTTTTAAACCAAATCAACAAACAGTCTTACTACCTGAAAGTTCTCAAGTTCTCATTCAGAGCTTGAACCATGTAAAGGAAATGCCTGGTAAGACATATATATTTGAAAAGTATACATTAATTGCATTTCTTTAATTTTCAAAATTGTAGATACATGTAATTAATTCTTACAGCCTGTATCCTTGGCTCTTGGAGAAAACCCAAAACGCTAATGTTCTCTGGAGGGAATCTGGATTAGGAAATCTATGAAAGTGCTTTTCTAGTTTCACCTACTTTATTTTAGTATAGTTTGAATATGATCATGAAAGTTATAACCTGGAAACGTGGTCCTTTATTTCCAGTCCCTGCTTCATATTCTTATACGGTACACTGCATTTGGAGAGGAGCATTGGTCTTTTACTAACTCTGCTTTGGGATTATATAGAAAATATTAGGGCTACAAGGGACCTTGCAAAGCATTTAGGCCAAGTTCTTGTTTTAAAAAACTTTTTTTTTTTTTTTTTTAACATTTATTTATTGTTGAGAGACAGCAACAGACAGAGCATGAGCAGGGGAGGGGTAGAGAGAGAGGGAGACACAGAATCCGAGGCAGGCTCCAGGCTCCGAGCCGTCAGCACAGAGCCCGACGCAGGGCTCGAACCCACTAACCGTGAGATCATGACCTGAGCCGAAGTCAGACGCTCAACTGACTGAGCCACCCAGGCGCCCCTACCAAGTTCTTATTTTAAAGAGGAAGAAACTAATTTTCTTGAGGCGGTTAGTGACGTATTCAGGGCATGGGGCAAATTTCTGTCTTTGAAGATCAAATACTTATGTTTTTATAGACCATTAATAAGGGATGTGTTAAACTTCATTTCTATGGCATTGCTGGGGAATAAGATGTTATAATAGAATTCTGTGGAAATGAATTTTTAGGACAACTGAACCTTCAGATGTCATAACTTCATATTTTTAATCCATGTATGTGTGATTACAAACGTTTTTGTTCATTCATATAGCTTGCAGTTTTCTGAGTCTGTAACAGTTAACTATGTCAGGTTGTAATAAATTAAGGACTATACTGATACGGTCATAAATAACATTACTTGGCTTTATTTTTTGAGTTCTTGGATTTGTTTCTTTTTTTACAGGCTTTCTCTTCCTTATTGCCAAATTGCCAGCCCTCTTTTATTTCAGCTGTGAACATATCTGTTACTCCACTTTAAATTTTTTTTTTAACGTTTTTATTTATTTTTGAGACAGAGGGAGGCAGAGCATGAACGGGGGAGGGTCAGAGAGAGAGGGTGACACAGAAGCGGAAGCAGGCTCCAGGCTCTGGGCCATCATCAGCCCAGAGCCCAACGCGGGGCTCGAACTCACAGACTGCGAGATCGTGACCTGAGCTGAAGTCGGACGCTTAACCGACTGAGCCACCCAGGCGCCCTCCTGTTACTCCACTTTAATAATTTCCCCTCCATACCAGTTGGCTTTGATTTACTTCTTTTACTGTGCAGGGAAATCAGAAGACTGTAGAATTAATTTTTTCTTTTTTTTAATTGAGAGAGGGGTGCTTGGATGGCTAAGTCAGTTAAGCGTCTGAATTTCAGCTCAGGTCATGGTTTCGCAGTTTGTGGGATAGACCCTACTTCGGACTTCCAGCTGACAGCTCTCTCCCTCTCTCCTTCTGTCTCTGCCCTTGCCCCACTTACACTCTCTGGCATGCTGTCCTTCCCCCCCCCCCCAATAAATAAATAAATATTTTAAAAAAGAGAAAGGGGCACTAAATTACCTGAGCATCTCAGGTAAGGTGATAAACTATGACTGTTAGTGCAACAACTTTTGCTAGGAGTTTTGCTAATGAGTAGATTTTTTTATTTATTTGCTTTATGGCTCTTGTATTTGGGCAAGTAAATATTGGCAGATACGACTTGTGGATAAATGTGTGATATATGCAGGAGTCAGATTAGCTAGTAAGCACATGCTAATTAATTTTATTAAGTGACAGTCTTTCTTTGCATAAATAATAACCATGACTCTTGAATACTTCCAAAGTGTTATATAACAGGTGATAAGTACTTCGTTTTATCAAGACAGCATTTCTTGGTTATCTCCATATTCATTATGTTGTACTAGGGTTGTTAGGTTTTGGAAGTGGTTCATTTAAGAGACCCTGAATAGAAGAAGAACAGCCTAATTTTCAATAAAATTTAATCCTAGCACAATATTCATTATGGTATTGAAAGATGTGTTTGATGGTATTGAAAGATGTGTATTATATATACTTGAATTAGCTTTATTTTAAGGAGAAAAGCTACTATAACACTGTGTGTATTTCTTTTTTGCCTAGGTATTGGCTATAAAACTACCAAACGTCTTGAAGCTCTGGGTATCAGAAGTGTGCGTGATCTCCAAACCTTTTCATCCAAAATACTAGAAAAGGAATTAGGAATTTCAGTTGCACAGCGTATTCAGAAGCTCAGTTTTGGAGAGGATAACTCTCCTGTGACACCCTCAGGACCACCTCAGGTATGTGATAATGATATTTATTGTAATTGTTGGCACATTATTTGAGATAAAGATTTCTGGTTTTAGTACTATGTTCTTACTATTCTAATTTGCTTACTAGGTTGAGTACATGATCACTTTCCTATGAGAAAGCTAATTTATTAGATTAGTAAATATTTTTAAATTGAATCTAAGAATTAGTATTTCAGCCTCAAGTTAGCTACCTTGATAAAATGCCACTTAATTTTTAACAGACTTTATTGTATACATTAGCTAAAATATTTCAGTTTTTAAGAAATCTTGTTTTCTGAGTAGTCTAATGATTTAAGAAATATAGAGACAGGTATAATCACCCAGTTAACATTGATTTTTTTTTCCTATGTGACAGGCACTTTACTAAGTGCTTTACATACCTTAGCCCATTTAATCTTTACAACAAAGCTTTGAGGTAGGTAGTACTATTATTTGTTCATACCTTTTCCCTCTCTCTTTCTTTTTTTAAGATGAGGATACTGGGGGCCCCTGGGTAGCTCAGTCAGTTAGGTGTTCAACTTCGGCCCAGGTCGTGATCTCACGGTTAGTGAGTTCAAGCCCTGAGTCGGACTCTGTGCTGGCAGCTCAGAGCCTGGAGCCTGCTTTGGATTTGTGTCTTCTTCCCTCTCTGCCCTTTCCCTGCTTGCACTGTCTCTCTCTGAAAAATAATTACTCAGTAAATTGTTACTAAATAATTACAATTATCTCTCAAAAATAAACATTACAAAAAAATTGATAAGGATAATGTACTTTAGAAAGGTTAAGTAACATGTCCAAGGTTAAACTCAAATTCAAGTGCTAGGGGATTAAGAGCTTTACTGTAATCATAGAATAAAGGTTGGAGTTGGTACTAGAGCTTTTTGTTGTTGTTGTTTATCATGAGAGAGAGGGAGAGAGAGCATGCATGCGTGTGCACACACACGTACACACGCATGAGCAGGGGAGGGGAGATGGAGAATCCCGAGCAGGCTCTGTGGTGTCAGTGCAGAGCCCGAATCGGCTCAAACTCGTGAACCGTGAGATCATGACATGCGTCGAAATCAAGAGTCGGACACTTAACCAAGTGAGCCTCCCAGGCGCCCCAGGTAGTAGAGCTTTATAATTTTCTTGACTTCCAGTGAGCTTTCTAGTGGAGTACAGTAACTTGCAGATAAAAAGAGCTCATACAGAAGCGAACTAAATGGCTCAAACTGAGCACCAGAGGGAAGTTAGTAAAGAATGTACTGAATATTTGACATCCACGCTCATAACTGGACTTGCTTATTTGGGTTTATAGTAATCCCTATTTGTGTTTCTTTGGTAGTCCTTTAGTGAAGAGGATTCATTTAAAAAATGTTCATCGGAAGTTGAAGCTAAAAATAAGATTGAAGAACTACTTGCCAGTCTTTTGAACAGGTGATTTTCCATTTTGCCATATCATCCTATATATTCTGTGTAAAGTATATAGAAAGTATACTTGATGTTCTTAGAATTTATAGAATAACTAGAGACCGAACAGTATAAAGAGTGATCATTTATCATTGAATTTCTCTACATTATAAACTGTTGCAAATATAGGGACATATACTCTTAACTAAATTTAATCCGTTTACATTAGTTTTAATTTTAGTAACATTGTGATTATCCTTTGGATCTTAAGCTGCTCATGGTTATCTAAGAGGGTTTTATGGGTATCTAGAATCTCTACACCTACAAATTTGTGATGATTGAGGTTAGGAAATTATTCAGACGAACAGTGATGGAGAGAGTAGTAGAACGCTTCTGTCTGCTTTGCCTCAGACTGTGTGAAAGAAAATGGAGTCAGACAAAGGAATAGCTAAGTGGGGCTATGCGTGAGCAGGGAGAGTGAGGGCGGTGTGTGCGGGGCACTGGTCTGGAAGGACATGAAAGTGTCAGCTGGGATTAGGAGTGTACGAATAGCATAGCATAAATGGAACAAGATGTTTAGTTTCTGATGCTCCTTTCCTATCATATATCTATTTCTCAGTATTCCATACAAGAGTATGATCTCTTTGCCTCCCATTTCTTTGATTTCTCAAAGTAAGGTGTCAGGGGTCTAACACTTTTGGGTATCTGTGCTTCTGTAATGACTGTAACTATGACTAGAGAGAAAGGTTTTAGATGACTGTGTCAGTAAACTGATGAGGGAGAATTTCCTACAGCTTTGCTGTCACCTGCTGTGTGGTTCTCATGTCTTGAGCAGAGCCAGAGCGCATGGTTTGCTGCCTGGGCTGCGGCTGGCTGAATGACCCAGCTCCGGTGATATAACTCAGGCTGGGCCTGTGAGTATGCTGCTGAAACTGGGTCATCCACTTTGCTTCAGCTAAATGGAAGACTGCTGTAAAATGCCTGGCCATTGGCCAGAGTTCTGCAGGTAGAGAAGCCACAGAAATTTTACAGCCCAGAAGAATCAGCCCAGAAATGAGACTAGATGCTTTAACCTGTAATTACCACCTATGGGTGGCTCAGCCGATTAAGTGTCTGACTTTTGATTTTGACTCTGGTTATGATCTTACCATTGTGAGATTGAGCCCTGCATTGGGCTCAGTGTGAAGTGCAAAGCCTGCTTGGGATTCTCTCTCTCTCTCCCTGCCCCCCCCCCATGTTTTCTCTCTGTCTCTTTCAAAATAACATAAACTTAAAAAAAAAATTACTGGGGCGCCTGGGTGGCGGAGTCGGTTGAGCGTCCGACTTCAGCCAGGTCACGATCTCGCGGTCCGTGAGTTCGAGCCCCGCGTCGGGCTCTGGGCTGATGGCTCAGAGCCTGGAGCCTGTTTCCGATTCTGTGTCTCCCTCTCTCTCTGCCCCTCCCCCATTCATGCTCTGTCGCTCTCTGTCCCAAAAATAAATAAACGTTGAAAAAATTAAAAAAAAAAAAATTACTGTGAATTACTGAGAAACTGTGAACCGTTTCTCCTTATCTCTGCTTGCCACTCCCTCTACACCATGGCCCCTTATTTCAGTGACTGAGATATAATACCATCTATGTGACGGGCAAAAAAATAATTGTGTTTGTGTGGATGTGTTTTTCTTCTAGAAGAGTATATGATAACTAATGGTATAGCTATGTAAGAGGTGTAAAATCATAGAATTTTTTTATAACTTTTTTTAATGCTTATTTTTGAGAGAGAGAGAGAGAGAGAGAGAGCAAGCTCGAGCACACGCAAGTGGGGAAGGGGCAGAGAGAGAGGGAGACACAGAATCCAAAGCACGCTCCAGGCTCCGAGCTGTCAGCACACATCCCTACTTGGGACTTGAACTCACTAACCGTGGGATCATGACCTGAGCCAAAGTCAGATACTCAACCGACTCAACCACCCAGATGCCTCTAAAATCACATAATTTTTTTTTTTAATTTTTAAAAAAAAATTTTTTTTTTCAACGTTTATTTATTTTTGGGACAGAGAGAGACAGAGCATGAACGGGGGAGGGGCAGAGAGAGAGGGAGACACAGAATCTGAAGCAGGCTCCAGGCTCTGAGCCATCAGCCCAGAGCCCGACGTGGGGCTCGAACTCACGGAGTGCGAGATCGTGACCTGGCTGAAGTCGGACGCTCAACCGACTGCGCCACCCAGGCGCCCCAAAAATCACATAATTTTTAACCCATCCTCTGGGCACTAGTTTAAGCTTGCTTAGAATATGACCTTTTCTTAATATGTCTTAATTAGTTATAGGAACCAAGTCAGACTCTTTGAATAATGACTTAGTAGAAGACACTTAACTGGAAGGTATTTAAACTAGTAATGTGTTTACAGGAACCATTTAAGATATCTTATTATTTTAGTAAGGCAACAATCAAGTCTTGTGAAAGAAAAATAAGAGAAAAAATTATTTTTTACAAAAATCCAAATTTTCCAGTTCAGAATTCAATTTTCGTATGTTTAACAATGTACAATATTTGTATTTTGTGTTTGTGATTTTTAATACATTGCCATACATATAAAAAGGAAAATATTATTTTTTAATGATATTTATTCTAGTAATTAGATTTTCTGCTTTTTAAGTGAATTTTGTATCTCATTAAAACTTTTATTTTCAACACTAAAACCAAGACCATTTGAATGAAACACTTTTTTTTTTTCTTTGTTTATTTTTTTTTTTTATGAAATTTATTGACAAATTGGTTTCCATACAACACCCAGTGCTCATCCCAAAAGGTGCCCTCCTCAATACCCATCACCCACCCTCCCCTCCCTCCCACCCCCCATCAACCCTCAGTTTGTTCTCAGTTTTTAACAGTCTCTTATGCTTTGGCTCTCTCCCACTCTAACCTCTTTTTTTTTTTCCTTTCCTTCCCCTCCCCCATGGGTTCCTGTTAAGTTTCTCAGGATCCACATAAGAGTGAAACCATATGGTATCTGTCTTTCTCTGTATGGCTTATTTCACTTAGCATTACACTCTCCAGTTCCATCCACGTTGCTACAAAGGGCCATATTTCATTTTTTCTCATTGCCACGTAGTACTCCATTGTGTATATATACCACAATTTCTTTATCCATTCATCAGTTGATGGACATTTAGGCTCTTTCCATAATTTGGCTATTGTTGAGAGTGCTGCTATGAACATTGGGGTACAAGTGCCCCTATGCATCAGTACTCCTGTATCCCTTGGATAAATTCCTAGCAGTGCTATTGCTGGGTCATAGGGTAGGTCTATTTTTAATTTTCTGAGGAACCTCCACACTGCTTTCCAGAGCGGCTGCACCAATTTGCATTCCCACCAACAGTGCAAGAGGGTTCCCGTTTCTCCACATCCTCTCCAGCATCTATAGTCTCCTGATTTGTTCATTTTGGCCACTCTGACTGGCGTGAGGTGATACCTGAGTGTGGTTTTGATTTGTATTTCCCTGATAAGGAGCGACGCTGAACATCTTTTCATGTGCCTGTTGGCCATCTGGATGTCTTCTTTAGAGAAGTGTCTATTCATGTTTTCTGCCCATTTCTTCACTGGGTTATTTGTTTTTCGGGTGTGGAGTTTGGTGAGCTCTTTATAGATTTTAGATACTAGCCCTTTGTCCGATATGTCATTTGCAAATATCTTTTCCCATTCCGTTGGTTGCCTTTTAGTTTTGTTGGTTGTTTCCTTTGCTGTGCAGAAGCTTTTTATCTTCATAAGGTCCCAGTAATTCACTTTTGCTTTTAATTCCCTTGCCTTTGGGGATGTGTCGAGTAAGAGATTGCTACGGCTGAGGTCAGAGAGATCTTTTCCTGCTTTCTCCTCTAAGGTTTTGATGGTTTCCTGTCTCACATTTAGGTCCTTTATCCATTTTGAGTTTATTTTTGTAAATGGTGTGAGAAAGTGGTCTAGTTTCAACCTTCTGCATGTTGCTGTCCAGTTCTCCCAGCACCATTTGTTAAAGAGGCTGTCTTTTTTCCATTGGATGTTCTTTCCTGCTTTGTCAAAGATGAGTTGGCCGTACGTTTGTGGGTCTAGTTCTGGGGTTTCTATTCTATTCCATTGGTCTGTGTGTCTGTTTTTGTGCCATGAATGAAACACTTTTTAAGATGCATGTACGTGTACTTATTTTCTTAAATGTGGCATATAATTGGTCTTTCAAGTTATTACTCTAATTTGCCATATAATGGTGGTATTACTGTCTCCTTGGATCTTTTCAGGGAGTGCTTTTTGACAAAATTATCTCATTAAAATTTTTTTCTTTTTGTAATCCTTTTTTCCTGTGTAAAAAATCTGTCATTTTTCATGTATTTGCCTCTGTCAGTGAATGATTCTCTTAGTTTCTTAAATTTCCTGCTGATTTTAATATATGGCTTTCAGTTATGTTTGGATTTGAATTATAAAAATGGCTTGTTATAATTATGTAATTGTATCTTATTTCTGTTCTTTTCTGATTGCCCTCAATTCTGAGTGAGGCCTGAGAGCCTTAACATTTAAGATTTCAGAGCCTTGGTGCGTAGACTTGGTGACTATTCAGACACTTGTATTGCTTCCTGCCTAGTTATCGACTATGTTTATAATTGTTACGGTGATACCCTTAGGTTCAAAAAAAAAAAAAAACACCTTTAAGTAATACTTTTCTGATTCCTTGTTTCCACTTTCTCTTTACTTTTAGAGTATGCCAAGATGGAAGGAAGCCACATACAATAAGATTAATAATCCGTCGGTATTCACCTGAGAATCACTGTAGCCGTGAGAGTCGTCAGTGCCCTATTCCATCGCATGTAATTCAGAAGTTAGGGACAGGTTTGGGATATTTTTCTAATAATTTAATTGGCAGATTGAACTCTTAAAAAAACAAAAACAAAAACTTTGAATTAGCAATATGGCCCAAAGATGGAGAGTCTTCACAGGGAGTTAGTTAGCTATTAAATACCTTCATTATATCAGGAATTTTCACAGAACGACTTTGTTGTTTGTTGTTTTTTAATAGATAATAAAAATAAAGCTGCAGTTAACAGTGTTCCCCAAGTACAGAGAAAACAAAACTATGATAATGTGTTACATGATTCAAGATAACTTCTTTATGGGCATTTAGGTCATTTCCATTTTTTGGCTATTATGAAATATGGTGCTATGAACATTTGCATGCAATTCATTGGGCAGATATATGGTTTTGTTTGTCTTGGGTAGATTACAGAGAGTGGAACTGTTGGGTTGTATGTTAAGTTGAACTTTTAAGAAACTGCCAAACGGTTTTCTGAAGTGAGTATAAACATTTGTATTCTTACCAAGAATGCATGAAGGTTCTAGGCTTTCATATTCTCTTCACACTTAGTGTTGTCAGTTTCTTTTTTTTTTTTCTTTCTGTTTAATTTCTTTAATGTTTCCAATACTAATATTTTTTCCAAAAAGTAGAGGAAACATCTCCAGGTATTTATCTAGCATTTATAATTTTCATACAGAAATGGTATATGGCATAGTGCCATAGTTTTAACATTAAAAAATAATTATTTTAAATTATAGTAAATTATAAAAGTATTCACATACATAATCATTATAAGAATTCAGAGTTTTATAAACCAAAATAAGAGAAAAAAGTAATTTTTTCAATTTAAATTAAAAGTCTAATTTTTTAGGACGTTTACTTCATCATTCATTTATTTATACTAGTTGCTTTGGTATACTTTTAGGTTGGATAAGATATACCTTCTATTTGTTATAGGGTATCTATTCCATTATTTTAGGTACACTTTCTTGAGCAGAATGTATGTATAATGATATAATGATTATGTATATATAATGATATACAAATTGTAGCTTTTTGCATGTTAATATAAGTTGGTGTATTTTATTATAGTCATTCTTGTGGCCTTGTAGTAGTATTTCATTGTGTTTTGGGTTTTGTTTTTTTTTTTTTCTTTTATGGATAATGCTTTTCATGGTCTATGTAAAAATTCTTTGCCTAACCCAAAAGTCACAGATATTTCCTCCTGTGTTTTCTTTTAGAAATGTATAGTTTTGGGGTGCCTAGGTGGCTCAGTCTATTAAGCATCTGACTCTTGATTTTGGGTCAGGTCATGAACTCATGGTTTGTGAGATTGAGCCCACTTCAGGCTCTGTGCTGACAGTGCAGAACCTGCTTGGTTTTCTCTCTTCCTTTCTCTCTGCCTGCTCGTGTATGCTCTCTCTCTCTCAAAATAATAAACATTTAAAAAAATTAAAAAAAAAAAAAAGAAATGTATAGTTTTAGGGGCACCTGGGTGGCTCAGTAGGTTGAGTGTCTAACTTTTGATTTTGGCTCAGGTCATGATCTCACAGTTGTGAAACTGAGCCCTGCGTCAGGCTCAGCATGAAATTCAGAGCCTGCTTGCGATTCTCTCTCACTCCCTCTTTCTTTGCCACTCCCCTGCTTGTGCTCTCTCTCAAAAGAAATAAATAAACTTAAAAAAAAAAAAAAGGGCACCTGGGTGGCTCAGTCAGTTAAACGTCTGACTCTTGGTTTTGGCTCAGGTCATGATCTCACAGTTCGTGAGTTTGAGCTCCAGGTTGGGTTCTGTGCTGACAGCCGGGAGCCTGCTTGGAATTCTCTCTCCCCCCCCCCCCCTCCCCCCCTCCCTCCCCCCCTCTCCCTCTCTCTCTCTCTCTCTCTCTCTCTCTCTCTCTCAAATAAACATTTCAAAAAATTAAAAAAAAATTTATAGTTTTAAGCTTTACACTTAGATCCACTTTGAGTAAATATTTATGTATGGTGTAAGAATCTTAGTTCATTCTTTTGTATATGGATATCCAGTTGTTCCAACAGAATTTGTTAAATAGACTCCTCTTTCTCTCTTGAATTGTCATGGCACCTTTGTTAAAAACTAACTGACAACAGAAGTGTTTCTTTCTTTATATGCTTAGTCCATTGATTTATATGGTTATCCTTCTACCAGTGCTACCCTGATACTTTGTTGTAAGTTTTGAAATTAAGTAGTGTAAGTTCTCCAGCTTTGTTCTTTTTTGAAATTCTTTTGGCTATACATGATCCTGGGCTTTTGTTTGTGGGAAGATTTTAAAATAGGAATTTGATTTGTGTATTTGTTTTAAGTTTATTCAAATTTTGTATTTATTTTGAGTCAGTTTTAGTAATTTTTAATCTTACAGGAATGTATCCATTTCATCCAAGTTGTCTAATTTGTTGGCATGAAGTTGTCAGTATTCTTTTATTATCCTTCTAATTTTTGTAGGATCTATAGTGATGTCTCCTATTTCATTCTTGATTTTGGTAATTCATGTATTCTCTTTTTTTCTTTATCATTCTAGCAAAGGTTTATCTGAGTGAGGCCTTATTCAGGTTATATTTGTCTTTTCTAAGATCCAACTTTTGGTATCATTGATTTCTGTGTTGTTTTTCTACTTTCTATTTCATGTATTTTTGCCCTGTCTTTGTTATTGCCTTCTTTTTTCTTGCTTTAAGTTTAATTTGCCTTTTCCCCTCTGGTTTCTTAAGATGGAAGCTTACATTATTTATTTTATACAGCTTTATTTTCTAATAATTCAAGTTTAAAATTATACCTTTCCTTTTAGTAGTGCTTTAGCTTCATTCCATAATTTTTGTTGTATTTCCTTTTCATTAAGGTCAAAATTACTTCTAATATCCTTGTGATTTCTTCTTTGACCCCAATCTTGTTTAGAAATTTGTTTAATTTCCAAGTATTTGATGGTTTCCCAAATTTCATTCTGTTGTTGATTTCTACTTTAATTTCATATTGATCAGAGAACATATTTTGAGTATTTTCAGTCTTCAGATTTATTGAGTCTAATTTTATTGCCTAGCATATGGTCTGTCCTGGAAAATGCACCATTTATGTTTGAAATGAAGAGTTGAGCAACACTATCAAACCATTCTCCGTAACTAAAATGTATGGAAAACTCTACCAACGCAGCATTTTTGAATGACAATTTGTCCGGATATATAATTCTTGATAGTTTTTCCTTCCATACTGTGAATATACTATTCTCTTGTTTTCTGGTTTCCATTATTTATGGTGAGAAAAGAGTTTTCTATTAATAGTGTTATCAGTCTCCTTCCAATCAAGAGAGAAAAACCACACAAAAATTTGCATAGAGGAAGTTTCACAAAAGTATTAAACTATGATGGGGAGTGACTCTAAAGGTATAAAGAGAACTCTTTTTTGTTTGTTTTTAATGTTTGTTTATTTATTGTAAGAAGGAGAGAGAGAGTGCACACATCGGGGAGGGGCAGAGAGAGAGGGAGGGAGAGAATCCCAAGCAGGCTCCGCACTGTCCTTTAAGAGGTACCCAAGGACTGAGGAAAAGTACTCAGGGAAGGACAAACTTGGAAAGGAGAGTCCCCCTACCCCTCAAGGAGAAGGTGTGGTTGCAGAACATTGGATGGTAGAGAAATCCTTTGAATTCCCTGGCCCAGAGCTGGTCCATAGTTACTGGGTGAGGAGAAAACCATCCTCTGATCTGTGGATAGCTTGTGGGCACACAGAAGGAGTTGGGATGGTGGGAGCTTGCTTACTGGTGAGGCAGTGCATGAGTTGGCGTATGCAGTGTTCATGTTGGGAGGGCTTCTGTTACCAACCTTTTAGGATGCAGGCAAGCTGAGGCTAGTGGCTACTTGTGCTGAAGAAATCTGTATTCTGCTAGTGCAAAGGTGGAAGAGATGGTGCCTGCATAGGAAGAGCTGGAGGAAGCAACCACCTAAGTCAAGGCAGTTAGGTGAGTGTGCAGAATGAGTTGGGGCACTTCCTGGTAGGTATGGTGTTTGAGTTGGTAGTGCCATGGTACATAGTCACTAAGCTCAGACTTGGGCTCGAGGTTGCTTAGGGACTGGGCATTCCACATGTGTGTGATATGGCAAGCACTATTAGATGTGCCCACATGTACTACCAAAAACCATGTAATGAATGGAAGCAAGAAAAATTAAATGGCAATACATCCAGGAAGAGAATCTGCCTTTCTCCTTTAGTGGTCTTCTGGTGTTCTCTAATGACAAAACTTAGTATCATATTCAATGTAGAAAATTTTAAAGAGTCTAAGCATTATCAGAGCAGGTACTGAAGGGTGAATTTGGAGCTGAGTTGTACTGTACTATAACAACAGTTGTATTGTTATTCTCCTTCATGTGATGGGTCATTTGTCTCTTTGTTTTTCAGCAGTTTGACCATGATGTGTCTAAAAGTATGGAATCTTTGTGTTTTTCTTACTTGGGATTTATTGAGCTTCTTGATTCTGTAGATTAATTTTTTAATGAAGTTTGCAGAATTTTAGGCTCTTATTTCTTCAAAAACTCTTTCTTGCCCTTTTTTCCCTCTCATCTCCTCTGCGATTCTCATTGTGAATATGTTGATATGCTTGATAGTGTCCTACAGATATGTGCAATTCTGTTCATTTTTTCTTCAGTCTTTCTTCTCTCCTTTTTCAGATTGGATTTCTTTTTTTTTTTTTTAAGATTTTTATTTTTTGAAGTAATTTCTATACCCAATGTGGGGCTCAAACTTAGAACCCTAAAGTCAAGAGTCTCATGCTCTACTGAGGCAGCCAGGCACCCCAAGATTGGATAATTTCTATTGAGTTGCCTTCAAGTTCTCTTGATTCAGCTATCCAAACCACTGTTGCCCATCTAGTGATTTTATTTGTTTTGATTACTGTAATTTTAACTCTAGATTTGCTATTCGCTTTGTTTATTTGTGTGTTTGATTCTGTTTCCTTATGAGATTCTCCTTTCTTGGTAGTCTATCATATTTTACTTTAATTCCTTAAAATAGATTTCTTTAATTCTTTGAATATGTCCATGGTAGCAGCTTTGAAGTCTGCTAAATCCAACTCAAAGTCAATTTCTATCAACTGCTTTTTCCTCCTGACTAGATCACACTCCTGTTTCTTTATGTATTGTAATATTTTGTTTGAAAAATGGACATTTCAGATAATGGGTTTTATCAACTCTAGATTTGGATTTTTTTTCCTGTGGGCTCCCCGCCCCCCCCCCCCGCCTTTTTCTTTTCTAACTTGTCTGAACTTAAGCCACAGAATCTACCTCCCCTGTGATTTGCAGCCTCTGATTTCTCTGCTTAGCTTTCTTTTTCTTTTTTAATTTAAATAAAAATAATTTATTTTGGCTTCTAGGCTACCCCTGTGTCTACATAGTTTAGTAGTTAGCCAATGACTGGTCAAAGCTCTTGCCTGAATGCTAGAGCCTGAAAGGCTTCTACTTTCTGTCAGTAGATAAGTGCATGGGTTGGAGAGCACTTTACAAAATTAAGCCATTTTCAGGGTGCTGGGGTTGCTCAGTTGTTTGAACATCTAACTTGATTTCAGCGTAGGTCATGATCCCAGGGTCATAGGATGGAGCTCTGTGCTGAGCATGGAACCTGTTTGGGATTCTCTCTCTCTCTCTCCCTCCCTCCCTCCCTCCCTCCCTCCCTCCCTCTCTCCCCCTCCCTCCCCCTCCCCCTCCCGCTGCCCCTCTCCCCAGCTTATGCCCTCTCTCTTTCTCCCTCTAAAATTAAAAAAAAAGAAAAAAAAAGTGAGGCCATTTTCAGCTCTGCCTTAGGGGCTTTTATTTTCTGTAGCCCACTTGCATCTTCCGTGTATGTTGGTTGCCATTCTGTTCAGGCTCGTGTGGAGAGCTTGGGCCTTCTCTGGCTCCCCTTCATGTGCATGCAGTCTCCCAGTCGGCTGGGTTGGGAGGAGAGCTTATCCAGTCCCTCTATGGCTCTCTCATTTCCAGATCTCCTGGGTAAATTTATGGCTGGTCCACTGATGTTTTTGCTCATTCCAGTCACAACTACAACCTCAGGCTAGAGTGCTATGCAGTTTCCCCATTTGTTTCCTACCAGGTTTATTCACTTCACTGGGCTTCTGCCTCTGCCTCAAATCAAGTCTGTCCTTTCTGGCAACAGAGCTGCTGCTTTCACAGCCTGCCTCACCTGGCAGGATTGCTGCGTGAAGATATGAACAATCCCAGCCAGTAAGATTGCGGTCTCGTACTTTCTTATTTAAGTTCTCAGTTCATTTGCCTTTCATTCATTTCCAGACCCTCAAAATGGCTGTTTTGGGCAGTTTTGTTTAGTTCTGTTTTTCCAGTTTTTTTAATTAGAGAAAAAGCATGGTGGGGGCGGGCGGAGAGAGAGAGAGACACAGAGACAGAGAGAGAATCCAAAGCAGGCTGTGCATTGTCAACCTAGAGCCCAATGCTGGGCTTCAATTCACGAACCTTGAGATCACGACCAGATCCGAAGTCGGGCACTCAACTGACTCAGCCACCCAGCCACCCAATTTTGTTAAGTTTTATTACGGTTTTATGGGGAGATTTTCTTACCTCATGACACTTCCATAACCAGAAGTCCTGTATTTCAAATCTTTTGAAAACTTTAACTCATTCGGCATTTTGTCTTAGTGTTTAGGTTGGCTCAGTTTAGTATATAATGTCAAGGTGTTTTCAATGATATCTATTTAAGATTTTAACTTTTTAATTGAAGCAGTATACATTAGATTTAGCTTTTAATATTGATTATGATACAGTGTGCTTAGATATTGTCTTGTCAAACATTTTATTTAGGAAATTATGATGTGATGACTCCAATGGTTGATATACTTATGAAACTTTTTCGAAATATGGTGAATGTGAAGATGCCATTTCATCTTACCCTTTTAAGTGTGTGCCTCTGCAACCTTAAAGCATTAACCACTGCTAAGAAAGGGACTATTGATTATTATTTAACACCATCATTATCGACAACTTCCCGCTCTGGCAAGCGCAGTTTTGTGAGTACACTGTTTGATTTGTGTGGTTAAGTTACAAATCTAAGTTTGTGTTCCATGGATACAATTTAGAAATTCCTCCAGATAATATTGTTCAAATGACTTACTCGTATATTGTACCCATTACATAAGCATCACTGGATAAAAGAGAAAACCACTATGGAGGTTCCTTGTTTTGGGAGTGTTAACTTCCAAAAGTTTGGAGCAACCTTTCTCCAAAAACTGCACTACAGATAGCCATAAGGAACTAATAGCAACAGTCTGTCATCATGAAAGACTTAACGGAAAATCACAAGATTCTACTGATGAGAAAATTACCTTTCCTTTTGACATTGATCTTGAAATTTTCTATGAACTACCAGAAGAGATACAAAAAGAGGAATATGATGATTAGCTAATATGTGAAAATATTTCCAGATATTGACAATAAAAAAATTATACATAAGCTACCAGTGTCCCCCCAATGTTTTGTTAAAGTATTTACATTTTCTTAGTTTTAAAATTATATTAAATTTTGATAGCAAGATTGATATAATACAACTAATGATTCTACAGTTGTAGAAATTAAGAGTGTGGCAGTAGAGAAGCAGAGGCCAGTCATATTTTCAGGTGACTAAAAACAAAAGCCTATATATACGGCCATTTAGCACACCTCTAGTTACTAAATATGGGATGTTTTAGAAAATAATCATATTTTACTAAATTGTTCTTGCCTATAGTTAACTGTTAATTTAAAATGATTTTATTATTTTCTTTGTTTTAACGTTTAGTATAATTTCAGTAATATTTTCATTTACATTTAAGTTTAAAATGAGAACAGAATACTGTTACAGAAATAATGAATTAGTACCCTCTTCAAATTACTTTTTTCCTGTGGCCCTTTTATTCCCTTTATTAACTGAAATTTAAGGAGGTATTTATTTTTTGCTTCTTTAAAAAAATTTGTTTTTAATGTTTATTTTCCAGAGACAGAGTGTGAGCGGGGGAGGGGCAGAGAGAGAGACACAGCACAGAATCTGAAGAGGCTCCAGGCTCTGAGCTGTTGGCACAGGGCCCGACGTGGGGCTCGAACTCACAAGCCGTGAGATCGTGACCTGAGCTGAAGTTGGATGCTTAACCGACTGAGCCACCCAGGCGCCCCTGTTTTTTACTTCTTAATCTGTACAATCAGAATTGTAAGACTTTAATTTATAGTGGTATTAGGTAAATATAAGTGGAATACAGTAAATATAGTGTGCCAGATCTCTTCCTTTACTTTTTTGAAGTTATGGTTGTATTGATGTTTCCTGAGTTATATTTGACTGTGAATACATTTTCATGGTGCTCAAAACTGGAGGGAAAATTTAAGTGAAAAACTTTACATAGAAAAATTATGCAAATTAGGGGCACCCGGGTGACTCATTGGTTATCCAATTTTGGCTCAGGTCATGATCTTGCCATTCGTGGGTTCTAGCCCTGCATTGGGCTCTGTGTTGACAGCTCAGAACCTGAAACCTGCTTTGGATTCTGTGTGTCCTTCTCTCTGCCCCTCCCCTGCTTGCACTGTCTCTCTCTCTCAAAAATAAATATTAAAAAAAAAAAACTTAAAAATTTAAAGACAAATTATGCAAATTAGGGCTGAAGATGTTTTTTGAATTTTTATGTAAATGTAAACAGTGTTAACATTTTAATACTGACATTGGATTTTTATCATAGAAAATTTTTTTTTCTTTCTGTTAAACGTTACACTTCAGAATAGGGATTGTATGAAAACCAGTCCTTGATTCATTGATTCTTTCTTTCTTTCTTTCTTTCTTTCTTTCTTTCTTTTCTTTCTTTCTTTCTTTCTTTCTTTCTTTCTTTCTTTCTTTCATTTATTTATTTATGAATGATACCCTTAGGTGAATCATTTATTTTCTAGGCCATCATTCCTTTATCCACAGAATTGGAAATGTGAAAACACGATTGTTAAGATCCTTTCCAAGTTTCCAAACACATACCTATCTTCTGGCTCAATGCTATCTAGGAAGGAAACCTCTCCCTAGAATAGTGAATAAAAATGCACACAATAGTGTGACTAATTATGGTGGATTTATCATCTCTAGTTCTTTGGAACTGGCCAAAAGAATTGAAATTATTGAGTAGGATAGAAACATGTTGGTCAGATAATGGCTATAGTCATGCTTCAGCAGTATGAATATTTAAAAGATACCAGATATCTTAAACTACTGTGTTATCCTTGTGTTCTAGAAAATGAAAGACACTCATGTGGAAGATTTTTCCAAAGACAAAGAAACAAGTTGGGATTTTCTACCATCTGGAAGAATTGAAAGTACAAGAACTGGGGAAGCTCCAGTAGATACTACACATTTTTCTAAAGAAAAAGACACTGATGAATTCCCACTCTGGTCACTTTCTGAAGGTATTGACCAAGAAGTCTTTAAGGAACTTCCAGTAGATATTCAAGAAGAAATCCTTTCTGGAAAATCTGGAGAAAAACTTGAAGGCAAAGAAAGTTTGAGTTGTCCATTACATGCTTCTAGAGGAGTATTATCTTTCTTTTCTACAAAACAAATGAAAGATAGTCCCTTAAATCCTAAAGATCATTTATCCAGTAGCAAACAGATGTCTTCTTCCTGTGAACCAGGAACATCAGGTTTAAGTAGCAGTAGTTGCTCTTCTCCGTCTAGCCAAAAGGATTATTCACATTATTTAGACAGTAGATTAAAAGATGAGCAAATGAGTCAAGGACCTAAAGAATCTCAAGGATTTCACTTTTCACATACAAACCCCGCTGTATCTATTTTCCATTCATTTCCAAATTTGCAGAGTGAGCAACTTTTCTCCACAAACCGCACTACAGATAGCCATAAGGAACCACTAGCAACAGTCTCTCATCATGAAGGACTTCCAGAAAATAGAGAGCAAGATTCTACTGATGAGAAAATTACCTTTCCTTCTGACATTGATCCTGAAGTTTTCTATGAACTACCAGAAGAGGTACAAAAAGAGCTGTTGGCACACTGGAAGAGAACAGGATCAGATTTCCACATTGTACATAAATAAGCATGTTCAGAAAAAGGTCTAGAAAGCAAAGGAAAGGCCATTGTTCTCAGATCTAGCAGTTTATTAAGCTCCTCTAAATTAAACACTAATAGATATTCAATAATGTAGAAATCTAATATAAGATGTTCCAGATAAAAGCAAGTGTAGTAATGGGAAGTAAATTCTGGCACAAAACATAAAAATATTTATAACAGAAATAATGTAAAATGACCTTCTTATTTCTAAAGCTATTTTATATTGCTTTTCAATAAAAAGAGTATCATGGTTAGTACATTTCCCATAAATTAAGGGATGGGGTGGGAGATATATGTACCTATATGTAAAAAATAGGCTAGCTAAATCATTGCTATAATATAGCAAAGAACATTTTTTTTTTCTGTGAAATAATGAAATGGCTCAAGAAATTTAGCCCATTAGGAAACTTCCAAATAAGAAATTCTGCTGCTATCTATTAAAAATTCAGTTATCTTTGGCTGAAGTACTATGTACTGTTTAATAAGTTGATTTTTTAAAAAAATACCAAAGCAATGTATATTCAGTTAATGCTTCTGAGTACGCTAGAACCTACTATATTGCCTAGCACATAGAAGGCACTCAAGAAATAATGAACGGTGTGGCAGGGGCCAGGTGGGAAGTTGGGCAGGGAAGTGTACATGTTGCAGAGAACTAGAAGGAACTCTCCATCCAGGTACATTAAGGGGAGGGTGGACCCCAAAAAGGCAGTATGATAGGTTTTTTAGAATGCTAAGTAATGGAAGAATTCATTTCCTTCTGGCTAGTCTTTCAAAAAAAAAAAATTTTTTTTTTAGTGTTTATTTTTGAGACAGAGAGAGACAGCATGAGCAGGGGAGGGGCAGAGAGAGAGGGAGACAGAATCTGAGGCAGGCCCCAGTCTCTGAGCTGTCAGCACAGAGCCCAATGTGGGGCTTGAGCTCAAGAACCGCAAGATCATGACCTGAGCAAAGTCGGACGCTTAACCAACCGACTGAGCCACCCACGCGCCCCTACTTCTGGCTAGTCTTTAGAGTTTTTCAGTAATGATTAGATGTTTTTGCATCTTCTTTTTGGAGATGAGACTATGGATGTCATACCTACAGCAGATATATGCAGTCACTAAATTGATGGTGTCAGTTTTTCCCATTCATTGCTTTCTCCTTTTGTCTGCAAGATTAAAAATTGGGTATATAAGATTGTGGACATCCTGTAATTTGCAAGACATAAGGAAGTTTCTAGAACACACCAAAGTATACCTCAGCACTGATTTAGAAGAGGCCTGTTCTCAAGTTTATGACCTTTGCAGATATAATCTAAAGACAAAAATAAAGTACACAAATGTGAATAAAGAGTAGTGTAAAGGTGCTTTCTTCTAGGGAAGACATTTTATGTTAGTTTTAGATTCCTTGAAATTTGAAAATTTCCTTACCAAGGATTTTTAACAGGGAGTTTAGGGTTATCAAAAACAACTTGGAGCAAAAACATCAAAAGGTACTCATAAGCAAATATTTAGTACTCTGCATCAAGGACTCTGGAATTTTCTACATGTAGTATACAGGTAAGGTTGTTACATTGATAAAAAGAATATATATATTTTTAGATAATCCATTTTTTAAAGGTTTCTAATAATCCTTGTATTAGTTCAGCCAGAAATTATTAGACAGCTAGAAAGGTTTAAAAGAAAAAAAGGCTAAGAAAAATAAAACACTTTTGGCCAGTTTAAAAAGAATGTAAAGTAATAGTTAAAAGTACACCTTCTGAAGAGAGAGAATGCAGGGGGTAAATCACAGCGTTGCTACATATTCTGTGACCTTTAGTTAGTCTTTCAGCATCTTTGTGCCTCCACGTTCTGAGTTTTTAGGTTATCTTTTATTTCCATGTCCTTTTTAATCTTTTAGCTATTTTATATTCTTAAACTGGCCAAAACTGTTTTAAGCTCCTTTGGTGTTCTCCAGATTCACTGTAATGTTTGGAGATGTGAATTTCCTTTATTAATCTCAGTATGTGCTGGCTTCCTGTGTCTTTGACATTAGTTCTGTAAAATTTTTGGCCACTGACTGGACACATGATGGCCTCTCTTACTCCATCCTTCATGTTTGTTAAAATTTCATCTTGTTTGTGCTGCATTTTGGTTCATTTCCTCAACTTTGTCTCTTGTTCTTTAATTTGTTTTTCAGCATTGTCTGATCTACTGTTTAAAACACTAATGATGGGGGTGCCTGGATGGCTCAATTGGTTAAGCATCTGACTCTTGATTTCAGCTCAGGTCATGATCTCACGGTTCATTCCGCACTGGCAGTGTGGAGTCTGCTTGGGACTCTTTCTCTCTCCCTCTCTCTCTGCCCCTGCCCCACTCGCTCTTGCTTTTTCTCTAAAATAAATAAATAAACTTAAAAAAAAAAACAAAACACTAATGATGGCTTTAATTTTAGTAATTATATTTTTTCATTTGATTCTTTTTCTCATCTTCCTATTTATTCGTTATAGTCTCATATCAGTCCATTTCTAATTTTTAAAAACTCGGGGCACCTGGGTGGCTCGGTCAGTTAAGCGTCCGACTTCAGCTCAGGTCACGATCTCGCGGTCCGTGAGTTTGAGCCCCGCGTCGGGCTCTGGGCTGATGGCTCAGAGCCTGGAGCCTGCTTCCGATTCTGTATCCCTCTCTCTCTGCCCCTCCCCCGTTCATGCTCTGTCTCTCTTTGTCTCAAAAATAAATAAACGTTAAAAAAAATTAAAAAAACTCAAAAATATATTTTTAATCATTTCAGTATTTTAAGTCTTTTTAAGTCTCAGTTTTTGGATATTGTCATGTACCATTTTGGCCTGTTTCCTTGTGTGTGTGGCTGAGCTTAGTCTGTGGGAAGACAAAGGACCTAGATTGTGCTTGATTCCCTTCAGATTTGATTTGCATTTGCTTCCAGTGAGTCAGTATCAACCCATTCGGCACCACAGTAGCCCCTTCAAGGTCCTTCCTGAATGCGGTTGTCTTAGTTTGTCTTATTTTCATCTCCCTGGCCTTGCTACTGTCCCAAGGTTTTGTCTTCAGAGGTGGATGGCAGGCTGCTGTCAGCATTTGCTGTCAGGGTAAACCCCACCTTTCAAATTTGCTTTTTGCCTGATGCTTCCTGATCCTTTCCTGCTTTTGTTTCAGCTCATTGTTTTCCTCCCTGTGATTGTAGGGGATTGAGGCCGGGACATTCTCCTTATATAGTTCAATGAACAATGAGTTAAAAGGTGTGTTTTCTCCAGAATCTAGCGTTTTGTATTGGGAGAACTGGAAGTATCTGTCCCACCAATAGTGCCAAAGTGCAAATCTATTTGGATTTATTTTTTCCATATTGTTTTGTGCTTTCTGTTTTTCTCTTTTCTGTGCTATGCTTTTTTCCCCATTCTTTCATCTTTTTGGATTGCTTGAATTTTTTATTATGTATTTTCCCTTGACTGATTTGAAATGTAAACATTCTAAGTACTCTTGATTACTCTTAAGAATTTAACATGCTTAACATCCCCAAATGGTAAATACATGTATTATGGCACATAATACATGTATTATGCTTTAGGGTTGATACTATATATCTCTAACTACTACTTTATGTTTACCATGTATTATGGTAACAACATGTAAATACAAGTTGTTAAAATATGTTAATTCTGGTCAGATTCCTTTAGTATTTTATAGAGTTAATGTTTAGGTTTGCACACGTGATTATCTTTTTTTTTTTCCTGGCCTTTTTTCTTGCATATCAGAAATTCATTCCTGGGGCGCCTGGGTGGCTCAGTTCGTTGGGAGTCTGACTTTGGCTCACGTCATGATGTCACAGTTGATGGTTCAAGCCCCGCCTCGGGCTCTGTGCTGATAGCTCAGAGCCTGGAGCCTGCTTCAAGTTCTTTATCTCCCTCTCTCTCTGCCCTACCTCTGCTCGTTCTCTCTCTCTTTCTCTCTCTCTCAAAAATAAATAAAAATGTCAAAAAAAATTCCTTCAAAGTAGAATTCACTTTATAAAATTATGTCTTTAGAACTGTGGATTTCAAGTTGACTTCTTTGGGCTGTTTTAAGATGTTCACTTTTATCTTTGGAAGTCTATAGTTGTTAGAATATGTCTAGCCATAGATTTCTTTTTATCATGTTTAGGATTTAGGTGCTTTCTGAATCTCAATCTATATCTTCATCAAATCTAGTTAATTTCAATATTTAAAAATTTTGTGAAATCTACATACAGAAAAGTACAGAAGTAAGTTAGTGGGTAATTTTTTTTTTAATGTTTATTTTTGAGAGAGAGACAGAGACAGAGCACGAGTGAGGGAGGGGCTGAGAAAAAGGGAGACACAGAATCCGAAGCAGGCTCCAGGCACCGAGCTGTCAGCACAGAGTCCAATGTGGGGTTTGAACTCATGAACCGCGAGATCATGACCTGAGCTGAAGTTGGACAACCAACCGACTGAGCCATCCAGGTGTCCCAGTTAGTGGGTAATTATAAGCAACAACTATGTAACTAGGTCAAGAAATAAAACGTATCAAGTGATCAGAAGTCCAGAGATTTTTTTTTGTTTTTGGTTATGTAACTGAAATGAAGCAGTTTGCGGTAGGGGGTTCATCAAATTGAACACAACCCAAGGAAATGTTGAGAGCAAAGAACTTTTTATTGCTTGTTATAAGTGAGAAGACAGAGATAGCTCACAACTGTCTCACCATGCTGTTAGTACAGGAAGCTTTTATTCAGTGTAAGGGGTGGGAGCAAGGGAGATTGCACAGCCACTTTTGGTTCACTTGTGGATGCATATCATGTCAGGGGGCTAGTGCATACATCATATGTTCAAAAAATAGCAGAAAACTCTGCCCATAGAAGGAGATCGTAGCATTGTAATGAGCTGAATGTAATTTCAGGACAACTCAGGAGGGCTTTTGTGCTGGTCCTCAGCTCCAATCCAGCTCAAACTAGCTCAGATGAGGAGCTATCAGGTGAGACACCTAGCAAGGGGCTATCAGGTAAAACACCTAGTCAAGCTTCTCCTTGGCTGGAACCTTTGGTTCTGCAAAACAAAACCCAGTAATCCAGGCTTTTGTCCCTTCCCTCCTGCCTTCTGCTGATGGCTTTTGCCTCCTTCTTAGAGTGGCTTTCAGTTGCATCCTAGCTAACAGTTGTTTTCTTTTTGAATCACCACAGTAAGTCTGGCATCCGTCACCTATTCATAGTTACATTTTTTTTTTTTTTTTTTGCCCTGTAATGAGAACTTTTAAGATCTAAGGAAGTCCAGAGTTTTTCTTGGGGTTTCATCATGTAGGGAGGGTTTGGTAAATCATTGACTCTGTGGTTAAACTCCATCTCCAGTTCCCCAGGCTTCTACCTTCCCTGCATGTCAGGATGGTGCAAAGTCTCACCATTCTAATCATGTGGTTGGTATTTCTGTTGAGGGCTACTGCCATCCTAAGTCTTCCTGTTGGCATAAGCTGTCTAGGGCCCCCCATGAGCCACCTCATTAGCATGCACCATGATGAATAAGAGACACATTGTTTGGGATATTCTAAGATGTTTAGGAGCTCCATGCTGAGAACCCTGGACAACGACCAGATAAATTCTATTGCAGACTATTTTGAAACAAGTTTTGAGATGTTTTATGGCTCCAAATGTGTCCTATCTTAGTAAATGTTCTGTGTGTACTTGAAAGGAATATGTATTTTGCTGCTGGATGGAATGTTGTATAAGTGTCAATTAAGTTTAGTTAGTGTTCAAGTCTTCTGGATCCTTACTGATTTTTTTTTTGTATAGAGAGAAGAGTATTCAAATCTCCAACTATAAGTATAGATGTATCTTTTTCTCCTTGCTGCAGTATATCAATTTTTGCTTCATGTTATTTGAAGACACATTCAGGGATATTAAGTTCTGATGAATTGGGCCCTTTATTATTCTGAAATGACCTTTATCTCTGATAAATTCTTTGCTCTGAAAACCAGTTTCCTGATAAGAGCCACTATAGTTTTTAAAAAAAATTGTTAGACTAGTGTCTTTTCTTATCCTTTTAACCTATTTGTATGTTTATGTAAAAAATGAGGGTTTGGGGGTTACACAACAGATAGTTGGATCTTTTTCATTCAGTCTGATATCTTTGCCTTTTAATTGAGGTTTTTGACTTTATATTAACATGACGACTGATGCAATTTTGTGTAAATCTACCAGTCTGCTATTTATTTTCTACTTTTCCCCATGTGTTCTTTGTTCGCTTTTCTTTCTCTTCAGACTTTTACTGGGATTGAGTATTTTTTTTTTTTTATCATTCTGTCTTTTATCTTCCTTATTGGCATATTAACTATATAACTCTTTGCTCTCTTAGTGGTTGCTTTAGGGTTGATACTATATATCTCTAACTACTACTTTATGTTTAGGGGCCTTACACCAATATACTTCCGTTTGTCCCCAACTGGCCCTTGTGCTATTGTTACTATACACTTGACTTCTCCATACCTTGTAACTCCATAACATATTTTTATTATTTTTATTTTTGCTTTATACAGTCAAGGGGGAAAAGGCTATTAAATATACCCACATTTCTGGTACTCTTCGTTTATTTGTGTAGATCTGTATTTCCATCTGGTATCTTTTATTTCTGCCTGATAGACTTTAACATATTTTTGTAGTACAAGTCTGCTGGGCATGGATTCTTTCAGCATTCTTATGGCTTATGTCAAGTTGTTTTTATGTTACCTTTATATTTTTGAAGATAGTTTTGCTAAGTATAGAATTCTAATTTGACAGGCTTTTTTCTCCTCTTCTTTAAAGATGTTTTGTTCATGTCTTTTGATTTGGTATTATTTCCAAAATGAAGTCTGCTATTTTCATTGGTTCTTCTCTAAATAACATGTGGTTTTTTGGGGGGAGGAGGAGTAAGGGTCTGGTTGACTTTAAAGTTTTCTCTTTATAACTGGTTTTAAGAAATTTTATTATGACTTTCTTTGGTACAGTTTTATTCATGTTTGTTGTGTTTGGTATTTGTCAAGCTTCTGGAATCTGTTAGTTTATAGTGTTGTATCAAATTTGGAAAAATTTCAGCCAGTGTTTCTTCAAATATTTTTATGTCCCCCACTTCTTCTTTGGGGACTTGAATAAGACATTTTCAGGGTGCTTCAAGTTGTCCCATAACTCACTGGTATTCAGTTCATTTTTTTTCAGCCTTTTTTTTCTGTCTCTCTGTTAACTCTTGAATAATTTTTATTGCTCTGTCTTCAAGTTCATGAATTATTTCTTCCATAATAATTAATCTGCTGTTATTTCTATTCAATTTTCATGTCAGATATTTTACTTCTTTGGATATCTGATTTGGGTTGTTTAAAAAAAAATTTGTTTTTAATGGTTACTCATTTTTGAGAGGCAGAGAGAGACAGAGTGTGAGTGGGGGAGGGGGAGGGAGAGAGGGAGACACAATATCTGAAGGAGGCTCTAGGCTGTGAGCTGTCAGCACAGAGCCCGAAACAGGACTCAGACTCACAGAGTGTGAGATCATAACCTGAGCTGAAGTTACATGCTAAACTGACTGCCACTCAGGTGCCCTGATTTTGTTTTTGTTTTTTTTTTTTTTTTATATCTTTCATGTCTCTACTTAATGTACTCAATTTCTAAAATTTGTGTAGATATTTAAGCAACAAGGTTTAATATAGTAAATTAGATGTTTATAGAACCATTGAGTTGCTGAAGTAAGTAGTGGGTTCTGGGGTTGGCCTCCAGAAACACATCTGAGAACTAGGCAGAGCCCGTCTGCCAGATGAGTTGTCATTTGAAGCCATTGATGGAACTATGAATTCAAGGAGCTGGAATTAATGTGCTGTCACCACTGCCAGGGCTTGACATCTAGAAGGCTGGAGAATAGTTACCTGCAAGTGTGTCCCAGTAACCAGGGACAGGAAATCCGGAAGATACTGCTGCCTCTGTCATTGATGTACCCACCGTTTGGCACAAAAGAATCTAGCAGGTGGGTCCTTGCTGGCCAGCAGAAACAAACAAACAAACAAACCAAACAAATAGGAAAAATGGCCTCTGCCTCACTCAACTCCCAGAAGACTTCATCCAGTGGGTGTAACCTAACACATATCCAGAAGGCAGGTACAATCAACCCTGGGGATGCATGATTTATTTTTTATTTTTTTTAGCTTTACATCCTCTTTAGTTAGAAGCAAGGTAGAATGGAGGTGAACAAGCCAATACACAGAATCTGTCTAGTGTGTGTGTGTGTGTGTGTGTGTGTGTGTGTGTGTGTGTGTATAACTGAATTTTTAAATTAAAAAATTTTTTTTAATATTTATTTATTTTAGACAGAGCATGAGTGGGGGAGGGGCAGAGAGAGAGGGAGACACAGAATCCGAAGCAGGCTCCAGGCTCTGAGCTGTCAGCACAGAGCCCGATGCAGGACTTGAACTCACAGACCGCAAGATCATGACCTGAGCCGAAGTTGGACACTCAACCAACTGAGCCACCCAGGTGCCCCTATAATTAAATTTTTTTTTTAATTTTTTTTTTAACGTTTATTTTTGAGACAGAGAGAGACAGAGCATGAACAGGGGAGGGTCAGTGAGAGGGAGACACAGAATCTGAAACAGGCTCCAGGCTCTGAGCTGTCAGCACAGAGCCCGATGCGGGGCTCAAACTCACGGACCGCGAGATCATGACCTGAGCCGAAGTCAGCCGTTTAACCGACTGAGCCACCCAGGCGCCCCTATAATTAAATTTTTAAAAAGTGGGTTACAACAGTGTTTGTCTCACAGTGACAGTTTTTTTTTTGTATCATATTACAGACTTGTACTGTGATAAAATTCAGCCTGCGGTTCATTTATCTAAACTAGATTTATGTGGATGCAGATCTATTGAGGTAGAAAAACTTGAGAAGTTGATAGAATACTTAATCTTCAGATTTAGCCGGATTATAGTATTCTAGTTCAGTGTCATCAACTTTTTTGATGTATCAACCTAGCAATGAAAAGAATGAGTAGTCATATATTCCCAGTATCCGTATATTTAACTAGGGATGCACCAAAGTTTAGCTTTAGCCTTGGTTTTCAGCCAAGTTCAGTTATCTGGTTTTGGGGCTGTTAAATAATCAACTACTTTAACATCATTTGTGGCTTTAGGGAGACTGTGCATGAAACCACTACATGATTATATAGGTTGCCATCATATCTAATCATTGTTAATGATTCTAGTCATAAAAATAAGGCATCAGATTTATTGTTAGCATTCGAGTATTCGATTTCAAGTATAAGTAGGCTTTCAAGATATAAACAAATAAAATCTCATGAGCTTCCTCCTGTAATTCCATCAAAGTATAAATTTGTAATTGTTATTGCAAAGTAAATTGTTGCAGTAATTGATGAATATGAAAACTTAATCGTATGTAGAAAACAGTTATTTTCAAATTATTGAATAGGGAAAGAGATTGATAGGAGGTGTGTGTGTGTGTGTGTGTGTACGTGTGTACCATATTTGTTAGCCAGAAAACATGAAATCTTGCCATTTGTGAGAACATGGACAGACCTACAGAGTATTATGCCAAGTGAAATAAGTCGGGCAAAGAAAGACTAATACCATACGATTTCATTTATATATGGAATCTAAGAAACAAAAATAAACAGACTCCGAGAAAACAGAACAAACTGGCGGTTGCCAGAGGGGAGGAAGTTGGGGAGTGTGTGAAATAAGTGAAGGAGATAAACTTCCAGTTATAAAATAAGTCACAGAGAGGAAAAGTACAGCATAGGGAATATAGTCAATATTATTACAATAATGTTGGGGACAGATGGTGACTGCTTTTATTGTGAGCACTGAGTAATATGTAGAACAATCAAATCATTATATTCTACATCTGAAACTAATATAATGTGTGTCAACTGTACTTCAATAATACTTAAAAAAATTGAATTTATATGGATATTGAGAGAGTGCAATCACTAACTTAATGATGAACATCCCCTCTTTTTGAGTCAACAAAAAAATGTGTGGTTGTTTTGTGGCATTAATTTGGTAACAACTGCTACACAACTTGGTATTGAAGGTGGGAGCTGTACAACAAAATTGTAAATGATATGCTCTTGGCTCTTGGAGAGTAGCAAGTTGAGCAAACCGTTAGCTGAGGCTTGAATAATAGAAAACTACATTAAGCTGTCATGAAACATTAGATAAAACGGCTGTTTGTGCTATCTTAGAAAACAGGAAATAGGGGCACCTGGGTGGCTCAGTCGGTTAAGCTTCTGACTCTTGGTTTTGGCTCAGGTCATGATCTCAGAGTTTCATGAATTAGAGCCCCATGTGGGGCTCTGCGCTGGCAGCGAGGAGCCTGCTTGGGATTCTCCCTCTCTCCCTCTCTCTGCCTCTACCCTGCTTGCTCTGTGTCTGTCTGTCTCAAAATAAATAAACTTAAAAAAAAGAAAAAAGAAAAAAATAAACCTGATGAACTTTGGCTTTGGGCAAGGAAGTCTCCAGGCAAAATGTGGAAAGTGCCACCTGGTGGCTTATGGCTGCATAGTCTGAAGTACTACTACACGAAAGAGGTGAACTTTAAAAAGAAAGAAGGAAAGGAGAAAGGAAGAAAAAAAGGGGAGAGAAAGAATAGAAAGAGACAGGAAGGAAGGGAGAGAAAGAGAAGACAAAGAAAAAAGACAAAAGGCGCTGGTTAGGTTGCAAGCAGAATTATGTAATATATGAAGTCAGAGTTACTAAATTGGAAAATAAAACTGTTGTCTTATCTCCAGCCAGCTCAGCTAGCAAAGTCTTAAAGTAAGACATAAGCACACATCAAACATCAAATCAAGATTGTGACTATCAGATATATTTTTTATTCATATATATTTTTTAATTTTTTTATAATATTTATTTTTAGTAATTTATTGTCAGGTAAGCTAACACACAATGTATACAGTGTAGTCTTGGCTTTGGAAGTAGATTCCCATGATTTATCACAACACCCAGTGTTCCTCCCAACAAGTACCCTCCTCAATGCCCATCTCCATTCAGATGTTTTGATAATACAGTTCTGAGTTGAGTTTAAGGTGTTGCTAAGTAGATCTCAAGTGGAAAATAGCTTAAGGGTGTGGTCCCACAGAAACCTGATCCAAAAAAGTAGCAGTGAGAAAATCTAAAGTGTATGTTGATACCAGTTACAGATGTGGCTTTGGGATGTGTAAGGGACCCTAACCAGACAATAAAGCTCAAAAGTTTTAAAGTGTTACTAGCGGGGCGCCTGGGTGGCTCAGTCGGTTAAGCATCCAACTGCGGCTCAGGTCATGATCTCACAGTTTGTGAGTTCGAGCCCGCGTCAGGCTCTGTGCTGACAGCTCAGAGCCTGGAGCCTGCTTCAGATTCTGTGTCTCATTCTCTCTCTGCCCCTCTGCCACTCATGCTCAGTCTCTCTCTGTCTCTCAAAAATAAATGTTAAAAAAATTAAAAAATAAAATAAAGTGTTACTAGCAAAAACACCAAATGCTTGGCCTAAGTGATGATCATGCTATAAAAACATCTCTTGGCCTTTGACTTTCTTTGGCATGAAGCAGCCTGAGAAAGTTACTCCGCAGCTAACAAGGATCACGTCTTCAGAAAGAATAAAGGAGACTGATGGGAAAAGAAGCACATAGAGTAAGCAAAGGCTGTGGGGAACAATGAGTCAGGGAGCAGCTCCCAGAGAGCAGTTAGAGATTGGGCTCCAGTCAGGGAACATTTCCGCATTGCCAGAACAGTAGGCCCAGTAGGGTATCGAAATGGTTAGGAACCAGAGACTTTATGCTTCCCTTTCTTCCCCCTTTCCAATGGAACAATTTATTGTGGTTATTCTGTTCCTTTTGAATTATGTGTGTGTGTATGTGTGTGTTGAGGCAGGGGGCAGGTTACTTATCTTTTTACTTCATAGATCTCTGGATCAAGAGGAGGTGCATCTGGATCTGACATGTATCATGAAATCCTAGACTTGAGGGCTGATGCTGTGATTGTATGAGAGACTCTGGGGGTCCTGGAATGAGTGAGTGTATTTTGCATGTGGAAGGAATGTGAATATCACCACTGTGGACTGTCAAAAATCAGTTGCATTAACGGTCTCATTTCTCCACCTGTTGTATTTATGCTCCTTTACCATTTGACTCTACAGTTGGAATAAAAGGCATGTTCTAGGGGCACCTGAGTGGCTCAGTTGGTTGAGCGTCCGACTTCAGCTCAGGTCATGATCTCACAGTTAGTTCGAGTCTCGCATTGGACCTTGAGCTGACAGTGCAGAGCCTGCTTCAGATTTTGTCTCCCTCTCTCTCTGCCCCTCCCCGTGCAAAATAAACATTTTTTAAAAGGCAGGTTCTATTTCTTTGCTTATTGATTACAAGTTTGGCCATGTGACATACTTTGCTAATGGGATGTTAGACTTGAACAAACACGATGTTTCCGTTTTCTTGGTTTGCCTTCATCATAACATACCTGGTCTAGGCTGCTGGAGAATGAGACAAAGCATGCTCGGTGTCTCCAATTGTCCATCCTTTCTCAGATGACCCACAGCCAATTGCTGGTCATGTCAGGGAGCCCAGCTGATCCCAGTCTAAATTACCCATAGAGTTAACAGATAAAGTCAGTTGTTATATGCCCCTGAGGTTTTTTGATTATTATATATCCTTATTGTGGCAATTGGTAGTCATACAATAATTTATTATAATATACTGGATGAATCATCTTTATCGCAAAGTATATGAAGAAAGTATCAGTGAAAAAAGTGGTAGTGAAAACTCATTTTCTTCTGACTCATTAAATCCTCAACAACCTTTAAATGGAGGATAAAAAAACAATTTATTAAAATGATTATAGTAGATTGCCTCTCAAACCTGTACATTTTATTGTATCAAATATGTATAGTGTCTGCAGGTAGTCTAGTAACAATACTTTCCCCTGCATTCTGTCAAACTTTAAAGCATTGACTTCTAAATTCTTTAAACAAAATTGTAATAAATATTTTTGGATAAACTGCAGACTTATCCTATTATCATCATTTTATGATGATGATAATAGGACCTGGCTTTGATTTGGCCAAAAACTTATTATTTATTATTGAATAATTGACATATAATATTGTGTTAGCTTCAGCTGTAGAACAGTGATATGATATTTATATACATTATGAAACAGTCACCACGATAAGTCTAGTTATCATCTGTCACCATACAGTTGTTACAATATCATTGACTACATTCCTTATACGGCAATTACATCTTCATGTCTTATTTATTTTATAATTGGGAAATTGTACCTGTTAATCCCCTTATTTTGCACCCCCTCCCCCCCTGGCAACCATCAATTTGTTCTCTGAATCTATGTGTCTGTTTCTGTGTTGTTTGTTAATTCATTTGTTTTGTTTTTTAGATTCTACACATAAGTGAAATCACGTGGCATTTGTCTTTCTCTGACTTCTTTCACTTAGCACAATAGCCTCTAGGTCCATCCATGTTGCTGCAAAAGCAGGATTTCATGTTTTGTTTAGTTTTTTCTTTCTTTTCTTTTTTTTTTTTTTGGTTGAGTAATATTCCACTGAGTCATCCTCCATTGTGTGTGTATATATATGCCACATCTTCTTTATCCATTTGTCTATTGATGGACATTTAGGAGGCTTCCATACCTTGGCTATTATAAAAAATGCTGCAATTGAACATAGGGCTGCTCATGTCTTTTCAAATTAGTGGTTTCATTTTCTTTGGAAAAATATTTAGAAGTGGAATTGCTGGACTGAATGATAGTTTTAATTTTTTGAGGAAGATCCATACTATTTTCCATAGCGGCTGCACCAATTGGCATAAGGGTTCCCTTTTCTTCACATCCTCACCAACACTTGTTAGTGCAGAATTGTTAAGTTGCTTTTATTTTTGAATGATGATATTCAAACTTTTATATGGAATTTTTGTTATTATAGATGGTACCTTCCACAATTCCTAGCTATTTAAAGGTAACTGAGATGGTAAAACACCGTAATCTATAGGGATAATGACAGGACAAGGAGAAGGAATCAAAGATATAGTACGTATTTCTTTGGTATTATTTACATTTTACCTTAAATAGGATACAAGGTCATTAAATATATTATTTTCCTATTTGTAAAGTGGGGAAAATAGTAAATTTTTTGCTTCCTGGTTTCAAAATCATCTTTCTTGGAATATATGTACTGTATTAAAATGTGTTATTTTGAGATTTGTGTGTTTATGGCATTGGTGTATGGCTAAAAGGCTCACAGTCCTGTGAAAGTACAATCTAAATTGGAAAACAGTGAAAGTGGCATTAGGTACTCACAAAATAAGGCACAATCTGAATCATAGTATAATTGCATCTTTAATTATGTGTTTTGAAAATTTTATTAGAGAAGGAAAAATACTCAGAACCCAGAGTTTTAGGGAGACCAACATCCAAGGATTTGGGGACAGAGGTCAGAGACTCCCTTTAGTTAAGCTGCTCTTCAAAATCTCAGTGGGTTTCTACATACTTCTAGCATCTTTCCCACTATGCCCTCTTGTCCCCCACCCCACCAGGTTTCTGTGCATCCTCTTAACGCACAAAGGAAGCTAGAAGGTGATTATTAGAGGAGTTAGTTACTTTGCAATGAAAAATCTAATCATTCTTCATGAGAATGGTACTTCTGCATCTGCTTACACTTGAATTTTGACATAATTTTATGTGAAACATCAGAAGCTGTTCAAGCCACAACTCCAAAAAGGTGTGTACCTCTTTATAGGTTTGAGATTTGGTATATGATATGTATAAACAAAAGCAGACTTTTTTGTGGGGCTAAATATCTCCTTAACAATAACTTCCATACAACCAGATTAGAAAATCTTGACTAGAGGAATTGCTTATAAAGAGATTTAACAAGCATTTATAATGTAAATGCCTCAATTATATACTGGTAAATAATAAGATAATAGGTTATTAAAAATCATGATTTTAAAAACAAATGCTATTGACTATGACATAGCTTTATAGGTTATGGGGTGCCTGGGTGGCCCAGTCTGTTGAGTGTCTGACTCTTGATTTTGGCTCAGGTTGTGATCCCAGGGTGGTGGGATCAAGCCCTGAATTGGACTCTGTGCTCAGTGTTTCTCTCTCTCTTTCTCTCCCTATGCCCCTCCCTCTCCCCTGCTTGTGCTCTCTCTCTCTCATATATATATATATATATATATATACACATATATATATATCAGTTTGTTCATATATATATGATATATATACATACATCTTATATATATGTTATATATATCTTATATATCATATATATAATTTTATGACTCATTCAATTTTAGGGACTTGGATCGGTTTTTAATTTTTTTTCTTTTATTTTGAGTTTTGAGATAATTGTGCATTTAGATGTAATTAATAAAAAATAATGCAGAGAGATGCCAAATTTCCTTCACCCACTTTCCCCCAAAGTTAATACCTTGCATAACTATAGCATAATATCACAATCAGGAAATCTACATTGGTACAATCCACTGATTTTATTCACATATCATCAGTTTTACATGCACTAATTTATGTGTGTGTGTTTAATTCTGTGCAATTTTGTCATATGCAAATAGATTCATATGACCACAATCACGTCAACACACAGAACAAGTTTATCACAAGGATTCCTCCTGCTACCCTTTCAGAGCTACAGCCACCTCCCTGCTTGCCCCCGCCTTCTTGATCCCAAAATTCTAGTTCTGTTTTCCATATCCATCATTTTTGTCAGTTCAAGAATGTTATACAAATGGAATAATATACCATTTAACCTTTTGAGGTTGGCTTTTTTCACTCAGCGGTATTCCCTTGAGACCACCTCAATTGTATCAACAGATCTTTCCTTTGTATGGCTTAGGAGTATTCCACATATGGATTGCTATAGTTTGTTCACCCATTAAAGGATTTGTGAGTTGTTGCCTGTTTGGGGCTATTTATAACCAAACTGTTGTGAATATTTGTGTACAGGTTTTTTTTTTTTTTATGAACATTTGCATTTCTCTGGGATAAAGAGTACGTTTCCTGGGTTGCATAGTAAGCATGTTCCATTCTGTAAGACACTGCCATACTCTTTTCCGGAATGGCTGTACCATTTTACACCCACAGTGTATGAGTGGTCCAGTGTCTCCACATCCTAACAGTTGATATAATCACTATTTTTTTCTAAAATTTTGGCCATTCTGACATGCATGTACTGATAACTCAGTGTGGTTATTTGCATTTACCTAATGGCCAGTGATGTTGAATAACTTTTTGTGGACTTACTTGCCATCTACATATACTCTTTACTGAAATGTCTTTTGTCCATTTTGTAATTGGATTTTTTAATACTGTTGATTTTGGAAAGCTCTTTACATATTCTAGATACAAGTCCTTGACAGAAATGTGTTGCAAGGCTGTTGCTTGTCTTTTAATTTTCTTCACAAGTTCTTTCCCAGAACATACATTGTTAATTTTGATTGAAGTCATTGGCTACCATAACAAATTACCACAAATTTGGTGGCTTTACAAAGTTTTTTATTCTCTTATAGTCTGGAGACCAGAAACCCAAAATCAAAGTGTCACCTGAGCCACACTCCCTCTGAAGGCTCTGGGGGAGAATTGTCCTCACTTCTTCCAGCTTCTGGTGGCTCTAGGTATTCATTGGCTTGTGGCTGCAAAACATTTCTCTGTGCATCTCTTGTAAGGACACTTATGATTAGATGAGGGCTCACCTAAATAATCCAGGAGGATCTCATTTTGAGGTCTTTAATTACATCTGCAAAGATCCTTTTTCCAAATAAGGTCTCATTCAAGGTTCCAGGGATTTGACAAGAACATATCTTTTGGGGGCCACATTACAAAGGGGAAACCATTGAAATACATTGGGTTTGCATGGAGGTGCAGCACCCTGCTGGGTCTTGGTGACACTGGGGATGAGGGCAGGGCAGTGAAGTGAATAGTAACGCAACCTTCTTTGCATTAGCTGGCTAAGTCTTGTTGCTGCCAAGTTGATGTGGGAGGGAATGCTCACTTGGCCACAGGACCCCACTGACATTACCCCAGGAAGGATATCAAAGGTGGTTCCAGGCTGGAGGCTTCTGCAGTGCCCTGACTGGAATATACGGAAGGCAATAAGGAGACCCCAACAATGACTATGCCATCCCTCAAGTCCTAGGTTTCTAGGTAGTTTGCCTTCTTTTCACCTATGCTTGAATCTCCCTATGCTTATGTGCAGTCTATTAGTTTTAAAGGGAAGGATTTGGGAGGAATGGATTTGTTACATCTTGGCCAGAACCAGAAATTGATTCATGCATTCATTCAATTTTACATTTTAGATATCAGTCGTTATACATTCTATTGGAATTCTTTTCAATTTTTATGTACATGTCTCCAATAATTATCAATTTAAGCAGTAAGTGAAGAAAAAACAAAATTTTTAACTGGTTATTTATTTTTGAGAGAGAGCGTGCAAGTGGGGGAGGGGCACAGAGAGAGAGACAGAATCCAAAGCAGGCTCCAGGCTCTGAGCTGTCAGCACAGAGCCCAATGCGGGGCTCGAACCCACAGACCACAAGATCATGAGCAGAAGTCGGACGGTTAACTGAGCCACCCAGGCGCCCCAAGAAAAAACAATTGAAAATATATTTTAATTTTTAATTAATGCTGACCTCTGACTGTGTATGCTTTCTTACTGATTCTTTTGCAGGGCATTTTCCAGGGGGAACAAAACAAAAGATAAAAGTACATTAAAGGACACTTGTTATTCACATCATTCTTATATGAGATTAAAAACTATATTGATTGCTGTTCTCTTGCACAACTGTGAGTTCTTATTTTCACAAGGTGCCTTCAGTAATTTGTACAAGGATACCGTCTAGCAAAGTTTAACAGTATTTATGCACATTGACTTGGAGGTGAGTGGCAATGACTGCCACGCATGCTCTTCTGTGGCCTCATTTCTTTTTTAGGAAAGATGAGTGGCCGTTAGGATGAGATCCGTGTCCTGATGGAATTCTGTGTGCTTTTATTCCATCTTTTGCATTGAGGATGAAGCTTATTAAGTTGGAAGGCATGGTTGCTTCAATTATTGATGGGGACAATTTTCCTTTCATTTCTGTCTGGACAAACATCACTAGTTTGGAATGTGCTGGGTTCCTATAAACAAAGGAAGCAGTAAAAATATAAAGATTTTTGGATTTATCTACTGAATTTATAATTTCATAGAAAGCAGGATCCTTGTCTTACTCACCATCGATTCCCTTCGTGGTGCTTATGATAGGACAAACAGTTACTGAAGGCGGGGAGGAAGGAAGGGCACAAAAAGGGGCAGAGTGATTTGCACTCATAAACGTTTTCCATAAAAATATTAAGTAGACTATATGTTACAGTCTTCAGTCAGCTTTTCCTTTTTGTCATTTTGTTAACTTTTTTAAATTATGAAATTAATATGTGCTTACAAAAATTTAAACAAAACAGAATTTTCATAATTATTCTCCTTATTCTGTTTCCCAGAGATATTTACTATACTTTTGATTGGATCTTTTCAGACTATTGCCTATGTATATATAAAGATAGTTACATATATGCATATACGTTTGCCTACCCCACATATACACACATACACATTTTTGCTTTTACAAAAATGAGATGTATTTTTCTGCAACTAGTTTTATTTTCCTCTTAGTAGGACATCATGCACTTCTTTCTGTGTTGAGACATACCAATCGGCCTAGGTATTTTTCATGACTGCATACAGTATTTCATTCTCTATGTGACCAGACCTTTCTGGACTATCATTTGGGTTGTTTCTCACTTTTTGCTGCTATACAAATAAAGCGGCAATAAAACATCTTTGTAATGGATCCATTTGGATTTCTACAAACACATAGAGTTTCTAGGTCAAAGGTTTTGTGCATTTAACATTTGGAAATATTCTTTCCAAGTGACATTAGGAAGACTGTAGTACTTCGTATTCTAACCCAGTGATCTTCAAACCGGAGTATGTGAAGACTTTCCAAAGGGTGTGAGAGGATAATAACATTTAAGGGAATAAATTTTCAGGTCTCTAACCTTCACATGTACCTTTTCCCTAAACTCATCTGAGACCATCTTTGATGGAGATGTAGGCTTCTCCTTTCCCACCAGCATGTTCATATGATCCTCTGTTGCTTTACAGAACACAAGTATACCCGTCACCCTCCCTGAATAGTACTGAGTGATACTACAGTGCTTTGCTCTGGCATGTAAAAATCTCTGAGAGGGAAGCCTGGGTGGCTCAGTTAGCTAAGCATCTGACTCTTGATCTCAGCTCAGGTCTTGATCTCAGGGTCATGAGTTCATGGCCCATGTTGGGTTCCACACTTGGGTTTGGAGTCTACTCAAAAAAAAAAAAAAACCAACCAAACAAACAAAAAACACAACTCTGAGATACCAAAGGAAAAATCTGATTAATTGGAAGTGAGTTGGGTAATAAATCATGTTGTCAATTCTTTGCTTTCAATAAAATTTATGGATCTAAATTATTTGTCATTAAAAATAGTTTTTGATTAAAAAATGTTTTTGATTATAGGTCTCTACGTAATTTATGGTATATAACACAAGAGAATTTCAAAGGCATTTAATGACAGTCCTAGAATTATACTCTTTTCATTTTAACCCACTTATTCAAAAAAAATTTCTCAGTACTTACAAAGTTGGAGCAGACAATAGTAAGTGCTATCTCATTTTATTAGTATCACCAATACACAGATAAAAGAGTGTAACAGTTAGAAGCATGGACTCTGGAGCCAGTCTGGATTGGTTTAAAGCTGAGCTTTGCTATTACCTATGTTTAGCCATGAGAGAATTACTTAATCTCTCCCGGCTTCCATTTTCTTTTCCACAAAATGGAGATAGTAATACTACCTACTTCATAAGGTTATTGGGAAGACCAAATGAGCCAATATATGTAGACTGTGTATAGACTGCCTGGCACAGAGCAAATGCTACCTAAGTTTTGCTAATAATCAAGGCATGTTTTCAGTAACAGTTGGCTTTTATATTTAATAGCTATGTAACATTTGGTAATATATTTTTATTTTGCTCTTTTAATAACAATTTAATCTAATACAACATATATTTTGTAACATTCATTTATTTTTATTTTTTAATGTTTATTTTTGAGGGGGGGGGAGGGGCAGAGAGAGACAGAGACACAGAATCCAAAGCAGGCTCCAGGCTCTGAGCTGTCAGTATAGAACCCGATGTGGGGCTGGAACTCATGAACCATGAAATCATGACCTGAGCTGAAATTGCATGCTTAACTGACTGAGCCACTCAGGTGCCCCAACATATATTCTATTAGGATCAAATTATATGAGGGAAGAAAATAAGAATGTGGGAATCAAGGAGAAAAAGAATGATGTAAATTTCTGAGTGTTGAAGTTTGTATGTATTTTGAAATTGAGTTATGGTAGGTTTCAACTTATTATGGTATTTAGAGTCTATTGGATATGCTTACAAGAGTGATATAACACTTTTTAAAAAAGTATCAATACTTAAAGTGCCATAAATTGCATCCTCTATATTTAATCCTATGCAGAATTTCAATATCAACTTACAAATATGCAAGGTGGAGTACAGTTTTACAAAATTCTTTTGGGGGGTATAAAGACCACTGCTCCCACAAACTGTGTGAGTGTCCCTTTCCCATACTCGTCTCTATGCAGTTTAGACTATTTTCACAAAAGTGTCTCTGGTGGCAGGATTGAGAATATTCACGAGCCGTGGGTAAGGTCTTAAATCTCTTTGAGTTTCCAGTATTTACTAGAAAAGTGCCTTTACTACTGATAATCTTTTTTAAGTTTATTTATTTTGGGAAAGAGAGAGAGAATGAGATAACGAGAGAGGGAGAGGGAGAATCCCAAGCAGGCTCCACGCTGTCACCACAGAGCCCAATGTGGGGCTTGATCTCACCAACCGTGAGATCATGACCTGAGCCGAAATCAAAGAGTCAGACATTTAACCAACTGAGCCACCCAGGTGCCCCCTGATAATAAGTTTTGTAAGTTTACTACATGACTAGTTTACAAATGTTGGTTGTCCAAAATGTTGTGCTGCGTGGCACAGAAGAATCATTTTCTACTAGTACCTTTCTCTGAGACTATGAATGAAACCATCTTTTCTCTAACAGGATGCTAGGCAGGGCTCTTGCCCGAAATGGGACGTCTAGATCACCCTTTGTTCCATGTTTTTGACAGTGGAAAGTTAACAAGATGCAAGACGGGGCCTCAGGCTGTGATGCACACCTTAGAGTGTGTAGCTTCCTGACTAGAGTCCCCGCCAGTGGCTGATTTACCCAGTTGATTCGGAGCACTACCCCTTCCCTTGTGTTGCTTTCTCCTGCTGTGGAGAATGCAGTCTTGACCATAGATTCAAAAGTGACAGGTGGGTAGAAAGACCATGTATCACCATCATATCATCTGCACCAATGATCCTGTCCATTAATGTACATAATTGTGAAATTCTTTTGGTTCTCTAATTCAGTAGAGAACACGTTAAGGAATACAGCCTAAAATGTAATTTTATTTTGACTTTCTTCACATAAGTTTTTTTTTCCCCTCCTATTGAGAGGTTTACATCTGGCCAATAAAAAATTTTACAAGTTTTTATGTGCTGATATATTTTACTTATATAAAATCATTTAGCAAAAATCAAAACTTAAGGAATTTGTGAAATGAGCTACCTTGAATTAATGTACATACATTTACGAAATATGTGTATTTTATGTCACCATTTACCCCTAGGCTGGTCACCTGTGGGCAGTGACTCATCACTGATTTCTCCAGCTCTTTCCAAATTTACCTACTGTACATCTCATTCTGCAGGTATCTGTAGGTGGTCCACTGGAAAGAATTCATTTAGGACGAAGCATTCATTGCTGATAATAGTGAATATATTATAATTCTTGGGAAGTGTAATTTACAAAAATTGCTTAATAATTCACAGAAGTGACTCTAATGGGGAAATCTGAAGCATCAGGTGAAAGTTAACTGGGGGTGAAGGGATGGGGGGCAGGCAATGCATGTGTATGTGTGACTCATCCCAGAGACCTCACATCATACTTTGTAGGGAATTATCCATTCTCATGATGAAAACACTTATAAAAATTGTCATTTAAATTACACTTAGGGGCACTTTTTCCCCCCTAACAGAATATGCTGGCATATACTTGTACCAATGAGTTAGGAATTTAGTTAAGAATTGAACTAAAAGCCGTTAAAATAAAATAAATGCAAGTAACACTTACTCTTTCAGAGGAGAACATATATAGCCACAAGCATGGTTATAACCACGTATGTAATTTGACGATGGTGGGTATGCTGGAAAATCCACACTGTTAGCTAAGTGATTTAAAAAAAAAAAAAAAAGGAAAGAAAATGAACACTATTCCACAAAGATGAAAAATTCTATTTGAAGTAGTGTATTAAAAAAAATGTGTGATATAGCATTTAATTTAATTCAGCTATTGTCAGCATTGATATTAGTTTTATACCTGTGTATGTATGTTTGTACATATGTATGTGCACACAGGTCAAAACTGAGAAAATGCCTGTATGAGCACTATTGTCCTCTCAAATGATCTCATTCTAGTATCTCTAAAGATGTTGTTACCTTTTACATACAAGAAAATGTGTTAAAAGTATCATTTAATTAGCTCCTGAGATTTGAAGCAAAAAAAATCACAAAGGAAAAGACTATTCTATGAAGATATCAGGTTTATAAATTTTACTAACCATTTTTTATTATTTATTATTTTTTTAGGGTTAGATCCTTTTTTTTACATATTAAATTTTTTTTTTATGTTTAATTTTGAGACTGAGAGAAACAGAGCATGAGTGGAAGAGGGGCAGAGAGAGAGGGAGACACCGAATCGGAAGCAGGCTCCAGGCTCTGAGCTGTCAGCACGGAGCCCAACGTGGGGCTCAAACTCACAGACCTTGAGATCATGACATGAGCTGAGGTCAGATGCTTAACTGACTGAGCCACCCAGGCGCCCCTATATATTTTTAAAGTTTTTATTTGAATTCCAGTTAGATAACATACAGTGGAATATTAGTTTCAGGTGTACAATATAGTGATTCAATACTTACATATAAATTGTTAATCATTTTTTAAATAAAATATTTGATGTAGTTATTTGGTCTGTCAGTAAAGATGGTTTAAATGCTCTTTTCTGCCAATTCCCTGTAGCTAATTCAGAGGATAATTAAAAATCAGTAGAATTTGTTTTAAGAACTGTGTGGCATAGCCATACTGTATGTGAATGTAGAAGGGAGGTGATTTGATTCTAAGTTTATGATAATTATATATACCCTTTCTGAAAATATTTTTACATTGTATTTATTTATGTGTGTGTGTGTGTGAGAGAGAGAGAGAGAGAGAGAGAGAGAGAGAGAGAGCGAGAGAGCGCACTTGTGTGCTCATGCACGCAGTGGAGGGGCAGAAGGAGAGACTCCCAAGCAGGCTCCTGTGCTGACAGCGTGGGGCTCAACCTCCCAACCATGAGATCCTCCTCTGAGCTGAAATCAAGAGGCAGAGGCTTAACCAACTGAGCTACCCAGGTGCCCTAAAAGTATTTTTAAAAATATATTTGTTTTTTTCTTGGCAACTGAATCCCTCTCTTGTCAGAGATGGTGACTTCTCTTTTAGGATTTTAACACAGGCAATCAATTCTGTGGTAAATGCAATGTAAATCACTTAGCGGACAAATGAGGCTGAATGCATTTTCCCTGTTCACGGCGAGTTCATCATCTCAACAGATCCTATTGTGCTGGCATAACGGTACTGCTGGAAGTGATATTAACATAGTGTTTCTCTGTTTAAAATACGGAGATTATCCTGGTCTTTCTTTAAAACTTTTTTGGTTGTATTTCAGAAACAAGTATGGATCTTTTATGAGGCATATAGTTAACCCAGAGTTTGGAAAGTCAGAAGACTTGAGTTTTAGTTCTGGTTCAGCTGCTTCTTAGCTAATGTAGCTTAATTTCTGTGAACTTTAGTTTCCTCATTGGTGAAATGATGCACACAAAATATTTAGCTCAAAGCAAGCTGCGTAGTAAGTTAAATAACAACAAAAGGAACGTTAAGAAGAAAACTCAGTATTCATCAAAAATTCATTTTAAGAAAATTGCTTAAAGCAAATTTAGTATTGATCACTGAATGACGGATTACTACTACTATTTGTTGATGTTAACTTCTTCCATACTTCTTTTTTACCTTCCCTCTGACCACTAAAAATGAGATTGAAATGGTCTCCTTCAAATACAGAAAATAACAGATCTATAATTCAGACATATAGTATTTTGTGCTGTAGATGGTGAATAAACTTTTATGCACTCTCATTTTAAAAGGAGACAACTCAATGACGACTACATGAAACTACAAGGGACAGCCACATACAAGTGATGAATATCAGGCCTTATTGCTATGCTGCAACAGAGCTGTGTTTGAGCGGGCAGAACTATGTAGTAGTCTAGTATCTGAAATTTAGAGTACTACAGACATAGAATAACTGAAACTTTGTTGGAATATAATAATTACAACACTTAATTGTCCCTACTCCCAAGTAGTTTACAATAGAGAAGATTATTCAGATAGGAATGGTGAGATTAAATTGAATTCTGGAGAAAAACAGGGCTTTAGGCTACTGTCCTACCAAAATCCCTTCACCAGGAGTTACTGTATTTATCTGAGTCCAAGTATGAACTGGTATGTGTTAAGTGAATAAAGCAAGTTAGGAAAAGACTATACACATTTGCATTTTACAGAGTGACACATTTACAGAGTGACACAGAGCTAAGGATATCAAAACTTCCAATTTCTAAAAGAAATACAAGCACATTTATGTAAAGACTCATCTAATGAAAATTTCTTCAGGAATTTTCAGTTACTGGATATGCCCAATCTACATAATTCATATATAACATAGCATATCCAAAGATTAACTTTGTGTCTTAGTAGTTTTAAAATGTATGCTGTGAAGTTTCAGCCTACAAGTTATCTGTCTATACTCAGTGCTGCATGGTATAAATTGCAAAAAGGCCAAGAGATGCCATAATTATTGACTGATACAAATGGCACCTCCAGAGTTGGGTAAAACTCAGGCTTGTCTATATTATATGTACATTTATTGGTCTCACCAAATAAAGAGAATAACAAATTAATTGAAAGCAGTTTCTCCCAAACTGTGAGTTAAAGGAAAACAAAATTTATTAATGACTCATAGTAATTCCAAAATATGGGCAAAATGCTTCAACTTACAACTGATAATATCCATATTCCCTTCGCAGTGCTTGAAGTATACTAAGTCGATAAAGTCTCGGGGGGAAATTGAGCCCATGGCAAAACTTTGTGTAATGGTATGACATATGAATGTGTCCTGGAACAAATCAAACCATAAAGATTGCAACAGTTACTTCATATCTATCCTTTGTATCTCTCCCCAGAGAATTTCACTGCATAACATTAGCTACTATTTGGAAAAAGAAGGGGGCTTTGAAGTTAGAAGAACATCATCAAATCTGCTCGCATTTTCAGTGTTAGAGGAACATTAGATCTATAACCATAGGCACAGGGCAACCAAAGCAAAAATAAACAAGTGGGACCACATCAAACAAAAAAGCTCTGCACAGCAATGGAAACCATAAATAAAATGAAAAGGCAATGTACAGAAATGGGAGAAAGTAATCTGGAAATCAAATATCTGGTGAGGAATTAATGTAAGTGCAGAAAATTCAGAAAGGAATTTCGTTACTATCTACTCTTTAAATTTTTAGACGAAGGAACCGAAGCCTAACAGATTAAATCACATGCAAAACTAGAGATAAGTACAGAACTAGAACCCATGTTCCTTATTCCCAGTGTATTTCTACCAGTCCACACTGGTTAGGTAATATATTCTGACAAATATATTGGTTTAGCACCCTGTGGTATAAGGCCTTAAAATTAAGGACCAGTATTATGTGCTGCCTTGACGTCTGCTGGAGTTGGGAGAGTCTTAAATGGCCTAACTGCAAGGTATTCTCCCCATTCTGTTCCTACAGGTAAGGCCCCTTTGCCAGGCAATGCCCCTTATCACAGGATCAGCCACAGTTCCTATTTGTCCCTGAGTGGTGGGTTTCAGTTCCCTGCTGGACAGCAGAATTGATCCAACCAATCACAGCCTCCTGTAGGAGTCAGGGGTCACCTCAACCTCTTGACACCACAACGCCGGTCTTGCACAACCTCTGGTTATTTACTCTGCTCCTGGGTGCAACTCCCATGTCACCCTCCATGGCGGTGTGTCCTTGGGAGTTTAGCTAAGCTACTCCATGGTATTGCTGCTTCAGTTAACTTTTTGTTTGGCCACTGCGCCTGTGGGGGCCTTAAACTGACACTAGCCCCCCCCCCCCCCCCCCCCCCCCCCCGCAAGCGCATACCTTGGTCACCACAGTCACAAGGAAATGTCAGTTCCTGATGTAACTTCCCCAACACCCCTTCCGATCAATGGTCTCCCCTGCCTCCCACAACCTTCCCCTCGTGAGGTCCTTGGACACCTCTGGGACTTGTGTTTTACAAAGTGACCTGCTCTTTTTGGTTTGAATTGGCCAATCTGGCCTTAGCCCAGGAATCCCAAAGCACTCTACTCACAGACGCTCAGGTGCCTCAGGGCCTGCCTCTCTCTGCCTGCGGCCTGCCTTGACCTCCCCATGTGGCTCCTGGAGGCGTTCCGTGTACCTTTTCCAGGACTTGTGAGTAAGAAACTTCTCTATTTCAATTTCTCTTGTGGTCTTTCGTTGAACTGTGGCTCACCATCTGGCACCCTGTGCTCCACTTAACAAATGCCAATTTGACAAAGTTGTAACAGTCCTCCTCTCCTGGACTGTGACTAATGATTGATAAACTGGTGTTGATCTCATTTGTCTAGTGTCAGATGTCCTGTCTTTGATCACCCTCATAAACCCTAGAGTAGGAATCCCTCCCTCACCAATGCAGGTGAATGAGTCAATTAAAACATCCCTGGAGATGCATACTATAAACATTCATAGGAAGGTAAAAGAATTCTTGGTGCAGTGTAATGGTATTCAGAGATTCTGTAATATATTGGAAAGGACATAGAATTGGAATCAGGAGATCAAGTGTTAAGGCATGGTTCTGCCTGGTATGCGACCTTGGGCAAGTCACATAATTTCTCTGGATCAGTTAAGTTTTTTTTGATGCCAAATCTAGTTATTACAGTTGATTTGCAGCCACAGCAGGAACATATGAAGTATAAAAGGAACTGCGCGATTAGTGTCACGCAGTCATGAAAGAGACAGTCCAAATGTGTGAATCTTCATTTGTGGTGGACTATGCTTCTCAAACTGTATGTTTAAATCCCAAGAGAGTAATAGATAGGTGTTTTTTGTGGATAGGAACTTCAGGTGCTCTCTATAAAATGAAACATTTACTTTCCTGGGCTTTTCTACAACCTCCCCCAACTCCCAGGCTTTAAAATCAATTTAATAAAAGGAGGTAAAGTTAACCTAAGTTCTGAGAAGATGATAAGGTGATGGCAGATAAGTAGGATATTTGTTTTGATGTGTGGAATATGGTTTGGAGACTCAAAGAACCAAAGACCCAGTGACCTGAAGTTTTACACGTGTAATTGTTTATGAAAATCATGAAAGTTCACTTTATGACTCGATTTTTAAACACAGCTTATTGGGGTGTAATGTACATACCATAAAGTATAGCTGTCTTAATAAATAAGAGGTCTATAGTGTGCTGCTTTTCTTGTCTCTTACATTAGGTCTTTCCTCCCACCTCTGTGACTTAAACTTTCTACTCTAATTACCTGTACTTTTTTCTCTTTGTTTTTATTCCCCCTGTTCATCTGTTTGAGACAATGTATGTGAAAGTTCCTAAAACCACAACTATATGAGTAGATATATAGGTTTATATAACCACAATATATAGATATTATTCCATACTATAACCTTACTCTTAAAAAAACAGTTACAGTATGTGTCTGCACTGTTCCTGCTGTCTAATGTATTATGATTAAGATAAATCTACTGACTTCCCATCAAGAAGGCATGCTTCATCTTTTTTTCTACCTAATGGAGGAGGTGAATACATAAAGTTCAATCCCCTCAAGACCAAAGGCACATGTCTGCGAGAAAGCTGGATAGATTCAGAAAGTGCTAAGCCTTTACAAGAGAATAAAACTAATTAGAATTAAACGTTTGACTAATAAAGAAGGACGTTTTAAGGCTTTTATAAAGATTTCAATTCAATGGAGTCTATAAAAGATGAAGTGTCTATAATCATACAGGTTTAATATATTCAAATCACTAATAAAACTAAAAATATATTGATACAGTAGAAGTCTGATATCAAACAGCAAATTACCGAATCAATCTTGTGTACCATATTGTACACTTTCAATGATTTATCCCATGTAACTCTGTTTTCAGGTTTGTAGAGGAACTCAGATAGCTTAGTTGTTGATTCTGGAATTATTCCTTCAACACGATATCTATAGTTAACAAAATAGAGAAAATTCAAAATTTTACTGGTTTAGGCTTAGCTCAAAATATAATGTACCATAGTAGGCTAATTTAGCGAATAGCAGTAAAGAACACTTGTAGGTAATATCAGCAATTCAAAACACTAGTATTCAATTGGAAGTAGCCAGGTTTATTGAAATAAACATTGCAGTAATTAATATAAATTATTTCAAGATGCATTTTTCTACATATCTTGTTTATAATGTTTTATAGTTGTCTTATTAGAGGGGCTACTTTCTTTTAGGATTTTTCTAAAATATTTTTCATAAATATTTACCTGCCATATTTATCATAAGCCAAATGCAATTGATGAGAAGTTTGTGTGTTTATACGTACAGTATCTTTTAGCCCCAGTTCTTTTTTTTTTCTTTTTAAAAAAAATTTTTTTAAAAAAAATTTTTTTTTTTCAACGTTTATTTATTTTGGGGACAGAGAGAGACAGAGCATGAACGGGGGAGGGGCAGAGAGAGAGGGAGACACAGAATCGGAAACAGGCTCCAGGCTCTGAGCCCTCAGCCCAGAGCCCGACGCGGGGCTCGAACTCACGGACCGCGAGATCGTGACCTGGCTGAAGTCGGACGCTTAACCGGCTGTGCCACCCAGGCGCCCCTTTTTTTTTTTTTTTTTTTTAATTTTTTTTTTCAACGTTTATTTATTTTGGGGACAGAGAGAGACAGAGCATGAACGGGGGAGGGGCAGAGAGAGAGGGAGTAAAATTTTTTAATGTTTATTTATTTTTGAGACGGAGAGACAGAACACAAGCTGGGAGGGGCAGAGAGAGAGAGGGGAGACACAGAGTCTGAAGCAGGCTCCAGGCTCTGAGCTGTCAGCACAAAGCCTGATGAGGGGCTTGAACTCATGAACAGCAAGATCATAACCTGAGCCAAAGTCAGCTGCTTAATTGACTGAGCCACCCAGGCCCCCAGGCCCAATTCTTAATTTATGGATGTAATGTGGTCTAAAGCAGTGGTCAGCAAATTCTCTGGGAGAGGGCCAGACGGTAAATAATTCAGGCTTTGCAGGCCACATGATCTATGTTGCAACTATTCAACTTAGCTAGGGTAGCAGTAAAGCAGCCATGGACAATATATAATGAATAGGCATGTCTGTGTTACAACTGAACTTTATTTATAGACACTGACTTTTGAATTACATTTATTTTTTGCATGTCAGGATTTGGGCAAGTAACTAACCTTTGTGTTTATCCATCAGTGAAATTAGATTTGGCTATCCATCAATGAAATTAAGACAATGTGAGAAAAATGGATTAAAAGTCAGTATTTAGGAGAAGGTTGTTGAACTAAAATGAAGTCTGAACAATATTGGCTCTACTCTTCTCCCAGTTAATCATTCTTTCCAACCTGAGGGGATAGGTTTAAGTAAAATCAAAATTTTAAACCTCTAAAAAGTTATAATTTCTGGGGGGAGTGAGATAAAAACCAAACAGTATTGTTACACTAAATAGTCATATTTATGAATGACTCTTCCTCTGAAACTTTGTTTTTATGATTTGGGAAACAAATAAGGAATTCATTAGACTATTTCTTTGTATGTTAATTTCTCTTTAAAAGCTCAGTTAGTCCTTAATTTTCTCTATAAGATATCCTCAAATTTCCTTACTATGTAATGTTTCCTTCCTTCAGATCTACAAAGTTTTAAAGAGCTTATTATGAAGCTCTGTATAAGACAATGAGAAAACAACCTGAATAATTATCAGGTCCTGTGAAAAAGAAGTCAGATATGGTAACAGTTAAAATTTAAGTACAAAATTATTAAGAGATATGTATATACTACCAGTGATTGTTTTTTTACATAATGAGTTATCTCTCTCTCTAGTTACATTGTAAACTTGGAGTATGAAGAGTTTTTAACCTTTTGATATTTCTAACTAACGTATACATATCTTCCTTGACTTTTGATGGGGTTACACTAAGATAAATAAGATTTGGTGGGGTTTACAATAAGCTCTCTCCATTGTGAGTTGAGAATATCTTAAACCGAAAATGCACAATAATACACCTAATCTACATCACAGCTTAGGCCTTGCCTGCTGTAATTATGCTCAGAACACTACTTTAGCCTACAGTTGGGCAAGATCACCTAACACAAAGCCTATTTCATTAAAAAGAGTTGACTATCTCATGTAATTTAGGGATATCTAATATACCTATAAGTTTATCAACATTTAAGGATTTGTGACTTTTCGTATCTACTGTTTAGAATAGGGAATGGCAAGCTATGGCCTATAGGTCAAGTCTAGTGTACTTCCTGCTTTTGTAATTAGTTTTGTTGAAACACAGCCATACTTACTCACCATGGGTTGTCTATGTCTACTTATGTATAATGCTTTCATGCTATAATGGCGTAAAAATGTATTGTCTATTTATGTGTTGTTCTTCTATGCTATAATGGCAGAGCTAAGTAGGTGCAACAGAGACCATAGTTGCTGCAAAGCATAAAATATTTACTTATTCTCTGTACCTCCACTGAAAAAGTAGGCCAACCCCTGGTTTAGACTATCTACTCAATGGTTAATATGTTTATTTCCCAGTCATTTGTAAAGGTGAGAAAAGTATAAGCTACAGGTATTATATGACTACAAGGCAGAAATTATTTATTTCGCTTTTTGGAAGATTATAAAACACAGTTAAAGCTCTGTATTGGGCAAAGGGTAGGCTGCTAGTTAAAAATGACCTTATCTTAATTCACTAATTAGAGTTAGTGGCTTTAAAAAAATATGTAAATATCAAGCCTCTTTGAAAACAAAACATTAATGCGTCTTGGGTATCAGCATCTACTGTGTTCATGGCTCTTTCAGAGATAACAATTTTGTCATATTTGGATCTAAACTATATTTTTATATCTATTGATCATTAAGATGAACAGTTCATTAGATATTTTACTACGATCTACACTAAAGCTTTGTGCTCATTATACATGAAGTGACCTCAGGTTAAATTAAAAATATTTTAACCGTGGTGCCTGGGTGGCTCAGTTGGTTGAGTGTCCCACTCTTGATTTTGGCTTGGATCATGATCCCAGGGTTTTGGTATCTAGTCCCTCCTGCACCGGGCTCCACACTGAGCTTGGAGACTGCTTGGGATTCTCTCTCTGTCTTCCTGCCTCTCTCCCTTGCTCATGCTCTCTCTCTCAAAATTAAAGAAATATATATTTTAACTATTTTCTCTTGTCTTTTACAGTTTCTAACCAGCTTTAGCTGCTATATGGAATAACTGATCAGTATATGTGAAGTTACACTTTATTTACAGACCATACATTTCATGAAGATTTCAGGCAGCAATGAAAACCTTTTGGTATGTGTGGATTTATATCAACATACTAATTTTAATGTCTCTAAATACTTTATGGCCTTTTATGATTTTTGTGAATGAGCACTGCCAGAAGAGTAACTAGGAGGTTGAGAAGGAGAAAAATAATATAAAGTGTTTATTTTGGCATACTAGAAACTGTAAACTTGGGGAAGCATCTGTAAGATGATAAGACACTCACGGGCTTTTAGTGATCATATTTTTCACATATCCTATGTGATATTAGAGTTGGGGGTGGGACTTCCAGAGTAGCTGTGTGAGAATTTTAGTAAATCCTCCTCCACAGTGACAACAACTGTTCCACAATAACAAACTGATGAAAATTACCTTAAAAAACAGCTATTGAAATTCTCTAGAAAATGACCAAAGGGCTTTCAGGAAATGGAGAAACATTTATTCAAGAATATCTACTAAATCTAGATAGGAAAAGTAAGAGTCTGTAGCATTTGAGCTACGATCTGCTTCTAGCCAACCCCTTTTCACACCTGGAAGACAAGGAGGGGCTCCCTCTCCCCACTAGCTCCCAGTCTAGGGCTATGGTTTTATCCTAGAGGGGTGGGTCACTGACATCACTCAGCTCATGCTGTTAAACTCTATTCCCAGCAGGCACTGCTGAGAAGACTGAGGCTTCCTTACCCCACCCAGAATTTACTGATAGGAAGAGGGCTCTGTCCAGGGCACAACAGGCGTAAATACTAAGGCCTATTTCCCCTTCCTGCTACATTAAGAGGGCAAACTGAAGTCATTGCAGCATCTCTCCCCAATGTCACCCTCACATCCCCCTTCTGCTCATGGATGGAGGCGTCACTCAGCTCCAATAATAGTGCATAGGCTCTGCTCAGGGGCAAAAGCAAGACAAAATGAGCTGGCAGTATCTCACCTATGCCTGAGAAGATGGATTTCATTTGGAACAATTGTGGAGAAAATTTTGAAAAAAAAAAAAATACAGATCTTGTTAGTGAACAATTAGAGGAATTACATGGAACTAGTGCAAAAGCACAAAAGACTAGCCAGAAGTAGGGAGAGATAACAGCTAGATGAACAACATAAGATCACACTTATCCCTGGCAGGGGGGTTGTGGTGTGGAAGGCTGTGTACATGAAGTAGATTGTCCCTGCTGAGAGCAAGTGGAGTGGATGTATTATGTTGCCCCTACTCAGATATAAGAATGGTTGTACGAGGATACCCTTACTCAGAACAGTCAGAGTAGGTACATAGGCTGCCCGTATTCAGAGCAATCAGAGTGTATGTACTAGGCAGCTCCCACCTAGAAAAGAGGGGATGTACTAGGCTGCCCGAACTCAGAGAAATCAGAATGCATGTACTAGGCTCTCCCACCGGAACTGACCAGATTGGATGTCTTAGGCTGCCCAGACTCAGAGCAATCAGAGTTTATGTACAAGGCTGCCCCTTCTCCAGAGCAGTAAGAAGAGACAGGCCTTCCCCTATACAGAGCAATCAGGAGGATATACTGGGCTGTCTCTAGTCAAAGCAATCAGTCAAAGAAGTCAAAGCCTCTAATCAAAACAAAGGGTGTTATACTAGGTTGCCCCTACTCTGAGCAATCAGATTAGATACACTAGGTCGCAGCTATGCAGCACAAGCAGAGTGTATATACTAGGATGGTCCTACTCAAGCATTTTGATTGGATGTACCAGGCTGCCACTACTATGGGGTAATCAGAGTGGATGTAAAAGACTGCCCACTCAGAATAATTATACTGGATGTCCTAGGCTGCCCCTCACGGGAGCATTCAATGCAAGGTATGGGTTGGTGACTTACAAGCATTTTCCAAGCTGCATACAGATTAATCAACAAAGAATTGAAGCCTTACTGCCTTTAGAGACTTAAGTGTAACCTCTGACACATAATGTATCCTGACTACTTTAAAATAAAATCATACTCTTTGCTGCTGTTCTGGAAGAATGTCTGTATGCCCACGAGTGCTCCCTCTGAGGAGTGACTGGTTACAGAACTTCCAAGTTACTTGTCCCTGGCTAAGTGCAGGAAAAAATCATAAAACTGCTGAATTGTGAAAACAGCCTGTAAACTACACACAGATCCAACTGTAAAGGGTAAAAATCTTGCTAGTTTGGGGGTCTTAAGCACAACTTGTGATCAATAAATGGCTTATGTTGATCCCTCCTACAGGCTAAAGGATAAAAACAAGGGAAAAAAATCAGAGCAGGGATTATCAGAGGCTGCAGAATAGACTTCCAGAATTAGTCTACACAAACCACCCAACTAATAAACAAATATAACAACAAGCCCTGGGTGGGTGGGTGGAATCTGTATCGAGTTGCCACAGTACATGACTTAAATATTCAGTTTTCAATAAAAAAACTATGAGGCATTCATGCAAAGAAACATGAGTGTGATGTACGCAAGGAAAAACCGCAGGCTAGAAAATACTTGTAGGATCTAAGAGGAGTAAATTAAACATTGAAGAAAATTATTAGCCTACTGCCTGACATATAGTAAAAGATTAATAAATGTTAGCTGCTGCTAACATTTTGGGGAATGTGTAGTGTTGAATTGTGTGCTGGTAATCTGTATTACATCCCTTGAGGGTGGAAAAAAAGAAATTCCCACCAAAGAATTGGCACTCTTCTCTTGCATATACCCAAGTGCTCCAAGCAAACCACAAAAGGAACTTTTTGGGTATGAAATTATGAAATCAAGGTGAAGTGCTAAGAAGATATCTTTGGTTTATATTTTTGTACTGCAGTTACAAGGGAAATTTAAATACTTTCTATTTGGCAACCAATATAATAGAACTAAAGTCCATAAGTTCAGTCAATACACATTTGCCGAGTGTCTATGTGATAGACACTCTTCAGGTGCTAGGGATACTGTGACAAACAAAAGTGATTTCTTTATAATCTCGTTCCTATTCAGGTTCCTATTTCCATCAAGTTTACAGTATTTTTTTTTTGTTTGTTTGTTTTTTTACTGTTTATTTATTTTGAGAGAAAGAGAGTGCGTGAGAGAGCATGTGAGCAGGGGAAGGGCAGAGAAAGAGGGAGAGAGAGAATCCCAAGCAGGCTCCATGTTGACAGTGCAGATCCTGACATGGGGTTCAATCCCACGAACTGTGAGATCATGACCTGAGCCAAAACCAAGAGCCAGACACTTAACTGATTGAGCCATGCAGGTGTCCCAAGTTTATATTCTAATAAGACATATACTAAATGAGAGAACAAAGGAAGAATATAAATTTCACATAGTGATAGATGCAAATGAAGAAGGTGGCAGAGTGGTGTAGTAAACAGCAAGTGGGTGTGGCCAGGAAGGTCACTCTAAAGAGCAATGAGGCTGAGATCTTGAGGACAAAAATGACATTAGCCTTGGAAAGATTTGGGGGAAGAACATGCCAGGCAAATGAAGAGCAACTACAAAGGCTCTGAGGCGGGTTTAAGTTCATTGCATTCATGCAACGGTAGTAGGAGAGCGAGGGTGAAATGGTAGGAGAGGTCAGAGAGGTAGGCTAGGATTAGATAGTGCCTTGCAGAGCTTGATAAAGGGCTTGGATTTTATTTTAGATGCAATGGGAAGGCTTTAGAAGATTTTAGGTAGGGGAGTGACATAATCTGAATTATTTCAAGCATCTACTTTGGCCATTGTGTGAAGAACAGGATACAGTTGAGTAAGAATAGATCCATGGAGTCCATTAGGAGTTACTGAGCTAATCCAGATAGAGATGGTAATGGCCTACACTGGGATGACAGCAGGGAAATAATGAAAAATAAATCACTTCTCTGTACATATCTAGTCAATTAGAGCTTCTATTAGAATCCAAATCTGAGATAAGAGATCCATTATCCAGGCCAATATTTTACAAGCATGTCCTTGGTCAAAAACATGTGGAAAAGTTAAATAGGTTTCTTTACACTAGGATTTCTCTGATCTTAAGAGCGTATTTCCAAGAAGAGAATATAATCTGGAGTGTTTAGAAAAACTTATTTGATAATGCAACCCCTTTACCCCTAAAGGGCATTTTGAGGGATTACATTTCTCCCAGATACTAGTTTGGCAAATAGCATTAGACCATCCTATCTAGCCGAAAGTGTGCAATGTTCACACTCTGTTGCCCATTCTAAATTCATTTTCATGTTTCTCACTTTGGTTATTTCCAACTCTGTAACTAAAATGTGGAGCTCTCTTTGATGTACTGGAAAAGTTGTAAGCTTCCCTAGATTTTCCCCTTGATTTGACAGCAATTCTCACTTTCTTCTCAATCCAGGCCAGGGGAGGTCAATTTTTGACCAAGGCAGACCAACCTGACCAACATGTTCAGACAAGTTTCCTTTGTAGTAACCTAAATATCTGCCACAGCTGACACAGAATAATAGAGGTAATTTGAAAAAAAAAACAAAAAACAAAAAAAAAACTGGTCCAGTCATACTCTCCTTCTGTACATAAACATGGCAAATTTAGAAGAATCTGTGGGTTGACCTTGAGAAAACAAGTATGCAAAACGGTTGCATTACCTTTTATCAAACTTAATTTATTTTTATTTCTTTATTTATTTTGAGAGAGAGAGAGAGAGTTAGTGAGGGGGAGAGAGGCAGAGAGAGAGGGAGAGAGAGAATCTTAAGCAGGCTCCGTGCCATCAGCACAGAGCCCCATGCGGGGCTCGAACTCACAAACTGTGAGATGATGACCTGAGCCGAACTCAAGAGTCAGATGCTTAACTGACTGAGCCATCCAGCTGCCCCCATAACCCTCATTTTAAAGCTGTGTTTGATATTTACTGGACTCTAGCGCAACTCTAAAAAAGAATTAAAAGACGGTTTTCCAAAACCCGTGTGTGATAGTCTCTAACATGGCCCCCACTCATCTCCACTTCCTGGTACTCACACACTTGTGGACTCCCCTTCCCCTAAGTCAGGCTGGATCTAGCAATTCACTTCCGATAAACTGAATATTCCAAAAGTGATGAGAGGTCACTTCCAAGATTAGGCCGCAGAAAGGCTTTGGCTCCTGACTTACTTGCTCCTTCTCTTGTTTTCTCCTAGACTCCTCACTGTGAGGAAAGCAAACGTCATGTTGTGAATAGCCCTGTGGAGCAGTCCCTATGTCAAGGAACTGAGGAAGGCTTCCGGCCTAGAGCCAGAAAGGAACTGAGGCCCTCAGTCCAACAAGCCCAGGAAGATCCAAATTCTGCCAACAACCATGGAAGTGAGCTTGGAAGTAGAGCTGCCGCCAGATAAGACCGAAGCCCCAGGTGACAGCTTGATTGCAGCTTTCTAAGAATCCTTGAGGCAGAGGCACCAGGCTGAGCTACACCTGGAATCCTGACCATGAGATAATAATGTTAAGACACTAAGAAATGGGGTATGATATTTTTGTGCATCAATAACTAGTACACAGTGCGTATAAATTTCACTTAAAATGTGAGTGTAAAAAGTCCCAATTTTTGTTTAGTTTTGCATGAAAGAGTAAAATGCCTCTGATCAAAAATCTCCATAAAGCTTTAAAACAGCCCATTTGGAGCTACTCCTTGAATGGCTCTAGGTGTGGTAGAGTACCTTGCACACAAATATCCAAGAAGTATCGTTGAATGAATAAATAACTTCCAAGGTTTCTTTGACGCATAGGTGGCTGTCTATACTTGTCCAGTATGTAAGACGCCAACAAGCTATAATATTTTTCTAAGAGTTTATTCCTCTAGTGTCACTGGCATTGACCTCACCTACTTCCCTCCTCGGTCTGTTTTTGAAAGCGCCTCTATTAGAATCATTACTTATTTTTTTTTTGTATTAAAAAAAATTTTTTTTTTTAATGTTTACTTATTTTTTTAAATTTTTTTTTTTTTTCAACGTTTATTTATTTTTGGGACAGAGAGAGACAGAGCATGAACGGGGGAGGGGCAGAGAGAGAGGGAGACACAGCATCGGAAACAGGCTCCAGGCTCTGAGCCATCAGCCCAGAGCCCGACGCGGGGCTCGAACTCGCAGACCGCGAGATCGTGACCTGGCTGAAGTCGGACACTTAACCGACTGCGCCACCCAGGCGCCCCAATGTTTACTTATTTTTGACAGAGAGAGAGAGAGACAGAGCATGAGTGGGGGAGGAGTAAAGAGAGAGGGAGACACAGAATCTGAAGCAGGCTCCAAGCTCGAGCTGTCAGCACAGAGCCTGACGTGGGACTCAAACTCACAGACCGTGAGATCATGACCTGAGCCGAAGTCGGACACTCAACCGACTGAGCCACCCAGGCGTCCCTAGAATCATTACTTATTTAGACAATGAAAGCAGGGATTATCTTCCTGATAATTATTAAAATGAGTAGGACGAGGCATACCAGTTTTGTCTTATAGTAAAAAAATTGGATTGAGACAAAAGGTAAGCAAATTTTAGTCAGATAAAAAAGAGCAAGAAATACAAAATGAAGAAAAAGTGGACTCCCAAAAAAAAAAAAGGAATGGAATAAAATTTGATTTCGATAACATATGATGTGTTTGCATTAATGTGATATCATGAACAATGAATGAACAACTCTTAAGAATAAGGTTAAAAATGTCAGCCCACTACCCTCGGTGTAGTTATATCTGAAATAACAGGATCCTCAAAAATATCCTTAAAAGCAGCTTTCAGAAAACATTACATGTATCAGCAAGAGAAATGACTTGGGGAAAAAAACTTTATTTTATAGTGGCTTATTTAACGAAAGGTGAAATGTTTGAAAGGCTGCAAAACACTACTGTTATCAAGGAAACACCAATCTGTTTTTATAGTAATTATTTCTTGATGTAGAAATTTCCTGTCTTAGTGAATTGTTCGCTTGGAAAGACTTTTTTTTCCTGGTTGTCTTCAAGTTTGAAAATGATTAGGTGGTACATAATTGCTCTAATTTATTAATACCAAATTTAAACTAGTGACTTAATAATTTCTATTTCCTGATTACTATCAAGCAATGTTATAGCCAGTGAAGCAGCACTGAATTCTAGATGTATCAATGCCATTGAATTCAAAACGTCTATCAATAGGAAACTGTACTCACAGATTTCCATGGAATCTTTTAGAAGCCTTGCGGGAAACAGTTATCTTTTTCTCAAAGGGGAATAAAAATCCAGAAATAAATTAGCTGTCAGATACAGAAAAAAAATGAAAAAATAAAAACCAACAAACAAAAAGTAAAAATATATTTTTTTGGTTTGTAAAAGAAAAACATTTAAAAAAGTCTACATATGGGGCGCCTGGGTGGCGCAGTCGGTTAAGCGTCCGACTTCAGCCAGGTCACGATCTCGCGGTCCGTGAGTTTGAGCCCCGCGTCAGGCTCTGGGCTGATGGCTCGGAGCCTGGAGCCTGTTTCCGACTCTGTGTCTCCCTCTCTCTCTGCCCCTCCCCCGTTCATGCTCTGGCTCTCTCTGTCCCAAAGAAAATAAATAAGCGTTGAAAAAAAAAAATTTATAAAAAAAAAAAAATAAAAAGTCTACATAATGAATTGCTTCTCATTAAAAAATAAACTCTTGGGCGCCTGGGTGGCGCAGTCGGTTAAGCGTCCGACTTCAGCCAGGTCACGATCTCGCGGTCCGTGAGTTCGAGCCCCGCGTCGGGCTCTGGGCTGATGGCTCAGAGCCTGGAGCCTGTTTCCGATTCTGTGTCTCCCTCTCTCTCTGCCCCTCCCCCGTTCATGCTCTGTCTCTCTCTGTCCCAAAAATAAATAAAAAAAAACGTTGAAAAAAAAAAATAAAAAAAAAAAATAAAAAAAAAAATAAACTCTTGAACCATATTTGTTTCCTTACTGAAGTCTTAACCACTTTCCAGCCTGATGTATCTTGATTGTATCCTAAAATTTCTTGAGCAGTTTCTTGGGCAAGCCTCTTATAGTCCATCTACCTGCAAAGTTGTAAAAACAGATGACTGGTAAGAATATAATCATACAAAACAATTTTAAAATGCTGTATTACATTTTAATACTATTTCTACAGTGCCTGTCACATAGTAATGAAGAATCATTACTTGTTTTTTAATTAAGTTTTTATTTAATAATTGCTAAATGCATGCACGCATGAATTCCTTCTTCCTTATTCATAGTTTTTCAAATAGGAAGTGTGGTATACTACGAAGAGCAGGCTTTGGACTGAAAGAGAACTTGGCCAAATTCTGTCTCTGCCACTAATTGTGAACCACATTATTTACTATTTCCGTTTTCCTATTTTCTGGGATAATAACTAAATGTTGAATTAATGTGAGGATTGAGATAATGCACTTAACTGTCCTACTCCATGCCTGGTACATAATAAGCATTCAATAAATCATTAGTATTTCCAAAGGCTTAATCATGCTTCCTTACTCCTGTAAAGCTGCATCATCTGATGATCAAGTGTTCTTGGAAATTAGTCTTTTTATTATTTATTCATGTATTTATTTAAAAAATTCTTTTTAATGTTTATTTATTTTTGAGAGAGAGAGAGAGAGAGAGACAGAGCACAAGCAGGGAGGGGCAGAGAGACAGGGAAACACAGAATCTGAAGCAGGCTCCAGGCTCTGAGCTGTCAGCACAGAGCCCGACACAGGGCTCAAACCCATGAATCATTAAGATCATGACCTGAGCCAAAGTCAGAGGCTCAAAAGACTGAGCCACCCAGGTGCTCCAGGAATTAGTCTTTTTTTTTTCAACGTTTATTTATTTTTGGGACAGAGAGAGACAGAGCATGAACGGGGGAGGGGCAGAGAGAGAGGGAGACACAGAATCGGAAACAGGCTCCAGGCTCTGAGCCATCAGCCCAGAGCCCGACGCGGGGCTCGAACTCCCGGACCGCGAGATCGTGACCTGGCTGAAGTCGGACGCTTAACCGACTGCGCCACCCAGGCGCCCCAGGAATTAGTCTTTTTAAAGTGAGGGCAGTGGCATTAAATGATCTGACTCTTGGTTTCCTCTCCAAAGGCAACTCCTACCTGCCTTCTCTCCCACTCAGCTTCAATCATATTGACTTGGCTGTTTCTCAAATACAACCAAGCATCTTCCTACCTCAGGGTCTTTGTACTTACTGTTCCCTCTGCTTGTAACATTCTTCCCAAATATGAATGACAGATTCCTCTTCATTGGTGTCTTGTTTAAATTTCACCTCTTCAGACAGGATCAAGTTCAAACCAGTTCAATATAAACATATTTACTAAATCCTTTACTAGGGATTAGGTACTGTGGTAGGTGTGGCAAAAACAGGTAAGATACTGTTTCTGTTCTGAATGGGTTCAGGAAACTGGAGTCTCAATGGTCCTTTGGCCCATCATCTAGTTTTCAGTTACGGGAAGCTGGTTGGTATGGTGGGAAGAAACACACAGCTGGATTCAAATCCTAACTTTGCCTCTCACCACAAGCTACATTATTTTGAATAAATTGCTTAACCCTTAATTTCAATGTTTACATCTATAGATTGGGGATAGTAATACTTATCTCATGGAGTCATTATAAGGATTAAGTGAGTTAATATATGCCAACGTGACTGAAACAGTGTGGGGCTCCTTCTTGATGATCAGAAATACTAGTTTCTTTTCTTGAAATGACACATTTAAATCTACCTTTTAAAAAACTCTCCAAAGAGCTGCCTCAATAAGCCTTCTTAAAGTTTAATGATCAGAACCATGTCTTAATTAGCTCTCACCTAAAGGTCTAGGTTGGATCATAAACGCACCTTCTCTTATTTTGTTCTCCAGCAAGGCATAACACCTAGTTGACATCTATATTTGAACAGCTTTAGTAAACCATTACAACTCCTTTTTCCTAGTAGACTTTGTTTCTTTACCTTTCCTAATAGATCTAGTCCAGAATTTTAATAATTATTGGGACTCTTCTCCAAATCCTTGTGGAGATCTCCATATCTCTTAACCTGTGAAGGAACAAAGAAGAATTATTTTGATCCATGAATTAGGTCAATATATTTGATCATTTCCTTAATATTTTCTCAGTGTTCTTTATTTTCACTTTATACCCTCATTAGGACACATTTGCTATATATGCCCATGATGAAAGAAAAAAGTAGTAAGAGAAGCGTTAATAATACTGTTTATGAAAGGAAACTTTAAGAAATTATTTTAAAGAAGGACTGGTTAAAAAGACATTCTGGTGGAATTCGTAAATAAAGATGTCTAACTTTTTAAGCTCATGCCATTAACAGTCCTTGGCTGGTCCCTGATCTGTGCTTGCCCCAGCATATATAACACAGTTCTTTATTTCCTATCAGCAACATACTTGATACTGACTGATTTAAAGAAGCACAGACTATTGGAACATAGCACTAGGGTGTAAACTCCTGCAGGGACTTTGACTTACTCATTTTCAAATCACTAGCACTTCCTGCCACAATAAACGTGTTTAATTGAACCACTCAATCGCATTTTCTAGCTCGTGGACTTTTTCGTTTGCCAGGAAAAAAGGAAAGGTTAAGTTTAGTGGGCTACAGAGGGTGCAAAGAAGAAAACAAACAGCAGGACTACAGGGCCATTACCTTGTGATGTAACATCGGATGGACTGGAACATATTCCGGTGGAGTAATGGTCAAGGATATCTTCACCCACAGGGTCAGTGGAAAATAAACATAAACCAATATTGAGATGACATCTTTTTTTGGATACACCACTTGGCTGAAACTGGATTCTTCGCACCTCATATCCTGTCCCAGCCTCGTAGACAGAATCACGTATGTTGTTAGTGGTCTTTACATCTGTTCGTATATGGTCTCCCTTTTTCTGGGCTGCCTGACTGGGTCCCCAATCCGTGCTGGGTCACTGACATTCTTCCGTGGGAATCAAGGTCCCCAAGGAATTTGTTAAATCCCATCCCTGACCAAACTCCCTCCTCCAATCTCGCATCTGCTCTATTGCGAGGGGCTGGCTGCAAGCCCAGAAGGACCGGGCTCAGGGATGGGATGCGGAAGGCACTGAGGAGGGAGGGAAGGAAGTGGTCCGGGGAGCTGCCCCTCCACCACCGGCGGAGATGGTGTCTTATCCTGGGAGGGGGTGCTCTGAAGGCGGGGAGGCCGAGACCAAACCGGCAGCCGCCAGCGCCCCCGAGTCTCCTTCCCCACCTCGTCCCGTCACACACTCCCGGGGAGCCAGCCGAGGGAAGTTCAGCCTATCATCTGCGCGGAGTAGCCGCAAAGAGTGGTGACCGAGGAGGGGCGGGCGTGCGGGGCAGCCGGACGAAGCTGTCCGGAGTCAACCAACCACCCCCTCCGCCCCCCACCCCCAGAAAGACTAGGACGAAGAAACTACACTTCCCGGCCGAGAGTGCGACTTTAGACCCTGCCGCGCCCCCTTTCCCCTGCGGCCTCCGCCTCACCCAGCTGCCCCGGGCGCCGAGCGCCACGCATGCGCACCGCAAGCCAGCGCCATGTTGGATCAGTTTGAAAGCGAGCGCGGGCGTCGCGTTCCGCTGTGACGGCGGAGCTGGCTTCGAGCAAGCGGAGCCTGGGGCGGGGCGGTGTCCGGGTCGGGGATGCTGTATCGCGTCTCCCGTCCGGTAACAGGCGCAGGCTTTCGGTGGAGAGTTGTGGAAGTGTGCGGTTTTTTTTTTTTTAATCTCTTTGGGAGACTTCGTCGGTGAGTTCGGCCCGAAAAGGGGCTGTAGTTTCGAGGGGCGCCCCATCCTTTGACGGCCCATGGGAGAAACCAGAGAAAGAGTGGCGTGGAGGGAAGAGGAGGATGTCTCCTGAGGGCGGGCGCGAGTGGACATTCCCCGTGGGAAGAGAACGTCTTTAGCGGGAGGCTCCCGGGCGGGGGAGAGTCGCGGAGCGCGACGGAGGGGCCCTGACGTGGGCTTCTGGAGACTCGAGGCGTCGATTGAAGAGGGCGGGGGGGAAGGGGGATTAGGCCTTAGGGGCTGTCACCTCGGAAAAACGCCGTCCGCCCCCGGTGGGGCTCACGCCTGCTGCCTAATAAATGACTTCTGGGTGGAAGTAGCTAAGTGAAGTGTTTGTCTGTGACCGCCGGGGGTGCTGGAATCCTGCAGGGTGGGTGACTCCTAGGTAAAGGGCGGAAGGATTGAAGGCAGCGCGTCGAGAGGGGAAAAGATGCTCTCCCGCAGGGATGCCCGCGATCTTCGCTTTCCGGGTCCATTAATTCTTGTCGTTTAGCTGTAGAATAAACAAAATTCGGTGTCGAAACATAAACCACAGAGCTGTTGTTTCTAGGAGTTCTTCATTGCGCGCGAGCTGTTCCTATTGGTTATTTAACAGTGAACATTCTGTTCTTGAATCAAAGGTAGTTGAAACTTGTTGCCATTCGTGTAACATTTCATTCTTCGGAATGATGGATTTCCTTTTGGAGATAGGAACGGAAGTGTTTACGGAAGAAATGGTAAGATAATGGGATTTGCTTCCAAATAATCCTGTGGTGGAAGTGCGGAGAAGTGGGTGGATAGAAAGTTGGGGTGTGTGGGTGATTGTTTGAAGCAGGGTAATGGTTGCACGGGGGTTTATTAAAGTGTTAATTCTAGGGGCGCCTGGGTGGCTCAGTCGGTTGAGCGTCCGACTTCAGCCAGGTCACGATCTCGGTTCGTGAGTTCGAGCCCCGCGTCGGGCTCTGGGCTGATGGCTCAGAGCCTGGAGCCTGTTTCCTATTCTGTGTCTCCCTCTCTCTCTGCCCCTCCCCCGTTCATGCTCTGTCTCTCTCTGTCTCAAAAATAAATAAACGTTAAAGTGTTCATTCTACTTTTGTATACTTTGGGGAGCTCTCCCCAATAAGAATTCAATTGTGGCTTTTCTTTCTGCCCTCCTATGAACTAAAATAAATGTTGTTACCCACTTACTGAGAACTGTAATCCAACAGCTTTACCTTTTAGGGGTTCGTTTTTGTTTTTGTTTTTTATTTCAAGTTTTTATTTAAATTCTAATTGTTTAACATATCGTAAGTTGGTTTCAGGTGTAGAATTTAGTGTTTCATCACTAACATATACACCCAGTGATCGTCACAGCAAGTACCCTCCTTAATTTTTTTTTTTTAATGTTTATTTTTGAGAGAGAGAAAGAGGGACAGACAGACAGATACAGATCGCGAGCAGGGGAGGGCACAGAGAGGCAGAGACAGAATCTGAAGCAGGCTCCAGGGCCTGAGCTGTCAGCACAGAGCCCGACCCGGGGCTCGAACTCTCGAGCTGTGAGATCATGACCTGAGCTGAAGTCGGAGGCTTAACGGACTGAGCCACCCACACCCCACAAGTACCCTCCTTAAGGGTATCACCCATTTAGCCCATTCCCTGCCCACCTCCCTGCATCAAACCTGTTTGTTCTCTGTACTTAAGAGTCTCTTATGGTTTGGTTTCCTCTCTCCTTTTTTGGTCCCTTCTCCTGTGTTCGAGTGTTTTGTTTCTTAAATTTCACATATGAGTGAAATTGTATGGGGTTTGTCTTTCTCTGACTTATTTCGTTGGAATAAGGGAGAAAATGTTGGGTCAAGCCATATTTACTTGAGAAAATTTAAACATCATTAGTGAAAGCGGTAAAGAAAGAGCACAGCTGACTTAGTCTAGCCATTCTTTGGAGGCATACCAACATCACAGTATTCAGGGAAATCAGAGAGGCTAATTAACCGTTATCTTCTGTTCTGTGGCTGCAAAGGCAGATGCATGCTCTGAAGCTGAGGCAGGATGCTGTTTTACTCTTCTTTAAATGGAAAACTTTCAATATTTTAAAGTCAAATTTGATAGTTATTAAGATTACATTAAAAGTTGTTCTAACTTAAACATTCCCCAAATTATAGCCCAAAGTTGAACATATTAACTTTATAACATTATAGCATGTGTTAAGTCCTAGACATTAATCTTTCCTTTTTAGTACAGGAAAAAATCCATTTCCACTGATTTAATTTTTAAGAGTATCATATCGTACTGAAGTAACACCTGTTTGTTACTTTTTAGTTTTTCAAATGATCCTATTTGAAATAGATGCTATTATTACTATTCTAAGATGAATATGTTGTCAATTTCCAAATTATCTAAGTCTCTTTTAAAAGAAAGGTAGGTTGAATCTGTGTAACATAAGAAGTGAAAATGGTAAGTGTATTGCCAAAAATGAAGGTGAGAAAATGATTAACAATAACGATATTATCTTAGGAAAAGAGCATGTTGCTAGCTCAATAAACTTGTGGTTTATTTCTTTATAATAAATACTGTTAATTACTTTGTTCTCAGTTTTTTTTCCGAGGAAAGGGCTGGCTAAAGTTACATATTGGCATTTACAACATTAAAAGTGGATATTCTGTTCTTGCTTCTTGTTTCTAATACCTCATTTGATGCCTTTAAAAATTTATTGAGCACCTACTATCTGCAGTGTATAATAGTAGGCTTATGAATTGAAAAATAGTCTGTGTAGGGGAGTGTTAGGTATTGTGATGTCATAGAATCTATTCCCATAAGAAAAGACTGCTCATCAGTAGTTTTTAGGGCTTTGAAATAGTGAGTACTCTTCTCTTGGTACTGTTCTCAGATAATTATGTGTACACAATTCCAGGCACATAGTAGGTACTCAATAAATGTTTTCTAAATCAATGATGAAGGAATTCACAATAATTATAATAATAGAAAATCAATGTGTATTGCCTAAAAATTATAGAAATGGATTTTATTCTTTAAAGAAGATTATAAAAAGTTTACAAATTTAGTAATTTCTCTCTATATGGCTATTATTCCCTTTAATGGAACCTTAACCTATTGTTTTTGTATTACAGTTTTTAAGAGAAATGAATCGAAATAACCCATTTTGAGGAAGCCATGGCAAAATCAGTTACAAAACACAGAGTTTGTTCTCGGGAATCTTCAGTATCTTCTCTGCTAGCAAGCTGCAGCCTGAGTGGTAGCAATTCCTCTAACTCTGATGGCTCTTTTCAATATAAGGATAAACTGTATAGTTCTGCCTCTCAGGCTCTACAGGCCTATATTGATGATTTTGATTTAAGCCAGATGTATCCTGGTGCAAACGCTGGAAAGATTAACAACAATAGGTGTTCTGCTCATATGCCAGAATTCTCCAACTATATTTGTAAACCAAACAATGGTATGCTTCTATTTTGTGTGTGTGTGTGTGTGTGTGTGTGTGTGTTTCCCCCCACTGATTTAAAGCATTTGAAAGATGTGTTGTAGCCTTGAAAAACTAGACCCTTTTTTTTTTTCCTGTGGGGTAAAAATGACTTATGTAATATGGAGGTCTGGATATTTTTCTTAAATAATTCTGTAATTCTCTGGTTCTCAAGAATTTTCAGCTAAGATCTTCTTGTGACCTTGGAGGGGAAGCTGATGAATGTGACTAATAATAGCAGGTGGTTGATCCTAAACCCTTAAGCCATTTTATTTTAGCATAATGGAAAGCGCATTGACATGGTGGTTCTAGGTTTCATTAACTAGCTTGATGACTTCAGATAAATCTCAGTCTTTCTGAATTTATACTTGATCAATCCCAGTTGACGTGATAAGACTCTGTCTTCCTGATCTGTATTCTATAGGACAATAATATAAGATGTTAAGAGTTTTTCCCTGATGCAGTTACCATGAAGACAACTTTGGAAAATGCATCTATTGATAACCCAGTTAACACTTTACTGAAGACTTATGGAATAGCCCTAGTATGGAAAAATTTTTCATTCAACTCTTAGAAGTATGTGAGCAATATATATTCCAGAAGACTGTTAGGACAGCTATTCTTTTTGTGTTAATGCTGTTGCAGGCTTAATTGGCAGAAAGCAAATTATTTTTCCACATAGTTTAATAGCATATTTTTCTTCTATGTTGCAGCCAGTGTCGAGTGACTGATAATAATATGAGTGTATTAGTGCACTGGATAGGTCTAGATGAAAAAAGGTTAAATGGTAAATAAAGAACAAGGGAAAATTTACAGGTTGGAGAAAAAAATGTACAACTTAGTTAAAACAAATTGAAGAGATGTGAGAAAACACATTGTATTTCATCAACCTATACTATTTATACTTTTAATCAAACTTTAGTGAAGATAAAGGGAAGCAGCAAAAATGACAAATTCTTAATTCTCATTTACTGTTAATGTAATGAAGTATTGTTGTATGTGATTGTGGGAAATAAACAGAACTATGCTTTGTTTTTCAGCTTTTGAAAATGTTGATCACAAAAAAAGCTCCTTGTCCTTATCCTGTAGAAGAGAGACTGTTAATGACATAGACTCCATTAGCCTAACAACTGATGATCTATTAAAACTTCCAGCAGATGGATCATTTTCTTTTGCTTATGTTGGATCAAATCATCGAATTAGCAAGAAAAAGAAGAAATGCATTGGAAGACTGAGTTCATCAGATACTGAGAAGAATAAAAATTTTCAAGAACCCTCCACTCCCATGTGCAAGGATAACTTAGTTACTCCCGTTGTATACACAAATATAAATGGAAAGCAATGTGGTAGGCTGAAAAACCCAAAACTTGTGAGTAAGACTAATAAATGCGTTTCTGAACCATCTTTACCTTTTTCCAAGAAATTGTCTTTCAAGGACAGTTCAGAACACAATCTTGAAAAGAATTACCCAAGATGGCTCACTAGCCAGAAATCGGACCTTAATGTTTCAGGGATAACTAGTATACCTGATTTCACCTACCCAGTGTGGCTCCACCATCAAGACTTGCTACCTGATACAAATAGTCAAAGGATATATAAAATATTTAAAGAAGATCGGTGTTCCCCTAGACATAGTTACCAGGCACAAAGAACTTCTCGACTTATGAATAAATTAGATTGTTTTGAATATTCTTTTGAACCCTCAAACATTTCAGATTCCTTGAATGATGATAAAGGATTGATTAATGAATGTAAATGTGATTCTCAACATAGCCAGTGTCAATGTGAGAATCCAGTTCTCCCAGGACAAACCAAAAAGCCATTCAGTGGTAATTGTTTTGTTTTATTTTTAAGAACCAAAGAAAGTGCTATAAATTTGACCTAATGTCTAGGAGCTTTTATGTTACATTCTTGATGTAATGAACAGATGATAAATCTTGAACACATAATGGTCTTCATTTATATATCATTTTGTGCCTAGAAAATGTCTCTTCTCCCCTTTTTTCCTTTGAAATGTCATTAAAAAATTTGTTACAGATGTGTGTATATTCTAAATTATCTGAACTCTTACTTGTTTGTTGCCTTTGAGATTTTGTTGTGCTCTGCATTTACTTTTTTTCTTGAATTAATTTAATCTTTTAAATTAGGTGACAAAATTGAATTGCTTATCCTGAAGGCCAAGAGAAATCTAGAGCATTGTGCTGAAGAGTTACCGAAGTCTAAGAAAAAGGATGATAGTCCTTGTTCATTAGATAAACTTGAAGCAGAAAGATCATGGGAAAATATCCCTGTTACTTTGTACGTAAGTTACAATGGAAAAAGTTTTTAGTTCTCCAAGTGAAAAATGTCATGTGAACAGTTAATTTATTTTATTATTTATTTAAAATTTTTTTTTTCAATGTTTATTTATTTTTGAGAGAGACAGCCAGAACAGGGGACGTGCACAGAGAGAGAGGGAGACACAGAATCTGAACCAGGCTCCAGGCTCTGAGTTGTCAGCATAGAGCCGGATGTGGGGCTTGAACTCACGAGCTGTGAAATCATGACCTGAGCTGAAGTCAGATGCTTAACTGACTGAGCCACCCAGGTGCCCCAGTTAGTTTATTTTTTACATAACTCTGTGATAATTGACAATTATAGTGACATGTTAATTCTATAGAATGTTGCCTTTGTGTTGTTTCTTTGAATTGCATTTTTCAGTTGTTACCACAAGATGGTGTAATGTTGCATGACCTTAGGCACATTATACAACTTTTGTCTTCTTTATGTGTTTTTTTGTTACACTGTAAAATACTGATTTTACTGGTGAAAAATCACAACCAAAAGCAACCTATTTTGCAGATGGAAGAGTGCTATGAAATTCTTGTTTTCTTTTTAAGTTTTTTCTCCCTGTATATTCTTTCCATATATGGAGTTATGCAGTTATCCATTTTTTTCATTTACATTTTATTTTCTCTTAGTCGTTATTTTCCTTAAACAGTGGTGGTGTTTTGGTATGGTCTATTGTAATACATTTTTGTAGTTTCTAATATTGTTTTTATTTGTGTGCTTAACCTTGTTACAACATGGTTTCTCAGAATAACTTAAACTGTTTACATCGATACCTATGAATGTGGGTGTGGAGTAAGAATTGAGCTTAGGTAGGAAAGCTTTTTTCCTTAGTGATATTATTGTCTGAACTCATAAGAAATGCATTCTTGGTAACCCTATGTCCTGCCTTACGCTCTGATGATTTATTATCTTCTGTTGTCTAAACTTTCATTCTGTCATACTCTGTTATAGACAGAGTCTGTTAATTGCTGGATCCATTTTTTGATCACTTCTCAGATGAACATCTTATTTTTTTTTAATATGACACTATAATTCTGGTTTGGAATCGTAGCTCTGTTACTTTTTTTGTCTTTGCTGACACCTTATACAAGTTAAACTGCTTTGTACAAGACCTTATATAAATTCTCTACTTGGGGCTGTTGTGAGGATTCATTTGATTAGAGAATATAAGGTACTTAGGACAATTTCTGACTTATGAGCTGTCTTGTAAATTGTTAATAGTGGTGATAATTATCCAGAATATTTTTTTTCCTCATAATTCATTTCTCAATTGTTGCTTCAATAGTATCTTTATTTTTTGAAACTTGGGTTAATAATTAGCTCACTTAATTCTTAAACTTTTTTTCTAATTTCTTATTTTCTTGTCGGTTGGTCTTGGTAATTGTAAAGTACCATAGCTATAATACTTTACTTTCAATTGCAACCAACAAGAATGGGTGAGCAAATAGTATCAGAGGTGTTTAAGAATAAAATTTTTGAATGCTTTTAGTGTATTATGTAATTAGATACTATAATTTATGCTTGTATAATTATTATTATAATCGTTGGTTTGGCCCAGTACCTTGCATATAGAAGTTGACTTCTGGAAGATTGAATTCATATTGTGATGGGTATGTTTGTGCATAAAATGAATGATGGATTGTCAGAAGGAATAGACCTGACCTTAGTATGGTGTTGACAAATTATTGTCAATCTACCATCAAAACAAAAATTGACTAGGAAGTAGTCAAGGTAGTATACTGAAAGGTGGAACACAACCACAATCAGATAACTGCTTTTTTTTTTTTATTTAACATTTTTATAAGGGAAAATTTCCAAGAAATACAGAAGTAGAAGAATAGTATAATGAATTATGTATCCCACACCCATCTTCAGTAATCTGGTAAATGCTTTTTGATGGTGGTAGATGGATGTGCAAACTCCTTTGGTAAAGACTGTGAGAAAAGACTACATGGGAGTAAGAAAAACCTCCTAGTAAGTTACAAATCAAAGGAGTCAATAATGAAGTGCTGCTAATTATTAAGAAAAAATTACAATTGTGACCTTTATATGTTAGGGAAAGATTCTTAGATATCTGAGTACTTGAGTTAGAAACACATTTTATGTTGATATATAAATAAGAAAGAATGACTTTGTTCTCTGTGACTAATAGAATTTGTTTTGGGAGAATTCTGACATTTGCTGGGGTTGCCCTACTGTCCCTTGAAACATCAAGAAAGAAACTAATATTTATTGTGCCAGGTACATAGAGTTAATTTATGCAATACTTCTGTGAGATAAGTGGGACTACTAATGTAAAACTGAAGTTTAGGTAAATAAATTATATAAAGTCACATAGTGAGTGGGATTGAGGTTTGAACTCAGGAGTTTTAATTTCACAATTGATCTTTTTCCTACTATAATCTGTCCTCTTTATTAATGCCGGTTCTGGAGGGCAGGACCTGTTGCTTTGACGTGGAAGAGCATGTAACTATCATCCCAGTAGAAACTCATATATTTGTGGGGGTTTTTATTATCATTGGGTAACTAACTGTTTATTTGGAAAAATGTACTGCTTATTTCACACAAATGAGCTTTTGGAGTGTAGCCATAGTTCAAGGCTTATTTGTTTGAGGACTAATGTTTTTACTTGATAGTTTTTTCTTAAAGCTTTAAAGGAGAGGGACACCTGGGTGGCTCAGTCGGTTAAGTCTCCGACTTCAGCTCAGGTCACAATCTCACAGTTCAGGAGTTGGAGCCCCTTGTTCGGCTCTGTCCTGGCAGCTCATACCCTGGAGCCTGCTTCGGATTCTGTGTCTCCCTCTCTCTCTGCTCCTCCCCTGCTCACACTTGTTGGCGCGCACGTGCTCTCTCTCCCTCTTTCTCTCTCTCAAAAATAAATAAGCTTAAAAAATATATATTAAAAAAAAAAAGCTCTAAAGGAGAAACAAGGAGATAGGGAGGGTGAGATTCTAATATCAGTTTAGGGAGATAGGGAATCACCAAGCAAAATCCATATGAATTGTATTCGCATTGGTGTTTCTTGGTGATTATTTGTATTTAAATGATAACCATTCAGTTATACACTAATTTTTATAAATTGGGAACTTAATTACTTTCTTGTATCCTTAAATCCTATTTAGCAAATCTCCTGTTCCTGTTAACTCTGATGATAATCCTCAACAAACTTCAAGGGCAAAGTGTACTAAAGGGTTCCTCGAAGATTTTTTAAATAATGATAATCAGGTGGGTGAAATTAAATCTTTTTAACTTCTTAAAAGAGGATTTTTTTAACTTATTAAAAGGATTTATGACTATACAGATTTTAATTTCTGAGTTGTTAAAAAACAAAAAACAAAAAGATTCAAATCCCCTCTTCCTCAACATAAATGTATAAAAGCATCACTCCTAGAATTATTCATAATTTTATTTTAGTATTTTAAAGTAGAGGGACCTGGGATTGAATGCTACAGAGAGCTTAAATTATGTTTTTGTTTGTTTGTTTTTGGTTTTTTTGGACAATGTATAAAGCATACCATTATAAAGTAAGTTATATTTTCCCATAGGATGGTTGATTATTGAGAGTTGTGTTTCTAACTAAGAAAAAATTATAGACCTCTTTAATTAAAGAAAATTTTTTTTAATGTTTATTTTTGAGAAAGAGAGGGAGGAGGGAGGAGGGAGGGAGAGAGGAGCAGAGAGAGGGAGACACAATTTGAAGCAGGCTCCAGGCTCTGAGCTGTCAGCCCAGAGCCCAACATGGGGTTTGGGCCCACAGACTATGAAATCATGGCCTGAGCTAAAGTCAGATGCTTAACTGACTAAGCCACCCAGGGGCCACATAAATCTCTATAATTTAAAATAGGAAAATTATTACCCAATTTTGCAAAATCAACATATGTGCATCTTGCATGTAACCCCACAATAAAAAATAATGTGTATGTATGCACGTAAGGAATTATATATAATTTGACATAGAAATACAGCCATGGTTGTTAAATATTGAAACCATACTTTTGGGATCTTAAAATCTGGAAGATTTGGCAGGTTGAACACTCAAAAATTAACTGAAAAATTTAATAAACTGAGTTCCTTCGATGAAATTTACTAGAGAAAGTAGAGACTTTCATAATATGTTTGATCTTAGAACTTTGTATAAGATACTATAGCAGATGTTGGGTAAGTGAAGCTTAATTATTAAATATTTATTTGATAAATATTTGAGGGCCAAGCACTTCTTTAGGAACTGTCTCCCCAGTAGTGAATAAGAGGGAGGAAATCCTTGTGTCTTGGATTTTTTATTCCACTTGGAGAGACAAACTAAACAAATATATAGTATGTGACATATAAGGGAGTACTGTAAGTATTATAAAGAAACATTAGTTGGGATAGGAAAATACAGGTACAATTTTAGATAGGGTAGCTAGGAATGATCTCTCTGTTGAGGTGATACTTGAGCAAAAATCTAAAATGAGTGAATAAGCCAGATATTCCTGAGGAAATAACTTTACATGTAAAAGTAATAGTAATTGCAGAAACCCCAAGGCAGAATTGTATTTGGCATGTTTAAGAAATATCAGACTCTAGTAGTGTAGCTCAGTCAGAATGAACAGGAGAAGGATGGTAAGATGGAGAGATAACCAGGAACCAGATCATGTAGCATCTTACAAGTGATGGAATGAAGATTTTTATGTTTTATTTAGGTGAGATGAGAAGTCACTGGAGTGTTTTGAGTGGAAGCGTGAAATGATCAGATCTACATTCTAAAATATAAAATGGCAGCTATATGGAGCATAGACTTAAAAGGAGCTGGTGAAGGAGCAGGGAACCTAGTTAGGAGACTTTTTCAGTCTTTTGGGATAGGATTGGCTTAGGGTGGGTACATTGGACGTAGTCAGAAATGGGTAGACTTGGCATATATTTTGAAGATAGACCTAGTAGGATGGAGATAGAATTCAAAGAATGAATTTAAGATGTTTGAGCCAAGCAGCTAAAAGATTGGGTGATGCCATTTACTTAGGTAAAAAGCACTAGTAGAAGAACAAATTTGTAGAAGTTCTTTTACGTTTGAGATGAATGAATGTTAAATACTAATCAGTGGTCCCTTTTCCCCTGCCAGTACACACACAGTCTCACTACCAGGGTGTTTTTGTTTTGTTTTTAATAATTTTAGATGCACCCAAAATTCCTGTCACCATTTTTTCAGCTTCCCTAATGCTATCATCTCACATACTGTAGTATAATGATCACAGACAGGGAATTAACTTAGGTATAATTTTGTTATCTAAACTATAGACCTTACTCTAATTTCACTAGTTTCTCTACCAGTGTCCTATTCCAGGATTCAGCATTGCATTTAATTGTCATGATTCCTTTTAAAATAGTCTTAAAGGGGCGCCTGGGTGGCTCAGTTGGTTAAGCGTCCGACTTCGGCTCAGGTCACGATCTCGCGGTCCGTGAGTTCGAGCCCCGCGTCGGGCTCTGGGCTGATGGCTCAGAGCCTGGAGCCTGCTTCCGATTCTGTGTCTCCCTCTCTCTCTGCCCCTCCCCCGTTCATGCTCTGTCTCTCTCTGTCTCAAAAATAAAATAAAAAACATTAAAAAAAAATTAAAAAAAAAATAGTCTTAAAAAAATTTTTTTTAAATGTTTATTTTTGAGAGAGACCACGAGCAGGGGAGGGGCAGAGAGAAAGACACACAGAATCTGAAGCAGGCTCCAGGCTCTGAGCTGTCAGCACAGAGCCTGATGTGGGGCTTGAACTCACAAACCATGAGATCATGACCTGAACTGAAGTCAGACGTCTAACTGAGCCATCCAGGTGCCCCCAATTGTCAGTTTTCATTAATCTGCATCAGTCTGTGGTAGTTCCTCAGTCTTCCCTTGTCTGTCATGATCTTGACACTTTTGAAGAGTACTGGTTGGTTATTTTGTTGGTAGTTCCTCAGTTTGGGTTTGTCTGACATTTTCTCATGATCAGAATGAGGTTATGCGTTTTGGCAAGAATGCAATAGGAATCATGCTATGCCCTTCTCAGTGCATCATATCAGAGGGTTCATGTTACATTGATATCATTGATTTGTGTCTGATATGTGTCTTAGTTGGGCTACTTTAATAAATACGCCATAGACATGGTGGCTTAAACAACACACATTTATTTCTGTTGGCTGAGCAGTCCAAGATCAAGGTGTCTGGTGAGGTCCTGCTTCCCAGGATGCCATCTTCTCCACATAATTTCCCATGGCAGAGAACAGGGAGGAAGCAAGCCCTCTTGTGTCTCTTGGATCAGGGCACTGATCGCATTCATGAAGGCTCCACCCTTATGACCTAATTACTTCACTAAAGTCCTTTCTCCAAATACCATCACATTGGGATTAGACTTCAACATAAGAATTTTAGGGGAACACAAACATTCAGTCCATAGCAATATGTGAATAATATATTAATATACACAATTATGCTAATACTTGTGATGTTAACCTTGAACACTTGGTGTCTACTGGCTGTCTCTTTAGTAAAATTACAGTTTCCCCTTGTAATTAATAAATGTTGGAGATATTTTGAGACTGTGCACACATGCACATCTATATTTGTATATGTGTCATAGTTTATATGTATGTATAAAATCGTGAGTTTATACTTACACTTTTGACTCCAGTTCAGTCCTGCATGGCTTGTTTTAGCCTTTCTTGTTACTTATTTGTAACTTCTTTCTCCACTGGTAAGAATCCTATTATTATCCATAGTCTCTTAACTATTCGTTCATTCTTAGCATACATATAGTTTGACAATTGCTAATCCATATCCCTGTAAGGAACAAATTTACTAACTAGATCACATTATTTATGTATAGTTCTTTTTATCTTTAGCCTTACAATATCCAGTCAAATTACTGTTTTCCAAAGTTACCTTGGTTAATTATTTTCTTCCCAACCCTTCAGTGTGTTCATGTTGTTCAATTGTAATACTGTTAGGTTGTTAATTTTTATTGTACTTACTGGGTTTAAACCACATTCTATTTGGTTTAAATTGTTTTTTGAATATGTGAAACATTACTATAGTTCTGAGAGAGCTATACAATAAAGATATACTCCAAGACATTCACTCAAGTTTTAATGACGAGTCTCAGGACAAATTCTATCAGACATACCAACATTTATTAAATATTCATTAGTGAATTGCACAAATAGTTTATATAATCTGTTTCATAGTTTTCTTTCTGGAACTCTGATCACTAGTTTGCATGAAAAATCCACTCCAGGCTTTTGTAACCCTTATGGTTGGCATCAGGCAACTAGAAAAAAAATTTTTTTTAATGTTTTTTTAAGGCAGTGGCTGAATGCACGTAACTTAGAGATAATGCCTCAGGTCTGTTTACAAGAGTCAGGAGGATAAGGCTAATTGAATCCTTAATCCTTGTTTATTTTTCTTTATTTTTATCACTTTTTAAAATATTTGTTTATTTTTGAGAGAGAGCGCATGAGCAGGTGTGAACATGAGTGAGGGAGGGGCAAAGGAGGGGGAACAGAGGATCTGAAGCAGGCGCCAGGCTCTACACTGATAGCAGAGAGCCTGATGCGGGGCTCTCAAACTTATGAACTGTGAGATCTTGACCTGAGCCAAAGATGGAAGCTTAACCAACTGAGCCACCCAGGCGTCCCTATTTTTCTTTATTTTTTAAATTTTGGTGAAATATGTGTAACATAATATTTACTATTTTAACCATTTTTAAGTGTACAGTTCTATGCAGTAAGTACCTTCACATTGTTGTGCAGCCATCACCACTGTCCATGTGTAGAACTTCTTCATCTTCCCCAACTGAAACTATACTCATTAAATACTAACTCCCCGTTCCTCTTTTGCCCTGCCTCTGGCTAGCACCATTCTGCTTTCTGTTTCTATGAATTTGACTACTCTAGGAACCTTACGTGTTTTATTAGTTGGCTGTGATAACAAAATACTTTAGGCTGGGTGGCTTAAACAGTAGAAATTTATTTCTCACAGTTCTGCAGTTTGGGGAATCTAAGATCAAGGTTCTAGCTGGATCTAAGATCAAAGTGCTAGCTGAGTCTGTTCGTGGTGAAGGCTCTCTTCCTTACTTGTAGGCAGCTGCTTTCTCACAGTGTCCTTCCATGGCCTTTCCTTGAGCTGTCAGGTGTCTTTTATTAGAAGGACACTAATCCTGTGGTATGTGGGCCCTACCCGTATGACCTCATTTAACCTTAATTACTTCCTTATGGCCCTATCTCCAAATATAGCTGCATTTGAGGTTAGGGCTTCAACATAAATTTTTGTTGGGAGGGGTACAGTTCAGTCCATGGCATCATGTAAGAACCATACAGTATCTGTCTTTTGGTGACTGGCTTATTTCCCTTAACCTAATGTCTTCAAGGTTCATCCATGTTGTATCATATGTCAAAATTTCCTTCCTTTCTTAGACTGAATAATACTTAATTGTATGCACCATGTTTTGTTTACCCATTCATCTGTGATGGATACTTGGGTTGTTTCCACTTTTTGGCTATTGTGAATAATGCTGCTATAAATATGGGTGTATAAATAATCTGTTTTGAGTCTGTACTTTTATTTCTTCTACCTATATAGGCAGAAGGGGATCATAGGGTAATTCTGTGTTTAATTTTTTGAAGAATTGCCATACTGTTTTCCACAGCAGCTGCACCATTTTACATTTCTATATCCCATTTCTTTTTTTCTTTTTAAGAATTTTTTTTTTCAACGTTTATTTATTTTTGGGACAGAGAGAGACAGAGCATGAACGGGGGAGGGGCAGAGAGAGAGGGAGACACAGAATGGGAAACAGGCTCCAGGCTCTGAGCCATCAGCCCAGAGCCCGACGCGGGGCTCGAACTCACGGACCGCGAGATCGTGACCTGGCTGAAGTCGGACGCTTAACCGACTGTGCCACCCAGGCGCCCCTATATCCCATTTCTTATACTCTGTTCATGTAGTTGTGGAGAGTGTGCTTAACTTTGAACCTCTTCACTAATGAGATTCTATTTCTAATATTCTTGTGCTTGTCAACATCTTCCTCTAGACTTGAAGTTTAAATAGTATGTCAGTTATGGTGTCTATACTGAAATATATTATTATGTGGTAGCTACCAGGACACAGCAGCTCATTTGAAAGATATAAAAATAATAGGTTGGTAAGAAGACTTGAAAAAAAGTTTTAAAAAATATCCCTTATGGATTCTCTTAAAAGAATCCTGATCATGTTATTTAGTGCTGCTGCCTTCTTTGGATGCAGGTAAGATCAGTTGATAATTGAGGTGTGAGTGTTTTTTTACATAGCAAGGAATATGTGACCAATGAGTAAGTGAAAAACTAGCATTCTCTGTGTGAAAACATTTAAAAGTGTTTAGAGAATGCTGTATTTGAAATTCTGGTTCTTGGGGCGCCTGGGTGGCGCAGTCGGTTAAGCGTCCGACTTCAGCCAGGTCACGATCTCGAGGTGCGTGAGTTCGAGCCCCGCGTCAGGCTCTGGGCTGATGGCTCAGAGCCTGGAGCCTGTTTCCCATTCTGTGTCTCCCTCTCTCTCTGCCCCTCCCCGTTCATGCTCTGTCTCTCTCTGTCCCAAAAATAAATAAACATTGAAAAAAAAAATTTAGAAATTCTGGTTCTTGTTCAGCTAATAACTAGCTTTATTTACATACCCGAGAAAGAGCATGTTGGCCTACCTGAGCTCTGAGGACCTTCCATTTCTAAAAATCTGTGATTTTAAATGTGTAAATGAAAGCATTGCAAATGTGAACATGTACTGTTCATTTGAAAAGAGCAGGGACTAACTTCATGGTTGTCTCTAAATAACTTATCTCGCAATTGGGTAAGGGGAGGTGTTGAGTTACAATAATGACTTTTCAAAACACATTATTGATTTGAATTTTTGCATTTTATATTGTGGGGAAAATACAAAATAAAACTTTTTCCTCCATGAATTTGCTTGGTTAATCATTCATCTGTTTTATGTCAGAGCTGTACCCTTTCTGGAGGGAAACATCATGGACCTGTTGAAGCCCTGAAACAAATGTTATTTAATCTTCAAGCAGTACAAGAAAGTTTTAATCAGAATAAAACTGTAGATCTGAAAGAAGAAATTAAGCAAGTAAGCACAAACTTGATTTATGAATTGAGATCTGTGAATGTGAATTAAGATCTGTGGAGATATACGATACCTTCCCAGATCTTTTTCAGTTTGACCTCTAGTTTTATGTCAATAAACATGCCACATAACTCATGTACTAGAGTTGTAATATTGTTATTTTTTGTAAAAATTAACTCAAATTTAATACTGTTACATTTCTGTAGCTGTGTACCCCTGAATAGATTATCCTCTTTTGTTCATGGTTATAAATACAGCATCTTGTTTAGATATGACAGTGTTACAATTATAGTTATGGAAGGATTGTAGGAATTGTTTTTTAATGCACTGCAACATTATTGGTATAACCCAACTTTTTGTATTTATATTTGAGGAGGCCTGGAAATCCTTTTCAACTTTGGACTTCTCTACATAACCTATGTCTCCTGAAATTTTATTGTTACCATGTGTTTGACTTTTCTTATAGTTAATGTAAAATTTTATTTCAAAACCATTGTGTTTTTATGTATTTCCTAGGAATTTCAAAATCTCTTGGTGCTTTGGACTGCTATTCTATAGGGGTTGAGTTTTCTTCACAATAGTACAGTATTTACATAAAGTTTATATTCTCACAAGTTTGATTGTAAATTCTAATTCTGCCACTTAACTAGCAAGTGCAGTATTTGTACAAATCTCTTAACCTCTTTAGTTTTTGTTTCTTCTTCTGTAAAATGTGGTTGTTGAAAAGATAAATTGAGACAGACTATGTGAAGTACTTATATAGTGCTTGGCTCCTGATAAAAACTTAATAGCTGGTAAATACTTAATAAATATTTTTATTGTCATTGCTTTGTTATTCTTATTCAGTGGAGCTTTATGAAATTCAGTTTAAATTACAAATGAATGGATCAGCTCTTGGAAACTGTCAAGCCTGAATTGTATTTCAATTTTTCTATACATTTTAATGATTATTACAGTAACATATAGCGTGTAATCTATCCCTTTTTCCCCCTCCTGTTTTAGACATCATTGAGACATAACCTTGTTCATTATAGTCTTAATTTGAAGCCAAGGTTTTATTTTTATTGGACATATAATTTAGAAGCATACTTGACAGATGAATAAGTAGTAGTTTTATTTTTACAATAAAGAAAATATTTAATGGCATTACTTTACTGAAAATTATTTGCTAGAATTATTTCCTTGGAAATGCAGACTGTTTTTTAATGTTCTCATTTTTCACATACTAAGTAGCACTTAAGTTTATAGTTATATAATATTTTCAATATTTTGTTATATTTTGTGTTTTTAATAATAGGTTTCAGAAGACAATTTCTCTCAATTACAGTTGAAGGAAAGTATGGTTCCTATTACTAGATCACTTCAAAAGTAAGTATTCTCTACTAATTTCTTAAGATGTTATAGATACAAATCCATTTTAGTCATCTCTTTGAAATCAGAAGATTCCAGGAGAAATTAAGTAGTTCTAAGAATAGATAGACTTGATATTTTTAAAAATACTAATTTTTAATTTATATTCGAGTTAACATATATTACAATGATGATCTCAGGAGTAGAATCCAGTGATTTATCCCCTATATATAACACACAGTGCTCATCCTAACAATTGTCTTCCCTAATGCCCATCACCCATTTAACCCATCCCCCCTTCCATAGCCTCTCCAGCAGCTCTCAGTTCTCTATATTTGTCTCTTATGTTTTGTCCCCCTCCTTGTTTTTATATTATTTTTGCTTCCCTTCCCTTATGTTCATCTGTTTTGTATCTTAAATTCCACATATGAGTGAAGTCATATGATACTTGTCTTTCTCTGACTAATTTTGCTTAGCATAATACACTAGTTCCATCCATGTTGTTGCACGTGGCAAGATTTCATTCTTTTTCATTGGTGGGTAATACTTCATTGTATATATATACTACATCTTTATCCATTCATCTGTCGATGGACATTTGGGCTCTTTCCATACTTTGGTTATTGTCGGTAGTGCTACTATAAACATTGGGGTGCATGTGCCCCTTTGAAACAGCACACCTATATCCTTTGGATAAATAGCCAGTAGTGCAATTGCTGGGTCGTCAGGTAGTTCTCTATTTTAAATTTTTTGAGGAACCTCCATACTGTTTTCCAGAGTGGCTGCACCAGTTTGCATTCTCACCAGCAGTGCAAAAGGGTTCCTCTTTCTCTGCATCCTCGCCAACATCTGTCGTTGCCTGAGTTGTCAATTTTTAGCTATTCTGACGGGTGTGATATGGTAGCTCATTGTGGTTTTAATTGGTATTTCCCTAACGATGAGTGATGTTGAGCATTTTTCCATGTCTATTCATGTCTTTTGCTCATTTCTTCACTGGATTATTTGTTTTTTGGGTGTTTGATAAGTTCTTTATAGATTTTGGATACTAACCCTTTATCTGATATGTCATTTGCAAATATCTTCTCCCATTCTGTCAGTTGCCTTTTAGTTTTGCTGATTGTTTCCTTTGCCGTGCAGAAGCTTTTTATCTTGATGAGGTCCCAGTAGTACATTTTTGCTTTTGTTTCCCTTGCCTCCTGAGACATGTTGAGTTAGAAGTTACTGCATCCAAGGTCAAAGAGGTTTTTGTCTGAAGTTACTGCATCCAAGGTCAAAGAGATTTTTGTCTGCATTCTTGAGGATTTTGATGGCTTCCTGTCTTATGTTTGGGTCTTCCATCCATTTTGAGTTTAGTTTTGTGTATGATGTAAGTAAGTGGTTCAGGTTCAGTCTTTCGCATGTTGCTGTACAGTTTTCCCAACAGCATTTGCTGAAGAGACTGTCTTTATTCCATCGGATATTCTTTCCTGCTTTGTCAAAGATTAGTTGGCCGTACGTTTGTGGGTCCATTTCTGGGTTCTCTATTCTGTTCCATCGATCTAAGTTCTGTTTTTGGTCAGTACCATACTGTCTTGATGATTACAGCTTTGTGGTACATCTTGAAGTCCAGAATTGTGATGCCTCCAGCTTTGGTTTTCTTTTTCAAGATTGCTTTGTCTATTTGGGGTCTTTTCTGGTTCCAGACAAATTTTAGGATTGTTCCAGCTCTGTGAAGAATGCCGGTGTTATTTTGATAGGGATTGCATTGAATATGTAGATTGCTTTGGGTAGTATCAGTATTTTAACAATATTTGTTCTCCCAATCCATGAGTATGGAATATTTTTCCTTTTACTGTGTGTCTTCTTCAATTTCTTTCATAAGCTTTCTATAGTTTTCAGTGTATAGATTTTTCATCTCTTTGGTTAGGTTTATTCCTAGGTATTTTATGGGTTTTGGTGCAATTATATATAAATGGGATTGAGTCCTTGATTTCTCTTTCTGCTGCTTCATTATTGGTATATAGAAATGCAGCTGATTTCTGTGCATTGATTTTATATCCTCTGATTTTGCTGAGTTCATGCATCAGTTCTAGCAGTGTTTTGGTGGAATCTTTTGGGTTTTCTGTACACAGTATCATGTCGTCTGCAAAGAGTGAAAATTTGACTTCCTCCTTGCCGATTTGGATGCCTTTTATTTCTTTGTGTTGTCTTGATTGCTGAGGCAAGGACTTCCAATACTATGTTGAATAACAGTGGCGAGAGTGGACATCGCTGTCGTGTTCCTGACCTTAGAGGGAAAGCTCTCAGTTTTTCTCCATTGAGGATGATATTAGCGATGAGTCTTTTGAATATGGCTTTTATGATCTTGAGGTATGATCTTTCTATCCCTACTTTCTTGAGGATTTTTATCAAGAAAGGATGCTGAATTTTGTGAAATGCTCTCTCTGCATCTATTGAGAGGATCATGTGGTTCTTGTCCTTCCTTTTATTAATGTGATGTATCACATTGATTGATTTGCAGATATTGAACCAGTTCTGCATCCCAGCTATAAATCCCACTTGGTCATGATGAATAATTCTTTTAATGTATTGTTGGATCCAGTTGGCTCATATCTTGTTGAGAATTTTTGCATCCTGTACTTGGTATTTTTAAGCTTCATGGAACATATTGTTTAATCCTCAACTTTTCTCTTAAACTTGTGCTATTTCCTTTAATGTGTTCTTAAGACCTAATGAGATAACCTTAGATGCCTAAATATAATGGATATGAGTGGCTTAGAGAGATTCTCTTTTCATTTGTGTAACAGCAACAATTTGACATAATATTGTTATGGATATCATGGAAGAACAACTTGTTTATGAAATGTGTTTTTATGTATTCCTTCTAGAATACATATAATAATGATGAATCTGTCATTATTTGACATCTGTCTACAGAAACCTAAAGTGGGCATAATGTCCTGGATATAAAGATAGGTCTAAATGCCTTGAGTGGGTTTATCCGTCTGTTTTCTTAGTTACATTATCTTAAGCAAAAAATGTGGAGATGAATGCAAATCTTTCCTATAGTCATGGTATTTGCAGAGGGAATGATATTTATTTATTTATTTATTTATTTATTTTTTCTTTCATAATTGAGTTTTTATTTGTTGTTCCGAGGATCGGTACAGACAATTCAATTTGTACATAATTCTTACCGTACGTACCGAAAACCTAAAAAAACCATGTAGCTGTGGTTCTTTTCTCAAAGTTATTCCAGTGACCTTCCAGCTTAAAATTTGGAGGCAAAATTTCCCTTAACAGTGTATCAAGTACTGGTATCTTCAAATGTTGATATGCTGTTACATATCACATCAATTCACAATTTAATGTCATATACGCTACATACTCAAATTTTCAATCTTGCACAGCACATTAACAAAGTTACTAGGAAACTAGACTACCACGAGGAATGGTATTTATTTATGGGTTTGGTTGTGTGAATGTTAAGTGCCCTCAGAAGATGGAATACTGAGCTTTAGGAAATGCTAAGATTGAAATTTTTTACTTTAGTAACTCCATTTCACTTGGCTAGAAGTGGGGCTAAACAAATCTTGTCTACCTTTTGTCCTTCAGAATGTGTTTAGAATTCTGTTATCTAAGGAAGTGGTGGAAAAGTGAAACACTAGACATGTAAACTTTTGACTCTAATTGCCGTGATATTTATGTGTATGTACGTGTATGCACACACACACTTTTTTTTTTTAACTTCCATAGTTTAAAAATATATGCATGTATGATTTTTTCCCTGTGACTTTATAATTTATAATTTTCTGGGTAGAAATAATGCCTTACTTTACAGTTTGCCGTAGTATTTTGGTATAGTATTCCTATCTGGTAGGAGTTCGTAAATAATGATAATAACATTTTTTGAACACTTAACCAAGTGTCAGTGTTCTTAGTGCTTTTGAGTAATTCATGTGATCTTTACAACCCTATGAGGTTGTATTATTATTTTCATAATTCAGATCAGGTAATAAAATTCAAGTAATTAACTTGCCCAAGGTTATATAACTGGTAAGAGGTAGCACTGGGTTTCAAATCAGATGGTCTGATTCTACAGCCTATGTTGTTAACACTCCTCTTATTAACGATAGTGGTACATTATCCATTTGGACTGGTGCAGGGCCTCAATTGATTATTTAGTATAAAGACCTCATTCTGCCTTAAAATTTAAAAGAAGATGACTTCAAGCTTTCCATGTTTTTTTTTTTTAATTTTTTTTTTTCAACGTTTATTTATTTTTGGGACAGAGAGAGACAGAGCATGAATGGGGGAGGGGCAGAGAGAGAGGGAGACACAGAATCGGAAACAGGCTCCAGGCTCTGAGCCATCAGCCCAGAGCCCGATGTGGGGCTCGAACTCACGGACCGCAAGATCGTGACCTGGCTGAAGTCGGACGCTTAACCGACTGCGCCACCCAGGCGCCCCAAGCTTTCCATGTTTCTTAAAAGTATTTGTATTGATGGCACAAAAACAGACACACAGACCAATGGAATAGAATAGAAACCCCAGAACTAGACCCACAAACGTACGGCCAACTCATCTTTGACAAAGCAGGAAAGAACATCCAATGGAAAAAAGACAGCCTCTTTAACAAATGGTGCTGGGAGAACTGGACAGCAACATGCAGAAGGTTGAAACTAGACCACTTTCTCACACCATTTACAAAAATAAACTCAAAATGGATAAAGGACCTAAATGTGAGACAGGAAACCATCAAAACTTTAGAGGAGAAAGCAGGAAAAGACCTCTCTGACCTCAGCCGTAGCAATCTCTTACTCGACACATCCCGAAAGGCAAGGGAATTAAAAGCAAAAGTGAATTACTGGGACCTTATGAAGATAAAAAGCTTCTGCACAGCAAAGGAAACAACCAACAAAACTAAAAGGCAACCAACGGAATGGGAAAAGATATTTGCAAATGACATATCGGACAAAGGGCTAGTATCTAAAATCTATAAAGAGCTCACCAAACTCCACACCCGAAAAACAAATAACCCAGTGAAGAAATGGGCAGAAAACATGAATAGACACTTCTCTAAAGAAGACATCCAGATGGGCAACAGGCACATGAAAAGATGTTCAGCGTCGCTCCTTATCAGGGAAATACAAATCAAAACCACACTCAGGTATCACCTCACGCCAGTCAGAGTGGCCAAAATGAACAAATCAGGAGACTATAGATGCTGGAGAGGATGTGGAGAAACGGGAACCCTCTTGCACTGTTGGTGGGAATGCAAATTGGTGCAGCCGCTCTGGAAAGCAGTGTGGAGGTTCCTCAGAAAATTAAAAATAGACCTACCCTATGACCCAGCAATAGCACTGCTAGGAATTTATCCAAGGGATACAGGAGTACTGATGCATAGGGGCACTTGTACCCCAATGTTTATAGCAGCACTCTCAACAATAGCCAAATTATGGAAAGAGCCTAAATGTCCATCAACTGATGAATGGATAAAGAAATTGTGGTATATATACACAATGGAGTACTATGTGGCAATGAGAAAAAATGAAATATGGCCTTTTGTAGCAACGTGGATGGAACTGGAGAGTGTAATGCTAAGTGAAATAAGCCATACAGAGAAAGACAGATACCACATGGTTTCACTCTTATGTGGATCCTGAGAAACTAAACAGGAACCCATGGGGGAGGGGAAGGAAAAAAAAAAAAAAAAGAGGTTAGAGTGGGAGAGAGCCAAAGCATAAGAGACTCTTAAAAACTGAGAACAAACTGAGGGTTGATGGGGGGTGGGAGGGAGGGGAGGGTGGGTGATGGGTATTGAGGAGGGCACCTTTTGGGATGAGCACTGGGTGTTGTATGGCAACCAATTTGTCAATAAATTTCATATATATAAAAAATAAAAAAAAATAAAAAAAAAAAGAATAAATTATTCTTTTTACTTATGGGGGAAAAAAAAAAAGTATTTGTATTGAACTTGTGTCATAGACTTAAATATGTTTTCTAAGTACATAGCCTGGAAGATGTTTTTGTTGGTGAAGATGAACACTGGGCCATATGAACACAAAAATTGATATTGATTGTAGGGGCACTTTTACCATTAGCTGAAAGTTTTTTTTTGGTAGTAGTAACTTTTTTTTCTGGCTTAGACGATCGGTAATCTTGACTAGATATAAAATGCCATTTTCAGAGTAAGATTCATGTTTGCAAATGGCTGTTAGCGGTTGATTCTGTTAGATTAGCTGGGGCAATCTTGATTTGGCTTTTACTTTACATTTCAAAATTATTATCAGTAAAGTACTGATATGAAGTAAGTTTAAACTTTTAAAAGTATGTTAGTACATGTTTTCTTTATTTTTAGTGTGTAGATTATTTTAAGGACAATTTGAAATTCAGATTTTTCTGGTTAGGTTTATGGCCATCTTTTCATATTTTAAAATAAATAGACTCAGCTTTTTCAAAAGTTGCAGATTATACCTTGGATGCTTTAATGACCTTTCCTAGGATGAAAATCCTATTATGTCTCTCTCTATCCCTCAAATAAAAGTTCTTGTTTTTAACAGTTTGACTGCTAACCAGTTTTAAAATGTCTTTCATTAGGCTCAGGAAACACTAAGCTCTTAGTATGGGTTCTGTTTACTCTGTTGGACACTCAGTTTTCTTATGTTCTTTCATTAGAAATAATTGCTCTCTAGGAAGATTCATTGGACCAGAAGTATAAAAGACTGAGTAGCCTAAGATGTTATTTTTTTCCAGAGGGATTTTGCTTTGAATAGGAATCTAAATTGTAATTGTTTTTTATCTTTATAATTCTTAGCTTTGTCTTATGCATTTACATATTAGCAACTTGATAAAAACGTATTAACTGAAACCTCGAAGAGAGAAATTTGCCATCTTTAAGCAAATGAAAAAATTGTAGTTTTTGAACAGGGGCCTTTTCTAGAACCTTGTATGTCATGTAAGCCACCAGCTACTCTGTCTAGGCTGGCTGTGAAGAATGAGCGATAATTGTATTGCTCATACACTATAAAGGTGAGCAGTAGGAGACGATTGCAAAATCATCAGTCATCCAAAAGTAATTTGTACTGGCTTTAGAGTATATTGCTTTATATATAATTTGGAAATGAATGTGTAAGATTTTATGGTTTTCAGCAAGTTAAAGGCCTTGCTGTGAAGATTTAATGATAGCTAGAAAGTTGTCCTGTTTCTCACTTCGCTTTTCCCCGCTGTTTTCTGGTCTTCATTCTATACCAGAGATAGATAGAATTAACCTCTCAGATTTGTAAAACATGATCCTAGAGCAAAAATTTTTCTTTATACTAATGTTCTCTGCTAAGATCTAGGGAGTGGTAGGCATTTTGTTTAGTTGTTGCTGGATGCGAGCCTGAATATAGGCCAGTAAACATAATACTTAAGAACAGCCAGTATAGCAGTACTAATAGAAAACCAGAGGCAAGGTATCAATGAGTAAATTAAAATACAGTTTGATTGCTTTCATATAATCAGTCTGTTATTAAGTTTCTATGGGCTCATTGATTGATACATTCTCATAATAAGACATGCATCTTTTAAATTTCAGTTTTTTTTTTTTTTTAATTTTTTTTTCAACGTTTATTTATTTTTGGGACAGAGAGAGACAGAGCATGAACGGGGGAGGGGCAGAGAGAGAGGGAGACACAGAATCGGAAACAGGCTCCGGGCTCTGAGCCATCAGCCCAGAGCCCGACGCGGGGCTCGAACTCACGGACCGCGAGATCGTGACCTGGCTGAAGTCGGACGCTTAACCGACTGCGCCACCCAGGCGCCCCTAAATTTCAGTTTTTAAGGTGAATGACTATTCAGTGTTGTAACATAACTCTTAAATTTATATTTTTCCCATTAGCTTGCTTTTTCACTTTTTTAGAGAAGAAACTCGAGTAATTTCCTTATATAATTTTACCCCATGCTTCTCCCTACACATACCTTTGAAATAGCAAATCACTTTTGGTGGCCTCTTCTCTAAGTAGATTGATTGATTCATTGTCTTGTTCTAAGCAGGGCAGATAGAGGTTAAATGAAAGGAATGAAAGGAAATGAAAGCTGTTGTGTGTAGCTGAGGTAGGGGGACTGAAGAGTTCACATTACCGCTTAGCTTTTTCATTCATTCCCATCATACCACACCCCTCCCTTCCCTCCCCATCCTTCTTCTTTCTCCCTAATATTGTTTTTTAAAGACATAAAATAGGACTAGGAAGGAAACCAGTTATATTGAGTTATAGTTATGAAAATATTAAAATAATTTCTAATTGCTAATTTCTAAAATAAATTTCTAATTTCTAAATTTCATATGCTTCTTACTGCATTTAAATAAGACTTTTAAAATACAGGTAAGTTAAAATTCATGTAGTAAAATGGCCTGTTGCATAACTTAAATAAAAGCATTAAACCATGATGTGGTCTTTTACTTAACGTTCACATGTTGATCAGCAAACGGAGAAAGGGAATATTGGAAAGCACCAGTGGGTCACCACTGAGACTTCACTGTTTGCTGGATGAACAACAAGGCTCAAAGTTGTCTAGTAGTTGGCCAGTTATGTCATATGAACTTTTGGATTGTAGACAGAAGGACTGAGGTTACATGTGTAGTACATGTGTTTAGTAATTAATGTAATTTTGTAACTATTATATAACTATTGTAATTTTGAAGTCGTGGTGACTATAAAAGAAATTTTGAGGTACTGCAATGACTATAATGTAATAGAAAAGATCTCTGATTTCTCTGGCATATGAGGTCACAGATTTGGGTCTGTTGTTTGCATTCATAATGGAAGGAAATGCTAATTTACAGGTAGCATTTAATGAAAATAAAGATGAGAATATTTTCCCACATTAAATTTTGTAGATTCCATAAATGCAAGGGATCTGTGGCCCTCAGAGTTGTAAATAGATAAGATTCTAGCCACTTGTCCCTCCCTCCCTCCATCCCTTCCTCTCTTTCTATTCTCCTCCCTCCCTTCCTTCTTCCCTTCCTATTTTACTTTTAGCAATCACCGCACCCAGTGTGGGGCTTGAACTCACAATCCCAAGATCAGGAGTCATAGGTTCCATTGACAGAACCAGCCAGGTGCCCCTCTTTCTTTTGAATCATAGGTTGTTAAATAATAAGCCTGAAAAAAAGGTAGATCTAAGTCCAAAGTATATTCACAGATTATCTTCTGTCTCATAAATGTGTGTCTCTAGGAAGAAAATAATTCTTTAGGTAAAGAGATTTTACTATAGGATGTAGAAATGATAGAGTCTAGTTAATTTTACCTCTGATTGCTTAGTAACTTTGGGTGAGTTATTGTCATTTAGTTGATGAAGATACAAATCTCAAAAATTAACTGAAGTTGCCAAAACGGTGGCAAAATCCACATTCTTAATGTATTTGAGTAAAAGTGTCCAAGAAGTAGAGTACAGGGAAATAGATATAATGTAGTAGTAAGTAACAGTACTGGTTTCTTCCATCCCCTTGTCCTGGGTAAAGTGAAAGATGTATTTTATGTAATACATACTTACCGAACCCCGAACCTGTGTTAGAGACTGTAGAACAGGCCATTGTAGTCACCACCTTTCAGCTCACCTTCGAAATAGTAATTTCTGTTAGTAAACAGGTTAGTGCACATCATAATTGCTATATTATTTGCTTCTCTTGGTCCCTTATTAATAAGAGGTCTGAAATATTGTTGATTAACTGATGTTTTCTGAGTGGTCCTTGAGGTTCTGAATGAGTAATAGGGAGGACAGACTGGAAGAATATTTTTAGAGGAAAGTTAAGGGCTTCTTTTTTCTTAGTTTGTTTGAGGGATGATTACATTTTGTCCACTGAGACCTGACCTAGAATTTTAGCTTTGTTTTAGAGAAAACAGATTGTTGATATAATACCACGTAATTGTCATTTGTTTTCCCCCATGCTCAATAAAAATGAGTTTTCCTTAACTGTGACTGATATTTCAGTGCTATTTTTAAAATCTTAGCTATCTTAAATGTACATCTTAATGAATATACTTTCTTTCTTAAATAATATACACTGTATTCCAAAAGAAAGGGTGTAATTTCACAGTTATTGTGAAAATTACATGAAGAATGTATCTTGTTAAGTGTGATACAAATAAGCCTATTATTAAAGTTCTTGGCAAACTTTCAAAAAAAAACCCCTTGAATGTCAAAAAAACCATATTTTTAAAGTAAGTGTTTATAGAATTTAAATGAATTATTTTAGCCTTCAGTTACTCAAGATCTCAAGGTTTTATAAAGAAAAATTCCAAATGTTTGGTACTTATTTACAAATCATTTCTCATACTAATTTTGAAGTTAATAAACAGTGTAATCACCATTTGTTGCTGTCTGCATTGTCTGCTCAGTCTTTAATGTTGGTTTATAATGTGTTTTGTACTTTTCAATGAAGGGCTTTGCACCATTTATCTCGCCTGAGAGACCTGGTTGATGATACCAGTGGGAAACAGTCACCGAAAACATGAAGAGGAAAATAAAACATTCCAACCAATAAATAGTCACCACAGAACAAAAATGTATATTTTTCCTATTCCTTAAACTGACAAAGAAATTATAACTCATACATTATTCTGTGATTGGTTCAAATATTATATGTTTTTTTTAAAAACCAAACTTGAAAATGTGCATAGATTTTGTGACCTATTCTCATTTTATGCCAAAATGCTAGAATGTGAACTTGAAGGACCCACACTGTGTCCTACAGTCTGATTTTGGTTTTCAGGCCAGCATATGTCCTATATTCAAAGGTGGATGATTTCCGTTCTTGAAGCTTACATGGATTTAATCTTCTTGAACATCCTCATCATTTTATCATCTGTTTCTGGATTATTAACAAACTCTTCTTGGTTTCTATCCAAAATCTCTTAAGTAGACTTTTTGATACAATTAACATCTACTTTTAAGTAGCTTAAAGGAATATCAAAGTTGTTATGGTGTATCTTATCCATATAGAGTATGTTACTTTTAATTTTCCTAAGTATTTAAGATATGTTGTATTTGCAAATAACATTAATGACGGGGTGACGCACTGCTAAAGGAACGTTGTTTTATGTTGTGAAATCCAAGAGAAAACCTCATTTAATTGATATTTTGATTTTGATTCTGTGTAAGATAATCTTGGTCTTGATAGCTTACAAAGCATTTCAGGGGTGTATATTTGAGAATTTAATATTTTGGTACTGACTATTTCCCAGACTTTAGTTTTGGGGTTAGCTCAAACTAATAAAAGCTATGAGATCAGTGACCAATTACTTCATGCAATTTGACAAATAAAATGAATATGGAAAATCCAAAAACAACTCTGTATTATGAAGCTATTTTGTAAGAACTGAACTTTCTTTAAATTTTTTTTTTTTTCAACGTTTATTTATTTTTGGGACAGAGAGAGACAGAGCATGAACGGGGGAGGGGCAGAGAGAGAGGGAGACACAGAATCGGAAACAGGCTCCAGGCTCTGAGCCATCAGCCCAGAGCCCGACGTGGGGCTCGAACTCACGGACCGCAAGATCGTGACCTGGCTGAAGTCGGACGCTTAACCGACTGCGCCACCCAGGCGCCCCAAACTGAACTTTCTTTAAAGCAATCTGTAGTCTAAAGTCTGTCTCTAGCTAGAACTGAACTGAGCTCTGTAATTTTGCATTTTCTACCAAGTAAACTTCTAATAAGCAAGAAAGCATCTTTACCAACAACACTAGGAATTAAGTCATAAAGCATATTTTAAAAGCCTGATGAAATGAAAGAATATCTGTGTGTTTATACAAATAGTACATTTTAACATGTCCAAATTGTAGCATCTTTGTTAAGTAGTTTTACTGTCAGATAGGAATTTCTAAGTACCTTGTGTTGAAGAATTTTTTCCCCCAAATTTAAATGTAGACCTTTGCTATAGAACTTACACATCAAAGACTATAGAGGGAACGTTGTCATTTTTTTTTTTTTTTTTTTGACCAAGGAGTCACCACCATGCAGTTGTTTTTTCCCAGTTTGAGAGTCACTTGCCATTAAGTTTGTTTTGTTTAGTCTGTGGAGGTATTTCTGACATCAACATTCTATTTTCTGATTATGATCTTCTGCTTTAAAACAAATAGTTTGCATACACTCAAGGCATTACTTTGATGATGAAAGTACAATGGATGTTAAAAATGTGGATTTTAAGTAGGTGAACATGAAGCCAATTTGGGTTGATCATGTTCCAGTTTAGCTAAATCTTCTGTTAGACAAATTCCAATGGAGGCAGAAGAGATGAATATATCATCAGGTACTAAACTTCTAATCGCATATATGTTGATCAGACCTAGTATTTAGTATTTGCCTATAAAGCATTTCCAAAGAGATTCTGCTATAATGACTGAATCGCACTGATTTGATTAGTGCTGCCATTTGCAAGAAAATAGCTTCAACACTAAGTAAAATAAGCCTTCTAAATTTTTATAACTAATATTTTAAGAAAAGGTTGATTCTACTCGATTATACTTACGAAAGGAGTATTTTTCCTTTGTGTTAAATATGGAAGCGTAGTCATTTTATTTTTTTTTTAATTTTTTTTTCAACGTTTATTTATTTTTGAGACAGAGAGACAGCATGAACAGGGGAGGGGTAGAGAGAGAGGGAGACACAGAATCTGAAACAGGCTGCAGGCTCTGAGCGGTCAGCACAGAGCCTGATGCGGGGCTCAAACTCACGGGCTGTGAGATCATGACCTGAGCCTTAGTCGGACACCCAACCGACCAAGCCACCCAGGCGCCCCTAGTCATTTTAACCTAAAATATAAATTAACTTTACTAAAGTGATTCCAACTTAAAACAAAAAATGTATAGGAGAGTCAACTAAGAAAAATCTAAATGATATATGTTCATGAAATTTGCTACAGAATTGATTAAATTACATGTTAAACATTTCAGTATTTTTTGAGTTTTCCAGGAGTGAGAGGAAGGCAGCAGTATTAAGACTGCTGAATTGGAAATTTAAAGAAGATAATGAGCACAATTATAGGTTTTAAAAGTTGCAGTGTGAGTATAAATTTTTATCAACCCCTTTCTTTTAGGTATATTTAAAAGTGTTAGGTAGAAAAAGAATTTTAATAAGACATTTCAGATTTTTAGTTGAGTATGAAAAAAATTTAACCTAATTCCAAAATTTTTTTGAGATCAAGGGATAAAAGTGCAATGAGTATATGAAGACTCAAAACTCAACTGTATTTTCTGTAATACCAGTGGAGCTTTACTTTCACTGTTCTCTGTATTAGCACATTTCTGTGTCATAGAGATTTCTGACCAAATTGAGGAACACTGTCTTGGGTTTGTTTGGATTATATGTCTTTCTATGTTATTTCTTGTTGAAATTTATACATGTGGATTTTTTTTTTTTTTGGTATCTAAAGTTTAAGCTAACATCTTGTTAACTTATATATAGTTATACCAAAATGTTTTTTGAAGATAAATCATGACAAGATTCTCCCTTGCCCCATGTTTTGAATACATGGAATCACTCATAGGTTTGAATTTTTGTTTTATCTTTCCTTTTCCAACGTGTACTGTGTGTCTCAAAACCTATTTGGTAGAAGTGCTATGAAGAAGTAAACTTGCCAAAATGATGCAAGTACTGTGAAAAGAGACAAAAGAAGCAAAAGGCCAATAAAATTGATGATTCGTGGACAATTGAAGTTTCTTGAAATGTGAGAGTGTGTATCATTCTGTTCCATGTACCAATTGGATGTTTTATACATGGTTATATATTGTGTTAGTTTGTAGTGCCGATCATACAATGATTGGTGCAAACCTGGTTCTGAATATGTGAACGAACACATATTCAGGTTATATTGTTAGATTTTTTTCCCATGACATTTGAAATTATTCGTTTTCTGTTTCCCTATTTTCTTTCTTCTTTATATTCATCTGTGGCTAAGATTGTTTTCCTTTTTTGAACAAAAATACCTTAGCTTTTTGCCCTCCCAGTTTTAGACCAGACTTCTATAACCACTTTTCTCACAATGTAGCAACTTTTCTAACAATGTAACAAATGTATCTGTCCATTCTTCATTATCCTAACTAAGAGGAGTCTATTTGTCTAATACCTATTTATTTTTTAAATGTTTATTAATTTTTTGAGAGAGGGAGAGCACAAGCGGGGTAGGGGCAGAAAGGGAGAGGCCAAATCTGAAGCAAACTCCAGGCTCTGAGCTGTCAGCCCAGAGCCTGATGCAGGGTGCGAATGCCTGAACCAGGAGATCATGACCTGAGTCAAAGTTGGATACTTAATCGGATTGAGCCACCCAGGCACCCCTGCCTAATACCTATTTCAACCTTTAACATTCCTTCCCTCACTTTCAGCCCTTACATTGAAGAGTGGCTGACCAGTCCGCAAGACACTGTTGTAACACTAACACTATAACATTACTAATCTACTTCAGAAATTTGCTGTAAATTGCCTTACTCATTCTCCCAACTTTCTACATATATTCTCACCTTTGTGGATGTTATTTCCCATACTTGAAATACTTAGTTTTCTTTCATTCTGGTTATGTAAAGCTTACTCCAGAGTTTCTTTAAAGCTCTAACTGAATGTTGTATTTTCTTTTCCAAATATTCTAACGTTCTTTCAAACTGGGTAGTTTGGCTTTCCTTTTTCCTCTCCCATCATTCATTTAGCTATTATATTTCTTGCTTTTGTTATGAATAATGTCTCTCTACCACATTGTGTCCCTAGGGGAGAGAATGTCTCAAGAGTTAGAGGATTGATTTTTATCTCCTTGATAAGATAGTACCTCTTAACATTACATTGTATAACCAGGAACGTGTAAACTTAAAGTCGTGATTGATAATTTTAAGCGTAGTTCTCCTTATAAGAGTGTAGGCTCAAGAAAGGACAGATCATACTGTTTTATGTGATGTTCTGCAAATCCTTAAAATGAAGTAAATTAAGCCTATTTTTAGATGTTGCTGGTGCTCTTTATCAAATAGGATCAACATTTGTGTACTTTGGATGATGTCTGTTAAGCCTTCTAACCTCTTGAGCTCTCAAAGCTAAGATTTTTTAGTTTTTATATATTTTGTATTTCATCATATATACAAATTATTTTACAGATCTAGGGCTATGTCTAGGAAAGCTTTCAGCAGCTGGTTTTCATTGTGTTCTTTTGAGCTTGGCTTGATGGGAAACTAGCATTCTGGGTCCAATCTGGAAACAGGAATGACATAGTGATTATAACAAGAGAAATTTAACATGAAAAGGTTTTAAACTGTGACAAAAGAAATATGAGAATTCTATATGGTACCCCAGAACTGAGGGGGAGTACCCAAGGAAAAGGTCCCCTTGGGTACCTATTGGAAGTAAGGGGCTTAAGATTTGGATTCAGATCTCACTGAAGAAGGGGTAGCTGTAGCCTACTGGATGGCAGAGAAGTTTACTGGTTTGGCCAGCCCAGCGTTGGTCTTCAGTCACTAGGCAAATAGGAAGTCACCCTCCAAGGTTCAGGAAGGCTGTAGCTAGTTACTGGGTGTGTAGGCACACAGAGGCAGGAAGGGGTCTTAGTGTTGGCAGGACACCTGAAACATGAAGTGTTTGTGTTGGGAGGGTTGCAGGAAGGTGATTACCAGCCTGGTCCAGATCTGTGAGTACCAAGAAGACCCATAACATTCTGGGATTGTGACTGGGAAGAAATCAGAGGTCTTCATACCCACCTGGTTTGCTGATGGTGCAGCTGCCAGAAAGCAGTGGGAGAGCCCCTTCAGGGTGAATTTGGAACTGACAGACTGTAAATTGATAGATTTCGAAAGGTTTTGGTGGGAGAGAACACATACGGAAAATACAAAATGCCTCACCTATCTCTGCTCTCTGTTTTGCAACATCTTATATAGCCTGTTCAAACCAAGAACTAGGCATAAAGGTAAGGTAGCAAGAATGTCAGGTCATTTAGAAAACAGGTAAAATGAGAGAACATGGGCCAGTGTTTTAAAAATCTAATGATCGGTGCCTGGGTGGCTCAGTTGGTAAAGTGTCCAACTTTGGCTCAGGTCATGATCTCATGGTTCATGAGTTCCAGCCCTGCGTGGGGCTGTGTGCTGACAGCTCAGAGCCTGGAGCCTGCTTCGGATTCTGTGTCTTCCTGTTTCTCTGCCCCTCCCCCGCTCACGCTCTGTCTCTAAAAATGAATAAAATGTAAAATACCTAAATAAATAATGAATTTGGTGACTTTATAAAATAGTTCTGAACTAGAGATCTGGGACTATGTAAGTATTCTGGAATTAAATGAATTATCCTCTTAGAGTATAGACAGGAATACAGTATATTGCTTTCATTATTTTTCATCAAGGTAGCCACATAGCTTTAAATGAATGTTTCTGGAAATGAAGTTTCCTGAAATTGGAATACTTTGTTTTATAGTATATTTTTGCTTTAATTAAACAACTTTTTGCTTTTCTGTGTCTTCCCTGTATTGCTCTTAATTTTTCCCCTCAAGATCATCTCACATGCGTATTCAGTCTTTCAAGTATTGAAATCAACAAGAGTAATGCTCTTTCCATCTGTCAGGCTAAGTATATCTAGTTTCTAAAGTATTTCTTTAGACAAAGTTTTCATTATTGTCTCACTTTGTGGATGTTCCCTAGCTTTCAATATTTTGTTGTTTAAGAGCCTGGCTTTATTTTACAAATGATCCAGAGCCCTACTTAATAGCAAAACTAGAGTATATCCTTTATTTTTTTTTTAAATTGAGTTATAACTAAAAGTTTGATGTGTACAGCACGATGATTCGATATTTATGTATGTTGTGAAATGTTCACAATAAGTCTAGTTAATATCCTTCCACTTTTTAAAAAAAATTTAATTCTAGTATAGTTAATATGCAGTGTTACATTAGTTTCAGGTGTTCAAATATAGTAATTCAATTCCATCACCCAGTGCTCATCATCAGTGCACTCCTTAATCCCCATCACCTATTTCATCCATCCCCACCCACCCACCTTCCCTCTGGTAAGCATCAGTTCTCTGTAGTTAAGAGTCTGTTTCTTGGTTTGTCTCTTTTTTTCACTTTGTTTTTCTTATTGCCACCTGTAGCTAGTTTTTTTTTCTTTGCTGAGGTATATAACTGATAAAATTGTAAGATATTTAGAATGTGAATTGTGATGATTTGATATACATTATGAAGAGTGCCCCCATCTAGTTACTGCACCCACCATCTCATATATCTCTATTTTTTTCTTTTTGGTGAATTATTTTTTTCCAATGTGGCACCAATATGCAACATGTAAAGAGTAGAATGGAACCCTACATTCGATTCTTTATTACTCCATCTGGCTAGCATTTATTTGGCTCCTGGCTCTGTGCTAGATGTGTTTGGAGGTGGATGGAGGAGAGGGGAGTGCAGGGGTGGGAGAGGCGATGAATAAGAAGGCATGACTGTCATGAGGAACTCATGGTGGAAAGATGTAAACGGACACGATTACACTACAACCGGTAAGGGTTGTTTCAGAGGACTGAACAGCTGCTGTAAAGGCACAGGAGGTGGAACACCTAAGTGGTCTGGGGAGATGAGGAATTCTTTCACTCAGGAGGGAAAGCTGATCTGGAAAAATGAAGTTTGCCATCAGAGAAATTGGGTGGAAGGCATTTCAGACATGGGTGTAATGTGCAAAGACTTGAGCGCTAAAATGGTCTGATACAGGATTCATCGACTCAGAAGGGAATGTTGTATGTTTTAGTGGGAGACACTTGTGCTTTAGTATCAGGCTTCTGATTCTGCCGTTTATTAGCTCTTTGTTGTGAACAAGGTACTTGACCTTGCCCTTGCCTTTTGTTTTCCTTCCCATTTGTAACAGCTACTTTATAGCTTTGAGCATTAAATGGTGTAAGTTATGCCTGGCATATATGACATGGTGAATACTAGCTACTTATGTGGTAATGCATCCCGTTGAGGGAGGCACTAGGAGTAAGACGCAAGGCTGCTTCTGTCCTCATGCCTCCCGTTCTAGTCTCCATACTATTCTAAGACTTGTCCTTTAAAAACATGTCTGAGATGTACCTCTTCCCAGAATTCCCAGTGGCTTCCCATCTCAAAAGTAAATGTGAAGTTTCGACTATAGTCTAAGAAGTCCTGTGTGGTGTGCCAACACCTCTTCCCTCAGTCCCCCAAACCGGAACATTTCCTACCACTGGATTTGCTCTCTGATTCAGTCACAATGGTCTTGTTCTCAGGTAACTACAAATATGCTTCTGTCTCCAGGCTGTTGCACTGTATCCTACATCTGTGCGGTCTTTCCTCAAATACCCCATGATTCTCTCCCTCAGGTGTCTGCTGAAATATTTTATCACAGAGGCCTACCCTAACCCCCGCCACTCCCTATGCCTTTATTTATTTATTTATTTATTTATTTATTTATTTATTTTGCATCTTTACTCCTTTTTTTTCTTAAAGTTGAGGGCAGAGACTTTGTCTTAATTCACTCTTTTCTTCCCAGCAACCACAATTGTGCCTAAGATTAAAGTGATACATAAATATTGTTCTGTGAATGAATGAGGCTGAGAAAGTGGCCTGGGGTCCCATCTAAGACCCTTGGAATACTCAGCTAAGAATTTTTTCCAGATACTAAAACCAAATATTTTCCTTCTTTCCAGTAGTTAGTCCATATGACCTGATACCATCTTAGCGATTTTTTAAATTTTTTATTTATTTTTAATTTTTTTCCAATATATGAAATTTATTGTCAAATTGGTTTCCATACAACACCCAGTGCTCATCCCAAAAGGTGCCCTCCTCAATACCCATCACCCACCCTCCCCTCCCTCCCGCCCCCCATCAACCCTCAGTTTGTTCTCAGTTTTTAAGAGTCTCTTATGTTTTGGCTCTCTCCCAGTCTAACCTCTTTTTTTTTTTTTTTCCTTCCCCTCCCCCATGGCTTTCTGTTAAGTTTCTCAGGATCCACATAAGAGTGAAAATATATGGTATCTGTCTGTCTCTGTATGGCTTATTTCACTTAGCATAACACTCCAGTTTTTTGTTGTTTTTTTTTAAACATTTTTTAAAAAGTTTATCTTAGAGCGCAAGCTCTAAGGGGAGGGGCAGAGAGAGGGAGAGAGAGAGAGCTCAAACTAACAAACCGTGAAATCATGGCCTAAGGCAAAACCAAGAGTCCAACCCTTAATGGACTGAGCCACCCAGGAGCCCCTAACTTGTTCAGAGGTATACAACTACTTTTACTGAGGCTCCTATGATATTTTAGTGTAAAATAAGTTCTCAGAATATAGGTTTTATTTTTTTTATAATAATGCTTAGAGGGCTATTGATTTATTTGTATTAGATTGCAATAGTAGATGCTGTTTGATTTACTGAATAATTGGGTTTTTGGATGAGAGTGTAAGACAACAGAAATGAGCACAAAGAAGTCTCTTGGAAGGGGATTCAGAAGCTCTGATGACCATTATTGTGCATAACTTGGCTCATCCATGGTTAAAAGGAACATGATCATGCCCCTGACAAACTTAACAATTTAGCACCCCTTCAAATAATTTAAATTTTGAAAAATTTGGGAGAGACTTAGGGGAAATATGAACAATTTTATTCATAGACAGAGTTACTGGGGGTATAGCTCAGTGGTAGAGCATTTGCATAAACAGAGTTACTTATTTCATCGTTGCAAATTAAAGCATAATTGATATGCTATTAAAAAGGAGCGAAGAGTAGCAACTGTTTCCCAGATTTCTGCTGTAGTTCTTGGTTGTGTGTGTGTGAGCATGTAGTTTTGAGTCAGATTTCTTAGGACAGTTTAAAATTTAAAGGTCATAAACCCTCCCTCCCCTACTTTGTTAGCTGTGGTGCCTTGGGCAAGTTGCAGCTTTAAATGAGGTAAAACTTGTAAAATGCTTACTTATTAGCACAGTGCCTCATACATAGTAGGTGCCCAGTGTTAGAAGCTATTGGTAAATACAATTTTTTCAGAATTTCAGCTGATCATAATGGTTGTCATGTAGCTGCCTGTGCGTGGATATTTTGTAGAAATAGATATGGGTCCGTGTTAGTAAGGACTGCTTAAAAATTTTCTCCCACTAGAGGGCACTGTCTTCTTTGGCAATAACAAGATTAAGAAACTGGCCTACTGCCCCTAATCTGGTTTTGAGCTCCAACCCGTGGCTCAAAGTTCTCCATTTATAACTCTTAAAGATTGTGCTAGAGGGGCGCCTGGGTGGCGCAGTCGGTTAAGCGTCCGACTTCAGCCAGGTCACGATCTTGCGGTCCGTGAGTTCGAGCCCCGCGTCAGGCTCTGGGCTGATGGCTCAGAGCCTGGAGCCTGTTTCCGATTCTGTGTCTCCCTCTCTCTCTGCCCCTCCCCCGTTCATGCTCTGTCTCTCTCTGTCCCAAAAATAAATAAACGTTGAAAAAAAAAATTAAAAAAAGATTGTGCTAGAATATGTTAAGAAATGATCTTTCTTATCTTCCCTTTCCTTCCCACTTAAAGATACGTGTTTTATTTATTTATTTATTTATTTATTTATTTATTTATTTATTTATGTATTTATGTATTTATTTATTTATTTATTTATTTTTGAGGCAAGAGAAACATCTTTCTCCATTCTGTAGACTGGATATATTCTTTAGACTTAGGACATTATGATTCTGGGGAGCCTGGGTGGCTCAGTCGGTTGGGTGGCCACTTATCCTTGATTTCAGATCAGGTCATGATCTCATAGTTTGTGAGTTTGAGACCCACATCAGTGCAAAGCTTGCTTGGAATTCATTCTCTCTCTCTTTCTTCCTCTCTCTCATGCATGCATGTATGGGCTCTCTCAAAATAAATGAACTTAAAAAAAGATATTATGATTCAGACCCTGACTCCTCTCTGCAGCATACTTCAGTCCCGGGATTCTTGTTAGACCGCTAATAGACTTGCATTGTACAAGGTCTCTCCCTTGTCACCCTCCTCCAAATTGCATAATGGAGGAGTATTTGGGCCTTGGCACATGCTTATGTCATTGTAAAGGGTTGGCTCTTGAAAGAAAAAATTGACTTTGGGTCTTGAAGACACAGGCTTGACATCATGAACTGGGAGTAGAGGTTCAAGGGAAGTACCCTGGTTACTTATCATCCTTGAAGCCTCTTCCTTATACATATGGTTAAAGCAAACTTAGCTAGTAGACTAAACCAGTGGCCATAGCTTCCCCAACATCTCTTCATTTCAAGTCAGGGAGAAAAGAGAAGAGGTGAGGTGGTGAAGGAGAAAAAAGGTGGAAAAGGGGCAACAAAAGGTGAAGTACAAAGTTTGAAAACCTCATTATTTAGAATTAACACCCTGCTTAGGTTAATCTTTTCATGGATTAGTAGAAGTTTCTGATTCCTACCTCGTAACTATGCCTACAGAGTAACTTTGCGAAGGATGATATAACATCCATATCCTAGTCTGTATGTGACTTATCGTTTTCTCCCTTGGTTCAATCTGTATGCAGTGGTATGTCAATGTGAGGGGCCCAGGGACTATGTCAGGCCTCCACTTAGTGATGGCCACAAAAGGGAGTCCCCAAACATGAAAATGTGAGCAAGGTATAGAGATAAGGGACTAGGAGGAGAGTGGACAATCTGCCAGGATGACTGGGTTGCTAAGAATTCTCTAAGGCCCAGTGGGAATAGCCGGGGTGGGGCTGGTGAGGAGGGCTCCTCTTTGAGTTATCTTCGTATAGTCCTGAGTTGTAAAATCCTCTTAGGAGCTGGAGCACCCGTAGCTCAGTTTTAGGTTCTAGAAATATCTAGATCTCATAGCATATTTTTTCATAGCATTCTCTCTGACCCATAGTCTCAGATTCAAATGAAACAGTCCAAATTTAGCATTAACTGCATAGCAGGGGTTTCTCTGACCTCACTTGTCAAGAATCCCCCAAACCAGGGCTTTGGTTCAATAATTTGAACAATATCTCATCCAAGGACTACACATTCTGACATCAAATGAAAAGGGCAAAGTAGGAACACTTTTAATATTGACAGAGTTGAAATAATGGCTAAAATCAGAGACAACTAAGGAGTTTCCTGAAAGCTGGCCAGTTGTTCAACACTGGTTCTGTAAGAACTAGCTTATACACAATCTAGTAGAAATAATCATCCTTCTAACGAAGCAGGATCTACCCTTCCTGGAGGAGTAACTAATAAATGGTGATTAACTGATTCTTAACACATACCTTTCTAATGATGGGGAGAATTTATATCTGTGTTCTAGACTATGACTCACAGGTCAAATGTAGTGTGCTGCTGGCTTTGGTACAGTCCACAGCTAAGAATTTTTTTTTTTTACATTTTTAAATGATTGAATAGAATTTAAAAGATGAATATTTTATGACACATAGAAATAAAAAAATACAATATACATCAACATTACTAGCCTAAGTACTCATCACAATATTTCCAATTCATAGAAAAGCAACAAATTAGAAGAAAAATTGTAATAATCACAACAGAATTTCTTCACAAAAATAAAAAAATGAAAATGAGGCCGAAGCCGCGGTGTTTTCAGTGCCTTACTTGTTAGCCAAGTAAGCTAAACTGTTTGTTGATAGTGAGTTAGTTAAAATTGTGATTCATTACAGCAACTGAAGGAATGTGTTCTGAGAAAACAAACTTGTTTAAGACTATTAGCTTTTTGGGAAGAATAGCTGATCAAAGTGCTGATGGCATTGGGAGCAGTATCAATAGTCAATTAAAAATCAGGGCAAACTATTTCAATGGTTTTTCTTGGTTCTTGATGAGTCTAAAAGATGTTATGATACCAAGTTGCTTTTATTCCAGAAGTTAATGCTGAGCTTGAAGTGACAAAAGAATTAGCCTCTATGAATGGTCTGTTTTTAATTTTTTTTAATGTTTTATTATTTATTTATTTTTGAGAGAGAAACAGAGCTCGAGCGAGGGAGAAGCAGAGAGAGAGGGAGACACAGAATCCAAAGGCTCCAGGTTCTGAGCTGTCAGCGTAGAGCCCAGTGCAGGGTTTGAACCCATGAACTGCAAGATCATGACCCAAGCTGAAGTCGGACACTTAACCAACTGAGCCATTCAGGTGCTCCTGAAATTTTTCTTAATAAGAACAAGCCTCAGACATAATGGAACACTGAGTGGCTTTGGAAGTTAGGTATTGAGGCAGACCTCATAATGTGTCTTAATGAATTCAGGCTAAAATTGCAAGGTGGAACATCAGGTATATGCCAGTCTTAGACCTTGGTAAAGTTGTTTTGATGACAACTAATGTTTGAATCTTAAGTCATGTCAAACGCTTCTCGTGCTTTCAAATGTTAAAACAAGAAGCAAGATCTCCACTCCTACACACGTTTGCAGGGGTTGTATTTTTGAAGCTCAAGTTAGTTTCAGCAACAAGTTTTGGACCTCCCTGTGACTACAAAGGGGATTTCCATATTTAAAAAAAATCCAGTTAGTTGTACAATTGAAGAGATTTCACCTTACTTTCAGTTGAAGGTGATTAATGTGATGACACACTAAAAAAGGAAAATATCAAGTGAAGAAACTCATAAAATTCTGTAAATGCTTCCCAAATGATAAATATGCTCAACTAAAATAATTTGCTTCTAGATCGGTATCAGTGTGTGCCACTAACTGTGTGAAAAGATGTTTTAAAAAATGAAGTATGTAAAATCTCATATGGGTCAGCATTAATAGATGAACATTTGCAATTGGTTTTGATGATAAGGAGCATTAACTTTGAATCCCAATGAAGCAAAATGTTATTTCCCTCCAAAGAATTCAATTTTCTTCATTAATAGACTTGGTTATAAAAATTATACATATTATTATATTTTAATTTTATCAAAACATTGTTTGAAGTTTATTTTCTTTCTTGGTATGTAAGTACTTATGTAATATCTTTGATTTTACCTCTGCTTCTTGGACCATAAAGACTAAAATATTTGCTATCTGGCCCATTATAGGAATTTTTTGTTGACCCCTGCACTAGAGTTATGTTTCTGCAATATTGGATTGAGGAGTAACTCTCTAAGTATATATTGAATCCCTATAGCCTTAGTGGTAGCCTATGACCACAGTGCCTGAGCCACTGTCCTGTTATATTTATTGCTGTGGTGTGTTGGCATTTTAAAAAATGTATGCATTCCTTCAAGGATTTTATCATAGTTGGTAGCACCATCTAGAAGTTTTTGTTTGTTTTTTCCTCCTGTGAGATGAACATTGGTTCTGTAATTATACCTTCTCTTTAGAAATTTATCTAATTTAGCCCTTTGGAATCCACAGGTGAGCCCTTCTTTTACTTGGTAATTGTGTGTAAGCACATGTACTGATTAACTGTTGAGCCCCTCTTTCTTCTAGTTCTATATGTGACCATTGATGCTCTCAGTCCTTCTTGGTTTGGGTATAGTATCTGCTTGCTCTAGGATTACTCAGTTCACTCACTGTTCCCTTCCCTGTGTTTACTGTGGTATCTACAGAGAAGTAAGTATATATCTATAATTAATTAATTAATTTAAAAGTTTATTTATTTTTAGAGAGAGAGGCAGAGAGAGAGGGAAAGAGAGAACCCCAAGCAGTCTGCACTGACGGTGCGGAGCCCGATGCAGGGCTCAATCTCACGAACTGGTGAGATCATGACCTGAACCAAAATCAAGGGTTGGACACTTAACCCACTGAGCCACCCAGGCACCCCAGTACATATGTATAATTTATAAACATATTATTAGTAGAATAAACATCCCTATATATTACTACTCTTCTACTTACAAAAATATAGAATACATTCTATTTATCCTTTTATATTACTTTTTATCCTTTGAGTATCATTGTAAACTTAGAGTATCATTGAACATTTCACAGGTTCCATATATTTCAATTAACCACAACAGAATTTATTTGAAGCTGAAATTATCACAGTCTGGCTCGTGAAGGCTCTTGAAATCTTCCTTTGTGTTGACATTCTCGAAAACATGATTGCTTTCTGGAAACAGAAGGATGTTCCAGACCCTTCTTATTTTTTCCTGCCATATGATCTAGTCATAACCTCTTTTCAAGGAATCAGGAGTTCTTGTTCCTCATGGCAGAGAAGTGTATTAGGGACCAAAATCTGGACACTAGGGAAGAACACGAGAGTGGATGGAGGGCAAAAGTACAGATACTACAGATGTCATTGGACTGTTAGTAGCGACGGAGCTGGAAATGCATACATGAGTTCACACTCATGTTTCTTATTTAGCTCATCACATTGCTGTACCATACCTGTTTTCTCATGCTTTGTTTTTTTTTAATACTGTTCTGTATATGATTTAATTGACTGCTTAGATTTCCCCCGATTTAACATTCTAGAAGGGTAAGATAGGGGGAGACTGATGAAGGCTGGGTGCATTGGTCACTAGTAGGTAATGGTTTCGGGGAAGAGATATGATTGTATGGAATGTAAAGATCATGTAAGAATAAATTCATTCATTTAAGCCTACTAAATGCCCCAAGTATTATGCTAAGCTTTGATGACAGTGTCTCTGCTCTGTGTAGTCTATAATCTGGCAGTGGAGGCATTCAAGGAACAAATAATTTTACCATGAACTGAGATGAGAACTTCATATGAAGCATAGAGGGTATTCTGAGAATGTATTATAGGAGCACTTACCTAGTTCTGGGGTGTTAGAGTAGATAGAAGGGACAAGGAAGTGGCACTTGGCAGGTGAATGGGGAAGAACAGTGAACCATGTTCAGAAGGAGCTTGCTGTTCAGAGATATTCAGGGCTCACACAGGAGATGAAATTGTAGCTATTGAAGGCTTGTTGTTTTTTAAGAAATAATTTAAACTTTTTTTTTCCTTTGTGAATTAAAAGAAAAAAAAAGGGGGCCATAGGATCAAAGTTTATGGACTACATAAGTTCAGACTGTTAAAAAAGAAAACCACAGGTCCAAAATGGTATCCCTTAGGTTAAGGCCCCAAGTCAGTAAATCAAGACTTAATATCTGACCTGACTGTAGTTTCAACCCCTCAGGAATGTAACCTTTAAACAATAAGAATGGAATTTCCTGGCCAAGACTAGGAAATATACTTATGGACCCCTTTGGTTCCCCTTAGGAACCTTGTCTAAAGGATGGAGTCCTTGTGAATAAATTTCTTCTTTTTTAAAAGATTTCTTTTAATATTTATTTATTTTTGAAAAAGAGAGAGAGACAGAGGGTGAGCAGGGTAGGGACAGAGAGACGGAGGCACAGAATCCAAAGCAGGCTATGCTCCAGGCTGTGAGCTGTCAGCACAGAGCCCAACGTGGGGCTCGAACTCATGAGCCACGAGATCATGACCTGAGCTGAAGTCGGACCCTTAACCAACTGAGCACCCAAGTGCCCCAATTCCTTCATTTTTTAAATGCCCTTTCTGCCTGTAAAAAACCTTTCTTTTGTTTTTCTCAATGAAGCTCCCCTCTATTTGTCAGATGGGATGCTGCCTATTTAGGAGTCATTTAATAAAGCCAATTAGATCTTCAAATTTACTCTGTTGAATTTTTTTCCCCCTTACCAACACCCACGTACCCTAAGAGTAAGAAAGACACAATTTGTATTCCTTTTCTATGGGCACATAACTTGGCACCAATAAAGCTGAGCCTCCCTTTTCTAGGAAATTTTGATCACCTTCTTAAAATTGCTCCCTCCCAAGCCACACACTTCTGCCTTTCCCTGCTTATTTTTTCCCCATAACACTTATCATTTTCTAATGTAGCACGTGAATTACCACTTTTTATTCATCTATTTGTTTGTTCTGATCTTCTTCTAGAATGTAACCCACATGTGGGCTGGGCATTTTGTCATTTTCATTTACTGGTATATCCCAGGCAACTAGAATGACACCTGGCACATATGGGGCATTTAGTTAATATTTGTTAATTGAATGGATTTGAGCTGTGTTGGGGGAGAAAACATTTCCTCTGCCTTTCAAGTTTATTCTGGCTGGTCTAAGAATTAAATCAACATGAGACAGAAATTAACAAGAGAAAAATCAAGCAAAAGTTTGTAATAACACGTATACCTCCAGCATATATGGGAGAGACTCAGGAAAAGTAAGTAACTCCCATAAGGGCCAAAACCATCATCTTAAATACCATTGTCAGCTAAAAATAAAAGAAGATGCTGGGATAGGGAGTCATTTATGGGAAGTTACCAGGACACACCCAGTAAATAAGAGTAAGATTGTTATGCAGATTTAAGCCCAAGCCTTCTTGATAAGAGTTTCTTGAGATTGAGTCATCTCCCCTCTTTCTGACATAAGGTGGGAGAAACACCCTAACTAATGATATTTCCCTTAGGGGAACTTCTACTTTGTTTTCAGAGTTTCTCTCATTGCTGCTGTTTCTTAAAAATAACCAGCTTAAAATAATCAATAAGCCAAAGAGTATATCTTGGGGTGGCAAAATTTGCTCCCCTTCAGCTGTAATGGTTTCTGGAGTTGGACTCAGCTAGTTTTTTGTTCATATAATCACTCAGTGGCCTCCCTGGAGTTATCTTTCTCTGTTAATATGTTTTTAGATTGGCACTATAAATTATATATGAAGCAACTTATTTGGGGAAAAATAACTGCAATGTTGAATATCCTGAATCATTATGTCCAAGAAATCTTGAAAAAATGGGAGTGTCAGGAAGCTAGCAGTCTAATGCTTTTTCTCAAAATAATTATATCCTCAATTCAAGTGTGTAGAACTAGACTGTCTTAAGTCCATTTAGTCTAGCCTTAATTTTATACATATGAGGAAACTGACTTAACAAGGTTAAGGAAATAGTCCAAGATCAGATTATCATGTAGAATTGAATGAATAGAATATTTTCATTTTCATTTCCTCCCTTCCTCCCTTCCTCCCTCTTTAGAAAGAGTGAGCACAAGTGGTAGCTGGAGTGATAGGAGAGAGAATATTAAGCGGGCTCCAGGCCCAGCGCAGACCTGGAGCTCAGTTGAGTGGAGCTCAATCCCATAATTCTGAGATCATGACCTGAGCCAAAGTCAAGAGTCAGACTGGCTTAACTGACTGAGCCACCCATGGGTCCTGAATATTTTCATTTTCTTAATTTCACAAGTTCAGAAATCATTCCCAATGGTCTCTGACAATTATTTTAGAAGCTCATACCCACATAATTCCTGTAGTATTAGAGTTCTTCTTGAGAACCTGTTGGAATGGATAATGGTGGAGTATGGGAGCAGGGGGAGTATGTATTGAGCCTTTTTCCATTAAGATCTGGAATTTAAGGGGCGCCTGGGTGGCGCAGTCGGTTAAGCGTCCGACTTCAGCCAGGTCACGATCTCGCGGTCCGTGAGTTCGAGCCCCGCGTCAGGCTCTGGGCTGATGGCTCGGAGCCTGGAGCCTGTTTCCGATTCTGTGTCTCCCTCTCTCTGCCCCTCCCCCATTCATGCTCTGTCTCTCTCTCTGTCCCAAAAATAAATAAATGTTGAAAAAAAAATTTAAAAAAAAGATCTGGAATTTAAATGGATGGCATTGATTTTGAGGATATAAAATATTTAAAATAATTGCTTAATTTTTCTCTGTGGGGCCAGTAAGGTGATTTCCTCATCTCGTTGACAGGGTACCATAAAACTTTATGTTTTTCCTGTTTGATTTTCCTTGTGCATTTGTTAGCTGGAATGAATCATTATATTGTAGAGTCTTTGAGGCAAGGACCTATGTCATCTATGACTTTTGTGATCTCTGCAGTGTCAGGTTTATAGTACATCCTCATGTATCTGTGGTAGCCAGTGGTCATCTGAAACTTGAACACCAGATAAGAAACATTTACATAATGAAGACATTGATCATTCTTGTTACTGGTAGAGATTTCAAAGGAAGTAATCAGAAAGAATTCCTCAACATTGTCTTATCAATCTACGCCACATGAACAATTATAAAAGGCAGATAACCTGGAGATGGAGGAAGTTGGGGAATCGTTCTTATTGGAACCTAGAACTTCCCTGCTAGTCATGTAAGCTCTAGTTGGCCCAGTTTAAGTAAAATAGTATTCTTTTATGATTGGATGTGTTCCAGGAAAATAAATTCAAGTCACTTAATGGAGAGTTATATCTTAATATATATTCAGTTTATCTTTTTGATAGATATTGCAATCAGCAGCTCTTAACATTTGCCAAATTTATTATTCGTATGCTCCTAGCCCTTGGAGTGGAGATAAACATTTAAAAAATAAACCTGGCAGCAAACCTTAGTGAGAATAATGGCTGGAGATGGTATAAATATGTTTGTTTTAGTTTGTGGTAACAAATAGACTGCCCAGATGTATACTGGTGAAATAGAACAGAACTTTATTATTTGTTTATGCAAGAATTTGAAATGAGAGTTCTTGGTTGGTAAGTGGGTTTTGTCTACACAGTGAACTGTGGGCTTAGGCTCCTTCCCTCTTGTGGCTTTGCCATCCCCAGGCTCTCTCTGCATCCAGCTGGTGAAAGGCAGAGGGGGCATGGTGGGGGCTTACTCTCTTTTGTTTTTTTTGTCTTAGCTTGGAATAGAATTTCTGCTCATATGTCATTGACTAAAACTCAATTACATGGCCACATCTAACTGCTAAGGATGTTGGGAAATATAAACTAGTCTGGGCCTAGGAAAAGAGGTAATGGTTATTTTTGAGGATTTTGTTTCTCTCCCTCTCCCTTCCTGCCTTCCCTCCCTCCTCCTCCTTTCTTCTCTTCCACCTGCCCTCCCTCCCTCCCTCCTTCCTTCCTTTTTCCTCTTCTTTTTTCCTTTTTATTTTAAGATAGTCATACACTTCAGACCTTGGCATTGCAGATATTCGCTGAACGGTTAACATCTACATAACCATAGAACAGCTTTCAAAAGCTGGCACAATACTATTAGCTGAACTTATAGACCTTATTCAGATTTCACTAGTTTTCCCCCATAATGTCATTTTTCTGTTCCAGGATCCAGTCCGTTTAGTTGTCATGTTTCCTTAGTCTCTTGCCTTTTATGACCTTGCCACTTTTGAAGAGTCAGTAATTACTGTCAGTAATTATGTAAGATGTCACTCTGGGTTTGTTATATGTTTTCTCGTGATTAGACTGAGGGTAATGCATTTCCAGGACGGCTACCATAGACCAGAGATAATCTGCCCTTTTGGTGCATCATATCCAAGGGTATATGATGTCAGCATGTATCACAGATGATGCTAACCTTATTCACTTGGCCAGGATGGTGCATCCCAGGATTCTCCACGCTGAGCTCACAATCTGCCCTTTTGTGTAATTATCGAGTACTTAGGAGAGATACTTTAGGAATATACAAATATTCTGTTTTCAGCTTAACCTTTCAACCAGTAATTTTAGCACCCATTGAGGGATCTTGCCTGCAGCAATTATTACTTTGATATTTTAATGGTGATTTTCTATTTCCTACATTAAAAAATGGATTTTTGTGGGGCGCCTGCGTGGCTCAGTCGGTTAAGCGTCCGACTGCGGCTCAGATCATGATCTCGCCTTCAGAGTTTGAGCCTCACATCAGGCTCCGTGCTGACAGCTCAGAACCTGGAGCCCGTTTCAGATTCTGTGTCTCCCTCTCTCTCTCTGCCCCTCCCCCATCATGCTCTGTCTCTCTCTCTCTCTCTCAAAAAGAAATAAACATTAAAAACATTTTTTTAAAGTAAAAAAAAAAAACAGATTTTTGTTAGATATCTGATGGTTACTGATAGATATTAAAGATTCCTGCCTTCTTCCCAGCACTGCCCAGTTTGGAAATTAAAGTGATCATGGTTTAAATAATATTAAGTAGATTAGAAGAAGATGAAGGGGTTAAAAGAGAATATAAATATAAAAAAGAATATAAAAGATTATATTGCTTCTGCTTTGTAGTACTTAGATATGGTCCAGATAGGAAGCTCCTTGGAATGTCAGTAAGAAAACCTGGGTTTTAGTTAAAATTCTACTAGCTTGGGGCGCCTGGGTGGCTCAGTTGGTTGGGCGTCCGACCTCGGCTCAGGTCGTGATCTCACGGCTCTGTGAGTTCAAGCCCCGCATCGGGCTCTGTGCTGACACCTCGGAGCCTGGAGCCTGCTGCAGATTCTGTGTCTCCTTCTCTCTCTGCCCCTGCCCCGCTTGCTCTCTCTCTGTCTCAAAATAAATAAACACTAAAAAAAATTAAAAAAAAAATTCTACTAGCTTAATGTAAGCAGGTCTTTTTACTCTAATTTTAAAAATAAGGACAATTTATATATTGTTCAGGGTAACAGGTGAGAATGTAGTAATTTGAATTATTATGAGGGCTCATAGATGGTTTATGAGCTCAAGTGTCCTTATGCTATGGTAAAGTATAGGTATTACTGTGAGTCTACTTGTACTTATTAAAAGGAACCAGACGAACATTAATTGGGTATGTACTGTATGCAGGCACTGTGCTAAGTGCTTTATGTATATTAACTCGTTTAATCCTTTCACGCTTTTACGAAGGCAACATTACTAACCCCAATGTATGATTGAAGAACTTGAGGCACAGCAAGTTTAAATGGCTTGCCCCAGGTCACACAGCTAATAAGTGCAGAGTTAGGATCCAAACCTTGGTGGTCTGGCTCCGGAATGTGCACTCTTCACCATTCCTCTATAAACTCGTGCTCTGGTTGTAACTATGGGCAGGGCTGATGTTCACCTAGCACGCATTCATCTAGTGATCATGGCAACTAACGACTCCTGTTCTGACTGCTCAGTGCCTGTGCCCTCGAGATGGTTAAATCTTTTGGGTACAAACCTGGCCACTGATGAATAAAAATGTTTGCATTTCCTAGTCATGTTTGAATTGGGCAAGTATTATAGTTGACAGCATAAGTGAACCTTTGGAGATATTTGCAGGTGTTTATGTTTAGAGGCACACTAGCTTAATCATTTTGAAGTGAAAACAAAAGTATGGGGCATGTCTTTGTTAATTGTTATTTCCAATTTTGAGATATTGACCCACGTTTGTCTTTGCCCACCACATATAAGTAGTATGGCACTTGTTTAAAAGTGATTATTACACGTGGGATTAGGTGTATTACAAAAAATGGGCTGTTGGAAAAGTGGGGTCACTAATGTTCTTCTCTTTGTAGAACTGCTTGGTGATTTGGCTGCTATTTGCAGACTCTGGTTCAGTTTGCAGTTCTGCCTACTTTCTTCCTGGGCTGCCAAGCATTTCTGGTCTGGCAGGAATGACCCCACTTCTGTGGGTGGTGTGAATGGCTAGCATATCCACTACTGAGGGGTCTCTGGGCTGCACCACCCACTTAACATTCACATGTCTTAGCATGATTTTGATACTATTCCTGCTTTCCACTGTTTTGCTTCAATTCACCTTGAACTATGTGTACATATATCAAAGGCATGATGTTCCCTTGCAGCAAATAGAAATAGGAAAATCTCCGGCTGAAAGTGGGAGAGCTGGGCATTTGTTTTGGCTCTGCCAGTGACTTACTGTGTTACTTTGGGAAAAATACTTAGCCTCTCTGGCCCCCCGTTTTCTTATCTGCAAAGATCAAAAGGACCCCATCCGGCCGCAGCATTTCTGGTTTAGCGCTGAAGTGAGTTTTCATATAGCTTGGTGGATGATTTGCTTGTCTTGCCATTTAAATAAATGCTAAGTGTAGCTCCCAGAGGTGACAGAGGACTGTGTTTTCATACTTCCAAGAAAGAAAAACAGAAAAATACAAAATCACGTAAAACTTGCTTTGAAGATTTCATGTAGTATCCCATTTGTCGATAAGACCAAGGAAAGTGGCAAACTTTCACTGAGTCTTAGCACTCATTGCAAGTCACAACCCATTTTCAGAGATGTTGAGGTGTGGAATGGATTCTAGCTAACAAATGCACAGGGAAAATCCAACAGGAAAACATTGTGTTTTATGGTACCCTGAAAACAAGATGGCATCACCTTACTGGCCCCATAGTTAAAACAATTGTTTTAAATAATTTATGGCTTCAAAATCAGTGCCAGTTTCCATGTCTTGGCTGGAAGAGGCTAAATTAGTATGACGCAGGGCTGCATCTTACATTTGATGAGCTGTGATAGGAAGGCCACAGGGTCAACTCTCCATCACTTGAGCGTAATGACAACCCTCATCCTTGTTGGATCCTGAGCTGCCTGGCCCAGAGAGGGTTTACATTTTTACGATATGGAATGTTGCAGAGCTGCTTATAGACAAGCTAGAAATATGGAATAGAATGAAATTAACTGTGCCTTTCTGCTGAAGCCGTGTTGGGACTCCAAGGCTCAGCTCAGAATTATGACTTCAGAGGAGTTCCATATCAGACACAATCACTATCTTCTCTCTCCTTGCAGGAGAGTCTTGTGCATACTTCTAGCATAACACAGCACAGTCTTTGGTAATGGTTTGCTTTCCATTTCTCCTGCTAGATTATGAGCTATTCCAAGGCCTCGTGCCATCATACAGGAGTGGCAGACAGTCTGGAATATAGTAGGCATGCAGTCATGTTTATTGAAAGAATACAGATAGGAAGATAGGAAAGAAGGATGGACTACTTTGTGGATTATAGGAGTGGTTTTTTGCATTATTCAGGCTACCACTCATCACCAGGAAGTATGATGCAAATGAATTTTAAATGAAGATTTAACTGTAACAAAATTCTTCAAGAAACCACATGGAAAAATCAGTCCCATTATTTAGGGACAGGACTGATTTGGGTGAAATAGATTGCACTAGACTAAGCACCCACCATGAAACTGCCAAAAACCAGTGTCATGAAAAATCTTCAAGGGTGCTTTGCTCTGACATTAAAATTAGCTGCATGATTTTGGGCAGTTACTGCACTCACTCTCCATGCCTCAGTTTCCTCATCCACAAAATGGGAAGACTCATGGTACCTGATAGAATTGCTATAAGAACTAAATCACAGAATGTATGTATGAAGCACTTAGGACAGTGCCTGGCACGTAGCAAGAGAAGGAAATAAATGTCATTTATCATTATCTGTGTATGCGTCATCAGTGGGCAAAGAGTTGAGGACCAATGGAAGTGTTTTATTGGACTCTAATTTGGCAATTCTCTCTAGGGTTTTTTTTTTTTTTTTTTTTTTTTTTTTAACCAAGATTATAGTTTAAGAGACAGCTTCCTTATTTCGTTTCCTTTCAGCTGTATATAAGGACTCCCTTCCTTAAGAATTACCATTCTTCACCTCTCAGGGATCTCCCCATGTGCTAGAGCTACATTCTTCCCCTTTTTCTTTTTCAGTGAATTGGTTGCTTGTTTCTGTGAATGGACAACTCAGCATTTGAAATGCATGAAGATGCCACGCAGAATACTTTGCCTGCGGGGAAGATGAACACCATCTTCAGAATGGTAAAGTGAAGATTTATATCCTGAGATTAGCTCACCGCCAACCTTTATGCGGACCTTAGGAAAGAATCCCTCTTTAGACCAGCTTTCCTCAAGTAACCCTCTTTGGAAAGGTTACATCTCCTGCTCTGAGCATTTCTTGATTTGCTTTCTCTCATAAACTCTTAGCTCACAGCTGTATTAGCTCTGTAACGGTCCAGGCCTCCATAAAGAGTTGTTTATGGTGCAGTATAATGTCGTGATACAATGTTAAACTGGATATGTTGATACATGGTTATGCTATGTAAAGTGTATCATTTAAGAATGTTGATGTACTCACATCTATGTCAGAGTTGCTAGTAATCAAAGATATGCCTGCTCAGAGAAGAAGGAATTCAGAGAACAGTGGACAGGAGACCATCAGTACCTACGAATGCCATTGTAGTGGTCAGAGGAGTGAGGGCAAATTGATCCAAATGTTAGGGTATGTGTTCTCTTCACAGCTTTCAGTAATGTGGATTTTAACTCACAGAAATGATACTGTTGGCTTTAGCATATATTTGTGATGTGAAACCAGGAAGTAGTAACATGGAAATGCATGGAAATATTGTGCTCAGACTTGGTAGATGGGTTAGTGGCTCATACTGGTAATACACTGAAGGAAGGGGTTTAATGAAGCTATTTAAATGAAGGAGGGGGGGACAAAGAGGCTGAGACTTCTCAGACCTGTTTACTAGTATGTTACTTTTCTCATGCTTATTACCTGTACATGTAAATGCATATGTACATTCTGGAACTAAAAAGTTCACAGAAAATAGTCTTTATAACATCTTTAATTTTCAGGTGAAGAACCTGGTAAATAGGGACTAATTGGCTGTGCTGGAATACATTTGATATACAAACTTAACTGGCTACTTGCTTTCCTAGGAATTTATTCTGTGCCTCGGGTTTTCATATGTTTAGTTTTTTTCTTGTTTATTTGGTGTCAGCAAGGTATATGGGATGTGTGTGTGTGTGTGTGTGTGTGTGTGTGTGTGTGTGTTTATTTATAACATGTATTATTTTACTGAGTATATTTATTCCACACATGCATTTTTTTTAAATAAAAGAAAAAAATAAACCAAATTAAGAAAGGAGGCAATATTTTTAATGCATCAAGAGTAGAGAATAATGGCTTCATAATTTCTCTTAGGAAAAGAAGAGGCAGTGGTCATTGATGAATATTTTCCTGGTATGTCTCTTGGCCTGTACCATCACCACCGCAGTAGGAGTACTGATACTTTCCTTGGTTTATACTCAGAACTCTCAGCCACATTCAGAAGTTCATTTAGTACTCGAAGCCTGGCCTCTGCAAACAACTCCTATAGTGCAAAAGGCTGTGGATCCAAAATTCCAGTTTCTTAACCATTTACCTAAGTCCAAGGTATGAATCATACATTTAGGAAAAAGAATCCTCTATTGTAAAGGGGATTTCAAAACAGAGTTTCCTAAGCTTTGTGCCCTCCTCATTGGAAGGAACCAGTGGGGGGCCGTCTAGCTGAGGGGAGGTGGGCAGCAAGAAGCATAGGAGTTGGGTTGATGGGCTCGAGGCAGAGAATTTTTGTGGTAGATACAGCTCTATGTCGGGCGGGAGGGGAGAACTGCAGATAGACACATGCGAAGCTTCGATTCTCTCGTCAAGACAGGTGTTCTTTTCATGTCTCACAGGGACTAGACTGACAGCCCTGGAAGCCACTGCTGTCATCCCCCAAGTCTTGCAGACCCATTCTTCCTCTTCCCTTCTGGGGCTCCAGGATTTGCCTCACCACCACTGCCTTTTCTGTTTTGCCTCCCTCTTACTCTGTACACCACAGAGGCCTCGCGTTCCTTGGGAGATGGCCTCCGTGTTGATGGCTGTTTGCTCGTGCCTTTTCAGGTGTTTGAATTCCCCGGTGGTGCAATCCAGTGGGCCCGGTATAGGAACGATGTCAAAGACTATCTCAGCATCGAAGAAGAGGCTTTCGGCAGCAGCTTGAACAGTCAGAGATCACACATGACTCTGGGGACCCTGAGGATAAAAAGCAATGGCCTCCGGGCCCCTCACTGGCACTTCAATGCTAACGAACACGGCTATCTTGCACAGGTACAACCAGCTTGCCGGGCATGCTGCACCTGAGTATTTAAGCTCTCTGTCCTCAAGCTATTATTTTCGTTGTTGCAGAGGCTTCTTAACTCCGTGACAGACGGCATCCAGGCTTTGGCTGTGTGTTCAGTTAGATCACTTAGCAGTGCCTTCAAGCATTAACCTGTTTGTTGTAATTATTCTTGGCATCACTTTGAACTTTTCTTCAGTATCCAATCACTTTTCATCTGCTGTTGTTAAAATGAGATCACTGTTCCATCCTTTGAGCCAAAGCTAAAACTGGTAGCTCTGATCTAATGATCAAAGAGACGGCAGCTTTCCTCTAAAGAAAAAAGCGGATTGCTGATTTTCAGCCTGGAGTCCCTAAGATCAGGCCAATTGGATGTCCTTTTGTGGTTCACACTTTGTAGAATTGTCTGGAAGTCAAGTGAGATAGAGCTGGAGGTAAAATGTGTGTTCTCCCTTGAATTGCAAATAATTCATGAATTCTGAAACGTGTGTATTATTGCATTCTGTATTCCAAACACCGGGGAAACTGTAGTGACTAAGTGCTCATGGCACTTTCAGAGTTTGGTCCTGCCCTGCTGATCTTCTTAATAGATCAGACAGTCTTACGGGACACATTTCCGTTGTTCATGAAACTCATTTTTTATACTTGATAATTCATTCAGATTTAGAATTTATAACAGAAAGAGAGATTAGAGTTGCATCTGAGACCAAACACTTCTTTTAAAAAGAAAAAAAAAATTTTTAATGTCTATTTATTTTTGAGAAACAGAGAGTGTCAGTGGCAGAGGGGCAGAGAGAGGGAGACACAGAATCTGAAGCAGGCTCCAGGTTCCAAACTCTCAGCACAGAGCCTGACGCGGGGCTCGAACCCACGAACTGCAAGATTATGACCTGAGACAAAGTTGGACGCTTAACCGACTGAGCCACCCAGGTGCCCCTGAGATCAAACACTTCTCACTTCTTATGAGAGAACAGAGGCTCAGATAGATTAAGTTTTCTGAAGATAAACTGTAGTTATTGGCTGGCCTGGGACAAGATCCACGTCTTCTGACTTCTTGTCTTTTTTCCACACATCCCAAATATGTAAAAGAGAACAGTCTCCAAAAGGCTAGCTTCCATGGCTTTGGCTGAGTAGTGGCAGAGTGGTAGGAGGAAGGAGAGGCAGATAGATGCAAGGGGACCCTTAAAAACAAACCCCAAGCTAGGGAGATTAATGTGGAACATGTTCTGGTGAATAACAGGCCTGGACTCCAGCTCAGTCTGGGGCTGCTGTTCTGGAAGCCCAGAGAAAGTTTATAATCTGAGCTTCTACCTGTGGGCTAGAAGGTGGCCAAAAGGTACAAACTTCCAGTTATAAAATTAGTAAATCACGGGATGTAATATATAGTATGGTGACTGTAGTTAATAACACTGTATTGTAAATTTGGAAGTTGCTTAGAGAGTAGATCTTAAAAGTTCCCATCATAAGATGAAAGTCTAATGAGGGTGATGGATGTTACAACTAGCCTGGTGGTGATCATTTCACAATATCTATAAGTATCAAATCTTTATGTTGTGTACCTGAAACTAATAAAATGTAAGTCAATTATATCTTAATTACAAAAATACAAAAAGAATTCAACTCCATAGGAAATAAGTTTGGGCTAGAATATTGTTTAGGTCCCAGGAAAATGGTAGGACCAATCACTCACATGGTAAGGAACCAGTCAGTAGGATGTGAAGGAAGTCCCTCTACTGTGTAGCCACCCATGGAAGTTGCTTTTGTTTCTGAGTATTTTCACAAAAACCTTGGGAGGAGTGGCCCTGAGAGGAGCTGTGCAGCGGGGTGGCCAGTGTGCATGGCCCTGTGGTGTGTGTCCCATCGGCCACTGTGCTGTCTCTGCACCTGGAGTAGTTGGTTCCGTGATGTGACTAGATACACGCTTCTACTATTCTCCACCTGTAGACCTGGAGAGAGCTCTTTAGAGGTTCACCTTTCCCCCACATCTTTAATACCCGTCTGGAACATGTTGTACATGTCTGTGCAGACACAGTAAAGACTGCTTGTGGATGCTTCCCTAATGACCAGGAGTTTCTGGTAAAACTCTGGAAGAAATAATGTTACCTTCTCTACTTACTTGGCAACATAATGCTGGGGAAATGATTAGAGAATGAGAAAAAGGATTTTGTGTAAGTGGAATCGAAGTATGGTGTCATATGGATTAAGAGTGTAGACTTCTGCCCCCACCCCCAGCCTCTGGCAACTATCACTCTAGTCTCTTCTTCTAGATATCTTGGCTAGATAATTAAGTTTTAGGGATCTTCTTTACAACATTGTGCCTGTCAGTAACAGTACTGTATTGAGCACTTAAAAACTTAAGAGGGTAGGTCTCACGTTAAGTGTTCTTACCACAATTTAAAGAAGTGTAGACTTTGGAGCTGGACTGCTTACGTCTTAATCCCAGCTTTGCCATCGACTGGCTGAGGAACCTTGGGGAAATTGTACATTCTGTCCAGATTCAGTTTCTCATCTATAAAGTGAGAATAATAATGGTATTTGCTTTATAGGGTTGATACAAGGAACAATGGAGGTAAGCCAGATAAAGTGCTGAGAAGAATATCCGGACACACAGTAAAAGCACTGTGTTATTGCTATCAGTATTATTGTTAAAATTGTATATAGACCTTTTATCTAGAAAATTCACTTGCATCCATATGCATAATGTACATGCATGTCACTGTGACCACTTGTGAACATCCATGTGCTTGGAAGTCTTTTCAAACTCTGAAGCATGAACTTAGAACTCCCAATTCTCAATGGGGGCGATATTACCCCCAAGGGGGCAAAAGCTGGTCCTTGGAAGGTAAAAAAAACTTACTCTTTTTATGTACAAAGCACAAATATGTGTATACCACATACGCAGTATGTACGTACAGTTTACAGATTTACTGCATCTGTAGTGTTAAAATTTCATGGGGTCATAGGGTGGTAATTGATTAGTAAAAGAAGACTATAATGTGATCTGATAAGAGAGGTCATGAAAAAAGTTTGAGAGACTTTCCTCTAAAGTGATGTTGCATGTACTTTCTGTTTATGTTTCAGGGGACGGCGTGGATTGGGGTGGTTGACGATGGTGGTGTAGTTACCACGTACAATGTTACAGCTGGCCAAGTGATCTTCTTCCCTCAGAATACTCTGCACTGGATAAAGAATGTGGGGGACGAAGACTGCTTTTTCTTGCTCTTCTTTTCCACACATGATGAACTTCAGACGCTGGATGTTGATGATGTGTTTTTTTCGATGCCTGAAGACATTGCTTCCAGGTCACTTAAGGTCTGTACCACTGCTGGAAACAAATCCCTGCACGAGGGTATGCCTTACATAGGCACAAAGAAAGCAGGAGTACTTGTGTTTCTAGGGTGGCAGTCAGTAGGGTAGGAGTTGGCTAATAGACTCAAGAGCATAACTTGAGTTCCTGCTAAAGACATAAAACGTGTTGAAGTTGAGTTACCTTTTACTTTCCTTTATGAAGGACTTCTGTAGGAAACTATACTGAATTGGCCAAATAGTTTTGATAGCATTAATAAAAATTACTATAATTTACATCCCTGAAAAGCTATAAGCTCCTCCAGGGAAAAGTTGGCTACGGATGATGTAATTGTGTTTTCCTAACCTAATGCAGAGAAGCCCATAGTTTTCCTGAAGGGAAGCTACTTTTGGTCTCTCTAAATAGTTACATGATCATGGAGGGACTGTGCATCCTGCTGAGTGTAGAGGGAGAGGGCCAGATGTAGATGCTGACAATACAAATGGGTGATCAGAAGAACTGGCGATGGCCTGTGAGTGGCAACTGGAAGGGGTTCTGTGGTAAATTTAGAAGTCTGTCTAGTGAGGGTTTGAGATTTATCTCACAGTAGATCCTGGATCTGATGTTATAGGGAGAAGTGGAAAAAAATGAGTTATTAGGAGAGTATTGGTAAGTATGAGTACCAGAGTATATTTTTGTAGGAGTTATAAGGATTATAAAACACCAACACACACACAAAACAAAACAAAACAAAACAAAAAAAAAAACCACCAACACATTTAAAGCCAAAGTGCCTTGAAAACTCAGAAGATTTTCATAAATATCACAAGCCTTAGGTGAATTGAGGTCATGGGCCACTGAAAACCACACTTGTGCTGATGCTACCCTATCCTCGGCTACCCACCCTTCTATTACTAAAATTTGTAGAATGTTTCACCAATATCTTACATGATTTTTTTATGTGTTTCAGCCTGAAGGTGGAATTAATTTCATTAGAACATTCCATAAGCAAAAAGAGGATCAGGGGGTCAACCTTCCTCCCAACTTGGCAGAACTGGTTATAAATCCTAGTTATGTCCAGTCTCCAGATAGTCTTGTGTGGAAATATTTTTATGACCTTAAAGGTATAGTATGTTATTTTGTGAAGCCTTTTCAGTTAACGGTTTATATATGTGATTATATAGGTGTATTGGATATAGCATGCTTTTATTTTACACTTGGTCACAGTCAAGAGGAGTTTGAAAAAACACATTTCTCTACAGAGTAGGAAATGAGAGAAAAGGATTGGAAGCAAAAGAGAATGTCATACAAGACTTCGAAGTGTGAGGGGTGTATGTTGGGGCTGGAGGTGTCTCGGGAGAAGAGGCTGACAAGAGAGGAAGGGGTCTAAGAATGCAGGTTTTAGAAACCACAACAATGAGTCTATACTTTATCTTGGTGGAAAAGAGGAGGAATTAGAGATTTTAAATAGGACTATTTTAAATAGTTTAAAATCTATTTAAATAGATTTTAAATACAATTAGGTTTTGTATTTATTTTTTATTTTTATTTCATTGAGATCAAAACTCGGATGCTCAACTGACTGAGCCACCCCAGGCAACCCTTGTATTTAGTTTTTAGAATTATTTTGTTTATTTCATTGAAGTTAATTGACATAAAACATGATATTAGTTTCAGGTCTTCCACATAATGACTCGGTATCATTGAGAAATGATCACTACATGAATCTAGTTAACCTCAGTCACCATACATAGTTACAGAATTCTTTTTATTGCAATGAGAACTTTTAAGATCTTAGCAACTTTCAAATATATAACATAGTATTATTAATTATAGTTGCCATACTGTATATAACATCCTCATGACTTATTTATTTTATGATTAGAAGTTTGTACCTTTTGACTCCTTTCACCCATTTTGCAGGCACCTTAGTTCCTGCCTCTGGCAACCACCAATCTGTTCTCTTTATCTATGAGCTTGTTTTTTGTTTTTAGAGTCCACCTATAAATGAGATCATATGGTATTTGTCTTTCTCTGTCTGACTTATTTTCCTTGACATGATGGCCTCAGGGTTCATCCATGTTGTCCCAAATGGCAAGATCTCATTCTTTTTTATGGCTAAATAATATTCCATTGTATATATGTACCACATCTTCTTTTATCCATTCATCCATTGATGGACTCTTAGGTTGTTTCCATATTTTGGCTATTGTAAATAATACTGTGGTGAATATGGGGATACAGATATCTTTTTGAGTTAGTGTTGGCTTTTTGAAGTGATGGTCAGTCTAGCTGAATTGTGGAGAATAGATTGGAAGGGACCAGGTAAGAGGCAGGGAGATGAGTCAGGAGGCTCTTGATGTCCCTCAGGTGAGGGAAGATGGTGGCCCACACTGTGACAGTTTTGAGGAGATAATTGTTATGAAGCAAGAGAATTTAAAGAGGTAGGGCTGATGGGACCTAGAGGGCGAGATAGAAATTGATATGTAGGATGACTGTCGAGTTCTTTAGCAAGGTCCCCTGAGTTGAACAGTCTGTTCAAAATTTCAGGAGAGCTTGGAAGGTAGGATAGTATCTGATGTATTAGGTATGTATCAGATCAATATCTTAGGGGCACATGGGGTCTGATGGTAACAATTCCTACCATGTTTTCTGTGGCTGTAGAAGAGCTTAAGTACCTTAGTGGGACTACATTTGACTCTCCTTCTGTAGTACCATTTTGAAGTATTTTATCTTTGTTTTTTCAACTTCATCTGACTCAGGCTCAAAAGAATATAGATTTCCAGGAGGAATAATACAACTGGCACAATACTGGAAAAATGCAAGTGAACTAAGCAGCCATGAACAAATTTTTAGTGAATTCCTGAATCAGGTAATTGAGAAAAATTTTTTTTAAATGTTTATTTATTTATTTTTGAGAGAGAGAGAGAACAAGAATATACAAGCCAGGGGAAGGACAGAGAGAAAGAGAGAGAGAGAGAATACCAAGCAGGCCCTGTGCTCTCAGTGAGCCCCAACACGAGGCTCAATGCCATGAACAGTGAGATCATGACCTGAGCACAAATCAAGAATCAGACACTTAACATACTGAGCGACCCAGGGGCCCTGAGAAAAAAAATTTTTGATGATGGATTAAATATGAAATTTAGATTGGATTCAGCCTTCTCTTGGAAAAAAGGAAGAAGAAACATCTAGTCAAACATTGGCTGATTTGATTAATGGAAACTATTAATTGAGGCCTCAATGTGGATTTGGGAGCTTAACTTCTCGGCATGGATGGTTACATTAATCAAAGGACTGGATGCTTGTGAGATTTCTCTTTGATTTGTTTTTAAATGCTCAACCCACTGCCTTGCATAGTGACCCACAAGTTCCCTGATTCTAATGCAGTCCCACCACTGCTGACCCTAAGTAAATCACAGCTAATCTACATTTCACTTTTGTCTCCTGCAAAAAAGGTGGGGGATAATACTGCCAACCTTATGAGATTGTGACATAATAAATGTAAAGGACATAAAAAATCCCGTGTTCAGAGTGAGGGCTGCATTTAGGATTAGTTATGATTATGTGAATGGTTAAGTTGCTGAGTAGGATATTTGCTGAATAACTGGATTTAATTCTTTTTTTCTTTTTCAAGCATCAAAATGCCCTCACTTTGAGTACACTCAGAATTTATAACAATGGATTACGACAGCCACATTTTCATTTTAATGCAAATGAAATGGGATATGTAATAAGTGGATGTGCTAAGGTAATTTCACTGCGAACACTTTTTCGAACTTTCCTTTTGAGTTCAGAAAGAAGGAAACACGAGGT